>NC_092818.1:87022712-87629212 GCF_023375885.2 Dermacentor andersoni
GGGAAGCTAATAATAAACGCATTATCGAATAATTAAAGCACTTAACAGATAGCGAGAACACGAAATGAAAACTTCCGAATGTATCAGGAGGTTAATAAATTTAAGTATCGAGTTACACAACGAAAACGAAAGAACGCGATGGCAGCTCCAAGATCACATAAGTGGAGAACTAAGGGTTAAACTTACGCCTCAGTACCAATGTATACACAGTCGTCAATGAAGATCGTTCAACTTGCTAAATACAACGTGTTGTCCGTGAAAAGTATAAAGTGACGAGGATCCCGAAGGAAGGAATGCCACGAATGCACGACTTGGGGAAGTCTGTCAGGGTTTCGGAATCGGGCTTATAGCTGGGTGGGGTACGGACGTATATATATACCCGTCGGGGTCGCGTCGGCTCGTCGCTTGGCTCTCGCTGGAAGCTGTGGCCGCGTGCTTGTCTTTGTCAACGTAGGGCACTCTAGAGGACAGAAAGTCAAGCCACAGACTATAGCCCTGCTCAAAAAAAATTTGTCTACCGAACCCTGAACGCCTGCCACTGGCACGCACATCCACACCCACCGCGTTCCAGAAGTTTTCCACCGTAAGGTCTTGTTCTACGCGCTTAGGTTCTATATAAGTCACTGTGATAACCTACCTTCGTCGCTCGAGCCACTTCACCTGTGCGCCTTCACGAGCCGGGTGGAGCGACGGGTGCCAGAACGCTTGCGTTGTCGAGAAAGGTGGAGCGCCAGCGAGAAAGTCAGAGGGCATGGACGGTGTTACAAAGCCTCAAGGCTAGGTTTACCTCGATGTTAGCAACTGCTTCACAAGCTAACAAACTTTCGCCCTATCCCCCCAAAACATAGAATGACTGATTTCTACTTGTATTTGTGCTTCCTGCTTTTCCTTATAGCTATATGTCTATGCACACATGGGAGTTATATATTTCTGTCGTTTTCTTTTTCAATAATAAACAGTTGTAAGACATCGCTTGTCCCGTGTTCATCTTTCTTATCGTCCGCGTGGTCATTTCGCTTTGTGTTTTTCAAGTCATGGATGTACCTGGCCTCAGCATGGCGGCCTTGCCGCGACAAGGAAATCTCAGCGCTGGCTGTATGCGGACGGTGGGGTGTAATCATCGCTCCATTGCGAGGTTGGTTGCATTAGACGATGTTACTCCGGAGATTTCCTTGTTTTCCATTATTCCGCACGACATCAGAGCCCGTTGTTTCCGCTCGCGTCTGCGACGAACGTTCTTTCTGCGCAGTCTAAAACTGCGACAAGTGAAGCTTCAAACTTACCGCTAGGACACTGAAGACATTTCCGACGCTTCAAAACACCGAATGTGATATGTGTTCCCGGCGCTTGAGTAATCGCGTCCGCGTACGAAGATGTCGGTGCTCTCGTGTTTGTACCACTGCGGAACCTTCTCCCTGCTTCCACGACGTGAGTCATAGAAAAAACGCGCGCAGCGTATGGGGAAGGCAAGTTGAGGCATGCCTTTAACGAACAATGCTCGAACCAACGGGGCAATGCGGCGGCGAGATCGCTGAAAGCCCGGATGGGAAGCACCTAGCGCGCGTGGTTCGACTGGATCGCGATTTCCTTCTCCTGCGGGCAAGAGTTTTCCCGAGAGAGTATAAAAGCCGGCGCGCTCGTCGGTTGAGCGTCTTCGCTTCTCGAGAAAGCGATAAATTAACTCTATTTGATTGGATAAAGGGGGGGCAGGGGGTTACGAGCTTGATGGGTGGGGCTCCAAGTCCGGGGCTCCACTGGCTTCCGCCGCCAGCCGAACATGACCCAGATGAGCTTTCTGCACCTCCGGGTCTGAGCTGGCGAGTTGTGCCTCCCATTGCTACAGTGAGTTAGATCATACCTATAGCTAAGCAGGCATTTAATCTTGGCGGTATATTTTGGCATCCCCATGAGATGTGGTACAAAGACGGTGGCGAGTCGCTACACCACGGACAGTGATGCCCATACATCGTTGGGAAAATTTTGCTTAATCTCAATAAATTTGGGTAGACTCCCGTTCGAATCCTGCGGAGAGCTACTGCGTCTTCGCCTTGCAAAGATGTGTGGGCGGCGCCGTATCTTTGTCGCTTGCCGCGCTGGTGAGCAAGAATATCGCGTGGTGCCGTACGTGCTGGATCGTTATCTTCCTCTTCGCGACTGCTTTCCTGTGAAGTGGCGGGTTGCGAATGGGAAGGCGGTGGTTGGTCCGCTCGGTTCGCTTTTCGAGAAGCCGTTTGAGCTGACCGCTCTTTACATAAGGACGGATACGCACACTTCCTGCTTTAAGGCTAACTGTTCACTGACTACCTCCCCGGGGTTCGGCGTTTCGCCGTACGGCTGAGCCGATTAAAGTGGGCGAATCCCGGAAGCAATGTGATCGTAAACTGGGCCGCGATCCCAGAGACTCCGCAATCAAAGGTTTTGACTTGGCGGGCTGATCGCGGCACCACTGCACGATATACGTGCCATCGCAATGGTTTTAATGCGGTTTGTAACGCAGGCCGATCGCAGAGGCTACTAGTGCCATGAAAGGCATGTGCTTGGCCAATATTGATAATGCTGTCGCATTACAGTCACTTAGGTATACTGTATCACCGGGACCTAGCTTCTCTACATTTTTCTCCGGGTTTGGCATAAGTTTCTCGCCAAGTAGACGTACTGGCGTCTCTCACCTAGCTAAGACATGAATAACAGATATGACGTTAGCGGGAATGAGCTTCGCCACTACACATTTGCGTAGAGGCGCTGGATTATACGTCATAAATGGGGCTCGTATAATGTAATGAGACCCCTACGGGGCATTTGATAACGCGTCGAGTGGGAGGCTCAGTTGGTTAAGCCCATACATAGAAGCGTCAAACGTCAAACATTCCCTTTTGTACTTCTCATTGCATAGTTGTGTGTGTATATATATATCTCGAGGAGCAACGGTTTTACTCGGCGCGTTTATTCCAGAAGCACGAGCTAGCGCGCCGTCAACGAAGATGCGAAGCGATGGCGACGGCCATGTACAGATGAGAAAGGTGGCGCCCATAATATAAAGGCTCACACTAATTCACACTAAAGCGACCATCCTGGCCGCAAATTAAGCGCTAGCGTAGAGCGCCGACGGAATGGCTTGAGGCGAGAAACGTGCATGATTTCTGTCCCGCGGCAGCATCGGTCAGCAGGTGCTTCAAAAGGTCTAACGCAGTAGTTGACTGGGGAGGTCTCTTCGATGACTTTGTAGGGGCAAATGTACTGAGATTGAAGCTTTTTACATAAACCAGGCATTCGCAAAGGGGTGCAAAGCAGCACATTGTCGCTAGGGCGGTTCGGTTATAAAGGAATCACTATCACTCCCATCCCTTGAATCTAGAAGGACGATAGCTCTGCTTTGCTTACTGCACAAACTCACTCACAGTATTCACGCAACTACATTACACCTTTCCCGCCCATTTCGCACATCTCGCCGCTTATATAAACCACGCAGTTTCACACGTGTGTTTGGCCACACAAATGTATTTAACAAATCTGCATTATCTCTGGCAATAGCAGCTTGGAACGATCTTCCAAGCCACATTGTTGAAATTAATAACCTGGAATAATTTAGAGAAACATTAAAAAAAATGATTCCGTAGTCATGCACACACGTTGTTTCATTTGTACCATGTGACTTAACTGTCGTCATTCTCGCTTCTTGCAAGGAGTTTATAGGTATACATGTGTTTTGCAGTTCTTTGCCAGGAGTTCGATGAGCCATGCGCGTTTCTGATTGTCCAGAGTATTGTTGTAGTTCTTCGTTTGCTTGATGGTAGACGGAGCCTTTTTCCTTTCTCTTTTTTTTTCAATTGTTTGATTTATTGTTGGCTATGTTCTCCTGTTTTCGCTACACGTTGTTTCTCTTACCCCCATCACGCAATACTGCAGTCGGAGCCTGTGAGGTATGTGTATAAATAAATTAATAAATAAAAAAACAACACGGTGAGTGACATCATAGCGTACACGCGCGCGCACACGCACACACACACACACACACACACACACACACACACACACACACACACACACACACACACACACACACACACACACACACACACAACGCCATTGGATCACCGTATACGCCTCGTGCACCGCCTATAGAGTAAACTATAGAGGCGCCACTGAAAGCCACCTAGCGGACGCTTCCAACAGTACACGCGGGAGCAGTAGCAGACGACAACCCTTTGCAGCAAAGATGGCTGAAGTTCGCGGCTGCGATTTCTCCTTTGTTCAGGTGCCAGGCTGCTTCTTCTGCGGTGACAGCTGTAGGGAAGATGCTGACCTCTGTGCGAGCGGGTATGAACACGATGTTACCGGTGTTTGCGACAACATGGTCCACATACGTGCAAGGTGTGTCCCGCAGACAAACGCCATGAACCCCATTTACATGACGTGGAGCTCATGTTCACTAGCCGATAAATTTTGTTGAGTGATGCGATCTCTCGATGGTATTTTTTTTATTGTACCCTTGCCGCAATGCTGCTTCTGTACCTGAATAATAAGCACCCGTCGTTAGTGCAGACTTATATCAAACAAATCCGCACGGTGCAATCTCTGCATATGCCGTTGTAATTTTTCTGCCGATGAATACATGTGACATCGCCGAATAAGTGCAGTCGAAGTCGCCTCAAGAAGAGTAATTGCCAATTTATTGATAGAAACATGTACACTAGCCAACAAAGTCACCAAACACACGGGTTAATAAAAGCGCGAGTTAGTGCTGTACCGCCGATGCAATTCTGCTGCATACACCGATGAACTACCGTTCCCGCTCCAGTTTGCGCAATTTTAAGTTCCCCAAGGGAGCTGCTTGGAAACGTACAAAGATAAAGACTGACTAACTTTTCAGTACTTTTTTATATTACTAGAGAGAGGTGCCACATCATATATTTAAAGGCCTGAAGAGCAGCGCCAGTCAAAGTAGATGAGTGCTGGCGGCAAGGCCCGGTTTAGTCGTCTGCAGCGTAAGTATAAGAAAGAATTCAGTTGAGTACAAAACTAACATGCAAGAAGGGACTACGATGTGAAACAAACAAATCGCTCGGCGTGTTAAGTTTGCTCAGGTAGCATCGAGGTGTGATGACTTCCCAAACGGGACGCGAACTTTTCAGCGAGAAATGGAACAAAAATACCATATGCAGCAGCTATTAGCAATTCTCGTCCTGAACTACCTATTTTCTAAACATATTTCCAAGAACGCAAGCAATATCTAAGATGCCCTCGGGCGAAAAGAATAAAGCTGTTAAAGAAGCATTCCTTGGTATCATTCCGATAAGACACAGCTTGCTTTATACCCTTTACAAACAAGGCAGGGTGAAAACTTCGCAGCTCAAAAGAATCGACAAGAGTTATGCATGGAGCAACTAGCAACAGTTAAACATGCGCGAAGCCACGCATAAAATAGATGTAAAAACATGAAGTGCGCGACAGCTGGTGCGAGGATTTACAGCGCCACATGAAACCAACAATTTCAGTTCTTGCAAACTTCAGTAGCTTTAACATACAACGCAATGTGCTCGTGCAGTCGTGCTGCCTAGCTAGCGCAACGCGGTAAAGAAGCGGAAAACAATATAAGCGGCAAACAGCATTCCGAACTTTAGCGAAATGCCTTTAAACCTCATGCTGCACTGCAAACGAATTTCGTTGCTCACGCGTCTAACTATCATCGAGTGGAAAAAAAACACCGACGAGACAAAGGAAAGGATGAGAACAAGAAATTTCCCTTCGAAGCGACGATCCATTTTTGCTACCGTTCCTCCCGCTGATGAGGCTTTGACGGGAATGATTAGAACCGTATCGCCGGCACGTTTTCACCGGTATTTGAGCCCCCCACCCTGCAACAATTCTTCTTCGACATTCCCTGAAGCTTTGGCCACCCCACACGTGCGAATAGCGTTGCCTATCTTGCTCTGAAAACGTGAATAAGACAGAGAAGCACGATCAACGACACAACAAACTACGACGCGCGCCAGGCTACTCTCCCGCGTGTTCTGCGCAAGGCCGCCACCAGTGGCGCGTCCATCGGCGTGCGTGGCGGGTATACAGAAATATCTGCATCGCTAAAGATAACGCATTTGCCGCCGATACCTAATGTACAGCGGGAGTGGAGGGGAAGCTGTCCATTCGTCAGAGCGAAAGCTGCGCGGTATTTCCACCCACATTCGCGAAGTCTGCCACAGACTCACATGTATATTATATCATGATTCCTTAACTGTCTGAGGTGCCCGCCGGGAAATAATCCCCCTTAACGTCCGAAACAAAACTGTTGAACAATGCGCGAACAAAGCAGGGAACCAACAAAGGCTCGCTTAACGAACGTGTCACTGCGACGATGTTCTCGCATAGGCGGTATTTGCAGGGTATAAAGTTTGCGAAGTGTAATCCGTAAGCGCCAGTCTAGGTGAGCTCTATATGTGCTATATGGTTCTTGTGATTAAATTAGTCTCAGCATTCGAAAATGCACCAACTTGCCCAAATGCCTTCAGTATACTTTCGTTTCATATAGTAGGGACGCCTCAAGCATGGAGTCAAAATTTTTACACGAGGACTTGCCTTCGACCTTGTGTCAGAAACCTTAAAAATAAAAAAGAAACTTAAAAAAAGTAAATTGTGCTGTTTTACGTTCCAAATTTAGCCACGATTTGATTATGAGGCACTCCGTAGTCTTAAATTTAGAATTATCATCGTTTTTTTAACGTGCACTTAAATCTACGTACACGGGTGTCTTCGCATTTCGTCCCCAACGAAATGCGGGCCGAAACTTTGGCACCCGCCGCGATGAATCAGCGGAGCACGAGGTCGCGAGTTGGACTCCCAACTGCGACGGCAGCATTCCGACCAATACCAAATTCAAAAAGTATGCTCGTGTATCATGCTTTGGGTCCACGTTAAACAACGTAAAGCGTAAGAATTTAATCCGCAATCCCCGACTAACACATCTTTCGTAGCTCCTGCGTTGCTTTCTGACGGTAAACGCGATGAATTAACCATGTGGCCGCTTCCAAGTGAACTTCCTGGCTCGCGTTTTACTATAAGCAAGCAACCTGAACGACTGCGAGCACGCAGGGTGTCAGGTGAACTAGCAAGTAATTAAAAAACGAAAAGTTCTATGTTCAGAAAATTACTGTGTTATTTCTGCATTGCGTCGTGCTCTCCTTTGTGCGTCGGTGTCCACTCAGTTTGCCCGTCACTGGAATAAACAAATGGTAAGTATATAGCTAACACGACGACGGATAATCCCTTTCTTTCACTTGGGTGTCTTTTCGCTTTCGATATATCTAATCTTATATATAAATTATAATAGGTTCTTTCGTTTCGTGAGGAACCACACAGGAGTCGGCAGTGCTTTATAACGAACTTAAATGAAAGCGGCTAGCGGTGGCTTCGAAGTGCGGTGCAACTTTCTCTTTTAATTGAGCTCGTAGGGCAGTTGCCGACGCAGCTGTCACGACCGACATTTCTCGCACAGCTGCTGTGATCATCCACCCGTCGGGTAGGGGAGCTCTTGAATGCAGCGCTAGAGAGGCCGTGTAAAAGCAGCAACTTAGCTTTACCACACCAGACTAAGCCGGCTTCAATATTATTCTAAGTCTATTATCCCGCGTTATCCGCATAATACGGCTTTATTGATGTCTTATATTTATTTATTTATTTATTTATTTATTTATTTATTTATTTATACATACTGCAGCCTCGGTGAGGCTATTGCAGGAGTGAGTAGTGAAAAAAAAGGAAAGCAAGAAAACGAGATACAGGCACAAAAAAATATGAATATCAAGTATATCAAGTATATAAGTATATCAAGAATATCAAGTATATGGCACAGTTATGGGGCTGCAGATGTAAGGATGGGACTAAAAAAAAATCTTTTATCGTTTCGTGATTTTCTTTCGGCCCAAAATGAAGGAAAAAAGAAACATTCCAAATTATTTGACAGCATTTTGCAAGCGCTTTGTGTATAAGAAAAGTCATAATTTCGCTGTAACAGTAGCAGTATACAGTCCAATACAATAGTACAGTCCAATTGTGCATATATTAGCACCGAAATGAGAGAGAGAAATGTAGGTACGGCTATCACTTGCTGCACGGCTAGTCAAGCAAGCCAGGAGGACATGCACAAGCATTCTTTTTTTTTACCCATATTCGTAATCCAAGCTGCAGAGGTACAACTGTTTTCAGTGCTCTTAGCGGTCGAGGAGTTCAGTAGCTGTCACAAAACGACGCGCCATAACCTCCTATCGCAGCATGCCACCCACGAGCTGAAATACAAAGGTAGGTTGGACGAAAAGAAAGGTAACCGAGGGGCCCGATTTTCATTAATCATATTATGACAGGTAGCTTGGGTACGACACGCAGGTGTTCGACGTCCGCTGCGCATGCCTCGTTGCATGAGGTGCCGAGCGTAGTAGAATCGTGCCGTCTTAAATAACCCCGTTGGCGTGTACCGGGCCTGCAGATACGCGACGAGAGGGAGGCATCTTCTTGAGAACATGCAGAAGAAAACATTTTCCGCGTGCATGATTGCAACACCTCGTGTTTTCAGACGGGTCCGTTATATAGTACTCACGGAAGCTACACGTCCTAAGACATATACTGCTTAACCGGGCGTGTGGTAACACTACGCTACATCTAGTGACACTACAATAAGAGACGCTCAAGCGGAGCAATTTACCTGAGCTACCCCTGTATCTTTCTCTGCTGAAGGACTGCAATGTATTACTCAGCCAAAAATGTGTATACATTGACCAGGGGAGGTATTCTGTAAGAGTCTTCCTAGTGGACATGTCTTTTTCGTCTGCTGTTGAATCTCTGATTGGCGGTAGCGCCTGGCTGCTGTGGACGCACAGCCGAGCCCAGCCAATCAGAACTTCAGCACCACACGAAATCGACATGTCCATTAGGCAGACTCTTATAGAATACTTCCCCTGGTTGCGAGGGCTTTGCACAAATCAACCGTTCGTGCCTAGGGCCATGTCAGTGCGGAAAATAACACGATCATCTGCCAGATACAACCGGAACTGCTCTCATTTCGAAAATATTCGTACAGTTCGTCAATGAGCTTTCAGTTTGGCAGTTTGCTTCATTCAGGCATCTGTATGCCGGAAACATATGCACATTTATTGCTTATTTATTGAACCACTCAATATGCGTTTGTGCGGAACGCAGTTGTATCAATTAAGTGTTTAAACCGCACTCTCACTTTCTTACATTCTCAAAACTTATCAAATGTTTTTTTTTTTTTAAGATAAAGCTGTAAACAGACTATTTCTTCAAGGTGCTCAATATTAGCGGAGATTTCGCACCTGTAATGAGCGCCACCGGAAGCACTGCGCAGTGACCTGTCAGAAAAGAGATTTGTCTGCGCTGGCATGCTCCGTCTGCGTTGTCGTTTAATTGTTTCTCACGGCCGTCTTCAGGATCTCTTCCGCAAGCGCTCAGTGTGCTTTTTCAACTATAACGTCACTGATTCGCTCGTGGAATCGTCCTTAGGTTGAACTCACTGTGAGCGAAATGACGGAATGGAGAAGACATTCAGGTAATTTGACGAAGGAGAGGAAGTTACATTCTTAATTAATTGCTACATTTACGGCCACTGTGTGACTAAGGAGGGTTTCAGAACGCGCTTTGAGAACCATGTTCCAGTTATTTGACACACAAAATCATTACAACTAATGTCTGATAAGTATGACGACATGTTGGCACGATTGGCCGCGCAAGAGAGGGACACGAAAGAAATCCGGAAAAGGCTTGAACACCTTGAACAGAGCTCTCAGGCTAGTGTCGATGCGACAAAGAAGTTAGAGGTGGATCTAAATGAGCTGGAATGAAGAACTCGCAGGTTGAACCTAGAAATTCACGGTGCTAGTGCTGCTGACAATGAAAATTTGCTTGAGAAAGTGAATTCTCTTGCCATTCTGATTGAGGTCCCTGTATTTACTGAAATCGATGTCACTGCCATTCACCGCTTTCCCTGCAAAGCCCGCCGCATTCCTGGTATAATTGTGAGGTATCTCAGGCAATCTGTTCGAAACCAGTGGCTGGACAGCCACTCAAAGTTGAGGGAAAATAAATCCAAGGTGTTCTTTCAGAAAAACATGACCAGTCACAACCGGCAACTGCTTCGAGAGGCTAAAGACTGGACGAAAGTGGACGGGTACAAATTCGCGTGGCACAGGAATGGAAAGATCTCGCTGCCAATGACCGAGGGCGACTCTGTGATGGTAGTGCGTCACAGATGAGACTTTCCTTCCTGAGTCTGCTCTCCTGTGAGCATACCGAGGTTGATCTTTCCCGCCTAAAGATGGCTAGTGATAGTCCCTTCTTTCCGCACGAGGTAGATAATCTTGTCTCAAATAAGAATAAGAGACGTCCGATCTAACTTGTGACGTTCAACGGCAGTTGAACGGGCAAACGGTACAAAAGCCTCCCTATCATTTGATAAACTAAGACTAAACGGACGTATTTACACGTGGGATCCCGATAAACGCACCAGAGTAGAAATAACAACAAACGTTGCACCTACCTTAAGTGATTTCCACAACTCGTCATCGGCACAGGGTAGCACGAAAGAACGCAGAAAGAAATGACAAGGTAACAAGACACAACGGATTTATGCGCCGCTTTCGATATTGTGCCTGAATGCTCGAAGCGTCATTAATAAAATTGATAAATTAGAAGAGATAATCGTACTGTATAGTCCAGATATTGTAATAATTACCGAAACATGGCTACATGCCCATATACATGATACTGAAATTGCGCCTGCCTCATATTCATTGATACGCACAGATCGTGACGGCCGCGGAGGTGGCTCAGCTATTATGATAAAAAGCAGTTTAACATTTCAAGAAGAGCCTGGAATAGCTAACCATGTAAGTGCTTGGTGCACAATTCAGTTTGATAATACGTCATTGTTAATAGGTGCTATTTACAGACACCCTGAAGCGCCTGAGGAATACCTTCTGAAAGTGCATGATTACCTACACAGAAAAATTAATAACCGTACAAAGATGTTATTAACTGGAGATTTTAATCTAGCTGGGATAGATTGGAATAAGTTAACTATCGGCAACAGAGATGCAAAAGACTGTGAGCGCCTGTTTGACATAATGTTTAGTTTTTCTTTATCACAGATTGTTAAAGAACCTACGCGTGTCCAAGGAAATGCCTGTTCAGTACTTGATCTTGCTTTAGTATCGCAGTCGATAACACCACATATACGCGTTGAAGAAGGGATTTCAGATCATAAGATGCTGGTTCTAACATTTTTTACTCTGCGTATGAGCGCTGGGTGTAAGACGAAACCATCTCGAATAGCTTTCAAGGACTATAGCCGAGCTAATGATGAGAGTGTTGTGTACTACTTAGAGGAAACCTTGGATGGTTTCTCAGCTGAATCGTGCGGAGGCGTTAATGGCCTTTTGATAAAACTAAAAGAGGCTATAATGCATTGCGATAATAATTTCATACCTACAAAATTCAAAAGAACTGAGCGGAAAACACCGTGGATCACGCGGAGCATAATTCACCTCAAACGAAAACTAAAAAGACGTCGAAGAAAAAGGACAGATTCTGCGGAGATAATAGAGCTCACATGCAAATTGAAATTAGAAATGAAAGCTGCAAAAGACGATTTATTTTCAAATAAGTCAACAAATTTCGTAAGGAATCAACCGCAAAAGTTTTGGCGCTACTTGTCGAAGCCAGAAGGCGTGAGCAGTAAAATAGAAGTGGCAGGTTTGGTCATAGAAGACATGCGCGTTGTAGCAAATACATTCAACACCTATTTCCAATCCGTTTTCACGCGCTGGCCAATCTCGAGTGCGCCCGTGGCAGCCGCTGACACCCGGATGGGCGGAGTTGTGATAACAGAGTCGGGCATTTTAAACTTGCTTTTGTAAATAGACACCAAGAAGGTGCCGGGGCCCGATGATATATCAAATATATTTTTGAAACGATACGCGCAGCAGCTGTCTCCCTTTTTGCAGATTATATTTTCTGAATCGCTGAGTGCAGCCTCTCTTCCGAAGGATTGGCTATGTGCCAAAGTAATCCCCATTTATAAAGAAGGCAATAAATTACACGTCCAAACATATGGACCAATATCACTAACAAGTTGCTGCTGTAAATTAATGCAACACATAGTCAGTAAAGCCGTCATGACATACTTAGAAGAAAATAACGTATTATATCCTAAGCAACACAGCTTCAGAAAAGGCTTGTCAACTATAACACAATTACTAGAAATAACACATGACTTCGCATCAATAATTAACTCCAAGTTCCAAGCTGATGCTATTTTTATTGATTTTTCGAAGGCTTATGATAGCGTCGTGCACTGTAATCTAATCGAGAAAATAAAGTCTATCGGAATTGAACACAATGTAGCAGAATGGATAGATAGCAACCTATCTGTCAAACCGAACTCAATATGTTACCATAAATAATTATGACTCGAACCAACTCGAAGTTTATTCAGGGGTACCACATGGGTCCGTATTGGGGCCATTATTATTTCTCATATACGTTAACGACATCGCTGATTGTGCAGAAAATGGAGTAAAATTGCGGCTCTTTGCCGTTGACTTGGTAATTTATACAAGCGTGCAAGGAATCGAGGACCAGCTTAGACTAAATACTACACTAAGCGATATAGCCCGCTGGTGTGACATGTGGGGAATGGAAATTAATCTTAAGAAAACACAGCATATGACCATAACTCATAGAAAGTCGATCTTTAGGTTCAATTATACATTAATGGGCAACGATTTAATACAAACTGACACAGTAAAATATTTAGGTATAACCTTTACAAGCGCGTTAAAATGGAATACCCTTATCGATAACACATGTACGAAGGCCTTCCGAACACTCGGTTTCTTGCGAAGAAAATTAACTGCAGCACCATCCTATGTGAAACTAACAGCTTATAAAACTTTAGTAAGGCCAATTCTTGAGTATGGGAGCGTAGTGTGGAACCCACACCAGAAAGGTCTCTCACAGAAATTAGAAAGTATTCAAAATAAAGCGTTGCGATTTATATACCATAAGTATTCTCGACACGAAAGCGTAAGTGCTCTTAGAAGCCGGGCAGCATTGCCTACCCTTGTTTGTCGGCGTCGTGTGGCTGTCATGAAATTTCTTTTTAGGCTATGTAATGACAACATTAATATCGATAAGCAAGATTACGTGCAGCCACCACACCGACACTCCAATAGAACCTGTCATAATAAACACGTCTGGCAGTATCCGGCACAGTGCGACACGTTTAGATATTCATATTTCCCATGGGCAATCGAAATCTGGAATTCATTGCCAGAGGAAATTCTAGAACCAGATTCCGCGGATGGCTCTGTCGCAAAATTGGAGCCATATTTTGGTTGTTCACGAAAGTATTTGCGTGCGTAGTTTAAAGGTAACGCGTTGGTTGAGTGATTGGACACTAGTGCACGCGTGATTTTTTTTTTTTTTTAATTATGGGGTTTAACGTGCCAAAACCACTTTCTGATTATGAGGCACGCCGTAGTGGAGGACTCCGGATATTGCGACCACCTGGGGATCTTCTTTAACGTGCACCTAAATCTAAGTACACGGGTGTTTTCGCATTTCGCCCCCATCGAAATGCGGCCGCCGTGGCCGGGATTCGATCCCGCGACCTCGTGCTCAGCAGCCTAACACCATAGCCACTGAGCAACCACGGCGGGTAGCACGCGTGATTGCATACTGCCTTATGATTTCAAATGTAAATATTGCAATGTGCTGAATAGTGGTGTTTTATAGATCCACGATAACTACAAGAATGTTATACAACTAATAATTCAATTGTTTTGAGCACCTTTTGTTATTCCTTGATTCATGAGAAACAAAGAAAGTGTCTTGTGTTGAATACCAGTGCTGTTGTATGGCAGTTTTCTTTTGCTTTCTATATTTCTCTTTTTTCTCTTTTTTCCCAGTTTTTCCCATGCACATGTGTATTTTTACAATCCACTTCCTGTTTGGGCCTGTGCAAAGGCCTGCAGTATTGTTAAATAAAAATAAAGAAAACTCGACATGCTGGTTCATTGAAGTGTCTTCACCTTAATGTTCGTTCACTCTATGACAAAGAAACAGATATAGATGACTTTATCAATGGTTCTCATTTTTTGTTTTATGCTGTATTGCCCAGTGAAACTTGGTACAGAGATGGTCGTGACGCGCCTAAGTTTAGACATTATCAATCGTTTTGTGTGAACCGAGCAAACCGCCGCGGCGGCAGCGTTTTGCTGTTGTCGAAAGAGCATGTAAGTTGTGAGTCGCTTCCCGACTTCTGTGTTTGTTGCGAAAATTTTGCAATAGTAACAGTTCGTGCGAATGAGTACATATTTTCTGCTTGCTACAGGCCTCCAAATGGAAATCTTCTTCAGTCCTTTCTTTTAATGAACAGCTGCTGTCTATTACCGCAGAAAATAGCAATTACTTTGTGTCCGCTGGTGATCTTAATATCGACATTCTGACCGCTTCAAATGGTTATAAAAATTTAATCCGTACGACAAAAAGAATTACAACCGAAAGTCAAACATTGTTGGACTTGCTCATTACAAATGCTGACACTGAAAATGCTACTGCCGGGGTGATGTCACACGATCTTATGATCACCTTCCAGTATTTCTCTTATTAAGAAAACACAACTTTAGAAAGAACAGGAAGCATAAGCATGAGTAATACATTGTCAAAGTATTACTGAAACACGACTAGATGGCTTCAGAGACGAACTTCTACGGTGCGACCTTAAACAAATTTTAGAAATAGATAACGTTGAAATGGCGTATGGCAAGCTTATTGATCAAGCCTGTCGAATATATAAGAACCATTTTCCCGAAAAAAAGCTCGGGCTCGGTAAAAATTTACGGAAGCCATGGATATACCTCGAATTGCTAAAACGAATTCATTATAAAAATGCGCTCTATCACAAGTTCATGAAGACTAAGGATCTAAGTACATTAAAGGAATACAAGCCATATAGAAATAAGCTAAGTAAGAAACTAAGATTGCACAGGAAATCCTATTTTCATGCAGAACTTGAAGGTTGTTTGAACAAACCTAACATCTTATGGAAAAAGCTAAATGACGTCTTAAATCGTCGAAAGTCAGCTCCGCGAATACAAACTCTATTACTTGGTGGAAACGAAGTATCGGGAAGTGCTCTTGCAAATGTTTTTAATGATTACCTTGTAACCTTTTCTGGTGGTAGTGCGTCGTCTGATATTAGTGAATTTATGCCAAACAGAAATTCATTTTCACTCTTTCTTCACCTCTTTATTAAGCATGAGGTGACATCAGTTTTCCTTTCACTAAAGAACAGCTAAAGTTGCGATGCAGAAGGCACGCAGGTTCGGCCTATCAAGTACGTGCTTGATATCATTTCCCCGTACATTACCTATATTTTTATTATGTCTTTGTCAAGCGCTATCTTTCCTAAACAGATGCAAATAGCCAGAGTGTCGGTATTTTTCAAGAAAGGTGACGTTAATGATACTAAAAATTCCAGACACATTTTTATATTACCTGTTTTTCGAAAGGGCTAGAAAAACTAATACTAATGCAGGCTTCTAAGTTTCTTGACAAGCACAGCCTAATTTCTAAAGCCCAGTCTGAATTTAGGAAACGACGTTCTACGGAATTAGCACTACTCCAGCAAAAGGAATTTATTTTATCGCAATTTGAAATTAAGACCATTGTCCTTGGTATTTATGTTGATTTTACTAAAGCATTTGATTGCATCCTTCGCTCTGTTCTACTTGATAAGCTTGAAACCTACGGTATTCGAGGGCATTGTGTAAGCCTTATAAAATCTTATCTTGATAATCGCTATATATATGTTAAAATAAACAATAGCCGCTGAAATTCGAAACATATCACCAGAGGCGTTCCTCAGGGTAGTATTCTTGACCCGTTCCTGTTTATTGTATATATACATGACCTAGTAAATATCTATGAAGATGCGAAATACGTAATGTACGCAGACGATGCCAGTATATTTTTTTCATCCCCCGACTCTAGTAACCTTCAGAATAAAGCTAACACTGCTCTGAAGATTCTTCATGTATGGTCAAAACAAAACTGTCTACAAATCAATATAAACAAAACAAAAGCAGTAATCTTTAGGCCGAAATCTAAGCAAATAATCTGCTCGACCAACCTCGTTTATGACGATGTAAACATAGAAATTGTAGATAAAATTAAAATACTTCGAGTTATTTTCACACAAAATATGCTTTGGGACATGCACATAGAATTGATATTGGACAAATTATCTCGTGTAGTTGGCATGATGGTGCGGCTGAGACCACTTTTACCTTACAGAATCAAGGTTCTTGTTTATAACAGCCTACTTTTTTCTACACTTCATTACTGTCTGCTCGTGTTGGATACCACATCACGTACGAATCTAGAAAAGATACATATACTTCAGAAAAAATTTTTGCGAGTACTATTTAACCTGCCTTACAATGCCCACACATCAGACTTATTTCCGATAGCAAATAGAATACCCGTGTTTAACCTTCATAATTACAAGTTAAGCCAAGCTTACAAACGGAAGCTAAAAGAGAATTTAAAGCTTCTTCATGAGTTATCTAATCTCACCAGGAGCACGCATTCTTACATCACAAGGTGTACGGAACAGTGGGAGGTTGTCACTCCGCGATCCAATTATTCTACACAAAAGATGTCATACACACTACCAACGCTTTGAAATTTGTTTCTGAAATCAAGTCTTGATATCTATATATCTAATGAACGAGCTTAACGTCAACATTTTGTCACTCATTCTTTCTTCAATAATTGAAGAGCGTTTTTCAGGAAATTTGTGATTTTTCGTTTATTCTTCGTGCATATTTGACATGTAGTCCATTGCTATGCATATATATCTCTTGTTCAATCACTGGTTGCCTTGTAAAGGAGGCTGTGATGGAAATAAAGGAGGTATTATTATTATTATTATTATTATTATTATTATTATTATTATTATTATTATTATTATTATTATTATTATTATCATTATTATTATTATTATTATTATTATTATTATTATTATTATTATTATTATTATTATTATTAGCGTAGCTCTTTGTACTAGCGCACTCCCACTTACGCGCGACAACAGATAGTAAATATTACATGATTACATGCCGCCTCTTTTAGAGCTGGCCGCTACATTACTGCCCCTCTTTCGATCTACCTGACGTGGCGAATCGGTAGCTGGCCGCTGCTCGTGATAACTTGGTTTCCGAAGATTGCTCGTCGCGCTGTCACAAAGTGTTCTAAAGGCTAGACGCCAAGCTATAACTGCCAGCAGGAATTCCGTGGCAACACTGAGATAAACAAACTGTCGCACTAAAGCTGTTACTGGGTTTAGACATGGAGCACGTTCGATTGACCTGGTCTGTGAGGGAGCATGCTACTCGTGTGGCACTTATAGGCCAGTGCACGGCTACCCCACGAGAGGGGAAGGGGGTTAAGGGACCAAAAGAAGGGGATGAGAGTGAGGGAGGAACGTATTATCAATGGGGACTCCACGAACATCGTATTGAAGTATATCTGTAGTAAATTCATGAATTATGAAGGTATTTATTTAACACAAACAAGTGCTAACTAAGCAAACCAAGAAAATATACCGTATGTCTCTTTAAGTGGTTGCTAAAGGCATGTTTCATCGAGGCTTAACCTTAAAGGGCCTATAGGGCGAAGACCAAATGTGTAGTATCTGTTCTTATCAGCTTAATATATGATACGGCCCCCTCATGGGTCTTACGATATTAATCCTATTTTTGTAAGGCGCTGCCAGGACGGGGCTCGCCTCTCCAGTGCCACGGTTTGTCCTGGCATTGCACTAAAAAAAAGAAAATAAAAAAAGAAGAAAAGATGGTACATGCTGGATGAAGCACCCTGAGTGCAAACTCCACGCAACCAATATGTAAATAACCGATCCCGCAGACATCACCGCTGCGTTCAATTGAAGAAAAAGAAAAGAAGACACCGATATTTCCTATTTATATCTTGCACGTATACTTCAACGTTGATGTATTGCACTTTACACGCCTCGTGGATCTCGTGTCTTGTCTCGTGCCATGCATAATGGACCTTGAGCGGCGATACACACGAGCGAAAGAAAAACTCCCTGGTAGCCCCGTCCCGATGATGCCGTGTAGTTTGGGCGCCCGGACAGCTACGCATAACCGAGATGGATGAACTAAGACTACGGTCGGCACTGCCAACCGACAGCTGCATCGACTGGCGATTACAAGATGGCGCCTGCACAGGAACACGAACCGCGCACTTGGCTCGGAGTTGCCGCCGTTAACTGCATGCACTAATGGTGTTTTCCAGCTCAGTCACGGTGAGTGGCGCTCGCCGCAGGAGCAGGCGCACGTGGCTGTCTTCGTCCGCCGCGGGGCCGCGTCATAAGCGATCCGGCCCGAACGAGTACACGACACTTCTCTTACGGACCCGGGTCCTCCGCAGCCTTCCTGCTGGCACGCCACGCGACAGTCGATATATACGCCAGTGATTTGGATCACCATCTCGGCATCGAACGTCGTTTTCTTCGAGGAGCACGAGAGGAATATCGAGTCCCGTTGGCAAATTACGCTTCTGCCAAAGCAAAACGTAAACGAAAGACTTGTGGCTGCTCCGCGCTGAAGTTTCCGTACAGGCCCGCCATGACGTCCAGGATTTTGGCAGTATGTATGCTCCGATATAATTAATTCTGTCGAAGAGTGAGTTTCGATGACCAAAAACTAATATGATGGAAGGTACTAAGTCGTTGGTAATATCCTAATACTTTATTTTTCCAGGTTTTTCGTCGTTGTTTTATTTATCTTGTTAGCAACTTACTGGAGCTGTAGAGCTTTAGTTGTAACTGTTCCGTTGTTGTCTTCTATGACCCGTCCGCCTTTATATCTTCGGTTTTTAACTACCGCTTTACTTATGCTTTTACTTAGTGCGGTCGTTAGTAATATCCCAATATTTTTCTTCATCTACGGACTCCTCCCACAAACTCCTAGATGAATTCTGATGTGCAACTTGTATAAAGTTTTCTTTGTCATTAATTATGTTCGATTAAAGCTTTTGTATTGATTGATTGATTGATTGCTTGATTGATTGATTGATTCATTGATTGATTGACTGATTGATTGAGGTTGCACAGCGGGTCATGAGGAGACACTGTATAGTGAGGCGATCCGAACTAATGCAAACGAGCTTTTTTTTTTTTGCGTTCGTCCTTCATCGAAATGCTTCCACCGCGGCCGGGGATCGAACCCGGCAGCTCCTGCTCAACAGCGTAACGCCGTAGCCATTGAGCGACGGCAGCCGGTATACATATACATATACAGTAGTAGTATATTTATTGAAATTAAAATAAAGGAAAGAGACGTAGTCAACTTATAATGGTGATGGCTACTCCTCTTCGCATAGCGGTGAGAACAATATAAAAAAAATATACGTAAGAAAAATAAAACAAACCGCGTCATAGTGTAAGAAACCCATAGCACACAGTGCTATACACTCACGAACATATAAATATAAAAGGCAAATGCAAGTCGCACCACAATGAGTTTGTAAACAAAGTCCCAAGCACACACAAGCGGCCGTGATGTAGCCTGCTATGAGCATATAAACAGATACGAAATTACAAAGAGATAAAATAATGCTAAATAATGCTAAAATAATGACAGCCAACCACACGCACGAATAAAATACGCAGTACTGAACAGCTTAATTCAGGCTATAATTAAAGAAAACAAAGTGATATTACAGTGGATCCCGGGACATGCTGGTATTGCAGGCAACGAATAAGCGGACTCGTTGGTAAAATCGGCCCATAAAGGTGTGGAAATTCAATTCATCCCTTTATTATTGCAAATGGACGCGAAACGCATATTTAGAGTACTAACGAAGGAGTTGTGCATGTCAACCTAGTTTAATGAAAATACTGTCACGTAGTAGTGACGGTAAAGAAGCACCAAAAGTGGGAATGATGAAACTAGCATTCTATTGGGCGAACCTGCACCCTCAAAAATAGGCTACACTTAAAGAACGGCGATAGCGGCGAACGCAGTCGGCGACCGTCGAAATTCTGATCAGCGGGTCAAGCGCGTCGGCTTTTATACATCAGTCATCGAAAGTTCCAGAGTAATCGCTGGGACCTGCGTGTCTTCCAGAAAGTTCTACACCATTCGCGTTGCTCGATGAAATCAGATTACACAAGGTTTGGTGACAACAGGCAGCGGTATCGAACCATCGATAACTTTCGAGAATCTTCCGATACGTGCAGGCGCGTCCTGCGCTGTGCAATAACATTTGTTAGGCCGCGAAACGCGGTCGCCCGATAAAGATAAACAAGTACACGTGTCAACACTAAGGAATCGATTCTTCACGAAGTGGGCCCTCGAGTCAAACGCCAGCTGGATGTAGAACTTTCCAAAAGCACCGATACACTAATTAATCGACTGCGCCTTAGGGCAGCGTACGCCAAACATTTTCCATATCCTATAAAACGGGCTTCTTCCCCGGCTTGCTCCTGCGTCCACGACGATGAAGATGTTCACCACCTACTCCTCGAGTGTCCCATATACGCGACGCAGACTGCAGCTAGAACAAGAGCTATACTCTATTGGTCGTTACCGACCTCTCTCACTCGCAAAATCGCTGGGCTCATGCCCATCGGAAATAGCATAACGAAAAGCACTGAACGCACTTGAACATTTTTACAAGGCAGGCACCCTTAACAAGTACTAGGTATCGTACTGAATAGTCACACGATGTTAGTATAACTTGCTTCTATTATTTGTAATTATCAGCATATACTCGCTTGTATATTACGTGTTATACTTTTTTTTATATCTGTAGTAGTTGTTTATCGGTAAAGGACAACTTTTGGTTATAAGTTAACCAAAGACCATAATCAAGCAAGTGTCCAAATAATATTGCTGCGTCGGAACCATCCCCGTATTACTTTGAAATGAAGTGGTAGCGCTGAGATATTGGTGCGAAACTAAATAGAAAATTCAAAGAACAGGAAAGGAAGTCTAGTGTTAATTTTCTGTGCTTGTTAACAACATTCGCGCTCCAAGAAAGGGAAAAGAGAGTTTCGGCAGGGTACTGGCATCAGTATAATCTGCTCATCAGTTTAGTGCGCTTATAAGTTGCAGTCGCACTTGTGTGGTTCTAAGATACCAAGTTGCTCACATCATTGTGGCCATAAACAAAATCTATTAGCTATCGCCGTCTGTGCAATTTCAACCGTTGCCTTCAAATGTATTTAATGTGACGTTTGCTTTTTGTCTTTGTTACGGTACTGAAGCAACGGCATATAACAAATAGCGGCAAGCACGCATTTTATTTTTCGTTTAGAGATTCACTTCTTGAAAGAAGAGTCGATGCAATGTGTGGCACGCTTGCTATCATGTCGCTTTACATTGCAGAGGCACCAAAGATGTAAATCTTGCCAATAAATTAAACAACTAATTCTTTCATTTATTCTTCTTTGCAGAATTCTGCCCCTTGCATAAGAAACGTGCTTATTGTCTTGTTCAAGTACAAGAAACATGTATAATTCATTCATTCATTCATTCATTCATTGCAGAATACTGCATGCCCCTGCACACAATTATAGGGAACGTCTTTATTGTCTTGTTCAAGTAAAACAAACACGCCTCGCGTCTCTAGCCTCTCGAGCCACGTTTGCGGCTTTAAACGAAGCGGATAAATTCCACAAGGATGCAAAGAAAGCCGCCGCACAGGCGCTAGTTTTGTGTAGTTTCGAGTTCCTTTCAGGTGGACGACAACTTACCCATGTCGCAACGCGACGGAATTGTTTATGACTCCCTCCCACCTCGACTGTTGTCGTCTAGGTAAGAGGAAGGGGAAGAGGGCGAAATTGCGGGGAATGGGAGCTAAAACTGCCGCACCAGGCCCACTTCCGCAAGAAACTTGAGAAGCTAGTCAAGACTGCGGTTGTTTTGCTGACGTCCTTCGCTCGTAAGCGGCCCTACGCGGAAGCCTCGTTAAAGTGGAATTCGGTTGGCAACCTTGCAATGCGTGCACCATGTTGTAAAACCAATGCAGCGCATCCTCTGGTTGCGCCACACCAAACAAGCCCGCATTGCAGTACTAGTTAAGTGGAGAGCGCTAGCCTTGGTCCCGTTCAAATTCAGGCACTACTTGGTGTTCGATTACTATTGCTGAGAGGATTATAACGGTGAAGTGGTTATATCTCGATGTTTGTGTATATTTGTTGCGTCCTTCTTAAGTTTAATACTTACCTGTGTTTGGGCCATAGGTACTTGAGAATGTACGAAACGGATCTATATATAATGGCACCATCCTCGGGTTAGCGCAGTCCCTTTAGAAAAAATAAAAATAAACGCGAGTGCTTGATTTTCTTGTTTCCATAGGCACCAACTTGAAAGCATACGCTGGTCAGCCGAACCACACGTCGGCAAACTCTGACCAAC
This sequence comes from Dermacentor andersoni, assembly GCF_023375885.2. Classification (NCBI taxonomy): domain Eukaryota; kingdom Metazoa; phylum Arthropoda; class Arachnida; order Ixodida; family Ixodidae; genus Dermacentor; species Dermacentor andersoni. Next base: position 87,045,230 of record NC_092818.1, read on the forward strand.
CCCAAATTTAAGAAATGTACCGTGCCCGCATTTGGAGCTAGGTTTGCGTGCGTATTGTAAAATAACATGAGGGTGTGCAAACAACACGAGGGCAAGAAAAAGTGCAAGTGAAGCCCATACATGTTATTCACAAGGAATATGAAGTGCGCAGACTACACGCATCTGAACAGATGCGATTTACAGAGGAAATCAGAAACGTTCTACTGCGAAGCTGTATATGGCTAGTTTCCAGCGGATCGATGTCCGTAAACCAAGAACCGTGGGCCGATCCCGAAGATAATGCAATACCAGGCCGACCCGCGGCGGAAGTGAAGCAGACTTCAAGCACTCCGCCAACTTGCAAAAGTAAGTTTATCTTGGGTTCAAGTGCAACTCGTATCGGATATTAAGCTGATAATAGTTGTTTCACTTTGACCTGTGTCGGCCATGTCTACGCTCACACCACCCTCTCTTTGTCGGCGTTCCCAAGCGCTCGCGTATCTCCTTTCCTTCCGCTCTCCTCTGGTGGTGGTCCCGTCGAAACGTCACGCGGGTTTAGTTTCCTCCGGCTTCTCGGGGTGGCAGTCCCGTCGTCCACGCGAATGTATATAAATATCACGTTAAATGAGTCAATGCGTATGTTCAAAATTATGTGTTGCCCTTTCCCTTCCCCCCGTGTGGGGTAGCAAACCGGACGCTCGTCTGGTTGACCTCCCTGCCTTTCCCCTCTTTGCTATCTCTCTGTCACCTCTGTGTCGTATGCTAAACAGCTTCGCTGGTCATCCACCTTCCCAGAGTCGAATGGCTCACGATTTTTTTAGCGCTCCAGTGTCAAAGAGGAATAACGGATACAAGCCCCGCTGTACCCAGATACCGGAAATGATTCCATTATGAGTCGACATTTTGAATTCCGTCGTTCCCGCTGCATCCGTACCGCGCAGGACCCACAGAAAAATGAAAAGAGTTGTATTTTGATGGACTGCAACACATGTTATCGTGATCCTCGAGATTAAAATCGAGAAGCATGCTCTGCGACGTCATAGTGGTATTTATATAAAGCATGGACACTACCTCATGTAAGACTTGAAGCAGTCAGTGGGTTAGATAGCTTGGCGGCAGATATTTAAAAAAGAAAAACCAATTTTCATTAACTTCTTTAAGCGTTTCTCGTGTCAAAATGCCATGGTGCTCGTATCAGGGATCCATCTTAGGCATTATACAAAGGTGAAAAGAAGCGTTCCTGTCCGCCTTTGTCTAGCGCATGCGTGAATATATAAACACCCGCCCTAGTTTCTCCATTGTGTTCGTGTTCTTTCATGCGCTTTAATGTTGTTCTAAAATTCATCGAAAAAGTTTTCGCTGGGGACAATTAAGGTTTCGAGACCCTGACTTTGCGTCAAGACAACAGCAGTAAAGCCTTTGTAGCTGCTCCCTCTACCGAGGACCCCTGGAGGTACGAACAAGAATCTGAGAGGCACTTTATGAAAGGATACCCCGACGCAGCGAGAAAAGGAAAGTCAGCTACAAGGCCGGTACTCTGTGCGCAAGGACAATTAGAAATATGGGAAACAACAGAAAAGGTGCGAAGGCGAGAGTGTGACTAGGTTCTTGATTTTCCGTTTCGAGTCATCTAATACAGGCGCCGGACGAAGTGCGCGAGCCGAGGGAATGAAATGGCGGCGCATTTTATGAGCGCGTTTTGTGTTTTCCTATGCTTTAAACTTTACGTGTTTGACCGAAAAGAGTGCAACGGCAATAAAGAAAAGATATACATATATGATAAACTAAGCACAGGATGGAAAACACGGGGATTAATTTGGGCGCCTTTTGTCCTCAGAAGAGTCCCTTTCGGTTGCTGCGACGTAACGCAAATCCTGCGACCATGCGTATACATCAGCGTATGGAGCCGTAGACAAGAAGGTTACCCGCTCAGTTCGAGATATTGTACAGAATTAGGCCTCTGCACAGAATTAAGCCTCGAATTATGCTCGAGAGCGGTGGCAAGAACACTCTTGAGCTTTCCGGGGCACTTTTACATCAGAAAACCCAATGAAACTACTAGACGTCGATAGTGCAACGTAACGGAGGATCCAGGCAACTCTCATCTAGTGCGTTCTTTGCCTGCATTTCCTGTATTTCATGCTGCCATGTTCCAAGACAGTGAACTAGTTCCAACCAGTCTCGTACGTACCGCTAATGCTCAAGGTTACTGGGGCTTTCTTTCTTTTTTCTTTCAGTAGGGATGTTATAAATCGAACCACCTAAATGACTTGCAGAGGGAGGAAGCGAGAGCGTCCGTAAGAAAGCACTAAATAAAAACGAAGAAAGAACGAAGCAAGGCGCATGGTTGTCATCTTAGCTATAGCACTAACGCAAAATTAAAGGTACTGTGATTCTAAAAGCACTTCCCACTCTCTAAAAGACATGACTTCAGAAACATGGCAGTAATAAGCACGAAATTCAGTGCACAGGCTGTTTGATCCCGAGCGCTCTTCCATAAGGTGAGTTTTAACATGCAGCTGAATTGAAAGGACAAAGGGAGACACAGACAGAAACTTTACTGTCTGCCTCCCTTTGTCCCCTATTTCAGTTCAGCTGTTAAAACTCGCCAGCCATGAACCAACTAGCTCAGATAAATACCATACTGATCTTTCCTAACTCGAGGGCAGCTTACTAAAGCTCGACACAATGCATTGTGTCATGTTCTCTCTCTCTCTCTTTCTCCCCAATTCCCTTCCTGTTTTGTATGCGTTTGTGCCAACTTTATTCGCTCGGGATATTCTCTTGTTTCCTCTCGTATTTCTGTCTGTTTTGCTTGCTGACGTTTAACAGAATGGCAGAGAGGGATGCGTGTATGTCACATAGTCCTGCTGAGATGGGGCAAGTATGCACAGTAATCGAAGTCGAAAGAGATGTCCTCTTCTGCTGTGTCGCACGCGGAGACCACGGCAACTCGGCACCTCAACTCACGCGCCCACGCGCTGCTTGCCTCTTCCGCGCTGCCTGCCAGCGGCAGCGGACGGCATGCAAGCGTACGCATGGGCGCTCTGTGACCGATCGGCGCTGCATAGTGGGCGACCGGTCGGCCGTGACAAAACAAACGCGCGCGCGCGCGCGCGTTCGTTAGGCATAACATCCCTTCGCCCCCCCCCCCCCCCCCCTCTCCACTCCCTTTCCACTCTTTTTCTCCCGGCCATGGCGGGCTGCCTGCTCGCCTGCCTGCCTACAGGCCTCCATCATTAAGCATTTCCTTCGAGTTTATTCGGCACCGACGTGCTCATGCACCGCGGCACACGGTGCCTGCACGCTGTTTACGTGGTGCGCAGTTTTCGTCGCTGCCTCGTTGTTGTCGGAGGGAAGCCGATGGCTTTTCCGGCTGCCAGGACTTGATTAATGCGAAAGTTCACACGTCGATGCTCGGCGTTGACGTATGACAAAAAAAGTCCCCACTTGAGTCTGTCCGTTGCAAACGACAGCGGGAGGTAACACAACGCACAACAGAACAAACACCGCGTACTTGTTTTCCCCTTTGTTTTTTTGTTTTTGTGCTATGGGCTTCGACGGATAATATTTGTTAGTTCTTTTATCTTCACAGTTTAACTACGGAATGTATTGCTTCATGATGCGCTGCCTTGCTCCATTTTTACTTGTTCCTCCGCTCTCTGCTGCTTCGCTCATAACAATGACTGTGCCGGCACCATTAACCGTACAGTGAATGCAGGTTGACTCGTATATTCTGAAGTACACATAATCTTTTTGTGCTGCATACTTTTGGAAACTGAATGACTTCACCCTTTTTCTCTCACGTTGTTTACCTGTTGCGTATATGAAATGCAACAGCTGTTGAGTACCTTTCACTTACCTGTGGGACTTTAAATTTAATGTGTTTGCTTTGTGTTTGAGTGTCATTGCTTTAACTTTTTTCATTCTCCTAGAAGCTCTATTGGATTCATTTCTATGTGAAAAGGAGCAGCCCCCACGCTTAAAGGAGCTAACATCTCTACAACATATATATATATATATATATATATATATATATATATATATATATATATATATATATATATATATATATATATATATATATATATATATATATGCACGCCTGTGGTATCAAGCAGGCAATCGTGCGTGTTAAGTTGTGCCAGCGATGTCGTGAGCCGATGAAGTATTTCTACGTTGACGTTGATTCACTTGTGAGCTGGACGCTTGGACAGTGTAAGAAGTGGCAAAACGTAAGTGCACTCGAGCATTTCTCCCAGCCACCCTTCCTACTACATTACAGATTCTTAGAAATATTCATTTCAAATAACTTCGGAGTGAGAAAAGTTGGTTAAATCAACCCGTAGTCCCCCAATACCGCGTGCCTTATAATCATATCCTGATTTTCGCACGTAAAACACCAGCGTTTTAAGCCAGGCAATGGGCAACAGCTAAAGAAGGGCAGCTAAGCTGCCTTGAAGTTTCCGCACCTCCTGTCCATGACGTCATGGATTCTGACCCCGTCTGCTTTGTCATCTGCCTCGCAGGCTAGCAAGCTTGGCACGCTGGAGAAAAGCCGTTCCTGACAAAATAAAAAATATCGCGTTTAACACGCAATAAGTTTTTGTAACTTCTCACGTGCGTAGCAGACATATGGAGCTATATAATGGTGCATTACATGGTATTTTAGGTCGATCACCAAAGCTGATTTCTTGATTTTGAACATGACAGTATTCAGTGACAGTGACCGACTGTGATCGTGTGTCTATTCTCCTTCCTTTCCTTATCTCTACTTTTTTACCACTTTACCTCCCCCTCCCCTCTCTCCCCAGCGTAGGGTAGCCAACCGGATCTTTTTCTCTGGTTAACCTCCCTGCCTTTCCCCTTTCCTCTCTCTCTCTCTCTCTCTCTCTCTCTCTCTCTCTCTCTCTTGATTTTGAACACGAAGCTTTTTTGCAACAAAATTAGAAATTAAATATTTTTTCAGGTGATCTGTTGAACCTTCAGAACTTCAGATAATTTTCGGCTCTACTATGTCAACTGGGCTACTATTTTATATTGAATTTGTACCTTCAAGATTTTTCTGCTTTCCGAGAAGAAATTCAAACTGTAATATTACTCGCTTTTGCCGGTGCCAAATTAAAGCACTCGAAATATTCAAATATTTGAGAAATTGGATATCTTGGCAGCCACACCGCTTAATTGCCTTGCTATACACGCCATGTGAATGTCTGGATCATAAAACATGTGTGAAAAAAAATGTTGGTTGGTGCCTTCTAGCTCAACTGGACAAGCACAATAAATTTTCGCTAAAATACTGGGAAATTTTTGGCAACATAAAATAAACTTGGAGAATGAGTTGCTAACTTTAACTGGTGTGCGGTATTTTTTAAAAACTATATCTGTGAAGCTCGAAAAAACGCTGGATGATTTGGCGTAGGATGACTCCTTAGTACTTTATTGCGCCCCATGGTAGCTAAAATACGGGAATATAACTTGAAATCCGTGACCTCACACCAACGCGTACCTGCGCTGGCGTTCCGGTAGGAAAGTAAGATGAAAAAAAAATGATACTTTGACTTCATTTTCTCTTCCAATAATCAAGATATTACCAAGAAATTCCCTCAAATGAATTTTTGAAGAATGATTTATAAGCATCAACCGAGTAGTGCTCTTGTTTAGAGCGCAAATTTATGGACCAACGCGACTTTTTTTCGTGACCATAAGTTTATCGCCGTTGAATCTACATGCAACGCTAGCAAGGGACCACCACCTCGAATCGAGTGTCTTGTTGAAATCAACCTCAAATGCCATCGAAGCAAGGTGGAACAACAACTCGATCACGCGTTCATGCATACTGGTCGCATGCTGCCTCGATATCACAGCATGCGCTGCGAGACTGTGGAAACTTAGTGCAAAGTGGAAGTTTGATTGCGAAGCACTAACACGGCGGTCGTTCGACAACTGTCGATGCGGCAGTCGAGTTTGGCGAAAAGCAGCGAAATGTCCTGAGTGCGTTGTGCATACGTGGCAAAATTACTGCTTCGCCAAGTAACCAGGTGCCAGCTGCAGTTTTGCCAACGACGACATATGTGTGCATTGTCATAGGCGACACCAGAATTCCTATCACGTTCAGGACGTCAGATGTTTTCAAGGGCGGTGCATTTTTTTTCCCTCAGCGCTTGGCTGTTTCAGCAGTATACCATCGTCCGGCTGACTTTATCTACTGGACAATTGCAAATGATCGAAGACAGAAGATACTGATTGTGTTACAGTCTGTCATGAGTGTTCCTGTTTAAAACGTGCCTAGTTATTTCTTAGAGTTGCTTGGCAGTCGCTGTAAGGTTCTTAATTTGGTACAATATGTCGGTTTTAGTTTTAGTTTCTCCCCCGCTTTGCTGCAATTCGCGTCGTACATATTGACCAAGCGTTTGCATTAGAACTTCAGTTGATAGACAGCGCCTGTGATGGTCTCTTCCTTTTCGTGTTTGTCATGGTTGTTGAGCTGACAGATGATGAACATATTACACCTCGCCCAGTTATCGCTACTTGTGCAGTTCATTTATTTGGGCATCTATATATATATATAGCTGCCTTTGGCATTCTTTTAATCCCCGTCAAACATATTGCAGGAGATATTGCAGCGAGATCCCAGTCGAGCGCTAAAGGGGCACATTTAACTTTTCTCCTACATGTTTGCTTTCCGGCTTGTGACAAGCTAGTGGCCAAGGAGTTTCAGGTGTACCAGCGCTCCCCGTGTAACATCGAGAGAGTGAGCTCATAGCTCGCGTCACTCGCGGTGTAACCACGAGGCTTCCAACTATTTAGTGTCCCAAGTTCTCAACTTCGAAACCACGCAGCCCGTCCCGGAGTTACGAAACGAGGCGTCCAATATAAGACACTGCAATCGCAACGCCAGCCCGAAGGAAAGTACCCGTCACTCCTCCTCCTTCATGAATTCTCACGTTGAGGCCCGACCACTGAGAAGTGCTGCGCTCTCGAAGTAGCGAAGCTCTCGCGGTGTTAGCGCCGAGACGCACGCGCAAGCCCGCGGTTTCGACGCCGACTCAGCGATGCGGTGCCAGGTAAGCGCGCGGGGAGGACAAGAGTTTGGTTGGTGGCCCAATCAGCGATTCCCCGCCCGCCAGGTTCGAGGGCCGCGCGAGAGCCGACCGCCGCGACGCGGCGCTGTCTAACGAAGCGTGCGCGAAGGCGCACACACCGTGCTGCCAACTCCGCGTGCCCGCACATGTATAATGTTTCGTGCAGCACTGCCGAAGCCGTCACCAGCTTCTTCCGAAGTTTGCTGAAAGGCGGCAGCAACACGTGAATCCCAGCCCCTCAAAGAAGAACTGGCACCGCGTTCCAAACTTTTATGTTTTTGCGTTAAATTAGGGCTCTGAACCTGTAAACCGTAGGAAAAAAGAAAAAAAACCGGCAAGCCTGACGGCTCCTCAAGTAATTTAGTGTCACAGCTGTTACCGAACCAGTTTTGGCTTCGGTTCGCATGAGGTGTATGTGTCGGGGTGTTACGACACATAAGGCGATCACGTGGGAAGCAGGACGTCGCGACGCCTTGACACTGGCTCGGTGGCCTATAGCTGTTATGCTTCTACATCCGCCCACGCAATGAGTAGCAGCATACCACAGCGCCGAGCGAGCCTGAGGGAGTTGCCAAGACGTTGCAATGTCCTGCTCACATGTGACCGCCTTGTGTGTCGTAACATCACGACACACACACCATCTAGGAAACGAAACCATAACAGCCGCGTAGAAAAGCGGTTATAGTAAATAGGTGGTGTCCGAATCAACGCTCCAGCGATGGTTGCCTCTGATTAACAGCAGCAGATCTTGAAAGCTATGCTTTTGAGGGCTGGATGCGCTGGAAGTAATTGCAGAACCGGAAAAACAGCATAACCACTATGGTTTAAATATCACTTCTAATTTAAGGAACATTGAGGCCTGCCAGCACTTTTTCTAGGTTTTCGACTTCCATGACCTTCACTTAACGCAAGAAATGAATAGTATGCAATGTCCAAGGTGCTTGTAGTAGCTTGTGTCTACTACTTTGCACGTCAACTCTCTCTCTCTCTCTCTCTCATCTGCCTTTCCTTCATTCTTTCAATCTCTTAATGCCAGTTACCCGTTCAGGGTAGCCAATCGCACGTCCGTTTGGTTAACCTACCTGCCTTTCCTTGTTCTTTTTTTCTCTCTCTCCATTTATGAGCTTTTGCCGTCGACGTATATAAAGGAATCGCACTTCTCCAGAGAACGTCACGGACCCTGCACCGAACATACTTATAAGTTAACTATTCTACTCCACGAGTTGAGGCCAATGTGGCCGGCAGCCGTTGCACAAATGGCAGTGGCTGCAGTAAATAGACTGAGACGTCCTGCTGTTATGCCCAGGAACGAAAGTTCGACACCCCCTCCCCCTCTTTACTTCGACACGTATGGAACACGAGTCAAACACACAGGTGCCGATACTTAGGCGCGAAAATTAACCCAGGGAAGTCAAGGGTTTTTACTCGCAGTCTCTCCAACTATTAAGGTATAGTACATGTCATAGCTTACAGATCCCTTTGTAACGTTCAATCGTGTCAGTGTTGATTATGACGTTGCCATTCTGAACGGGTGGCCAGTTCAAGTGCTTCCCGCTGCTCTCTCTATATATACACCGTGCAGTTTGATAATGAAGGAACCGCGCGGGCGATCTGCATAATTGCGAGACTCCAAAGCTATTTGAGCACTGCAGTACAAAGCAGTGTCACAGCACGCGCACGCGGCCCTGACTGCGTCGTTCCGAGCGCCCTCTGCCGAATTCCCGAAGTTGCATCCAACTAACGTGCAGGGCGCACGTACCATGCGAGCACGGGGCGCTTCGGCGCCGTGCCCTCGTCTCTCGACTGCGAGCTCGCGCGCGTTCCGCGCAATCACCGCACACCGACTCATTATGCAAATTGATGGCACCTGCAAATGAAGCGCGCACCTAAGGAGGAGGCCGCGGCTGTCGGCGGCGTCAACCGGGCCTCCCCGCGATCTCCATCCGCTCCCCCCTGCATCCCGCCAAAGCGCGCGCACTGGGGTGCTCCTTGAGATTTGAGCGGCGGCCCCTGGCCGACGTGATCGTGGCGTGGCCGCTCTTCCAGGCTGTTGATTTCGACACCCATGCCCGGCACTCCCTTGAATTCCGGCTGAGAATAGACTTTGGCAATCTTGCCGGCGAACGTCGGCGTTATATACGAAGCCTGCCAACGGTATACATGACGTCCGTGCCTCTTCATGCGGTTTGCTAAAAGAACAATGCGTGCGCTCGACGTCGACGCAGGGCGGAAAGCAGTGACAGGCCCCGTCTGCACAGCGCCTGGCGCTCTTCTTTTACCAAGGTGCGACGGCAACAACGACTAACGCATTAGTCTGCGAACCGCACATCGAAAGGATAGTGCTTTCTCATCAAAAAACATTCTGGAGACCGAAGTGACGGCAACACGTTGTGAGAGAAGGCACTTACTTGTACAGCGGTGAATCAGCCACCAACTGAACCTAAAGCAGCCCTAAATGAGGTCGACACAGGGGAAGGTTGCTACCGAAGAGAGAGAGAGAGAGAGAGAGAAACGAAGAGGGAAAGGTAGGGAGGTTAACCAAGGACATGTCAAATTGTATACCCTACACTTGGGGAGGGGAAAGGGGAACAATAGATAAGCATAGAAAAGAGAAAAAAATAATATTCAGCCATTCACAGACAGTCGCAGAGGAATCTCCACTGTCACGAGCGTCCATACAATCCAGTATCCTTCACGAAGTGCACAAGGGCTTTTGTGGCATTTTGCATGCAAGAATGCATAGACCAAGGTCCAAGGATATTTTCTTCCGAGAGCGCTCTATTATCCAGCAGGTTGAGTTTGGTTTGCAGAGTACGTCGTTGAGTGTCAAAGGATGCACAGTGACACAGAAGGTGTTCTAAAGTCTCATCGCACACGCACAGGTTGCACGCCGCACTGTTGGCCATCCCTATTAGGAATGAATAGGCATTGGTAAATACGATGCCCAGCCAAATGCGACAAAGTAAAGTTGTTTCGCGACGGGAAAGTCCCGGTGGCAGGCGAAGTCGCAAGTTAGAGTCGAGAGTGTGCAAGCGTGAGTTGGTGAAACCCGGGGAATTCCACCGTAGAAGTGTGATGTGGCGAGCAAGTGATTGAAGTTGCCCAGCAGCATCAGTTCTTGAAAGTGGTATAGGAACCCGCTGATGTTTTTGGTGAGCCGAACGTGCAGCTTCATCTGCGCTGTCATTGCCGTCAATTCCACAATGGCTCGGCAACCATTGAAATACTATGTCGTGGCCTTTCTCGAACGCGTGGTGATGGACGTGCCTTATTTCGTACACTAGCTGCTCGTGTAACCCATGACGTAGGGCAAACTGCGAAGTTTGTGGGGCTGCTTTAGAATCCCATAAAATGGCCCAACGATTTGGTAACCACTGGAGCACGTACTTGAGTGCACCTTGAAGGGCCGCAAATTCTGCTGCTGTACGTAGACGCGGTACTGTGCGAATATTTAAATTGCAACGAGACGGCGTCCGATGGAACAACTACTGCTCTGGTAGAGCTGCTTGAATTGCTGGAACCATCCATGTAAATGTGTATGCGGTCAATATAAGACTCGTTGAGGGGAAGCAGAGACAACTGCTTCAAGGCTAGCGGTGACAAGTCTGCCTTCTTAGCAATCCCAGGAATTGAGTGAACCACGTGTATTTTCCGGATACATCACAATGCCGATGTTGGGCGTTTCGGAGGCTTGACGCCAGATGGTATCGAGTCATGGTGTCTCGCCACAATGCCACAGAATGTAACCCGTTGTCTTCGCACTGGCAAATCGGCTAACTGGTGGGATCGTAGCCGAGAAAGGTGTAGAATGTGTGCTCTTAGCGTCTCACCGACGATATGAGTGGCAATCAGGTGCTCCTGTGCAATGAAAATCGTTGCAGCTGTCGAAGAACATCTCGCGAGGCCAAGACATGTCCGAAGTACTTGGGCTTGTACGCTATGTAGTGGAATGAGATTAGTCTTGCATTTCTTGGACAAAACAGGAAGACTATACCGCCAAAATCCGAGAAAAAGGGCCATCTACCGAAACTATTGGTTTCGCTGCCGAGAATGCGGATTCAATGTCTGCTTGGTCATGGCGGCGGAACTTCGCATGCGGGACGCATGTGTATGTTATAGGTTTCACGGAGAGTCTTGTATTGCGAAGACAACTAAACATGCGGAAGAGAGGTACGCGAGACGAATATACAGATTGGACAAGTCCAATCGTGGAAGCATACTGACCATTCATAAGGAGGGCCAGACATGTTTAAGCCAAATCTGTGTATGTAATGGCGTAATGGCGTTAGCCGGTTAGTGAAATTCATCTGTCATGTTGCGCTGCCTGTTTGCCCCCTCCCCCCCCCCCCCGAAAAAAAAAAAATCTCACAGCGTTTGGGAACAGCGGACTGCACTGGCCGGTCAGTGGGAGTGGTCACTCCAGTTCATTGGTAAGCAAGCACACCCGTTGACAAACATAAGGTTAGGCCACGTTAGTGTTGAAAAAACGATGTGCTGTCTCCGAACGCTTAATACGGGACACATATACACAGAGTAACGCTCAGTTTAATAAAAATCGGTTGCGTTGGCTCAACGTTGGAACTGAGGGCTGCACCACGTACTCGGAGTAGTTGTAAGCGTGCCTGTTGACACAGAGATCTGCAATGCTAGCCCACGCAGCACCCACACAACTTGGGTACAGTGCCTTTTCATTCACACCAACAGCACGAACAATTGCATAATTTGTATCAAAAGCACATACAATATATAAGACTCCTTGAAAAATACGTGACGCGTTGTTACCGTCACCCTAATGAATTCTAGCTTTCACATGCACAGCTAGCATTTTTAAAGCCCCGATTATTTCTTCTTGTATTTGTGCAGATTCATATATTATCTTACAAGACCGCTTGATAAATTTTGAACTGTGAAGTAGCGTTTGTATACCTTGCGTCTCTATTTTCTTTATTTGTCGCGTTTCTTTCGCGCTCAAGTGAGCTCACAAAAATCGATGCCATCTAGACAGTTTTCACTTCTTTTCTTCGCACTATGTCACTCGTGATTGGAGACGTGCATGCTGTCACAATCAACCCTGCAGTGTCCTTTTCTATGTGCTTCTCGGCTCGTTACTAAAGTTACTGATTAGAAACAACGAACTGTATGCGTTTATGCGTTTATAGCGTCATAATTAACGCCATTGCGTGAAATAACAGTACAGCCCACTACACGGTAGGACTATACTAAAGCTATGTTGCAGGCTTCGACATAGTTTGGATGCCGACATGGTGGTAGACCTCAAACGCCCGCCCCGGAAGTGAGCACGATATTCACGTGAGAGCTCGTGCAACCAAATAAAGAAAGAAAAAATCAAGCACGGGACTTCATGCGCGCGGAAGGAAAACAAGAAATAAAGGAACTTGCGCAAGAGCCGTATCCCCGAGTGTTCTCAATCAATCTGGCGAGTGAAGTTCGTGTCGCAATAAGCTGCGTTCGGCGCGTTTTACGACAAGGTTAGCCTAAAAATGAGAGCCCTCTGATTTCCGAAAGAGCACGCAAAGGCAACTTACGGCGCTTAATAAAAGCGACCTTGAGTGGGCGGCTGGTGAACAGGGACGCGCGGGTAACAGCGAAATGAGGAAAATAAACCAAAAAATGAGAGGGGAGGGGGGCGAAGGGTTAGTGGGAGATAGCAGCAGAGAGCGGGCGTACGCGGCGAATTGCTCTGAACGGGGCGAAATGAAGACGGAACAAGGCGCATCTTACGAAAGACATCGCGGCGGCCAGAGGCGGAGCCGCACAGCGAAGCACGCAGTACGGAGCAACAAGGGGGCAGACGCGCGACGTAGGCGAAAAAGCAAAAACAAAACAACGAACGACGAAGAAGCGGAGAAGTAAGTGACCGAGGAATGGAGGTATATTTCCGAGACACGTACGTTTCTGATTCCGCGAGTATAAAACAAAATACACCGAGTAAAAAACGAAGAAAGCCAGTGAAGGGGAAGGGAAAACGAAAGAAAGAAAGAGGAGAAAGGCAGAAGCCGAGGCACGAAAGACGACGAGGACTCATGGCCATTCGGAAAACGGTGCGAGCTGGATCTTCGGCGGTGCGTGGCGTGCCGTCTCCGCTATATAACGCGTCGGGCTGGATTGTGTAGGGGGGGGGGGGGGGGGGGGGAGTTACGACAGCGGCGAGGAAGAACGTGTACTGGAGAGAAGTGTGTGTCCCGTGCACCGCAGCGAGCAAGAGAAGCAGCAGCCCCGCACAGTTCATCCGCAGTACGAACGCCATATACGAAACTCGGCAAGCATCGCCGGCGCTTCGCCTCCTCGGCAGCTGCCGAGGCGCGGGAGATGCGGGAGAACGAGTTGATGGAGAAACAAAAGAACGGATGGAGGATAAGAACGAGAATACAGGAAGACGACGAGGTGGGCCGAAGAGAGGGGGAGAGGCGCGCGCCGGTTGTGTGGCGTGCGCGGGGATCATTTAGGGGAGCACTGCGGAGAAGCGGGAATCCAGCGCGGAAGCGCGCCGGCAAATGCAGGCCGTTCCCCCGCTTCTTCCTTCGCCGACGCCGTCGTTTTAAACCACCCCCTCCTCCACTCCCTCCGGCGCGAAGAACATCTTGCGCTGCAATACGGCTCCACCGCCGCCGCGGCCGCAGGCTGGTTCTTCTCAGCGGCAGTGCGAATTACCGCCGCACAAGATGGACGCACTGGGGTCCGCCGCACGTGTGAAAAGTGGAGTCGCGCAGGCCGTAGAAGAGCGAAGGCGGCCGCTGTATATATATGCTACACGACTGGCCACTTTTTCTTTCGCCGCTCCGTCTTGTGGTAGCGTCTCCTTCTTTCTTTCTTTCTTTCTTTCTTTCTTTCTTTCTTTCTTTCTTTCTTTACTTGCCTTCCTTTCAATTTTCTCTCTTACTTTCTTTCTCTCGCTTTTTTCTTTTTTTAATAAGCCGGCGGTGCGCAGATGCGGTACAATTTGTGACACTTTCTGCCTCCTTTGTGAAGAGCTCATTAAAATGTATGCAGTGAGCGTTACCTGGGCGGGTGTGGGTGTACTGCTGTGCATTAAGCTTTGACTATCGAGCCTCGGTATAAACCCAGCACAAAAAAAAAGGAAGAAAACATGAGGCCAAGAGTGTAACTAGCGCGCTGCGCTGTAGTACATCGTACGTGCGGCCAAGATGCCTTGTATACAAACATTTTCTTCGTGAAGAACGATGATAATAAAAAAAGTCCTTTATTGACATAGGGAGGACCACAGGTCGCTGATTGGGGAGCTAACCACTGGTTGGTGCAAACCCACACCTATACAGGACGGCGCGCGCCAGGACGCCCGCTATAACGAAGTGGGCCATAGTGTGACAAGGCTCTCTGCGTTTGACAGAATGTCCTGCTGTAATGTTGCGATATCCGTGTGTTTGAAAACGTCATTGTCGTTTCGTTGGTTTTCGGACGTCGAGCAACTGTGACAGATTCGTTACAATGCTTCTCTGTCGCGGTCTGTAATCTTGGCTGTTTCGAGCAATGAGTAAACGAGCCGATGCCCGCCATGAGCTTACTTCAGTCGATAAAATTTCCATAAAGTCTTTCGATTTCGAAAAGCCTATCTTGGTGTTTGCACTCAAGCGCCTTCATAACGAATTTCTCGAGACCTCCGAAATCCTTCCTTATGCAGGTCCCTTCACTGCAAAGGCCGCGCACCGTACCGCTAACAATAGAGCAGGCTAAGCACGCTCAACGAAAGGATATCCTTATTTAAAATAAATTCAATAGAGACCTAATGAAGTAAGGCGCATGTTTTCTTTTTTTTTCGTGCGCACATTGCCAGCATTCGCGATTGCAGCGAACCCTATATCACTTAGGTTCACACCATGCTACGCGGTGAAACGCAGATGCTAGACTATTAACAATTTCGGGGAAAAAGAACATAATCACATAAATTACGGCAATATTTGTAACATATCTTTTCTGTACTTTTCTGTTTTTTGTTAGCTTGTTTTTCTGTAGTGCCACTAAAATTATTATTATTATTATTTTCCAATAATATTTCGAACAAAAAAAATGTTAGACAGTTTATTCCAATAAAGGACTAAAGTTCACTCCCATCATGAACGCAGGTTTCATATAGTAGGAAACAGCTAAACGCTGGGATGCGGTTGTCACAGATCATACGTGCACAGATAAACACATCTAATAATAGGGGCGAGAACGCGACGACACGCATATAGACTGACACGCACAAAGCTTCATACTTTTCTTGGCACACTTTTTTTTTTTCACAAGAATGTTTAACTGCTTAGCTTATGCGTTTCGCCGGGGTGCATGGTGTGAACTAGTGCGCTAAGGTTCGCTGCAGTAGCACATAGATATATGCAAAACCAACATGTCAAAATCTCCATCTTAAATGCAGAGCATACGAGACGTGACCACCTGACAAGACATCTGATGCCAAGGCGCACCCGGCGCCAACCCATCCAAGCATCCAGTCTACGAGATTATATAGACAAGCTCTGAGCGAAATTACTCGGTAACTGCAGCTTTATGTAATTCAGAAAGTAAGACCAATTGGCTGACGCATACGAGATTGTTCTGCCTATACTTCTCTGGAGAAGCTGCACATAAAAGGTAATTGAGGATACTCACAGTATTGATGACACATCTTTCGCTTCACCATACGGTGACCCATCCTGTTTAAATGAAGAAACATTTTTCCCTTTGACCCATAAACAGAAAAAATGTCATTTCATAAAAATAAAATATTCTCTCTTACTTCCCTCGAAATAAAATTTGTTGCGGTAAAAATACAAACTTTGAGTTCCTTCTTCGTTCTCTTACATTTATTTTTCACAATGTACGCAGTTCAGTATATCGCCGAGTGCCGCTATATTGACCCCTTTTTCTTCGTCAAAATTCTTGGTCCCATTACAGGATCTTCGCGACCATTGCCTTCGTTGACATTCGCGTCCTTTCAGCGCTAGGCGACCTTAAGGACGTCGTCTGTCGTCAGTTATTGCGATTGCACAATTACGTCGTCGTCAACTGCGACGTATTCGTCAACCCGCATCATGCGTTGCGACAAGCAGGGCATAAGAGTTGAGCGACTCTTGCAGCAATGCAGCAGGAACACGCCTGACATAGGTGAGCTCGTTGAAGTGCGTCGTTAGCGCTGCCGTTAACGCCAGCGCTGGATGCACCTCGGTGACATCTCTGAAGCGTAGTAGTGGCACTGCTACGCGGCGTTCGTTGTAAAGCAACAAATCGGCCGCCGGGGACGCCTAAATTCGTTCCTTGTGCAGGCAGATTCGTTGTAATGGTCTTCGTTTTACGCCCGGGGCGTTCACAGTGCGTGCGAAACATAGGAATACGGCGGGGACGTAATCAATCCTCCGTTATATGCGTCATTTCGCTGCAGAGGAGGCGTTTGACTATATGGGTGTTGTACAGGCAGATGCGAATTAACTCAGGGGAGACCAGTAACCAACGGTCAAGATTTTAATCGATCGGAAGTTGAAGGGGTATGAAAAATAAAGTCGGCTAAAATCATTCATCCCGCGTGCACTAAGCTTGTCCGTTGGCGCACACTCGATCACTTATAGAGGCAGCAAGAAAAAAAAAAAAAAACGGGCTCGTTATTTATTTCACTTGCCCACGGAAGCAACCGACTCCCTATATATCGCCGAAACTTTTCGATAGCAGCCGAAAACAGCTTAGACATTTAACAAGGAAGGAACGATGTCAAAGGAGATGTCGTCGAGGCAGCAGCAGCCTCCTAAGCGCACATACTGGGTTGAAGAACGACTTGTGTTCGGGAAATAACAAAGACTACAAGAAAAAAGAAACAAGAAAGAGAGGAAAGGATTAAATGTCTCGCATTTGAGCGATGGCACCCCATTCTTACCGCGCTTCACGTGCGGCTGTGACGCATAGCTCAGGGGTATTAAAATCGCCGACGTGCACTCCGTAAGAGCCGTCGTGGCAATTAAGGACGGCGCGCGAATTTAATAACGAGAAGTTGACGCGCGCGCGCCTTCAAACCACGCGCGGCTTCTCGACGGCAGCTCTCGACGTCTCGAAACTGAGGAAATAAAAGAGCAATAAAATAAAAACAAACAGGAGACAAAGGCAACGAGCGTAATAGCTGCAAGAAAACGAGCCGAGCTGCCGACGTCAAAGGGTGAAGCTGCTCCCGAAGTGTGACGACTTTCGTTCATCCCCTTCCGCGCCTCTCAAAATCTTGCCGTTCATCCTATATCCGCGCGCGACGACGACGCGTGCGGCGAGCGCTTTGGGTGACGTGCCTGGCATGCCGCGCCTCACGTGGCTCGGACCGCCGAGAGCGGGATCCTTATCCGTGTTGCTGCGTATCGAGCGGCGACCACGTGCTCTGCGTTCTCGCTATTAATTTGCGTCAACCCCCCCCCCCCCCCCCCCCCCCACTTCGGTCCTCCGTGCAGGCCTCCGACAGGACGAGCAGGAGTCGACAGCTTTCACAACAACGCGCCGCGGCGTCATATTGTGGAGACGCATGCTTAACGAAAAAAAGAAAGAAAAGAAAAAGAAGAAAAAAAAAAGACACCCGCTTCGGCACACGTTCTACCGGGGGCTGCACACGGCAGGTGATGACACGTGCGCTCAGAGAAACGCGGTGTGAAAAGAAGCGAGGAAGAACGAGTTTTGCAGACACCTCGAGAAATAGAAACAGTCGCCCGGGCAGGGTATACAGGGTGAGGAAGATGGGAGCTCCGGTATAGAGAGATGACAGCTTTGCCCAGAATGGCAATGGATGAAAGAATCGCTCCGTTCCGCGAATCACGACGTCATCATCGTGATTCAGGTTCTTATGGTGCAGATGTCCTTGCGGGAAACGCGTTAAAGCTGGGATATAGAATACTGGAAAAGTGCACGAGGAGCAGCGCCCCTTCCTTCCTCTCCTCTGGTCTTGCTTGCATGCCGTGCGCGGTTTCTTTCTTTTTCTTCCCCTTTTAAATGCGTACGCTTGCCCAACCAGAAAAATCGTCCGTCCATCCGTCCGTCCCGTAAGATAATCGCTTTCAAGATGGAGCCCGCAGCAGCGAGTGACTTCATCTTCGTATACGGCCTGTAGCTTCCGCGTGAACGAAGCGGTGAGAACACAGCGCTCGCCAAGCTCCCAGCACACGCTGCACTCTGTCTCTTCCGCAGGTCGCTTTCAAGATACTGGCCCGCGCGTCTCTTTTTAACGCGAAGCGGCGAGAACACACCGTCCCAAGCTATCAGCAGTCGGCCCTCTCTGACCGCATCGTAGATTGCTTACGAGATATGGTCCGCGCGGCCGTGTCATACGCAGCCGCCGACGGAGTACGGTTGATCACGGTTCATAATGACTCGACGCGGATGGATAAAGCGTTAAAGAGCGATACCGGGTTGTAATGATCGGAACGGCATCAGCGCACCTGGCGTGGGCACCTGCGGTACTTTCCTTGCCTCATCAATTCACCTTGCGCCGCCGCCCACAGCGGTGGGTGCCGCCGCAGCGCTGTCATGTATACTGGTCGGATATAGTTTGATATCATTGATAATGACACCGGGCTCCGTGGAGATGGGCAAGTGGCACAATGCTTACGCATACTTAGACAACTCCCAGAGGAGCTTCTGCGTGAACGTTTCTTCTTTGTTCTTCGTGTTCTGTTAAGAGAAAGGTCGACGCAAAAAGGCAGATAATAGCAGAGCAGAGGAAAAGCAAAAAGAAATGCTTACACGTAAGTGTTTAGAGGCCTCTAACGTTTAATTGGATTTTAAGTAAAAAAAAAGAACGTCTTATGTTTCGATGGGCCGGGACGCGTGTGTGTGAGAGAGACTACGTTCTTATTTTGTTTCCAGGACGACGAACATTGTGAATCACCTGTCTAATTACAGAGGCCGCAATGGCCCCAATAATAGTGCTGCCACATTGCTCACATAGTGAGTATGTTTCCCCGAACTATGTCATTTTTGAATATATGCGCGTCCTTCAGTGAATATTCTCACTGCATAAACAGCCATTCACTAGCTGTTCGCGCTGAGGGTAGAGCAGCGCTCAGATACAAGTTGTGCGTGGTGTACATGCCCGATATTTTATAAACAATCGTGGTTTGGTCTCTAATCTACCATTCGCTCGCACGTTGTCATGTCATTTCGTTTGTTCCTGTCGCTCTAAAATTCAGTCGTGTCTGATGCCCTATCACAAGGGAACACCACTTACCTTGTGACCATCCACATACGGTATAGATACCTTTCAGAGTCCATTTACAATGTATATAACGGGCACGAACGCGTTTGCGCGTATGTAGCAGATTCACTTCAAGGTTGGCTTCTTCGCAATGAAACTTAAGGGCAGAAGCCAGCCTGTCTTTCACTTAGTTCTAGAAGTGCTAATGACTGTATTACATCTATGTGTGCGTGTAACCAAGCGCGTTGTTGTAGGATCGGTAAGCGTCACTGTATGTTGTTGCCACGCCTGTTTCTCGAAGCTCGACCAGCGTTACTATAGGGTAGCGTGGCGTTGTCGGCAGGCTGCAGGCGTCCGGTAGACCATGGCGATCAAGCAGGGACGAGCGATTTCTAGTGCGAAACTTGCACTGTTTATCCGATGGTTGGTGAAGGATAAGAAGAGAATGAATGAAGTCAAAAAGCACATTGCAGGGCCCCTTAAGTAGGCCCACTAAAATCGTAGGCGGGATCTTGCTCACGTCAACGTCACGTGACAGGCACTGCGTCTGGCTGTGGATGGGCGGCTCCCAGGTGACTTTTCACGAGCTTGCCTCCGCTGGTGGCAACCCGCGGGTCCTGGGGATCGTAGGCGGCCGATCCCTTCTCTTCTAGGCGTCGTTGATTCGCGGAATAGGCCCTCCCCTAGAGTTAGGCAGTTCGTGGAAAAGGTTTTCACGCACACACACAAAAGGGCCTGTAAACACTGCGGGGCGTCAGCCAGACCGGTGACCACTCGAGACAACCATAACAAATTAAAAATCCATCCTCCGATTCGATGTGGCATGGTGGTTGAGCAACCTTTTTGCCCGAGGTGTTACACGCCAACCGTGACAATGTGCACAAGGGCAGGCGCATTAACCAGGTCTGACTAGGGCCACCTCAATTCTTAGTGCGGCGCGAAATGACTGCTCCATTGATGCACTTGATGCCATATTGCACCGACTTGATGAATGCCGCATGCTGAACGCTGACGAAGTTCGCCCAATTAATGGGAAGCATTTTGACAAACAGTGCAAGACTGACTATTTTGGTTTTCTGCTTACAAAATAATGCATTCCTCACGTCACAGGGAATCGCCGGTGTCATCGCACCCGGACAGCGCTCTTTCTGCGACACGAATTCACGCGTGTTCACAAATCCATATTCAATGCGGAACGCTGACTTTAATCTCACAACAGCGTGTCTCCTCGCAGCTTGTTACTGCTGTTAAGAACGGCCCGCTGGCGTGCAAGTTTTGCCAGCCAGTTGCGACAGCGGGCGTTAACGTTTCCTGGAACGCCACCGCAAACCTCCAGCCCTGGTGTCACTAAGTCGACTGTGTGTGGAGAACAATACGCGCGTCCTCGACTCTCCGTCGCTGGAGCCAAGATGAGTGCGACGAAGCAGGCTTTGTGCCTGAACCCGCCACCGCCAACCTGGTCTGCTGTGAACGAGAGAGTCCCCGAGGGAACGTAGTTCGAGGCCCCATCCCACGCGCCGTTCAAGACGCAAGACAATGGGCAACCGGCGGGCGCACTGCGGGGGTCAGCTCGGGGAATAAAATGCGCCTTTATTGGCGTAAGCCCCGAGTTCTGCGAAGACCATCTGACTTCGGTTGGGAACCGTGAACCTGTGCGGAAATGTGTCTGTAAGCCATCCCGCCTACGCTGCCTGGTCGTCTCGCCTACGGTGCCTGGTCGTCTCGCCTACGGTGCCTGGTCAGCTCGTCTATGGTGCCTGGTCGAACGTTTCCCTCACCTTGGGATCGAGGGAGGACCGAGTGTTTATAAACCGCTGTTGTGCTTCTGCTCAGTGTACTTTTCTCTCGCAGTCATGCTAGACTGATGAACTGCAACGTCCTGATGTAGATACTGTAAATAAACCCATATTCCTCTTTCTCGATGAGAAGCAGTCCTTCCCTTCAACAACGTCCTCAGCGTGGATAAGTTGGACGACGGCATGGGCCAGCTACCACCTAATTCATGCCCGACTCCAATCTTGACAACTGTTTACGAGCGATGGGATTGAGCCCCCAATCCTTACACTGCTTTAGAGTCGCATCGTTACTTTTCACCGACAACCAACCACTTTGTTTTCTAAACTACCCATTTTCACCGCCACCTGGAAAAAGAAAAAAAAAAAAGACGTCACGCCAGTCGTCATAACCGGGCACACGCTGTATACTCGAGAGTCTCGCAGTATAACGCACACGGGACAGAGTACGAGAAGGCGCCGCGGGGGGTCGAAAGCGGTGAGCCATGTACGGTTTACCGTCCGCGGTGTGGGGCACGCGTGGGGGTGAAGACCCTTCGGGCGCCGGCGTCAGCTCCCCCCCCCCCTCCACCCCTTCAAGGCGGTCCTATTGTCTCAGGGCTCATCCGCAGACACTCCACCCTTTCAACGCAAACGCGCCGAGCAAACAGAGGGGGTGGGAGCCACGACATCGGCACGTCGTGCATGCAACGAATCGGATAGAAAGGGAAGTAAGGGCGGCTGCGTTCTCATCCTTGGCGGCGGTGCCGTTCGCATGCCGCGCTGTTTGAGTGTCCGGTCATACTCGAGTGGGGCCTGTTTAAACGGCGCTCGGCTTTCAGACAACAAACGAGAGGAGAGGCGCGCCACGAAGACGGCGAGAGCAGCAGCGGTGTCGACGACGGCATGCCCCGAGGGCTTCGCGGAGCCAGTGACCGCGGCCTCTCCCCATTTCCAGCTGAACACACAGTCACGTCTCGCTACGGGTCCCAAGCTCGGTTTCTTGGTGGCACCGCGGCTCGAAGTCTTGACGCGAGGCGCTTTAGCGACATGTTGATCGTTGTACGTCCAAGAACGGTGCTGATGGCATATTCTTTTAGTTCGAATGTGTCGTTGTGCTTGTCTCCATAAAAAATCCACCTCATATGCGTCGTTGTGAAATCGTGGGTTCGTGTGGCCACGAAGTTTCCATGAATGGTGCTGTGCCAGGTACCGGGAGAAAGAAGGGTTCCGAGCGACGTTCAAAGAATGAGAAAAAAAAAAAGGTTTTTATTCAAAAGTACGTGGTTTAGTTTTGCACACACGGCTCCAACTCTCAGAGCGCACTAGGTGCTAGAGTCTTTGCATGTCCGAGCCTATCCCTCTCACCGCCGTCCGGGTACGCTTTTTATGCCGTTTATTTCCCTCTTTCCCTAGTCTAGGGTATTCACTGGCCAATCACAAACGCCGAGCCGTTCACAACATCCCGCCTCCAACGTCTCACTTTTTTGCAGCACTCCCACTTTCTTGCCGAACCCCCACGTGTCTCCAACGTCCCACTTGTCTCCGAAGTCCCACATTTCTCCAACGTTGTAAAATACGAGGTAACCACGTGGAAAACTGTGAACCTGCCGTCGACGCTTTCTCCGAGAGTTCTCGACAATTAATCGATCAGTGGCCTCTTCGCGACGGTCAGGAGGGGGCGACGTTGTTGTCTTGAAGCGAGCTGTCATTTCTGAGCGCTCGAAAAGCCGAAGATCTGGAACATGACTGCCTGTCCGTAAGACTCGGGTGACGCCAATTCACCTGCCTTGAGTGAACGATGAGGCGTGATGAGCACCCGTGATAGCCGCATGTCTGCCGGTGAAGCATCCCTTGTTCTGAAGGATTGTCAGGCACAACAGCGTATATCAGGGTGTTTCAGCAAACACTTTCAAAGAATTTTAAGGCTTGCTTGCGGCAGATAGCACAGTTCTAGCTCATGAGCTGGTCTACTCGAAGAGGCGGACATTACTTCCACAAAAATTGAAACGCATAATCGACCAACAAAAATTCACTGATTAAGTTATTAACTAATTACCGTATGACCATATTACAATTTACAAATTATAGCCATGAAGTTCCCAACACGGATCCACTTGGAACGAATTCTCAGGATGACACCAGTTTCAATATATACAGGTAAATTCCCGGACTCTGTGAAGAAATGCATTGGTATTCCACTGTGCATCAATGCATAAAACGACGTCTTTTTAAGAAAGCAACTGGAACGCAAATGCATTTATCCGCAAAGTTCGGCACTTAATGTCTCGAAACATGCGTCATCTTGAGAAATCAGTGCAAGTGGATCTGCCTTGCTAACTCAACGGCTAGAATTTGTAAATTGCAATATGGGCCATAAGATAATTAGTTAAAAACTCAATTAGTGAATTCTTGTAAATTAGTTGCTTATGCATTTCGATCTTTTGTGCAAGTAATGTCCGCCACTTCGGGTAGACCAGCCAATGAGCTAGAACTGTGCTATCTTCCACAGGAAGCAAACCTTCAAAAAATTTTAGGTGTTCGCTGAAACACTCCTTGTAATATATATATATATATATATATATATATATATATATATATAAGAAACTCAATAACGAGGTAAGAGAAGACGCGCGAGTATATTGTTCATCTCGAGCTCGGAAACCTAGTTTGTAGCTGTCGTATCATTCTTTTTTTTGATAGGCGCCAGTATGGCCTACGCCATAAACTAAATAGAGAGATATGGCTCTGTTTTCTGGATGAAGTCCAGGAGTGGCCAGTGCAGAGGTCCGTGCGTCCAGCGCGTTAGGCCAGGTGGTCGACCAGGGTGGTAGCCAAGGCCGCGCAGCCAATCCACAGCACAAGAGCTGTGGATTTGTTTAGCAAGCGAAGCAGCAATAATAGTCAAACGAGTTTGAGCGTCCGTAACGTAGCATTTGCAGGCAATACCATTCTACAGATACGTTTCACGTTCCCCGGTTGCGGCCAAGACGGATTACGCTTTCTCAAGCATCACTGCGTTTGCGCAGAAACGTCGTTCTTACAAACTTGAGTTCGAACTTCCGCACAACGTCACGCGGTAGTGCAGCGCTCAAAGAGCACACTTAAAATATTTCTAATGAGTAAACATTGCGAAGTACAGATATAAGATTTGACATAGACCGAATGTAAAAAAAAATGAAGATAATATCTGCGATATCTGATTGGCGTGCAGTAATTGCCGCAATAACAATAAATGATTAAAGGTGGGCTATAATTCAAGGCTAAAACGAAGTTCGTAGTGCGGGTTCGAGAGCAGCAGTCATTCGTAGCGCTTCTCTAAGACGGCACTCGGCTGTCTTACGTGTTGAACAAGTTGAACAACGAATTGGGCTCGTCATGCAATAATCTCCGTCCTTTGACGTCATCGCCGCCGTCGTCTTGTCAGCGCGCGTTTAACTGATTTGCGATGTAACTGACCTAAAGGGCCAAGGCAACACTTTTTGAAGACGGTAATAAAACGTTCGCGATCTGTACACGATTCTGATATGAACAAGTGAGCCAAGTTTTATTCCGTTGTATGACGCAGGCAGCCCGCAAATCTCGTATAGAGGATTACTTTCTCTCTCCTGCGGATTTCGAGGCTCCCTCTATTCTGCCTGTGTCAATGACGTCTAGCCAGCGCGACAGCCCAGATGCCACCCACTGGGCGACAAGAAAAACATTGTTCCGCCCTTTCAGGTGGGCGTTTGTATGATTCGGAAATGGAAGAGAAATCTCGATGTACAAATGAATCATTAAAGATATTCACCAAACTAACTTTTAAACATTTATATTAGTGCATGTATTGCAGTTGCGACATTGAATCCAAGCGGTAGAAGTCACGCATGCTTTGAAAAAATCCTAGCACTAGAACCCCTTTCCAGATATCCTTCCATTGAATATGCACGTCATCTTCACATTTTTACTGATGGCTCTGTGGACAAGGTCAGAGGATCTAGTGCAGCTGCTTTTCACATTCCCTCTTTGCAGTATGATTGGTCTGTTCGCTTCACTGCAGTCGTGTACTCCACAACGGCCGAAAACGTTGCCATTGAGGCAGCTCTAGAGAAACTACGGATTTGTACGCCTCAACATGTTGTCGTTCTTAGAGATTCGAAATCTGCCCTTCAAAGGTTAGAGCACGGGTTCCCTACTGATGCCTTATGTCTTAGCTCCCTACGCTCGGTGCACAATCTCCATATCAAAGGCTTCTCCATACGTTTTCAATGGGTGCCCTCGCACATAGGTATCATAGGCAACGAGATGGCGGACAGCCTCACCCATAGAGCGCTGTCTGGGAATCCTTTGAGAAAAGTGCCTCAAGAGGACAAGGGACTCTTCAGAGAAGCGGTGTCGTGCCACTTCAGCTCTTTGTGGAGCTCACCTCACAAGCCATGTGTGACCAAGGGTCTCAAAAGAAACCAAGCCACTTTACTGCTCCGCATTCACACAGGCTCTGCTCGTACCCCTGCGTGGATGTATAAGACTGGCCTGGCGTTGTCCCCATTATGTTCAACGTGTGGTGTGTGCGGTGATATGGAACACTACCTTATGTGCTGTACTCTGTATAACGCGGAAAGGAGTGTGTTGTGCGTTATTCGGGTCCCTCAAGAAAACAGGAATTCCCCACAGTCCTCTTCAGGACATTGTTTTCCCGCGCGGGAACCAGTTAGATAGAAAGGAGGTTTCTCGCCTTCTTTTAAATTACCTGCAGGACACGGATTTGGCCTCCACATGGTGACCTTAGGAGTGACTATGTGTAATTGTGAGGTCTGTGTCTGTTTTATGTGATATATGTATTTTAAGTGTCGCTACGGTGGAGCAATTGCCGGCAGCTACTGCAAGGCTAATCCCACCAGTAGCCTACAACCACTCAACTCAACTTCAATGTGCTGCAAAATACCATGGTGTTTTAGTTAACACTTTCTCACAATATTGTGTACTACAGTTAATAACCTATTGTTGCCAGACAAGCGTTCACACGCGGCGTTGTTGGTAAGGCATACTTAAGATTGTTCTAAGCACACTGACGACGAGGACAATCGGATATTGTCCAATCGATTCGGCTTTCGCGTCAAATAGTCAGTTTTCAATTTGGTCTTCAGATCAAATAGTAAACATTCAAAAACGCCAATATATTACGAATAGATTTAGAATACTACACGTCATCGACTGGACACGATCGAGTATGAAATTTAAGCAAGAAATGCGATAGCGATACGATATATATATTGGAACTGAAGAATATAAAATAAACAAGGTAAAGCTGCGATACCAACAGCAGTAACAACGTTCGCTGCATTCATGATTCTCACGCTTTATTTTTCTTTTTTTTTTTTGCTCTACGAGCTGCCTATAGAAGATGATGCTTTCTTGTTTTTATAGTACTGCAACATACGCTTTATTTCCTTGCATTGCATTTCTTATTACTACCACGGAAAAAAAAAAAAAAAAAAAAAACCGGCCCCAATACTACCCGTTGCTGCCAATGCTCTGGGACGGCTTAGCACGCAGCTTGCGCACGAGCCGTACAATATTGTCAAGGTTAAATTACAGTCAAATTATATTCTAGCGTCTGCTATGACTACATAAATATGTATAAATATTCGCGCGAACGTTGTAAAGGCCTTCATGCTTTTCTTTATTTATTATTTGCAAGCTAATGTGAGAAACATGCACCTAAGTAAGCACCTTTACCGCGATAACTGTGTCGGCATTATGTGATATAAAAAAACAAAAGAAGGAGCAACGAATATACAGCACATATGCAACACCGGGCAACCAAACTGCACAGCGTCAGTAAAGCTAGTGGAAGCTCACTTAAGAGCGTCGCCGTTGCCAGATAAACTCTGAGCGCGCAGAACGGAAGCATATAGCTGGAAATCTGCATTCATTTTCTTATACGGACGGACACGTCAGACAACACACTCTTACGGTCACACTGCCGCAATCAACGCACAGGAAAAAAAAAAAAAGAACGCACAGCCAACAGTGCCGACATTTAGCCAACATCTTCGTACGAGTGTCACTATACCGCTACCGACGTTTCTCATTAACGCCGGACGTGCATACGCAAAAGGCCGCAGTGCAGTCTGAAAAAGAACTCGAGAAAGCAACGTTCGCAACCGTGGCCGTTAATTCGCATCCCGCTGCACATTCGGAGAGCAGCGCACCCCCCGGGTGCCGTAGACCGCGTCGGCGGAATTTACCGCCGTAAGCTTCCGCCCCTGATATGAGGACCTATTACGTCGGGAGGCAGGCCAAAAGAAACTTTGCCGACGGTTCCCTCCGCGAGCGTGCGTCTAGTCCCTGACCGACCTCGTTTCTTCTGTCGTTTCCTATTTATTTCCTCCCTCATTATTACTTCCTTCTTTCTTTTTGTCGCTCGTTCGTGCTCATCCAGCGTAATCCGCTGTCGTCGGAGGCCTCATGCATATGAAAAACTGCCGGCTGCACCAGAAGAGGGAGCTCTTGTGACGGAACGGAGAAAGGTCCGCTCTGAGGGGGCTCGCAAGCGCCGCTGCTGCCGAGGCCGTCGCCTCCGCCGCTTCCGCCGGCGTGGCGTGTTGAGAAACGGCTCAGCCTATCGGGGAGGATGGGGGCGCGATTAGAGGGGAGAACGGGAAGCGCGCGCGCACTTCTATTTCGGGTGTCCGCGCCGCCTGATGGCAGTCGGCGCGGGTCCCCCGGGCCCAGACCCATGCAAGTCCATCGGCCCTCCGCGTTTGTTTGTTTGCTTTTCTCTTTTTTTTCTTCTCCAGATCTGTGCGCGTATGCATTTGTTTGTTTGCTTGTTTGTTTATTTGCAGGGTTGTGGGTGGGTGCGTGAGTGTGTGTGAGGTATGTCTGCTTGTGAGAGCGTGCGCATGTATGTGGGAGATGGAGATAGACGGATGGAAAACGTGCAAGAAATAAAACGGCAAGGGGCGTTTGCAGTATGCCGCGCGGATGCGAGAAAGCCGTGCCAGTTTAACTGCGAGCACATAGCTTTGCGACGAGTGCGGATTGGAGCCAAGATTGCAACTAGTGGAGCGAAAGCAGGTAGAATGGATGACAGGTGGTCGGATAGGTATAGACGGCAGGTTTGCGCTGAAACGGGTAAAGAAAGGACGAGCTGTTGAGCGCGTCGAAGCGCGGAAATGTTCGCAGCGGGCGATAGGTGCGCAGGTACGTTGCAACTCTTGAGAAAAGGAAGCATATCTGAGAGGAAGAGTGTAATTTTTGCAGTGAGTAACATTATTTTTCTTACTTTATGTTTATAAGTATATCTGCGCTGGTTATCTCAAACTATGTTCTTGTTCTGTGACACCAGCGTTTAGGCAAATGGTTGAAGCTATAATGCTACTGCAGCTGAGGCTTATAGATAATTGCGGTCGCTGTTTGAATAAGTGATTGCGGGCTGTCCGGCCGAACGCCGATAGGCGAATGTGCAATGTGTGATTTTATCATGACTTCGGTGAATTGATGGCATTTGGTCGGCGCAGCGCAGAAGATCGTGTTGCGATTAGAGCTTGCGTCAATTGCGCCGATGCACCGTAGAAGCTTACGTTGCCCTTGGAACTTGCGTCACTTGCGAAAAGTGTCAGGTGATAGACAGTTCGAGACGGCAGGACAATGCGGTAATTCAGTGCCCTTGGCCCACCGGACAACTTACGTATCTTGACTTTGCCCCGCGCAATGCTTTACCGGACATACAGGTGACGTACGACTTGCGGTTATAAGGAATGAGGCTTCCTCCATAGCATTTCAGGGAAGATCTGAAATGTATATCAAGCACACCGCCAGCCGAGATTCGAGTGCGATTTCTCTGGCAGCATACTGTTCGCGGTGGTTGGATGTGTGGAGCAGTAGAATAATCGCTCTTCGTTAGATTAGTGAGGTATATTTCCCTAATTACCTTCTTTATTAAGATTTTCAGCGCAAGAGAGAGGGAAAGAGAGAGAGAACAAGGAGCGGAAAGGCAGGTAGGCCAACCAGCCCAGCGCCCAATTTGCTACACCCTACTGGGAGCAAGGGAAAGGAGGAATGTAAGGAGGAAATGAGGTAGAGAAGGAGAGAATGAGTGCTGCCTGCACAGCAGCACGATGCCCACCACGACTATAATCGGCGACCGAGGCCGGTATTCCTCAAAAACTGAAGTAGCGGACCAACAGCTTTCTGCGTCGTCGACAGTTGTGGCCAGGATCCAAGAATTTTCTTTTCATAAACTGTTCCGAGTCCAGTCGGCTTATAGCGTAATTCCATCGCAAACGTCATCGTAAAATTGTTTGCTTCAATTCTTGCTTGCAATGGGCTTGCTTCCATTTCTCCATGTACCATAACTCCACTGAAATTTATTTATTTATTTATTTATTTATTTATTTCACAATAACCCTAAATGCCCTTTAGGGAGGGTATTACATATGGTAAAGGTTACATTGGTGAGGCAAAGAACAGTGCGTAAATGTAAATACAATAATAGTTTATATGTTAATTATTGCGTTTCTGTTAAATAGCGACTAATTACCTCGCATCACCCGTTACCCCATGGTCGCCATCGCTCACGGAATGTCTCCGAAGGAACCATCCTCTTATTTCAAAACATATTTTATTAAATATTACTAAATGTCTCTGTAAAAACACTCGGAATATGGTTAAGAAATGTATACAACCCGCCGTGGTTTCTCAGTGGCTATGGTGTTAGGCTGCTGAGCAACGAGGTCGCTGGATCGAATCCCGGCCACGGCGGCCGCATTTCGATGGGGGCGAAGTGCGAAAACACCCGTGTCTTAGATTTAGGTGCACGTTAACGAACCCCAGGTAGTCGAAATTTCCAGAGTCCTCCACTACGGCGTGCCTCATAATCAGACAGCGGTTTCGGCACGTAAAACACGTGCCATAATTTTTACATAATTTTTGAAACACATAATTTTTAAAGAAATGTATGCAGTCCTTTTTTGCAAAGAAACTGCAATATTTAAAGGGCCTGTTGCTTTATAATTTACACTCTATGCTAGGATATGCGGCACTTTGGTCTGGGGCTCAACAACTTAAAGAAATCTTTAGAAAAGATTGACCTTAGAGAAAAAAAATCTTGTATGCTGTTGAGGGATGTTAGATCGTTGGGAGAGGGGTGGAGGATTTGCATTTACTGACTTTGTTTCGTAAACACAACTTACTTCAAATTATTTATATATTTTCTCATTTTTTAAATATACCCACCGAGGCCAATTGGATACTACCATTCCAGATGGTGGCGGTGGTGGTTTCTAGCACCGTAACCTCATACCATACCCTCTCTATAGGCACAGTAAGATAATGCGAATTAAGACCCCTACAGGTACAGGTGTTTATCCAAAAATAAAATTTCTTATACTGGTAGGCTGAGTGACGGCAAGCTGACAGGCTTACCTTTGGCTTTTAACATACAGTACGCCTCTAAAATTCCTGTTTCATTCTTGGTTTTCGTATCTTCCACTCTCCAGAGACTACGGCCGTCACTCGAGCGTATCAAACAGTAAATCATCGGTCTCTCTTCCTACATTGCAATCACGGAGAATAATCGCACTAATCTGCCTATATCACAAGATATATCTCTAATGCGAGACATTCAACGCGGCCTCTTGTACAACCTTACCGCTCATCACGTCGTTCGAACAACCATATAAGCTTCCAACGCATTTCTGGCAGAACCGTAGCATATAATTCATCCGCCTTGCCGCGGGCTATCATCCACTGGAATGGTCTTTCACAACACGTCGTCAACATTCGTGATTCTGCTCGTTTTAGTGCCATAGTAACCGCCATATTTTGTAGTTCCTAACGCGTCGTTAACTATATCGTATAAAGATGTTCTTGCGCTTTCATCATCAGTACTAACAGTCAATAAGCTGCTCGTTTTTAGGGCCTAAGTAACCGCAATATTTTCTAGCTACTAAGGCGTCATTAACTGTTGTGCAAAGATGTTCTTGCATTTTAGTGATCGGCACTAACAGTCAATAAGCGTTGTGTAATCATGTTACTCTTGCTCCTGACATTGTCCCTATCTTTGTTATCAAGACCTCCCCCCCCCCCCCCCTCGCACTATGCTCCGATGCTTGGAGCCTGTGCGGTGACTTGAATAAATAAATAAATAAATAAATAAATAAATAAATAAATAAATAAATAAATAAATAATGAAGCTCACAAGCAAGGTCCTATCCCCAGGTGTTCAAAATTAATCCGAAGTTGCAATAATGCGCGTTGGTGGACTAGTTGGTTCATGACTACGAAAGGCAGACAGCGCTAAGAAATTCTAAAGAGCCTCGTGTATTTATGTTTAGTCCCATTCTTAGCGCGGTTTGCCTTCGAAGTAATCTGAAGTATCCCACATTAGGGCGTGCCTCCTCAAAATCAGATCGCAGTTTTGGCACATAAAACCCCGCAGTCAAGGGAGAAGCGGCCATGCCGCATCTGTTCTTCAGTGGCAACGAAAGCGTTGTTGGTTGATTGATTGATCGATCGATTGAGAAGTTTCTACATGACACAGAACTGGACGAGCGGCTTTAGTAGGTCCATTGTGCAGTGCACACACACGTATCCAGTCTTTCTCTTCCACTCATCATCATCCATCCCTAAACTATCACTCCCGTTCCCCTTTCTCCAGTGCTGAATAGCAGACTTCCCTGCTTTTCCTATAAATAAAATTTCTTCCTTTCTTTTGTTCACCATGCTAATTTAACTGAGCGCACGGCTTCACTGCTGCTGTAGTTAGCTATTATAGCACAGTGACTCGGAAGCCAGTGAAATATCATCTCGCGTCCATTGTCTACAGCCTTGGGGTTAACTCGGTCGAATTCTACGAAACAACC
Source organism: Dermacentor andersoni (assembly GCF_023375885.2). Taxonomy (NCBI): domain Eukaryota; kingdom Metazoa; phylum Arthropoda; class Arachnida; order Ixodida; family Ixodidae; genus Dermacentor; species Dermacentor andersoni. Next base: position 87,077,088 of record NC_092818.1, read on the forward strand.
TCTTGATATAAATAGCCCTAGCAAAGCGCGAACGGAAAGCTTCGCAGGGATGACCTTGCGTGAGAAAATATAGCTCCTTCTTTATTTGGCTGTTGGCGGCGAATCGACATCGACTCGAACAGCCGCAAGCTCAATTGGTAGAGCATCGCACGCGAAATGCGAAGGTTGTGAGTTCGGTTCCCACATGCGGCAAGTTGTTTTTTCATCCACTTTAATTTCCATTAATTTATCGTTTCTTTATTTCATTTATTAAGCACAAGTAATTTCCCCTATGTTGTCCTTGGTGTCAGTGTTTGTTGGCTTCTTATGATATGACTAATAAAAATCGGGTCCCTCGGTTAACCACCTTTCTTCTCGTTATATATATATATATATATATATATATGAGCACTCCAACTTGTTCATCTTTGTGCCCTAGCAAACGTGAGATAAGCGAGCTACTATGGGAACGCAAGCTGATGCTCGCTTAAAAAACAAACAAAAAGAAACGCTACACACGCGAAAAGAACTCATTCCAGCATCCAAGTTGCTTTGCTCGTTGTTTTGTTTTCAAGCCCCGTGAACCGCCCGGCCTCTCTCTAACCCTGCGCAAGTCACGGGAGAAAGTTGAGTACAGTTTCCAGGAGAATCTGTTTCGCGCGGGGGAGGAGGCTCCGGTCTGAACCTCGTAGCTGTGTATACGTGTACACCGTGCGCAGCTCTAGAGCCGAGCACACATGCACGCCCTATAACACAGCTTCCCGCGCTTATCCAGCTTAGCGCGCATTCTCCGTACTCGCGGCGCGAGAGACGCGCACTGGAAAACAAAGCTGGATATTACAAAAAAAAAGGTAAAACGAGATTAAGAAAAAGGGAGTTGGGGGAGAAGATAAGCGAAGGAAAATTGCGCGCGCATCCCTCCATGCACCGCGCGTCTCCCGACAGAAACTGGAGCTTACCGCACCTGCGGCGCTCTCACCACGCTATCAACACAGCGCGTTTCCTCTTGTTGCTGCTGCCGCCGCCGCTATTACGTCCTCTCGACCGATGTTTTCTTGCCCCGCTACAGCAACCCGAGCAGCATATTCCATCCAGGGCGCTCCGGGAGCAGGGAGGCGCGCATTAAATTCTATAGCGACGAGCGGAGAATGGAAGAGAAGGCTGCTTTCCGGCGCTTCGCCTTGACGCAGCGAGCATGGAATGGTATGACGGGGTGGGGGGGGGGCACACGCGGCTAAAGCGATGCGGCTCGATTGAGGGCAGAACTGCTGAATGGGCCGCCCTATGCCCTATTCCTTTCGTGCCCGCGTTCTTGTCGCGGCAAGGAAAGGTAAGGGTTGCGTGCGGCAGTTCGGCCATTGTGGCGTGCGCTGGAGCACTGGGCCTTCGCTCGTGGCTTTGAACCACGCGGCGCCCCCGGTGGGGGGGCCGAGTTATATGGGAGGCTCTCTCGCGTGCGCCATTGTCGAAGCGTGCGGAAAGGAATGCATTCCGAGAAAGAAAGTGCAGCGAACACCGTCATTAACCGATTTTTTTTTTTATCCCTCATTGTGACCTTCTAAAGGCGCTCTGTAACACTCTTATAACGCCAATACATTACCAACATGACGTCTTCCAGTTACAACTGACAGGAATTTTGACGCCTTGAAGATCTGCGAGTGCCTTAGCAGGAGTACTGTACCAGGAATATTTTTGAAAGGATCGTTGTCTGCAGTCCACACTTCAGGCTTTGCGGAATGTTATTATACATATATATATATATATATATATATATATATATATATACACGTTGACCCAGTTAACTTGGAGCAAGATTTTAAAAATACCCAGGACCTCTACATGAATCGTACCGACTGCATGGTAGTGGCAGTCGAATCTACTTACATCCAGTATTTTTTCATCACGAAGTATTAAGTAGTTAATTGCTGTAATAAGTGAACTTTTTGATTATTGCTTGAATCGCAAACATATAAATTACAAAGTTGTAGGACACCTCAAATAACCTCCGAATCAAGCATTTGTTTAGTGCTCAGCTTTGCCTCGTTGGTTTTTCCAAGAAGAAACAAAAGCGCTAGAAACATCAAAAATGCGAAATAGATATGCGCTCGCAGGTCGCTACTCAAGCGCTCCCAAGCGAATAGCCACGGATACACACACTGCTTTACTAGCGGAGGCAGCTCGATACAGGCCTTCACGCTGTGTGATAGTCGCGGCATCAAGAGGACACGCCGCTGACGCATTGATAAGCGTAGCGGAACCTTGTATGATGAGGCAATAAGAGAATGCAGCGGTATATCTTTCAATGGTTGCTTGTAGGCGCTTGAGTAGCGGTGTGCGTATTTCGCGAGCTTTTGTTTTTTCTTGGAAAAAACAACCAGGACCATTTCAGCACGAAATAGATGCTTGATTCGGAGGTTATTTAAGGTGCCCTATAACATTGTAATTAATATGTTTGCGATTGAAACAATAATTAAGATGTCCACTAATTAAAAGCAATTAACTAATTAATACTTCGTGATGAAAAATACTGGCTGTAAGTACATACGACTGCCGCTACTATGCAGTCGGTACAATTTCTCAAGAGCTCCTCGTTTTTTAAAAAAAATCATGGTCCAAGTTAACTAGGACACGCTGTATATATATATATATATATATATATATATATATATATATATATATATATATATATATATATATATATATATATATATATATATAAATTGCCATTTATTGATATAATCTTTTTTAAATTTAAGTTCACCGCTCCGCGTTTCCTATATAAGAAATACTTCACTTCAACAATCAACCCCCTTCACTCATTTCACAACATATATTTGTGGAGAAGCCGGCCACAAATTATGCTTAATGCAACATTTCAAATAAATAAATAAATAAATAAACAAATAAATAAATAATGACCTGTTGGGGAGTGATCGCGACGTCGGCTTCTCCTTAACTCACGCACAGGAAATTATATCTACACGTGCTCTCATACACTGTCCCATCTGTTCTCCACTGCCCTCGACTTGGCTTACAAGGATACTCAGTCTTCAATGTATTGGCGTTACCGGAGGACCATCGACTGTCCCAGCAGGTGCTACTTGTACACCGTCCATAATTATTGCCGATCCACAATGTAATGAAGGCAGCTTTGTGCTCTTTCTGAAGACGGCTGGCCTTCTGTGCAAACTGCCTCTGCGTGCGTGCGCGAATTCAGTGCGTCTTTCCTTACTCTCTATTTTTTCAGCTTTCTCCCCTCTCCCATCGTAGGGTAACCAACCAGAGAGTTGTCGCGTTAACATCCCTTCCTTCACTTGTCCTTCTTCGCTCTCTTTCTATAAGCCGAATAACCTCATTCGTTTTGATTCAACGTAACATTGAAACTCTTAGTATAAAAAACGGCAATCAGACAATGCTAATCTAACCCATTGGCACTATGTCGTGCTGCGTAACGATGACATTTCCGTGTTAGAATAATGGCGAAACCGAAATCAGACGTGTTGAAAAGTGGTTCTCGGATGGAGAAATTGCCGACACGCTTTTCCAACTCTGCAGCCCCCTCCACCATTCGATGACAACCCGTAAAAAAAGAGCGTTTTAGAATACTGAACATTCAACAGACACATGACACGCAGCTGCTAAAAGGCCAGCCGGGCGTTTATCGTAAAAACGAATGCATTCGTAACTGCTCCATTCAGGAAATTGGAGTGGCAGATGCACGTATGAAACTTTGCCCCCTCAAGGCGGCCGAAAATAAGCTCCGCAAATACGTAACCGCGCTTTCTTTTTGTTTTTGCTGGCAACGTCGCCAACACGTTTCGGCACAAGACGTGGCTGACGCTTATGTAAGAACGTGCCCAGTTATCAAAGAGAATCACTCAACGTTAGTCCAAGGTTGTTCTTCGCCCAACTTCACTTACTTCAAGCACGCGCATTAGATAGGCCATACTATAAATAAACAAAAAGTAAAAGTTACGTCACGTGAAACATGGCTCCTGCTCTATACTAGAATGAGTGAAGGACTGAAACGCGAAAAAAATTATTTTACGTGTAAAGAAATGGAAGAATATCACGAGTTCGTGAAGGACGGGCGCCGAGTCATTCGTGCCCGGCTTGTGGAAGCTACATTGAAACGCTTGAGCACTACTTGCCGTCGAAATGCCCTACCTTTCAGAGTTGCCAATGCGTGCGGCTGAGCAAGTTCCGGCAACTTAATTTCGCTCGAACTGCGCTTAATGACATGTTGCTTCCGAAGGGCCGTGCTTCAGCTAGATACGTGGTTGACAAAGCTGTGCGGGAGTTCTTGTCAACCACGGGAATAGTCGCTCGGTCTGCAAAGCTCATAAGATGCCCGGGCATGGAGCCCGCTATGACGCCACAGGCGAACGAAGTTTCACCCACGGGACATAATCTTACCGGCTGTCTCGTAGACAGTTGGCTTGTTCGACCTTTGTTGATAACTCCAATTATTATAGAATGATATAACACGAAATAAATCTAGCGCATCCCTGCAATGAAGCAGTATCTTGCAGACCCTGTCAATTGAATATAGAAAAAGCAACCACAGCAACAAAACAGCACGTTCTACGGTTTCTCTGATTGGACTGAAGTAACTAAAACCACCACCAATAGAAGTCCGAGAGCCAGCAACATAGGGGTGGCGACAAGTCCGAGGAAATCAACTGGGTAAAAGGTACACAAACAATAATATAGTCAAAGCGATTCATACGTGCCACTATTCAGCAAAAGTAACCACCGAGTTTTACCGCTAGTTATGTTTTTTTTAATACTATAACTGGCTGTGAGAATCTCATGTATTAGTATCAACGAGCGAAACAACCAGCCTACGTAGGAACGCTGCACTTTTGCACTATTCTCAGAAACTTGGTCAGTGCCTTCGTCGCCCTGTGCTGCGATGATAATAGAACTAAAGCAATCCGCACAAACAGCTGTAACATGAATCGGTGTTCACCGGGCTACACGTCATACCGTGCTGTGGCACTGTGAGGTGACGCTGACCTGCCGTAATCACGTGTCTGTGCTCTCCATCTTTCCTTCCACTTTCTTATCTTTCTGCCACCTCCGTCTGCAAATGTAGCGAAGCAAACCGAATTTTCCATGCAGGTTAACCTCCCCGCCTTTCTCGTTCCTTTCTTCCGTCTCTCTCTCTCTCTCTCTTTTAGCACTATACTTTCGAAGCATTACAGCCACCTCACAACGGCGGGCGCCAGAAGATTATCGCTGGCCCACGCACAGCTCGCCAAGCGGTCTGCATGCATGCGGGGGTGGCGCGGAGCGGCGCTGAACTCTACTCACGGCGCGCGAGGCTTGGGTTTCCAGCCCTCGCCGACGGCAGGTGCTTGGCACCGGAGAGTTGGTCGAGCTCTCGGCGGTGTCCTTTTGGGCGCGCGTCCAACCAGAGAGGCACCCTTCAAGTCAGCCCAGGCGTGGGAGCGACAAGGCGACGCGCTTGTGTCCCACTGCTCGAACGGAATGCTCTCTCCGTGCGCGGCTTGCGCTGGGGGCGCGTAATATCGTTGTTACGAAAGCAAACGAGTCATCCTCGGGCCGCCAAGTTTCTTTTCTTCTTTTTCTCACTGCGCTTATATGCCAACACCCCAACTCCGAATGAGAAATGGTATAGTTGAAGCTGGAGACTTATGTACATATGATGTGGCAGAGTGGGTCGAGGACTGGAGTGAGCCTAAATTACGCTGAAGAACTGAAGTCAGCCGCACCTCTTTGCTGAATTTGTGCCAGATAGACGATTCACAGTGTTTCAGAAGGTATTAACGAAGGTCTATAACGCATACTGAACGGACTGGCCAGGTGGAGGCGCCCACACGCCACGCTTTTATGTTACACATTTCTTCACTATTTGCTTCTTTCCATAAGTACTTTGCGTTTGGTAGGTGAGCTCCTGTCTCACGTCTTTTGCGCCTCATCAATAAAAAGAAATTGCTCATTTGAACCGTGGTTCGCCAGCTCAACAGCCAAATGCTATACGTGACCCGCCGTGGTTGCTCAGTGGCTATGGTGTTAGGCTGCTGAGCACGAGGTCGCGGGACCGAATCTCGGCCACGGCGGCCGCATATCGATGGGGGCGAAATGCGAAAACACCCGTGCGCTTAGATTTAAGTGCACGTTAAAAAACCCCATGTGGTCGAAATTTCCGGGGTCCTCCACTACGGCGTGCCTCATAATCAGAAAGCGGTTTTGGCACGTAAAACCCCACAATTTAATTTTTAAATGCTATACACATTAGACCACAGACGCAAGCACGACACCGGGCGAATAAAGATCTTACTACACTCTTTGTGACGTGCAACCTATCACTTGTAGACGGATGGCGCGTGCGTTAATTCGCACAGCAACAATTTGCATCTTTCGTGCGAGAGCGTGCTAGCTTCCTTCCCTCGTGGCAGCTAGCGCATTGGTTGAGACGTATGTGGCTTTGCACCGCCTTTGGTATAGGCACAGTTTGCACGGCGCACTGCCACCGTGATTGGCTCGTGTCATAAAGGATAAGATTGCGATGTTCCATCGCTGCAGTACAATGAATCAATCATCAAGACTGGCTCATTGTCATGGTAGTCAAGCAATCGTCGTTGTCGCGTCGTCGCCGTGCAGTTGTCGTTACACCCACGTTTACGTCACAAATGGGTTGTCGTCGATGGAGTTGTCACACACAACTGCTTGCCCTAGACGAGGGCATGTTGCCCTATCTGGGAACACTTTACGGAAGCCCAATATGGAGCTGTATAGACAAAGTCAGAGCAGAGTATTTATTCAATATAACCTTTGGCAAGCCGACGCGTTTTATTTTAGAGTGTACTTTGTGCACTATACAACAATACTACACACAATGCGGGAAATCGCAGAGATTGCTGAAAGCACTAATATTATGCCTCGCCCGCTTTTTAATTACCTGATATGCCGCAGTGCGATGATGGAATCCACTGAGGGGTTGTGTGAGGACCAGCACGTTAGGTGGTGTAAATATGTAGAGTTGTTAATGATCAGGTATACTGGATCGAGTTGGTCTTTCTCATGTGCAGACATTTCAAAGTTGCCTTCGAGCCCGTAAACGTTGTCGAATGTCACAACAGATGTGGCCACAGATATCTGATCGTTTCTTTGATCGGACAAAGTTGTACTACTGCTGTATTGACCCTGAACTTCAATCGAGGCTCCTAAGATTGCCACCGCGCGCATTAGAGACACTTCACCGTCGGCTAAGGCTTAAAGACGCGTGCACACAGAGCCTCCTTTACCGCCTTGGGCAAACTACAAATTCCTGTCGTGACTCTAGTTGTGAAACCAATCGAACCCATTCTGCTAAACTGTAGGCAATATACAGTGATGAAAGGGCCATATGCAAGACAGATACAGAATCACTCTATCAATGCCCTCTTACGCACATATTAGGTCCCAGGCGTTCTCCATTAGTGCAACGTCGAGCACTCAATTTCTTACCTTCTCTCAAAGCTATAGCTGTCGTTCAGACTCTGATGTGCATTGAATAAAAGGAAGGATGAAATCAATATTACCCGACTAAAAAGTAAAATCAAGATATCAAGTCATGCTATTATTATTTTTGCACCTTCTTCTCCTCTTCCTCTCGATCATTTCTCTCTTCTCTCCCTCTCGCTTGCTAAGTAGGAGCTAGACGAATACTTCTACGCCGGCAAACCTTTCTGCTTTAAAAAGCTTTGTCTTTCTCTGAGATGATGCGATGGCAATCTTATTTTGTTACACTTAATTCATAATATACATTTGAAGCCGAGCTTTTGTAAGCGTGTAAACAATTTTATTGAAAAAGTCACTCATTATTTTGGTTTTTAGCTGACGGTAGTTTACACGGAAGCTTTGAAACGGTATTCCGTAGCCTTTAGAACGAAGATCAAACCAAAATAAGCAGCATACAGATGTTTTATTATATATATATATATATATATATATATATATATATATATATATATATATATATATATATATATATATATATATATATATATATATATATATTTTATCTGTCCTAGAGTAGATGCTGACATCTTGAGACGACGGCGCCGGCTGCTTCCTCTTCTCTCTTAATTGACAGTTGGTTACAAAGAGAGTCAAAATTTTCAAGCCAGGAATGGAGCAAAGAATATAGTGACAGCAGCTCTGCAGTTCAAACACAGGCACGTAGCATAAATATTCAAGATGATATGTTCTTTCAGTGTATATGTTCTTGTGAATGAACAAAGGTTCTTGTAAGCGCACAGATGACGTCATTCGTAAGTGCCGCATTCCAAACACAGCGCTCGCAAACACACACGCAATAACCACGGTAACAAAAACAACAGGGAAACACTAGCGTATGAGAATGCTAAAAAAGAAATACTAAAAAGAATTTCATATCAAATACAATGCTTTGAAGCGATAAAAGTTACAACATTCAAATTTAGTAACCTTTAGACATTCCTGACTCTTCAGGAACTGGCGCGTGCTGCAACGTGTCGCAACTTTTCTAGTGATATCATCAAGACACCATCTAGTGATAGTGGCCTTCTATCCAGAGCATGTTTCATCATTGCGCCAAGCGCATATGCCACTGGATCGTTCAATGAGGAATTCTGTGCATTGTATGCCAAACGCACAGTTTAACGACGCCCAGACATACGCAGAACGGTTGCAGTCGCGTCTCCGCTGCTAAGGTTTAAATCGAGGGCAGCTGTCCAAAAATGCTGTCGATAACTAGTCACTTCGGAAACGGCTTCGCCAGAGAGGTTTACACGTCCTGGCGCCACTCAACAACAACAAAAGTCTATTTTGTTTAGCTGATTGATCGAATGATAACGCGTGCTTCACTTTCTCGAGCGGTTTGGCGCTCAAGGTTTCATGCGAAACGGAACGATTTTTTAGTAATGTTTTCAATTTTCCCTGAACATCGTGTGTACAGAAGTCAATGTGTCTGTTCTTTTTATTCTGTTCTTGTTCATGTCTTCTTTTCTTTCTTTTTGCCGCTCTTTCTTTTTTTGTGTGTATATGTATAGAGGAAGAACGCAGGAAGCGATCGAGGTCGTTTTAAACAATGGACATGACGAACAAATATGCGTTCTTTTCGGAGAAAGATTACGCAAAGCGTAAATTTGAAAAGAACTCAAAATAAACCTTGCGAGACGAGGCGAAATGAATAATTGGGAAAGGAATCCAGATGGGCTGCTATAACGTCAGACTAAAAGAAGACAGTGTCAAAAAAGAAAAAAATCGCGCTGACTGCAAGGCCAACGGAATGAAAGCTTAAGCATAAGCGCCCCCCCCCCCCCTCCTCCTTCAAGTTGAGACAATATTAGAGTCAGTGTTATAATGTGCCTATATGTGCTGACAAGACAGGAAGATGGAAATATGGAATGAAAGAAAGAAATAACTAGGTAACGCATACTACATGTAACGCGTCTATTTACTGAAGTCTCTGGCTATCGTCTTCACTGGTGTTATAATGAAAGCTTAGCATACGCGCCCCCTCAGGTTGAGAATATATTAGGGCCAGTGTTATAATGTGCCTATATGCGCTGGCAAGACAGACAGATGGAAAGGAGGAATGAAAGAAAGAAAGACTTAGGTAACGCATAATGCATGTAACGCGTCTATTTACTGGAGTCTCTGGCTATGGTCTTCACCGGTATTACTCATACGAATATTTGCGGCTAGCAATCTAATATTTACTATAGCGAAAAAAAAAAACTGAACTGCGCCTAGTATAGATTACATAGCGCGTATCAACAGGCCTAAATAGCCACCGTGGTTAAATGTATTGCGACAAGAAAGATGTGTCCAATATTATAATACATAGTTGTGCATATACAGAAGGAGGTCCCAAGGTTTAATCACCGTTGGCGGGACCTCCTGTGAAAGTAAAGCGAATAACACTACAAATAAAAAAGCAAAGTAATCGAAAGAGAGCGTATATATTACAAAAGAAAAATAGATGTTTAAGTGCATCAATAACGTTCACTGGTCGACGGGATTATTTATAGTTTAAAAACAGAAATTGCTTCAGATTTTTCTTAAACGTTTGCAAGGAAGATACAGATTTCAAATGTGTGTGTAAACTATTACAAAATGCAAGTGAAGAAAAAAAATGCAAAGTGGATCTGCTATAATTAGTGCGGACGCTAGGCAAGAGCAAGTTACGATGGCTAGCGAAGCTAGTAGAACTAGAACTAGAGAGCACATCTTGTTGGGAAAATGTCCAAAGTGAGATGGTGGTTATAAATTTCAAAGAATATAATGACTATATTATAAAAATAAAGGCTAGACGAAGGCAAAATATTAAGATCAACAGAAATGGGAAAGGAAGGTGAAAACCGTGGAGCGAAGTTAATAATGCGAACTGCTTATTTCTGGAGTTTAATGAATGGGGAGATGTGCACGGAGTATGTATGACCCCTGGAGTAGATTATATGGCTGAGTATAAAGGCGTAATATAGTGTTGTAGGTACATGGAGGCCTAAGTAGAATCTGGTTATAAGGAGTGCACGTATGCCAGAATATATTCTAATGCAGACTGACGAAATGTGTTTATGAAACCAAAGATGAGTGTCAAGAATGACTCCGAGAAAAGTAACATGATCAGATGAAGTAAGAGCCTGGTTGCTGATGAAAAGACAAGGTGACGTAGTTTTCCTGTTCGGTGAATGAAAAAGCATAAAGCACGATTTAGAAGGGTTAATTTGCCGCACACCACTGCACGATGGAATTTAAATCTGCTTGTAAATAGGAAATTAAAACATCAAGGTCAAGGCGGTGAGCAAAGATGGAGGTGTAGTATGCATATAAAATACATTTAGAGCGAAAAAGGCAAGGCGGCAAGTCATTAATGTACCCTAATAATAGAAATAGTCCTAAAATAGATCCTTGTGGAACACCTTTAATAATATCTGAGGGATTATAAAAACAATCATCAACAACAACAAGCTGCCATTTGTTAGATAAAAAGCTTAGAAAGAAGACTGTTATTGTCAAAAGAATCAGAAGCACTAGAAACAACTATAAACACAAAAACTGGAATATCGCCATGATCAATGTAAGATTTCATATCATCCGTGAAACATGCGATGGCAGAGCCAGTAGATAACCCTGAGCGGAATCCAAACTCAGAAGAAGTTAGAATGTTAAATTTCGTGTAGTACTTGTGCAGCCTCGTTTCAATCAATTTCTCTAGAACTTTGTCAAGGACGGGAAGAGCACCAATCGAACGGTAATTTTCAGATAAAGATTTGACACCTTTCTTCTAGAAAGATATGACATTCGCAACCTTGAGTCGGCCAGGAAAACACCACAACTGAAAGCAAGGTTAAATATGCGGCTTCAAATGATTGAGATTGCTGAAAAAATTAATTTGATGTGTTTCGCGGAGATGATGTCCAGACCTGCAGGGCCAGTTGATCTGAAACCTAAAATGACGGATTCAATTTCTTCAGGGTTAGTGGGTTAGAAGAAGAAGAAGAAGAAGAAGAAGAAGAAGAAGAAGAAGAGAAAGAAATATTCTGGCTGACGGGTGAAGGAATTGATAGTAATGGAAATACGCTTCCTCGTAGCAACCAGTAAGTAGAGATACAAGGACGTGATCGACAGGCATCGGTTTGTCTTCTTGTGATTGTCCTCGCTTACCTTCGCGAGGTATTACTGGTCACCTTGTTCAGTAAGGAATTTATATGTTACGCAAGTGTCGCCACGGCCTAGGCCTATACACTCGCTTCTAGGCAATGAAAAACGCGTTTAATCTGCCCGTTTGATCTCGAAACTGCACCACAAGGCCGCGGAAGCATTCTCCCTTCTCACGAAGTTCGCAGACTTACTACTGCGGGCGCACAGGTTAAAGCCGCCGCGCGCTTAATGGTTTCGAGCCCAGACGCGCGCAAAGTTTCCACCCCACCCCCCTCGCCCACTCGCTAAAGGTGGTTAGGGGGCGCCCGCTGACGCAACCTTGCCTCCTTTCTACGAGGCACGAACTGCAAGGGGAAAGCCGGCGCGGCTGCCGTGGTCGAGCCTAGCCGGAGCCTCAATCTCGCCGACAGTGCGTGCGGCCCGGAGTCAGAGCAGGAATACGACGAGGCACTCAGACGTGCGAGGAGTCCTCCCCGCGGCCTCTCGGACCGCAAGGGGTGATGAATCGTGGCCTGAAAGATGCCTTTGTGTTCTGGCACCCGCCGTGCACATGTGCAGACGGCGGGAAGAGAGAGACAGAAAGAGAGTGGAGAAACGAAGAGAAAACAAAAGCGCCGGCTCCTATACTATTTTCGTTCCTCGTAGAGAGATCCTCTTCGCCCCCGGCACCGCCCTCTCAGCACCGTCGCCGTGAAGCCCGCAGTCAGATATGTGCACCACCGTGGCCTGTGCCCTCTGCGGGAGGACTATCCACCCCCCCGCCCCCCCCACACACACCCCCATCCTCCCCTCGAAACCCCTATCCACTCTGCAGCTTCTGCTGAGTTGCGGAAGAGGACGTGTGCCGGTCTGTAATGTGAAGACGAGAGAGGAGAGTGAATGACGCTGCGAGTGTAATCAGGCTTGGCTGTGCAAGACTCAGCATTACAGCGTGGAAAGTTTTGCGAATGCGTAGTTTATCACGACGAGCGGTGTGCGCAGCGTTTCGTGCACTCGGGAAGAGTTGAGAAACTGTAGGACAAATCAAAACACCTTTATTCGAAGTCGGTAACAGATGTCTATACCCTGCAGGATAAAACGTATCACATTTCGATTTCATTTCACGAAGGCCTGTATTTTGTATGACGTGTAATGCTGTTGAAGCAAAGTTAATTAAGCAAGTCCACGCGGAGCGCAAATAGGGCAACATGGAACAGAGGGTACCATTTTCTCTACGGTTAAAATAGTTGCCAAACAATATCACTATAGCGCTAGAGAGATTATGATGATGTAATTTAAAAAATAGAAGCATGCAGAAGCAGCGTGTACGAGATGTTACGGCACTTTCAGGAGTGCAACGTGGTCTCAGTGTTAATAGAGTGATGCGAAGAAGCAATCGCAACGACCTTGTGGCATTGCGGATACCGATACGCAGGCAGAAAACATCGCTCACAACTTGATAAATACATCACACACTGCTTGCGGACTGAGTTTTCAATTCATAACCATAGCAGTTCTCCGCAGAGCATGACACTTCCTTTTTTTTTTCAGCACAGAGGAACGTCGAACGTGGCGAACGTTTAGTTTAGGGCAGAGCTAGCAACCTTGGTTTTCTCTCTTTCTGGCTCACTCTCTCCTAAAGTGCCAGCTTTCACCAAGGGGGTACAAAAAATGCACCGGAAAAAGACAGACACAGATGGATGAAGCGAATTATAGCATGACAACATCAGTGAGACTCCTTTTAGAAGTAAGCATAAGGACGCAGCCAACTTAAGAGTGCACTGCGCCGGCTAATAATAGCGGGGCACCGCAAGCTGCGGGGTGGGCCTGAGGCTTCCGCACAAGGGGAGCATGGCGCATCTGCGCTTGCAAGCGCAGAGCACCGACATGCGTGCGCCTTGTGAGGTAACGTTTCCTTTTTTTTTTCGCTTTAATTTTGAAACAGCGAACCGGCTTTAGTCGCGTTTTAATGCTCACAGAATACAGGAGAAGTTGGCCACTCGGCGCTACCTCTTTCCATACCGTCCCGCCTGGACCAGAGGCACCGAGAAGGTAGATTAAACAGAAATTCTTCAAGAAGCTAGGAGTCGATAATGCTGCAAGGTGAATCAGCATGAAGTTGATACTTCAAAATCACGTGTAATGTCGTCGTGTTTCAAAACTAATAGTTTGATGACGAATTTTTCGTTGCATAGTGAAATGTTCTCACTGAAGATACTAACAAGAACACTAAAGCAGCTGTAAAACGACAACAACAGTACTTCATCATTTATTATTAGAATTAAGTGTTTGCGGCTTTTACGAGGTTATTCTGAGGTTGAGCGTGATTCTTGTTCGGAAAATTATAGGATGTTTTATAGCTGTCCAGTTTCAGAGTGTATGTATACAGAAGCGTCCTTGCGAAATTTTGCTTCTGAAGTGAGTGCATGCGTCACGGCAACATCCCGATAATATACGCTTTCGATACCAAACTAAACATAGATAGATAGATAGATAGATAGATAGATAGATAGATAGATAGATAGATAGATAGATAGATAGATAGATAGATAGATAGATAGATAGATAGATAGATAGATAGATAGATAGATAGATAGATAGATAGATAGATAGATAGATAGATAGATAGATAGATAGATAGATAGATAGATAGATAGATAGATAGATAGATAGATAGATAGATAGATAGATAGATAGATAGATAGATAGATAGATAGATAGATAGATAGATAGATAGATAGATAGATAGATAGATAGAGAGAGAGAGGAACGCCGCTATTACCGCTGGCGGGAAGTAGCGCACGACACCGAACGTTGAGAATAAGCGCACCTGATTGTCAAGGCCTCCGAGATTAGGCGGCGCCAGATGCGCGCTTAAGATCTCAACTTGGTGGGATTTCCTTCATATCCGCCAACCAGTAGGTGCACGCTTCATCTGCTTATTTGCTATATAAGGGCCGTTAGTAATGAACTCAGACAATTAAAAGCTCCGCATCTTTACCAAGATTGCTTCAATACTGTATGCTACTCCCTAATTAGTTTATCCACATTGAAATTTCATTGCACTTGGATTTTAACGGGAAAAATGCCCGGTTTGCCATGCTGAACCGGGGAGTCGGAGGGGAAAGAAGTAGAAGAAGAAGAAGAAGAAGAAGTGGAAAAAGAGGAAGAAGAAAAAGAAGTGGAAGAAGAAGAAGAAGACAGAAGAAGAAGAAGAAAGAAGAAGAAGAAGAAGCAGAAGAAGAAGAAGAAGAAAATTTTTCTGTGCCATGTGCGTAATCCCCCATAGCAGCTAGGAGCCACACACGTGATATGAAACAAAAACAACAGCAACAGCATATACACACAATGAGAGCGTCGACCATTTGGTCAGCAGCAAGCACACAACTGCTGACCTTTAAAAAAGTGTGTTTCCAAATCTTAACAATTGATACATCAAAGACAGCGTAGACAGCGCACCCTTAGACAGCGCACCCTTCGAAAGTCTACTTGCTTGCTACTTTTAGTGATAATTCATTACCTACGCCCCCTGCTCGTTCTCACCGACGCCCTGGTTGTTTATTTACACATGGCCGCTTCAGGGCTACCCCGCAGGTCGCGTTGCTGGCTGCTCTTTACCACCGCAGACGTGCAAACTCTTAGCCGACCTCCAACGTGGAGCTCTAACGTGGAGCCACGCGGCCGCGCCACACCCAGCCGCAGCCGGAGTAGAACGCCTCCCTGCTGCCCTGCGCGCGCGATATCGAGCCGCCATCCTTCTCAGCTCAGTCTCACGTGCTTCTACACGCACCCACAGCATACGGCTTTGACTTGACGCAACACATCACGGTGACGGCGACGCCGACGGTAGAAATGCGCCTGTAGTGTCCGTATAATTGCTATAGCGATTATAAATTGCAAGGAAGTGTTGTCTATTCGTCTGAGGTGCACCCGAGGTGACGTTTATGTTATAATCATTGATATTTACAATTCAAAGCAAAAATCTGGGCTTCCGACGCAGGTTTCGTTGTTGATATTGAGCACTCAGTCGCAAGAAAATGCAATAGCGCCTTGTCAGCTCGTATGAACGGTGAGCTTTCTGTTCTAGGAAGTTTGTCTACAGACAAAAGCCGGTCTACAGACACAGAAGGCAGGCATTTCTTAATAAAGATCAGTGTGAAAATAATTTTATTGTTCTTTGTGGTTATTGTGGTTATTGTGTGGCATGCTATCTTCGCGGAACTTATACAGAGCTGCTAAGTGTTTTAAGTTCCCAACAAATCCATTTCATTACGCAGTCTCGCGAGCACGAATAAGTTTTGACGCCTCCCAGTATCCATGTCACCAGTTTACACTGAAACGCGAGGCCTGATACGTTGCCAGCACATGTCACTCTCCCCCATGACTTGCTGACTTCACACAGGCCACGTGATAGCAATGACTGAGACGAAAATACAGTGAAAAGCTCTCGACATCCACCTTATGTGCAAAAGTTGGCTGCCAGCAACTAACATATCTCTAGACCCGTTAAAAAGCATTTGGAAGGAAATCCTTGACAAACGAAGCGCTGTAAAAAGTGGAGTCTTCTGTGCTGGCTCCGACAGCTGTCCGTTGCCTTCAACGCCGCTGGAATCCCAGGGATGCAAAGACAATGCCAGCGGTGACGAAACCAACTATTGCAGTGTTAAAAAAAAAAGACTGAATTCGTTTCATAACACCAGAACATTTTCATTTCCATTCTAAAAAATAAAAGCACCCTCTACGTTGAGCGACATCTCTATTTAGGCCGAACTGGGCGCATTTCTTTCGGTTTTAATTGCGCAAGCAACTCCTTGCTTCTCATATGAACTCTAGAGAAATATAAAGCAATGAGACCGGGAAACGCAGGCAAGTTAACTGGAAGATACATATGTGGTTTTCTGCCCTGCATTGCAGGAATGACAAGAGGAGAGAGTTGTCTTTTATTTACGTTTTATTTACGTTCTATTTACGGGTATGGAGAAAGGGAAAAGGACGTACAAGTGGAAACGCGACAGTAATGCATACCCCGTCACACGGGCAGCTTCTGGCAATTATCGAGTGGGATCGCAACACAAAGAGTGGTGAGCGTAACATAATCGAAGTCAAGCTTGTTTCAAAATGACGTGTAGCAGTGTTATGTTTCCACTGACTGCAGCTTCTACTCACTCAAGCACGCCCGAAAATGTACGGGCGGTTGTGGCATATTAGGTAAAAAGCACACAGCCAAGTGTTTTAGAACAGCGAACGCTAACTTAGTGGATAAGTACTCACCGAGTCTAGGCAACAGCAGTCACGGCTGTTAATTTATAGCGAATTAACACGACGGAAAGCTAGGGGGTCTGGGCTGGCAAATATGGCGCAAGGTTATGTGTGTTTTTCTTCGTGGTTATGTCGCCCGGCTGCATTCATTATTTGTTTAAGCAAGCACTAGATACTCTTGCATGTCCTCGTGTATGCGCTTACATAGATTTAAACTATCAGCAAAAGAGGTGCTATAGATGTTGATATGACACTGAAAGAATACACGCGCGTATTTTTGGCCTGTAATGTTCCTTGGGTGCGCCTTAATTTTTTGGGGTGCCTCCTAAACATTAGGTTTATGAGACAGCGCTTGTTTGTGAGTGCGTTCGTGCACCGGGTCCCGTTGTTTGCGCTGAAAATATGAATGTTATATGGCATAGAGGCTTCCGGAGAGCAAGGAGAAGGAATCCGGAAGGGTTGAATGCGGGATGAATGATGAGTCTCGGCGTTGTAAAAAGTTGTTCTAGTGAGTAGTGTGACGTTTTCGAAGCATCTTCTTCTGCCGGCGATTATGAAGATAAACAGGCCGCATTCCCGCACTTTCGGCTCATGCGAACACAGAAACACACTAACGCGAAAAGTACACACAACAATCACGAGAAATCTAGACGGCGCATTACTTTTGAGTGCTGTAGTGGAGATTGTGCCTGGACCTTTATTTTCATCTGCGTGAAGGAGGGTTGCATGAAAGCTGAACATAAATATTTTGTCGCAGCCAGTGAGAGAAAGTGGAAGGCTAGCTTTGTGTGCTGCGACCGTATGAGCGCTGAATTATCCAAAAGACGCAGTGGATCTGGCACAAATTAGATACAACTACAGAAATATGTGACTCATCCGTTCGTCTCACAAAATTGCGTGTCAGAAAGCGCCATGCAGTTCATTTTCGCGTTCCTTCGTAACTGCAGGCGATAACATTTAGTTAAGGCGCGATTATAGTGTCGGTATTGAGCCGTCTGCCGGCGGCCCTTAAAAAAATCGCTATGAGAATTACGTTGCGTTTCTATTGAGTTTTTGTTGTAATCACTGGAGTTCTTCTTGAGATACAATTGAATGTGATATATTACATATCATTAGGGAAGTACTCAAGTGTTATGCACTCATAACAAAATTGCATGGCACGACTAAATTTTTCTGTTGCAAGGACTCATACTGACGAAGTGTGCGTTCACGCCAGTTGTCTCCATGATGGTTACAGAACTACGACACTGAAAGCGACCGCTAAACCTCGACGCTTCACCATAGTGAAGTGGGCTGCGTGCGCAGCGTTCCACAACTACAACACAAGCGAAAGAAAGGATCAACTATTTCTTCAATCCAACAAGTGTTTAAAACGGGAAACTACGAAAAATGTCAAGTAAGACATTTGCACTACATCTTGAGGAGCACCGATATTTCCTTGCTTCGATCGAGATTATCACCGCTCTGCGCGCGACTTACTTTCCCGCGAAACGCGATCGCCTGACAACGCAAATAGCGCAGGCAAGGCAAGCTCCCAGAACAGAAACTTGCCGCGGAAGCAATTGCAAGGAGCGATTTCGTAACGCGTAAACTTGCGAAAGCAGATTAGCTGCGTACGCCAACGGGAGTTTCTCCTACGTATGGCACACCTTATATACTTGCAGTCCGCCTCCAGAGTGGGTCGTACAATGTACGCGTCCGCTCCGAAGTGCTCCGGGTCGGCTAATATTGACACTCGCTCGCACAATGATCCTCACAAACTCGGCCGACAACAGGCAGGTGCCAGTAATCCAGCCCTCCAACACATATATACCCCCCCCCCCCAACCACCCCCCTGCGGATCCGAAAAGGCGCGAGACTGCGATCCTCTGGCGCTGCGTTGACTCGGCTCGGCGGTCTGCTAAAATATTTACAGGGGGTGAGCGCGAACCAGCGAATGCATTGTGGCACGTTTACATTGCCATCAGGCCGTTTCGTGTTTGGACTGGGTTTTGCTAGCGCTGGAGAAGCCGGAAGAGCATCCGGCACCGCAGTTACACGGAAAGTTCTCTCATCGGAGCGCGGATGTAAGAAGCGCAAGCGTCGGTCTGGTTGCCTGATGTTTGGTGCCGGGTAAACAAACCGCAAGGAAATTCCGCGGGGAAATTACCGAGTTGCCGCACACACCTCTGTTTGCCCACAGCGTTCCCGATTCACTCTCTTCTTGTGGTTCGCACTGGTCTCACTTTTTCTCTCTTTCTTTTTTTTTTCCCCTAGCTGTTGCCGTTCTGTTATCGCACTTGCCTCGGCGTACTCGATATACGCCTCACCTAGTGCTACCGTTTCAGAGATTTATGCGTCTGGAAACACACTAGCTCGCACCTTGGATGGGAGAGGGAAAAGATGCGCGATTTTTTCGAACAGTCGTAAGTATATGAGACGGACAGGAAAGAGGTGGAAATCTTTCGGAGGCTTTAACCTTCCTCTGCGCACGAGTATCGAAAGTATTCGATTCTAGTACAAAATGAGAACTTGTATTGATATTCGAACTATGCAATACCGTAATTTGATATTCAATTTATTTTAAATAATCCATTAGAGGTGAATACGCAGGCTTACTAGGTTTACTGGAGCCTTCCTTTCATGGAAGTGGGACCACGCATGTACTCTACGGGCTGCTTCAAGTGCCTATCGTACAGAAACAAGCAACTGTGGTGACCAATGAAATCTTGCACGGGGACAAAATCCTTTTCTTTTGGGGGTGGGGGGGGGGGAGGGGAGGAGGGGGTGGATTGGACGACTGAAAGGAAGCTCCATTTTGTTTAACGCATTTCCCCCACGTTTTCTTTTTTTTTTTTTTTATTGTACATTAAGAAGCAAAAAAAAAAAAAGGATTCGGAATTCTATTCCATATTTCACTACTCTCCCTTTCCCGATAATCTTATTCCACCCAATTGAAAGATTTAATTATTCGATGATTTAGTCGGCCTCCTCTCACCGACATTTTTTTTCTTCTTAAGAACCCGTGTGAGTGTGTGAACCCGTGTGTTATAAGGCCTTCGTTCAGCGCCAGTCTTAGCATTGAGAAGGCCGCTCAATCGTAGCCCGATGATCACGTTTTGCTTGTTAAAGACAAGCATTCCTTGCCTCTTCACCGGGGTATCGGGTACTCATCGTTGTTTCTTCGCCAGTTATACCGGGTGTTTCAGCGAACACTTTCGAAAATTTTAAACAATTGCCTCTGGCAGATAGCATAATTCTAGTCTATGAGCTGGTCTATACGAAGGGACGGATAGTACTTGAAATTGTTTTAATGCATAATCGACTAATTAACAAAAATGCACTAAATATGTTTATAACTAATTACCTTATAGCACATATTACATATTCTAGCCGGGGAGTTCGCAAGGCGTATCCACTTGGAACGAATTCTCAGGATGACACCAGTTTCGATATTTTAATTCCCGAAATTTGCGGAGAAATGCGTTGGCGTTCCAATTACTTTTGCGCTTCAGTGCATAAAACGACGTTTTGTTAAGAAAGTATGTGGGACAAAAGTGCATTCTTACCGCGAGTATGACGGCGCATATCCCGTAAATGGTGTCGTCCACACAATTCTTTTCAAGTGGATATGCCTTGCATTCCCACCGGCTAAAATTAGTAAATTGGAATAGGTGTCATAAGGTAATTAGTTAAAAACTTATTACATACATTTGGTTAATTAGTCCATTATGGATATAATTTTTTTTTTTTGCGAGTAACGTCCGCCTCTTCGAGAAGACCTGCTCATGGACTAGAATTGCGCTACCTGTCACAAGTAATTAAAGAAATGTTCGCAAGTATTTGTATTTGTGTACATATGTAGGCGCTGACCCGAGTTATGCCCTGGCCCTGGCTGACGTCTTGAGTATAGACAACTTGGATCACTCCGTATACGTGCCCACTACTGGTCAATTCCCCAAAATGGGTGCACCGCTGTGACTCGTAGCGTATGAAGCATTAAACGTATTAAAGCAAAACGTTCTTTGCATCCTTGCATCTCTGTGTCCTTTCTTTGCATATTTGCATCCCGCGACCTCGGACTTCGCAGCGCTAAACGGAAGCCACTACGCCACCACGGCGGGTATTGTCATTGGCCATGTGCCACTTGGGATGCGCCGCTGGATAGGCACCCGATATATATATATATATATATATA
The DNA here is from genome assembly GCF_023375885.2 of Dermacentor andersoni. Classification (NCBI taxonomy): domain Eukaryota; kingdom Metazoa; phylum Arthropoda; class Arachnida; order Ixodida; family Ixodidae; genus Dermacentor; species Dermacentor andersoni. The sequence goes on from NC_092818.1 coordinate 87,098,140, forward strand.
TATATATATATATATATATATATATATATATATATATATATAGAGAGAGAGAGAGAGAGAGAGAGAGAGAGAGAGATTTGTATTGTCGCTCAGTGGATTAAGGTCAAGCCCAAGTGGCAAGAAAGGAAGAAGCCGCCAACAAAAGCACCTAAACGTGAAGAAAGAAGTGGAAAAAATAGGATCAGAGCATGCGTCCAGCGCGAAGCCTTGAGCTACATAGACGTGAACAAGGAGAAGTGAAGGGAAGGCATCTTAGAAAGCATCAGACAGAGCATACTGAAAAGATCTTGCGCCAAAAAACAACACGCACAAGAAAGACGATAACACCACGGGCGCCCGTGGTGTCGTCGTCTTTCTTGTGTGTGTTGTTTTTTGGCGCAAAATCTTTTCAGTATGCTATCTCTGATAAAACAGCATCGACGCATTACAACAAACCAAAATTACAAGGCAGAATAAACGCGGCTATAAGTATTTAAGTAATATCGACGACAACATTCCATGGTAGCGTTATGGGGGATGCAAGGATCATGATATCACGAAAATGCGGCTCTAGCTGCCACAATCTTCAATGCACGCGAAATACACCTGAACCAAATCTAGCGTAACCACGTAAAGTCTTCCGATGCTTTCAAGTATTACTTTTGCATCGTTCGAATCTCAGCGTCGTTGAAAGCGTCGTCAGATTAGTGAAGATGAAGCGGAATATCGATGTGTCTGTCTACAGCGCGTCGCCACGCTTTTTTGCATGCAAACATGCATCTCGTGTGCGCGAGCTTCTGCCTTAAAAAAGAAGTGATGGACTGAATATGTATGGCCTATACACACTTTTGCTCCTTTGTTCAAGCTCTGTGTCGTACTTTCCTTGTTCATACTGTAACTGTTCTCACACACTACACAGTCGTCGCACTCACGTCGGTGTCGCGAGGCATTTCATCCCGCAGCTTCTTTTCCACATACTCAAGTCTCCGGCGTACGTACTGCACTTTGGCTGCTTTCCGCACGGTGACGTTTTAGAATGCACCCCCGTTGCTAGCTGCAACGCGCCTGGCTCTGCGGTGCAGCACGTTAGAATGTCTCTCTCCCCGTGGCAACCAGGCGTGGGCGCTGCTGTGTTTGTTTTCTTCTTAAGGTCTCTGCATAGCTTGTCTATCTCCGCGCCATTCCGAGCATTCTCCGAGCGGCATCGGTTGCGTCCTTTTTTTTTTTTTGCTTTTTGTGTGCGTGTGTGTGTGTCAGACGTGTCTGGCGCGCTTGAAAGCAACAGATTGCCACTCGAGCCAAGGGAAATTTCCACATACAGTAGTTACCGCTGTACCGAAAGGCTACACAGTTGTTCTACAACGACCTCGTATGAACTGAAATCACGCGAATTTCACGAACGACGATCTAAAACATCTCCAACTCCTTCCGCCGCACGCGACGGTAACGCATTGAAGCAGCGCTGAAGCTGATACGCACAAGCCAGAGAGGAAGAAAGGCTCGCCGCGTGCCCTTTTCTCCTCGCCCGATGAAAAGGTCTACACGCCCGTGTCCTTTCCTCAAGCGTGCGCTACTCCAATCCTTCCCCAGCCCTCTCTCTCTCTCTTTCTCTTCTTGGGTTTTTTGTATGCGCTACCGCTTTGATAGGTGTGAAAAGGCAAGAATTCACGCAAATGAAATAAACAGTCACTTCGCTGCGACAGAATGCTTTAAAAGAGCTCCAAAATTTATATGTCGCACGAAAAGTCACGCATCATTCACTCGCAATATGCGATTGTTGCGCACAAGGTGGACGCCCTGTTCTGCTCCTCACCGGCAAACAGGACATGCAGGCAGTTACCCTCTACGCAAACCGTCATTCAGCACTCTTAGTGCCTTTCAATATCGCAGTCGCGTCGCCTCGTTGTTCGTAACGTAGAACGACCATCGACAAGACACACACACACACACACACACAGAAACACGTGCGCGTGCTAACTATCGGAAACATGGCTTAGCTCCGATATTACCAATGCTCAATATTGTCGGGCTGTGGTGATTGCGCCATATACCGGAATGATAGATAACTTCAATGACGTTTAATTTAATTTTAACTGTATGCTACAGATCACCAGACCACCCCGATACGTTTATTTCTTACTTGCATGATAATATTACTTTAGTATAGAATAATTTCCCGAAGGCAGAAATTTTGCTAACTGGTCACTAACTTTCCTGACATCGACCGAAATGGCTTGAACGGTAGCTAACGCAACTCTAGGAAGTTTATTGATTTAACCCTCGATTTTTCTTTTGTTCAGCTAATAAACCAACCCACACGCGGTACTAATACTCTGAATCTCATTTTAACTAGCGTTTCCAAAAAAAGTTAACGCCATCGCATGTACTGATGGCTTTAGTAAACACGAGTTAATCCAATTAACAGTTAATGTCTCTTATCAGTCACGTCAAGCAATGCCTAAGCACATCTTAAATTATAAAAAGGCCTAGCTTTCCTTCATAAAACTATAATTAGAACACTTCTCAGTTTCACTCCTCGCAACTCTCTCACAACGAACAGTGAATGAAAATTGCGGCCTCTACAAAGAAATAAGTACTAGCACTAACACACATTTGCACAACCAAATTGTTATCCCGCTTAACTGTATCAAAGCCTTGCTTTCACTGGGCCCTACACAGCTTAAGAAACAAAAACTAGCGCCTTTCTTTAGAGCTGCTAAACTTTTGAAGACGCCGGTAGCACGCTGTAGTTGCTTAGCTGCTATTGTGTTGCACTGCTGAGCACGAGGTCGCGGGATCGAATCCCAGCCGCGGTGGCCGCCTTTCGATGGGGGCGAAATGGGAAAATACCAGTGTCCTGTGCATTGGGGGCACCTTAGCTATCCCCCGGTGGTCAAAATTAACCCGGAGTACCCCACTACGGCGTGCCTCATACAATCAAATCGTAGTTTTGGCACGTAAAACCCCGTAATTCACTCAAGACCGGCATCACGGACAAAGTACAACACCGTTAAAAAAGCGCATTGTAGAGCGCCGTTCCAAAGGCAAAAAGAAAATTATTTGAATATGACTAGCTATCAGTAATTAAAAATAACCCTAAAACATTATGGAAACTTCTCTTCCCGAGGGACGCCGCTGCTTAAGATGAAACCATTACTGCTTGGCGGTTTCGGCGTTCCAGTTTATCGAGAAGACTGCGCATCCATTTTAGCAATCACTATCACTTTTTCGCTATGGTTGTACATGGAGATCATTCCAATATGCCTTCCCCGACAGAAATAGAATACCCGTCCATGAAACCTATAAGATTTGCTGGCACTTCCTCACCAATCAGCAAGCTTAAGGTACCCACTGGCGCTGGGGTTGAACTTTATTCTGAAGCAAACTGCCGCCCCTTCTACCTTTATACTTTGCCACATATTTCAACAATCATTATTTCCATACGAGTGGAAGCTAGGTAAGGCAATCCCTGTATTCGTTAACTCCGGTAACAAAAGTAGTATTACAATCAACTGCCGTCCTATATCTCTAGCGAGCATCTCTAGCAACACATTCTGAACATATAGCTTTTGTCTAAGTTTGCGGAGCACTTAGAAATAGTGGTTTATTCTTTTATGACAAGCATGGATTTAGAAAGAAGATCTCCCGTGAAGCAAAATTATAAGAATCTCCTAGTCACTTTCAAGCAAGTATGAACGATAATATACAAGCAGATTCTGTATTTACCAATTTTTCGAAGGCTTCTGATAGTGTCGCGCAGGGTCGACTAATTGCTAAATTGTCCTGACTTAATCTTGACTCCTTACCAATTTCATGGCGTCGAAACTTCTTACCGTTTCGTAAACAGCTCAAAGTTGTTGACAACTACATACTGTTCTAATCTCTATAGATGGCGTGGCATCCGGTGTACACCAAAGGACCGTTCTAGGCCCACGTTTATTCATCTTCATATACGACTTGCCTTCCGTAATTTCATCGAATATGTCATTGTATGCAGACGACCATGTGGTATACCGCAAGATCGGATCGCATTGTGACCATATCGCTCTTCAACAAGAGCTTGGCTGTCTTGCTTGTCTGTTGCTTATCTTGGCAAATGTTGCTAAATATAGAAGAATGCAATTGCCTTTAGCCTTAAACGCCTTACTTCTTCATTTAGCTACACTCTCAAAAATCGTTCTCTTTCCAGCACATTCTCGGACAAGTATCTAGGCGTCCATCTCGCACCCATTCTCACTTGGCCAACTCATATCAGTGTACCAAATTCTTCCTGTTTCACAACAAAGTGGAAGGTAGTGCTGCGTGTGGCCACCGCTGCAGCGAGAACACTATTGAACACGTTCTTTGCCGTTGTCCTCGATACCGGGCACACAGGCCGTCACTAGCGACCGCGCTCGACCGTCTTGACGACCGGCTGCTGTTGGAGAAGACATTCCTGGAGCGCCAACCTACACAGTCGTCACACTACGAGTCGGTCAAGGCTCTCCTGAAGTTTTTTGTGGTCGAGTGGTCGATTAGAGAGGTTATAGTTCCTGAAACGCCAACCTACACAGTCGTCACACCACAAGTCGGTCAAGGCTCTCCTGAAGTTTTTTGTGTTCGAGTGGCCTATTAGAGAGGCTATAGTTCTTGAAACGCCAACCTACACAGTCGTCACACCACGAGTTGGTCAAGGCTCTCCTGAAGTTTTTTGTGGTCGAGTGGTCTATTAGAGAGGTTATAGTTCCCGAAACGCCAACGTACACAGTCGTCACACCACGAGTCGGTCAAGGCTCTCCTGAAGTTTTTTGTGTTCGAGTGGCCTATTAGAGAGGCTATAGTTCTTGAAACGCCAACCTACACAGTCGTCACACCACGAGTCGGTCAAGGCTCTCCTGAAGTTTTTTGTGTTCGAGTGGTCTATTAGAGAGGCTATAGTTCTTGAAACGCCAACCTATACAGTCGTCACACCACGAGTCGGTCAAGGCTCTCCTGAAGTTTTTTGTGGTCGAGTGGTCTATTAGAGAGGTTATAGTTCCCGAAACGCCAACGTACACAGTCGTCACACCACGAGTCGGTCAAGGCTCTCCTGAAGTTTTTTGTGTTCGAGTGGCCTATTAGAGAGGCTATAGTTCTTGAAACGCCAACCTACACAGTCGTCACACCACGAGTCGGTCAAGGCTCTCCTGAAGTTTTTTGTGTTCGAGTGGTCTATTAGAGAGGCTATAGTTCTTGAAACGCCAACCTATACAGTCGTCACACCACGAGTCGGTCAAGGCTCTCCTGAAGGTTTTTGTGTTCGAGTGGTCTATTAGAGAGGCTATAGTTCCTGAAACGCCAACCTACACAGTCGTCACATCACGAGTCGGTCAAGGCTCTCCAGAAGTTTTTTGTGTTCGAGTGGCCTATTAGAGAGGCTATAGTTCTTGAAACGCCAACCTACACAGTCGTCACACCACGGGTCGGTCAAGGCTCTCCTGAAGATTTTTGTGTTCGAGTGGCCTATTAGAGAGGCTATAGTTCTTGAAACGCCAACCTACACAGTCGTCACACCACGAGTTGGTCAAGGCTCTCCTGAAGTTTTTTGTGGTCGAGTGGTCTATTAGAGAGGTTATAGTTCCTGAAACGCCAACGTACACAGTCGTCACACCACGAGTCGGCCAAGTCTCTCCTGAAGTTTTTTGTGTTCGAGTGGCCTATTAGAGAGGCTATAGTTCTTGAAACGCCAACCTATACAGTCGTCACACCACGAGTTGGTCAACGCTCTCCTGAAGTTTTTTGTGGTCGAGTGGTCTATTAGAGAGGTTATAGTTCCCGAAACGCCAACGTACACAGTCGTCACACCACGAGTCGGTCAAGGCTCTCCTGAAGTTTTTTGTGTTCGAGTGGCCTATTAGAGAGGCTATAGTTCTTGAAACGCCAACCTACACAGTCGTCACACCACGAGTCGGTCAAGGCTCTCCTGAAGTTTTTTGTGTTCGAGTGGCCTATTAGAGAGGCTATAGTTCTTGAAACGCCAACCTATACAGTCGTCACACCACGAGTCGGTCAAGGCTCTCCTGAAGGTTTTTGTGTTCGAGTGGTCTATTAGAGAGGCTATAGTTCCTGAAACGCCAACCTACACAGTCGTCACATCACGAGTCGGTCAAGGCTCTCCAGAAGTTTTTTGTGTTCGAGTGGCCTATTAGAGAGGCTATAGTTCTTGAAACGCCAACCTACACAGTCGTCACACCACGAGTTGGTCAAGGCTCTCCTGAAGTTTTTTGTGGTCGAGTGGTCTATTAGAGAGGTTATAGTTCCCGAAACGCCAACGTACACAGTCGTCACACCACGAGTCGGTCAAGGCTCTCCTGAAGTTTTTTGTGTTCGAGTGGCCTATTAGAGAGGCTATAGTTCTTGAAACGCCAACCTACACAGTCGTCACACCACGAGTCGGTCAAGGCTCTCCTGAAGTTTTTTGTGTTCGAGTGGCCTATTAGAGAGGCTATAGTTCTTGAAACGCCAACCTATACAGTCGTCACACCACGAGTCGGTCAAGGCTCTCCTGAAGGTTTTTGTGTTCGAGTGGTCTATTAGAGAGGCTATAGTTCCTGAAACGCCAACCTACACAGTCGTCACATCACGAGTCGGTCAAGGCTCTCCAGAAGTTTTTTGTGTTCGAGTGGCCTATTAGAGAGGCTATAGTTCTTGAAACGCCAACCTACACAGTCGTCACACCACGGGTCGGTCAAGGCTCTCCTGAAGATTTTTGTGTTCGAGTGGCCTATTAGAGAGGCTATAGTTCTTGAAACGCCAACCTACACAGTCGTCACACCACGAGTTGGTCAAGGCTCTCCTGAAGTTTTTTGTGGTCGAGTGGTCTATTAGAGAGGTTATAGTTCCTGAAACGCCAACGTACACAGTCGTCACACCACGAGTCGGCCAAGTCTCTCCTGAAGTTTTTTGTGTTCGAGTGGCCTATTAGAGAGGCTATAGTTCTTGAAACGCCAACCTACACAGTGGTCACACCACGAGTCGGTCAAGGCTCTCCTGATGTTTTTTGTGTTCGAGTGGCCTATTAGAGAGGCTATAGTTCTTAAAACGCCAACCTACACAGTCGTCACACCACGAGTCGGTCAAGGCTCTCCTGAAGTTTTTTGTGTTCGAGTGGCCTATTAGAGAGGCTATAGTTCTTGAAACGCCAACCTACACAGTCGTCCCACCACGAGTCGGTCAAGGCTCTCCTGAAGTTTTTTGTGTTCGAGTGGCCTATTAGAGAGGCTATAGTTCTTGAAACGCCAACCTATACAGTCGTCACACCACGAGTTGGCCAAGGCTCTCCTGAAGTTTTTGTGGTCGAGTGGTCTATTAGAGAGGTTATAGTTCCTGAAACGCCAACGTACACAGTCGTCACACCACGAGTCGGTGAAGGCTCTCCTGAAGTTTTTTGTGTTCGAGTGGCCTATTAGAGAAGCTATAGTTCTTGAAATGCCAACCTACACAGTCGTCACACCACGAGTCGGTCAATGCTCTCCTGAAGTTTTTTGTGTTCGAGTGGCCTATTAGAGAGGTTATAGTTCCTGAAACGCCAACCTACACAGTCGTCACACCACGAGTCGGTCAAGGCTCTCCTGAAGTTTTTTGTGTTCGAGTGGCCTATTAGAGAGGCTATAGTTCTTGAAACGCCTACTACACAGTCGTCACACCACGAGTCGGTCAAGGCTCTCCTGAAGTTTTTTGTGGTCGAGTGGTCTATTAGCGAGGTTATAGTTCTTGAAACGCCAACCTACACAGTCGTCACACCACGAGTTGGTCAAGGCTCTCCTGAAGCTTTTGTGTTCGAGTGGCCTATTAGAGAGGCTATAGTTCTTGAAACACCAACCTACACAGTCGTCACGTCAGCAGTCGGTCAAGGCTCTCCTGGAGTTTTTTGTGTTCGAGTGGCTTATTAGAGAGGTTATAGATCCTGAAACGCCAACCTACACAGTCTTCACACCACAAGTCAGTCAAGGCTTTTCTGAGAGAGAGAGAGAGAGAGAGAGAGAGAGAGAGCATTTATTGATCATGAGACTGGGCGACTTCCTCGCAGGGTGGAGCCCTTAGTTCAGGGCCCCATTGGCTCGCGCCACTCCGCGTGCCCGCCGGATCAGCCGTCGCTGCTCTTGCGGGTCTGAAGGCTTTCCTGCAGTTTTATTGCGAAGCAATACTACTTTAGGTCGCACTTCAGCCCGTTCCGTGGCGAGGCGGTGGTAGGCACCATTGACCTTTAGCGTGACCTCGATGCGTGACGTCACACCCCGTGACGTAGAGTGACGTCACACCAGCTGTGTAATAACGGGGCCCCATCTCACGCCGTCGCGAGGCGAGGCGGTAGCCACCAACGGCGGCCTAACTCCCGCTCCTCTCACCAGGGGCGCGGCGCGGCGCCCGAGTCATCCTCGCGTGTCGCGACATCAGCAGCGGCCTCCTCGCAGCCGCCGACGTTCGGCGGGTGTCGAGCATCGAGAACGTCGTCATGCGCTACTTGGACCTCTCGTCCTTCAGCTCGATACGGGCGTTCGCCAACGGCGTGCTCAAGTGCGAGATGCACCTGGACGTGCTGGTGCTTAGATGATTCACTGTAAGCCGTAACACTAGCATAACCCAAGACTACCACCAGCCATACTACCAGCTGATCCGAGAATAACACACTATTGCTTCGCAATCACCAGGCTTAACCAAGCTAAGCCACGGCCGTATTTTTTTGTGTTCGAGTGGCCTATTAGAGAGGTTATAGTTCCTGAAACGCCAACCTACACAGTCGTCACACCACGAGTCAGTCAAGGCTCTCCTGAAGTTTTTTGTGTTCAAGTGGCCTATTAGAGAGGCTATAGTTCCTGGAACTCCAACCTACACAGTCGTCACACCATGAGTCGGTCAAGGCTCTCCTGAAGTTTTTTGTGTTCGAGTGGCCTATTACAGAGGTTATAGAGTCTGAAACGCCAACCTACACAGTCATCACACCATGAGTCGGTCAAGGCTCTCCTGAAGTTTTTGTGTTCGAGTGGCCTATTAGAGAGGCTATATTTGCTGGAACGCCAACCTAGAGTCGTCACACCCCGAGTCGGTCAAAGCTCTCCGGAAGTTTTTTGTGTTCGAGTGGCCTAGTAGAGAGGTTATAGTTCCTGGAACGCCAACCTACACAGTCGTCACACCAGCAGTCGGTCAAGGCTCTCCTGAAGTTTTTGTGTTCGAGCGGCGGGACGTTCACCATCTCTTCTATTTTTTTCGTGCCCTTGCTTTATCTCTCCACTATTATTTCAGTCTTTCGTTTCACCTTGCCCTTCCCCCAGTGCAGGGTAGCAAACCAGACTCTCTCCCGGTTAACCTCCTTGCCTTTCGCACCACTGTTTTTCTTCTCTGTTTCTCTCATATCCGTGTAATTCCAGCAAAAGCATCACAAACGCGGAGTTCTTCAGGGTTCCGTGTTCGTGCGCCTTCTTTTCCTCATCTGCATCTATGACCCTCCTACTTCAGTTCATTAAAATGTAATGTTATTCACTGATGAGTGCGTACTTCACACGAAAATAACTAGCCTAACCGACGCATGCATGTTGCAATCTGGTCTCATTAGCATTGCTCGTCGGTGTGGCACTTGGAAAAGGAGACTGCGGACCCACAACTTCCAAGTGTAAGTCAGTGAGAATAACATGCTTTGCTATTGAATCGAATTCCCGTTCTTACAGTATAATTGGCTTCCTTCTAACTTCAGTGACGTTGTACAAGTGCCTAGGCGTTCACATCACTGATATGACCTTTCCTGGAATTTGCATGTTGAATGCATTATTAGTAATGCAAAGCGCACGCTTGGATTCCTTCACCGCAACTTTTCCCAAGCTCCCGCATCCTTGAACTCCTTTTATACAAGACCTTAGTACAATCAAAAGTAGAATATGCCTCGTCTGTCTGGGATCCCAAAACTAAATCCCTAATCACATCTCTTGAATCGCTTTTAAATCGTTCTGCATGCTTCACTATTTTTAATTATTCGCGCCAATTCAGCGTTTCGCAAATGAAAAAATAAATAAAGTAATAATAATAATAAAAACAACTTCGGATCTTCCTGACCTCTCTGCAAGACGCCGCCACCTAACCCGACTGTGCGTATTTCACAAAGTTCTTTACTTCATAAAAGCATGGAACAAACCCTTCTCTCCATCCCTAGTTACGTATCATCGCGCGTTGACAATAATTTCAAAGTTGGCACGCGGAATGGCCATACTAGACGTTATTATAAAGCTTTTTTCTCAAATACTAGCGTCAACGAAAATCACCTGTCTACCTCCGTCGTTTCCCTCGCAGCACCTGCATCCTTCAAGTATGCAAATGAAAAACGTTTTTAATCAAGTGTACCTGCTATCATACTTTTCTATTGTTGCTCACACTCCCCCTTCTATATATAATGCCTCAGGGCCTTGAAAGTACTTAAATAAATAAATAAATAAACAAATACATAAATCGTAATCTTCCCGGTGCTCCCTAGTGTACTCGCAAGCTTGCATACCTAACATTTGTCCACCCTCAACTTGATTATGCCGCCCCTATTTGGTCATCTAATCTTATCTAATCCATGACCTTGAAGCAATTCGTAACCGCGCTTAATCATCACAGACAACAGCATATAATCTAGCGCCACTAATATCAAGAAAGAGTTAGCATTTTCGCCTTTTAGAAACGCGCTCAATTATTGCGCTACTCATGCAGCGCTTGCTGCACAAAATAATTCACAGCAATCATCCGTCTTCTTTACCTCTCCCTCGTCCATACCACCAGATTATGACCACAGTTTTCAACGCATATTTGGTCAACCGAACGCGTTTAATTCATCCGCCCTGCCGCAGGTTACTGCATGTTGGAATTATCTTGCCGACGCCATTGCAAACATCGTTGATCGTGTGACTTTCAGAAAGGAGGTAAGCGGTCTCTTTACCTAATGTTCATGTTTTGTATGGGTGGTATCCGCATAGGAATGAGTAGGTGTCAAGCACGAAATGCTTTCAGTTCCCGTTGTCGGCAACCTAAGAGTCATAGACTTTCATACAATAATTGCTAGGCGGAACTCTGGCGCTAGTGTCTACGGGAGCTGCTATGGTAGCGGTTGGCCACCATGGGAATTATGGGAAGTACATGGATTTGCCTAAATTTCGTGCTTCTGGCTTTCAACGGCTTCGTGACTTCGTAATTAAACTCGTCATTTTCAACAATGTGCTGAGTCATAAAGAGGTTAATAAACATAATTAAATTTGCCAGACGGCAGGATTCGAACACAGGACTTCTAGCACAGAAGCTGATATTGAAACCATTACGCCACGGACACATGCTTCGACAAGCGATGTGAAATACTGTTACAAAATTATCGCGGGCATGCCAGTGCCTTGGGACGCTTGGCGTGTTTTGATTTGGCCACTTGCCAAGCTCAGTCGTTGAGATCAGTAGCGATTGTCCGTGTTCGCAGCGTCTTCTACAGTTCGAAGAGTATAGACTGCTATGAAATTTACGACAATGAAGCCATACAAAGCGAAGCGTAGTAAGCGAAGCCACAAGAACGTTTGAATACACATGCAGGAAGATCAGACAAATCCAGGTACTTCCCATCATTGCCATGTTGGGTCAACGAATGCAGCGCCAGACTTCTTTCTAGTATTAAAGCGAAAGCTTTACTGGCCGCGAACTTGCGATTTCGCCGTGGCGCTGCTCCGAGGAGGCAGATGACGCCACAACGCCCGCCTCGCCGCGGATATTTCTCTCTCTCTCTTGCTCCCTAGTCACTACTGCGCATGCGCCACTAGTAGTACCGAGCCACAGGTGTTCCGCCGCTGAGCAGCGCCGCGCTTTTCCCCGCCGCCGTTTGGTATGACGTCACATCGCGTTCCTCGTCGTTGCGTTCGCCTCCTATCGCTTCGCCAGCTGCGTCGCATGCCTGATAACATGTCGGAGGATTGAAAAGGAGAGCTCGCGTGCGCCGCAACCACAGTTGAGGCGGCAGTATGGACGGCGACAATTCTGATAAGGAGGAGGAGGCCTGGAATCGACATAGGAACGAGATGAAGAGGAAACAAATCGCCCAGGAAACAGACGAACAGCGCACCGAACGACGGGCTAAACGCCGCAACATAGCTAGACAACCAGGCTAACCTGGACTTGCAATCAAGACTAACCAAGGCTAACCAAGCTACGCCTTAGCTTTCGCTGCGTATATCCTGGCATAGTCCAGGATATACGCTGCGTGTATCCGGCAAGGACAACCCCCCTCTTCTTCCGCCACCCTCACCCCTTCTGGTGGCTGTGGGAAAGGGCGCCGGTCGTATAGGCAGTCACGTGGCACGCCGGCACTCGCGTGGCTTGAGACATACGTATATATGAATAGGCTTACATGCGAAGTCTCTTACATTACCTATGTGCTGGTGAACGGCTGTGTCATCTACAGAATAACGCCATGAAACAACAAACGGTGCCCAAACATTCTGACTGTAACAAATATATGTTGCCAAGCGCACCGTCGACGGTTTCTGCCCAATTCTTTTCAGCCGAGGAAGGGGGCAAACCTAGCAGAAAGCACGACACCTAGTAAAATAGCAAACACTGTAAGAACGTTTACTCGGCGGCTTTATTTCCCACGGCTGCAGCCGCTATAACGATATGCGTCAACGCGGCTTCACTGTGAAAGTTCTGCTGTCCTCGCACGTATGCCAGAGGAACTCTTAACTGATTTCTTAAGTTGCGGTACACAAGCACAGATTACGTGAGTCAAGTCCCCGCCAAAGCTGCAAGTGTAGCGCCTTAAGGTACAGTCAGTGCCCATTCACGTTGTTGATCTGTATTGCATGTCGCGTTGTCTCAACAAGGGCATGATCACTCGCGCTCAACCACTGTCGCTTTAGCGAACCATTTATTTAATATTGCGGTTAACACTGGTGTGATCATTACCTTGGATGTGGCCTGCATAGCCGCGGATTTAATGCGGCGCTTAGTGAACAATAGGAATGACTGCGTCCGTGATCACATCGCGCAGTGTCTTCTGTGCGATAAAAATATTGACCGTTTATTAGTACTATGTTGCTACGAAGTGACTGCGTAATTTGCGCCGGTTTTCACCTGAACGTTGTTCTGATACCCCAAAGAGCTTTTTATAAATGTTTAGTGCGGGCAATAGTGTCCTCCCTTGAGCTGCAACATGTACTTGGTCCATGGACTAACGCTGCCCGCACATCTCGTACAACGAAGGCACTTTTAGCCTTGCTTGGAGACACTGGTCCCACTGAGGTACTTCTATATCGTTAAGTGTTGCAGTATACATTGTGCGTGTTCTGTACATACCAATTCATTTTTATCGTACCCATTTCGAATGGCATGTTAAGTATTCCACCAAGTCTACCTCTCCTGGATCAAATAAAGGGCAGCCTCCCGCCTCCCCCACTCCCTTTACCCTCTTCAAAAAAATTTTGAACGCACTTACTGAACTTTGTTTCTAGTTCGATATATTCAACGTTAGGAGGCTCGCAACATGACCTCTTTAATATATTGGATCACATTGTCGCTATTTTTTATTATGCTGCGGTTCCGTTAAGACACGTGGATTGCACGACCATAATAGTAAAATCTTCGAGACTTTTGACGTCAAGAGCATCGGGGACACATACGATAGTCGAGCGTCTATCAAGGTTTCAGACGGGAAACTGCGTATTTTCTTAGCATGTGACACTCACCACGCATGAACCGCCGTGTTTTCAAGTTCTATTCCCGCAAAACCTTTCATGTAGACATTTGTGACCACGTGCTCCTTCTAATTTTTGCTATCTTCATAACGAGTAGCAGCTACATTTAGTGACGTTCTTTTAGAATAAATCGTCCATTCGACAATCAAAGCTCGTGCTGTGTTGTGCCTCGTTCGCTTTTCGAGCCGAACTTACAGGACACGAAGCACTGCCTATTCTAATTCAAGCTCAACTAGGCGTGTTCATAAATTATTCAGCACGGCTCTGTTCATTTAGGCATTCGGAATTCGCAAACCAACACCACTTCATCAGCGAGCTTTTCAACCCATTACCCAAATTTACACCATTCCGACTGAAACACTACTAAGCGTATTTCTTTCGTCACTTTTCTGCATGCAGTGCACTTGACAAATTATTTTACCTAATGTTCACGAGGAGGCCGAGCTTTGGTTCAGCTTGCTGCACTCAAAAACCACTTAACATTAATCAATCTTCTGAATGTTCGCTAACCATAACTAAGCCACCGCAGAAGCGATTGTTTGGAATACCGAAGTGATTAGTCTGTAGCGGCTTTCTGTAAATAGCACTGTGGTATTAATCACAGACAACCAAGTGATTCCTTCGGGGCACGCAAGCGTTTTCTATTCAATGAATGTTTGATATTAAACTTTACAATAACCCTTTGTAGTGGGCACCCCTTTAATCCTCATAAAAGCCGTTCACAGTGAGGCGAAGTATCATATACGATACATAAAACTTGCTACAGAAGAACCAAACAAACAATACATAGCGTAATAAAGATGCTTCAACAACACTATTTCACAGCATATTCACGTTACTTTACACAATGCCGCATGCTTGATTATAAAACGCACAGTATGAATACACGTGCGAGACCTGGACTTCGTATGGGCATTGCAGCACTATCCCTTGAAGCAAATGTCGAGGATGGAGTCAGGTCCGCAGTATGATGGCATTATATATATATATATATATATAAATTTGTTATCTGGAACTAGGAGAAATTTGTTATCTTGTAAATACTTGTCAGTTCTTTGCCTACCAATAAGGTAGGCTTTTGATGACCAGAATATGCACGTAGTTCATCTGGGGTCAAAAAAGAAAATGCGAACCTGAAAAACAAGAAAAATAAAAAAAAGATAACATGTGCACTTTGCGTATTTGTCCAGGATGTCCGAGATGGTGAGACCGAACTTTTGGTTTCTTTAAAGTTTTCTGAATTGCCATGTCATTCCCTCAAAATTAATTTTACATTATGTTTACCTTTCGACGTGCAACGTTAAGGATTTCGGAGCGGTAGTGAAACAGGAGTAGCCCAACGGAAAGAGACGCTGAGTGGTTCTCTCGAATCTATTTGAAGTGCGTCGGTGCCTGGGAGCTTAGACGATGTACTAGCGATAAAGTTTCAAGATCCGGCGCAGGAGTGCCCGCAATGATCACAAGAAAGGAACCGGAAGCGAAACTAGGCGAACATAGGAGAAACGTGAGGAAGAAAAAGAAAAATAGAGTTGACGAATTGATAAAAGCACGAGCGAGCAGCGCAGGTTAGTGAGCTTTTGAGGAAAAAAAAAATAACGAAGCGAAGAGAAGGGGACTACGCTGGGGCATCGAGAAAGAGAGAGAGAACAGGTGAAAGCGGGGACGAAGAGGCAACTGAGGTCGCAAAACGAGAAGTTAAAAGAAGTAAGACGAGGGAGGAAACGATAAGCTGAGCCAAAAGTCGGCGATGCTCACGCGCAAGCGAAGACTGAGAAGTAAGAAAGTAACGATGAACGTTATTTGAGCCGGACCACTTGTGTGTGGACTGAACGTGCCTTTCTGGAAGCTGGCTGGCACGGTAGCTGCGTTTCCAGTATCCTTAATATTCCTTTTTTTTTTCATCACATTTTTTTTTTCATCTTCTCCTAGTTCGCGAGAGACTCGTGGAGAGATCGCTGGGTCGGCGCCCACAGCTCGGTCTCTTAACGCAGCGTTGGGTCGGTCAAGCTGCGGATAAAGATCAGAGGGCTTCCCGCCAGTTGTTTGCTCCGCAGGTGCCCCGGCTCTCTTATTGTTTTGTTTTCGTTCTTTCTTTTTGTCTCTTATCTCTTTTCCTACAGCTCGCGCCATCTTCTTTTCCTGTTTATTTTTCTTTCGCCCAGTTCTCTCTTTCTATGTCCACTGATTTCAACAATTTGAGCCGCACGACGGACTAGTGCTCATTAGCTGCCATCCCGGATTCTACAAGATGACGAAAGATGGCACGTAAAGCACTGTTCCTTTTTTTTTTTCTGAGCCTTTCGCCGAAGCTTTGATGAAAGTTATTAGCGGATTTGCACGCGGAAGCAATTTGACTCGTGGAAGACAAGCTTTGATGAGAGGGAAAAAAAATAACTGAGTGGACCGAAGGTACTTTGCCCGCATTCTTTTGCCTTGAAGAAAAAAAAAAGAGAGTGAGACAGAAAGAGGGTGGGGCCGCAAGAGGTATATTAGAGCATACTCATCTTGACAAACTGCTTGAAAAGGTAAAATTACACCTGTACTGCTGCTCTTCGCTACTTCGTTAGCACTGGTAGACACACACTACACAGACACACACAAAAAAAAGGCGCAAGTTTTAATAACTGAGTTTGCAAAACTATCCAATCGCTTTTCGTTGGGAAGTTTTAGTATTTTTACTAGAGACCGGAACTGTAGGCACTAAAAAAATTTTGTTTTAGGCGCCTATAATAGGCACTAAGATGCGCTGTTTAGTCATACACGGTTTAGTACCAACTATCTTGCCCCAAGACTTAAAAATATGCAAATTCGATGTAGCTGGACAGAACCAAGAATGTAATGTTCTTTGCAATCGCTTGGAGGTACTCAGATTACTTATTTTTGTATCCGCCTAATTACATAATCAGTCCTAATTAGTTAACCGGCTTCTCAAATATTATAATTAGGTGAAAGCTGTCAATGAGAAAATTGTAGAGCAACACGAAAAACTCCCGATACAACTTTCTGTTGATCAATAGGCGCTACATAAAGGCGTTTTTACGAGTGTAAAAGAAGCCCGGGAATACGCGCAAAGTGCCTCGAGCGGCAAGTTGTGCGGCAATTTTAATGACCCTTGTACACAATGCCATGGGGAAGCAGACTATTGCCCAAGCCGAACGTCGCCTTCTACAGGCCCGCGTCCTCGAACCAAAGACAACAGTTAAACGCCTGAGAGAACATCTTCTCCCCACGTCGACTCGAAAACCGGCTGCCCAGCGAATTCTGCGGTATTCTGCTTCACGTCAGCAGCATTGCCGCCGCCACGCGGGAAGGAAGGTCAGCCTGTCAGGATTCAAAGTTCTCCCTTCTTTTACGAAGAGGTGCCGATATTTCGGGTACGCTATAGGTGTTCAGAAGTTGTCTTCGTACAGGCTCGACCTGGCAGAGCAAGCACTGCTTAGCCGCTGCCTTAAGTACGACATCGGCACACGACCAAACGTCAGCCAGCTGACTTGCGCCGTGGAACAAGCGGTACGACTTGTTGAGCCAAGTCTACAGGAAGAAGCTCACCCGCGTGCAAGTGGGGTCGTCTCGAAGGTTGCGGGGGCAAATCCCGCGACGCTGCCGGCAGCCGAAAGAAGCGCGCTGAAGCGGCAAAGAGAAAACGAGGACATAGTCATTTTCCCCGCGGACAACGACTGTAGTTTTGGAGTGTGCGCAGTACGATTTGTCCGGCTACCTGCGCCGCATTTTCAGACCGCTTGCGGGACTCACGCCCACTTTCGTCAGGGACTGCGCTCATTTCATTGAGCAACTAAGAAGCGCCTGCATTGACGACGACGAAGTCATGGTCTCCTTCGGCGTGAACTCAATGTTTGCATGTGCGCCTATTGAATATGCGGTCGAGTGCTGCAGGAAACTTCTCGAGGCTGTCTCTTCTTTGCCCGAACGCACCTCATTCGAGGCCCACGACGTATGCCGCCTTCTAAAATTTTGCCTTGAGAATACGTACTTCCTCTTTAACAAGGAGTGTTACAACCAGGTATCGGGCTCAGCGATGGATGCATGCATGTCCGTAGTTTGCGTCAACATTGCTCTGAAGGATCTGGAAGGAGCCACCTTGTATTCACTTGGGACGTGACCCAACGTCTTTCTAAGATACATGGACGACTGATTATGCATTATCCGCCGCCGGCACGCAGCACATTTTCTCGAGCACCTAAATTCCTTCAAGCCGAGCATATAGTTCAGGGCTGAAGAGGAAACCCATGGTCGCATTCTCTTCCTGGACGCCCACGTAGATAGAACTTCAGGCGTCTTTGGGACCAGTGTGTACAGAAAGCCAACGCACACGGCAAATTACCTGAATTTCGACTCGACGCACCCGACTGCGCAAAAGCGATCCGTCGCAGCAGCACTCTTTTTCCGGGCGTTCCGCGTCTGCTCCAGCCCCATAAAATGTAGGCAAGCGCTGCACCTGGCGGGAAATATCGAGCGCCGACCAATCGTTGAAAAAGGAAACAAGACGTTTCGGCCCCACTAAGAGAGCTTTGATCTCAATGAAGGGAATTCATAGTGAACAAGGCTTTCCGTAGTGGGGCCGAAACGTCTTGTTTCCTTTTTCAACGATTGGTCGGAGCTCGATATTTCCCGCCGTGAAGTTTCCCGACCAGACGGGTTTCTGCGGAACCCTTGACGGAAAGGAACCCGTTAAACAGCAGTTACCCTCCACAAATGCTCAAAGCCCCGCGGTGAAACGGCGATTGGAAGAGTGAAGCGCGCGGCGGTACCTTACACTGTGGGAACAAGCGAAGCCCAAGCAAGAATTAATAAGGTCTACAGTGTGAAAATCTCCCACGTGCCTTCCCGAAAACTTGGCCAATAGCTGGTTCGCTTAAAAGATCCTTTGAATCTCACGTACTACCCAGGAGTGATCCAGAATATAGCATGCAAAGAGCGTGAAGTGTCGTACGTCGGCGAGAGCGGAAATTCTAAACGGCGCTGGAAGCAACACGTGAATGACTTCGCCAAGGGCCACAGAGCCGCGAACGCCCTGGCGGAACATCACGAACTAACCGGACGCAGCAATGACTGGGACTTGACTGCCATCATCGCAACCGAGAAACAATTGTCGTCTGTCCTGTCCCACTTCGTTTCTCTCCGCCCGCATTTCCGCTCAACGACACTACATTCATAAACAAATGTACACCTTTTGGGTCGTATCTTGCCGCACAACAATAATCGTCATCTTCCTTGCTTCGTTTCCTTTCTTGGAAGCGATGCGCTCGCTACTTTCCTGTCGAGAATGCTCTGTCATGCTGATAACGCGCATGCCATTCGTGACTTTGAAGTACCGGGCTCGCAGCGTGAAAGAAAGGAAATGCGGACAAGACAGATGACGATTATTGTTGTGCGGCAAGATACCGCCCAAAGGGTGTACATTTGTTTAGGAGTGTACATGATGCACCAACTGACCCAACACTTTACGCTTCTGAATTTATCTGCCCGTTTGCTTTTAGAATCATACCATGTTCAATCAACTGAACGCACGATAAACAGGACGCGGGCCAATCATCCCGAGGCATAACTACGTCCGCACGCTGCCGCATCTCACCCATAGATAGTCGTGCCCCCATGGTTACATCTTTTTTGTGATCAAAGGTCCCGTAAGGGGTCCGAAACATCATGCTATTATTTTCCTTTTTATTTTATCCCTGGTGAGTGTATGTTTGGCACCAGCTACAATTCGTAGATTGAAACATTTGCCATCAAGTAAATTAGAAAGTTATTTAGCGTATTTGTGCAAATTATTCAATTAAGGATTTTAATTTTTTGTAGAAGTAATGGCCGCTTCATCGAGTAATTTAGATCAAGGGTTAGAATTGTGCTATCAGTCACAGGCAATTTTTACGCGATAGCATTAAGGAGCCCGCGTCGCAGAAAATCCGGTGTCAGTGTCGGACGTCACTTCGGCAAAAAGATTTTCGAAACAGACATACACAGTAGCTCCATGTGACGCAAGAAATTTACTGAACTAATTCAGTTTCTGAAGCTAAAACGTGTGTAAATATCGTAAACTACGACTTACACACAACCTACAGACATGATAGCTTTTGGAGTGAGTATACGAGAAAACATGATTCTGTTACACGAAAACTCAGAGAAACCCCTTTTCTAGCGTTTCTACAATTCGCAGACCGGCCGCGGCGTCCGCCATATGCGTGCGCCGTTTCTACAACAAACCCACCTTCGTGCATAGCGTTCGCGGTCAGCGTTTCCCGGTAAATATTATGGTTACATACGCTCCAGTTGACGGGAAGCGTGAGAAGCTGTCAGGGATCTCTTAATGCTATCGCATTCCACTCTTAGAGGCGAAGCTTAAGAGTCCTCCAAATTAAGAAAAAGAGAAGTTGGTACAGGTAAAAAATAATACTCTGTATAAGCAATTGCCTTTAATAAAAAAATCACCGCCCCTTACATGCCGTGAAGATGGTCGAACAGCGAAGTTGTGTCAGTTACACCGAGTATTACACCATGCAAGTCAAATTTCGCAAGCAGTCTATATTGTAAATTTTTTGTTTCACGATTCTTTCACCTCATTTTCGCATTTGTGTGTTTCGCGCGGTGAGCATGCTTTAGGAGTGCCTTTTTTTTTTTGCGGCATCTCTGGCATCTGGCATCTCTGGCGCGCAGATCGGGGTCGGCCCTACGATGACGAGCCCGTTCACGAGCCAACTCTCGCTGACGCTCGCGGTAGGCAGCTTCTTCCTCAGGAGTACGCACTACTCGTGGCCTTCCCATAGATGTAGCTGGGATGGAATGTGCGGAACCACAAATCCAAAGCTCCGTTCATTGGGCGCAAGGCCCACCATTGGAGATGCGGGCGTTGCAATCGTTTTGACGATTGGTTGGATTGGTTTGACGATTGATGTAACTGCCGGCACTTCTTGCTGGCGCAGGAAGTGTCAGCAGCCATGCGCTCCTAGTAACGCGTTTCAATCACTGGGCACTGTTAGTCGGCCGCAAACTTCCAGCATCAGATATTTTTCTTTCGCGGCAGGGTCGAATCAGTCATCGATAAATTCGATGCCAATCTGGCTAGATCGCCGAAAATGCACCGTGTGACAACGGGGTAACATTCGCGTATAAGATAGCATCTTCACCGGGGAAAAGGAGTCATTCCAAGCCCTTTCCCCCTGTTTAGATCTTCTTTTCCTCTCCGGCTAGGTCACGTGGCCCCTTTCTAGCGAAGTCCGACAACGACGGCACATGGTCCGGATAAACAGATTCGCTGTAAAATTGTATTGGGGGCGAACTCCCCCACTGGAAAAGCTGGCGCCACCATCGGCGTGACGTGCAATGAGGGATCACGTGGACAAAGCGGCCGCGTCGGCTGCTTCAGAAGTGCCGAAGCGAGCAGAACACGAAATTTTAAAGTCCCACCCACACTGCGGTGCTGATTAAGTGGTGAGGATTTTCCGCCTTGGGTGTCTGCTTGACAACATTTTAAATCACTGTAATAGGTAGTGGCTGCCTTTGGAGGCGTGCAGTACGGTAGGCTACTGCTCGGTGCCGCAGTGCCGTACGTACGCAACGGAGCCCAGTGTCAGCCTTACTCACACGTAGTCCCAGGACAAGAAGCTGCGTGAAGCTTGGCTCGCGAAACTTAGAACCGGCAAACAGCCATCGGCTACAATTCGGTTATGTAGCAAGCACAGACGCGAGGAATATTTCTGCTACGGCGCGGGCACTGCGATGTTCGGTGAGTAGCAGCCACCTAAGATTGCCACCTAAGTTTGCCCAAGATTATTATCTCTGCAGTAATAAAGTTTCCTCGTTTTGGAGAGTACTTACAGAAATGTACAGAAGGGCTACCGCGTGGCATTTTTATTAAGCGCCATAAGTCAAACCTATGAGGAGCGTGCCGCGTGATCCCTCATACTACGCAAGGGAGGCGCTTCCTACAGATGGCGACTCCGTAAGTCCTCGCCCCCAATTGTTTGGTCCATGCGCACGCGCGCTCGTGTATGTGTGTGTGTGTTTGTGGGCTTGTGCAGTCGAAGCTGTCGTAGCTCATGCTGCTGTACACCGTGTTCTCGTTGCCGTCGTATCGTAGTTACCGCAATTGTCATTATCGACTTTATCACGCAGTCGTTGCCCTCATGTATCTGCGGCTGCTGTGAAAAAAGCCACAAGCCTGCACAGCACACGCGGCACTGTCGCAGCGTAAGATGGAGGAGCGTCTCCATGGGAGATCTTCGTAAACTGATTGAACACGATAACTGCAAGTAGTAAGTATATTGAAAGTCGTCTTTTTATTTGCATACATTTTTTGAAACACACACACTTTATGGACGGAAAAGTAGGTCGAGAAGGACATGCAGCGGAGCAGTAAGGGTACTTTGATATCTGTATATACACAGTCCAAACAAGAACTGGTGCGCGAGAAGCTGCATTGAGTATTTGATACAAATTCCATGCCGAATTCAGAGACTGTATGAGACAGGCGTTGTAGGGATCCTTCCTGTTTACGTTGAAATCTCCCGTAAAAATTAGGAGCACATCGTCTTGAGGAACGAAGGTATGATGTTCCAAGAAACCCTCAATCTTCCCATGTTAAGCATCTGGCGACACATACACCGAGGCAACCCAGAATACCCTCGGATTTGTGCACTGCGCACAGGTTGGCAAAGTCTACGCCCGGTGCTCTTACGAGTTCAAATGGCACACACTTACTTCCTCGCTCGTATATTGCCACAACCGAGGCCCGGTGCGCAGTTCTATTGGCTGACAGGACACAGCTGTATCCGGTGATGTCATGTGGACGACCCGAAGTCTCGGAGAAACGGAGCAGTTACACTCGCATTAAGATGTAGTCATGCATGACGTCAAACCCGTGTGCAGCCCGAGAGGGTACCTTGAGAGAGCAAATGGCAAATCGGTGAGGCTGATCGAGCAGTGCAAGGCAACGTTGCATGATTGTGTCAAGGGAAATATTTTTGAGTCTATGGAATACGTCACGCAGTGCTCGATCTGGGTTTTCGGCGGCGCAGTAAAACATGGAGTCGTCTTCTGCGTTCGGGATATAAACGTCATCAAGTGAAGTGGCTCGACGTACACAAGTTTCTGGGGGTGACGTTTGTTGGATTTGTAGATAACGCTAGTATATATGCAACCCTGAAACTTATGAATCCTTATTTCACTAGGTTGCACCACGGGAAACTGTATGCGGCGACATGCGATGTCAACCTTGCGGTCCAACGTTGTGGTCATCTTGCGTTGTTCAATTGGTACCCACTCAGGTCGGACCGCGCCTCCAGTGCACTGAGCAACGGTGTCGCTTTTAGCCGTGCCACTTTTCCCGTGACATCACGAACCTGAGACGCCGTCTTATTTTGAGTCTCGACTCGTCTACCTCAGTGTGGCCGAGGTTGCCAACCGCACCGTTGCCCAGCCCGTCCATTACGTCGATGTTGGCGGTTATCATATACGGTGAAGCTCACGGGCCTCATTTTCGTTTGCTCGTACGTGAGAGACTGCGCGGCGAAGCTGTCGAGCCTGATTTTCGGCAGCACGCACTCGAGGGTCTTCGTGACGAACCTGTCGTGCCGCATTTTCAGGAGCGCGCACTAGAGGGTATTCGCGGCGAATACTTTTTGCGTCGTTTCCTCGAGAGCCAACTAAACTGTCTGCCCGGCGTCGAAGCCGACCTGCGGCTTGTGCTGCTTTCTGCACAGCGGTAAGCTGAGCCCGACGTTGCCTGGTTGAAGCCGCGCGCCTAGCTCTACGAGTCGCTTTTTGAGCAGCGGTTCGTACCTTGCGAGGAGGCGCCATAACGCGTGCGAAGAGGTTACCCAGGTAGCGAGACTATGGTGTACTGGAATAGGGTAGTGTGTCGTCCGGTGCCAAAAACGTGCCTCTTTTTGCGCTGACGGCCGGGGGTGCTGGAGCACGTCAGTCTACTGCAGTGTCACCTATCGGTGCAGCTTGGAGTCATTGCTGGCAAGAGGGAAAATAATGGTGCAATATAGGGCCTCCGGGATTGGCAGTCATGGTGGTCGCGGAGGTCATGCATGTGCGTATGGAGCTCGCTGATCGCTTGCTGTGGTCTTTCCTGTCACGTTTGCACATTCCTTATGTGCACGGGAAGCGCTGCATTTCTAAATATCTCTGTGTGTGTATGTGCGTGCGCATTTGTTTGTTTTCTTCAGTGAAAACTGGCAACCGCCTCTCTGGCTGATGCAACATGAAAGGAATCGCACGCAACCCACCAAGCACAGTGCAGGTGCTCCTTCCGGGCTTCTTATCGTCATGTGTTTCGAAATACTAACAACATATGCGTGCTTACCGAATGGAACGAGTAGTAGAGTGCTTGTCTTCTGCAACCGAAACGTTGAGCAGACGATCAGGAACACTGCATGATCGGTGGTTGGAAATGCGCAAACTTAGACCCCGTTTTGATATATCCTAACAGTTTGTAGCGTTTATTTTTTGTGAATTATGTTAAATTCAATTGTTTTGAGAGCGTTTTAGTTCATAAATCCAGAAAGTTTTGCACAACATGCTTAAATTTCGCGCGCTAGGCACGCCGGTCGATCGCAGCGCTCTACCGGTGGCGTCATCGCAGAAGTGTCCCCTGTTATCCCATTGTTTTGTTGTGCGGACGACACACTGCCCCATTCCAGTACACCATAGCGAGACTACGCGGCGCACATGTCACACCCCTTGATACCCATCACGATACGATGCATATGGAAACCAGAGGGTCCAAAGCACTAATACCGCAGGTACAGTAACAAGAACGGACGGTTTAATACTGCGCACTAGTCACTTCTTCTTCTTGTTCGCTGTTTCTTCTAAGTGGTGATATGTCTTCTTTTCGTCAGTGTCCTTGGCGGACTACTTTCATGTATCCTTTCATTGCTGCATGTTAACAATGTGAAATTTAAGCGCGTGCATGCACGAAACATTAAAGCGCGAATCACTTGGATAAGTGCGGCTTTATACGTACCGCAATATGGAACTGCAATGCAAAGTGAGCACGTATCGACGCTACGCGGCGCGCGTGTGACGTCGCGTGACTTATCGCGTGCTAGGCAATAGCTGCGACGGACACCAGACAACGGCGGCGGCAATGGCGGACACCATCGCCAAGCGAAAAATTAGTCAGGTGCCCCCGAAATGAAAGCGGATAGCGTGCGAGAACGTCAAAGGAAGGTTAGCGGTGGGCTCTAGAGTAGCCGAAAGCGCTTGCACTCGGCCCAGTGAATTCCTTGGAAAGAATTGTCGCGCGGCTTCCTTTGAGATGGGGTAGGAACTCACGGACAGAATGGAAATTTGCTATGTTGGGGCCGGCGCCTGTTGACGATCGACACGGGTGGACGCAGGCGATGTGGGACGACAAGATGCAGAATGACGCAACGGTTCAAATGGCGAGAGCTGTTGTGAGTGAGCTACCCGCTCGAGGTGGCGGCGTAGTGAGCAAGGACGGCTGCCCGCATGTCCTCATAAAAGTCGGGGCCGGGGGTTGGAAGCCGGAGCCTGCAACGCAGCCGGAGCCTGGCACCTTGTTGATACTGAAGTGGCTGTTCAGCTGGATCAACCAGATGTCCCGCATGTCGATGCAGAATTTCCGGACACCCTACAGCGACGGGACCTCAACCGGACCGCGTGAGGCCACGCCACTCTCGCCTTCGTAGAGTCGGTGCGTTGGCGCTGGTATGGCTGGGTTCGGTCGTCAGGGTCACCAATTTGTGGGAGGCGGCGCGAAGAGGTAGCCACGCTTTATTTAGGCCGGCCAGCCATGGTGCCGCAGGGTCTCTGGTGCGGCCGATACCGCGGTCGCTCGATCAGGTCGAGCGCGCCAGCGTGTTCTGTTCTCGCGCCGCATGTACGTGAGCCGCTTTCTTCTTCCTCGGCTCTGAAGGCGATAGTCGCGCCGCTACAGGCTATTGGAATGAGCGCATAACAGCTTTCGCTGTAAAATGTGTTTATCCTTGAAAATGATACACCGACTGAACTGCACTTCTATACGTCTGAGGTGCTTCACCTTTCCCACTGTTTGTTTGCAGAAAAGTCTGATTTAAAGGGGCAAAACGAGATGGAACAGCGGGCGTGAAAAAATCGACAACGTATACGTAATTGGTTGGAAAGTAAGCAGAACAACCCGGGGGGGGGGGGGGGGAGGGGGGGAGACGTGGTGCTCAAATTAATAATCACAAAAAGAAATCATGAATGGAAGCAGATGTGGGCAGCATATATCAGCGAGAGAAAGTCTCGTATATTTCTCGCGTGCCTGTTCTTGATAAATTTTGATGGTGCTATTATTATGCCACCACCGTTAAAGCGAAGCTATCTTTGCGTGCTACTACTAACTCCGTCACTATTGTCATGCCATATACTAGAGCTACTACATTTTAGACGCAAAACGAATTAAAAAACGACAAATGAGAGAAACTCTCCTCTTTTCGTATGAGGATCTAACTCCCGCGCGGCGACAGTATTACCTCTCGTCATTTCGCAACCAAGCGCAGGCGTTTCCCCCTGTCTTCTTTACCTTAATCCCGTAATAATTCAAATGGGAGCCAGCAGACACTACGTGTATGGAAGTAAATACATACCCAACTTCTGAACTTCCGGGCTTCGACGGAATAAATATTTAGGGGTTGCTGTTCCATCTATAAAGAAAGATTGATGAATCCTTATGTTGGAGTAGGTTAGCGCAAATGGCTCGTAAAAACAAATAATTTTGAAGAAGTACTGCCATTGACCATAGGCATACACAAAGAATACGGAAAAAGAAGAGGACATTACGGCAAGGAACTAGCGCACCAATCTGTGGTAATTCTACCCATGTTTGAGATAAAAACGATTTCATGATATTTCACGAGATATTTATTAGATAGAAGAATTATCCTGATCCCCTCGTCCCATTGCACGTCTACCATTACCCGAAAGGAGCCTATAGACTGCACATGCGTGCCACGTGAGAAACGTGTGCTGCATGGCTTTCGCCGTCCCGACAGAGAGCCGCTTTTCTGTATATATATAGCAGACATCGCGTCCTGAGCGCTAGCTGTCTATTCCGCGATGTCCGAACACCTCTCGTCGCCCCGCTATTCCATCTTGGCAACATCTCTCGAAAGGGCACTGGAATCCCGCCGGTGGCAGAGAGCCGACTGGAACGGACAGTGGGAGGCCTGCAAGAGAAGGCCCTCGGCTCCTGCGCCGGCTTCCATTGAGAGATGATGCAGACCACTTCCGGCCAGGTCGCATCCGGCGCCGCGTTTATCACCTCGGCACGGCACTCAGCGGCTTCGTGTTGGACCCGCTATCAGGCGCCTAAACAACAGCGCGAAAGCAGCCCACCTCTGTGCAGCAGAGAAAAAGAATCGGGCGAGCAAGAGCGCGCAAACAAAGCGGATGAAGGGTGCGCCGTCGCGGTCGTACAAGGCGGCCCCCTAAGAGCGCTGACGCATGTATGACGTTAGCCGTAAGTACGAGGCGCGCCCTCTTCGCTGGTATCATACTGCGTCAACCCAAGAGGGGAAAGGGCCACGACGCGACGCCGGATCCACATTGCCCGAGACCCCGGGACCTTTACATCGTGCCTTCTTGGGTTCTTTTCTCGTTTCCACGTCTATACGGGCTTTGCGGCGATGCCTTCTCGCTGTGCTTTTGTTTCGCATTTACCGTCTGCGGTTTTGCTTTCCCGGGTCGGAGTGGCGGCTAGCACTCTTAGCGCGATCTCTAGCCGGCGAGCAAGTGTGGTGAAATGCGCACATACGCACACACAAACAAAGATGAAAAAATGGAGTGGGTGTAAGGGCAGGGGGAGGGCGAGGTGATGGCGCGAGATGAGCAGGGCTTGCCGCCACTTTGCAGTCGCGGGGCGTTATTTTTCAGTGGCGACATGGAGCGTACGCGTAGCAGCATCGTGTCGAGTAGGACGGCGCAAAGAGAGCAGAACGGTGAGATGTCCTCGCGCAGTGGGAAACACTCGCCGGCTGCAGCACTTTCTCGATGCGACTAGGGCTCCCATAGCCTGGGCCCTCGGTGCGGAGGCGGCGTTACGAAGAGGCGCACATTTGTAACGGCACCTTTTACGGGTCCCGGTCCGGTGGTGCCGTGTGGGGAGGTGTCGGGACGACCACGTTGGCCTTGGGGCGTCGAGCTCTCTGACGAGAACAGGCGGGCGGGCGGGCGGGCGGGAGCAGCGGAGTGTTGCGAAAAAGAAATGGTCGAGAGAAGGGAGGATATTTGTAACACCGCCTCGGGGCACGTGTGAAGAGAAATTTTTTCTCCCCGTGGCACCTCTTGTCGCACTCTCTTTCTTTCTTTTCTTGGGAGGCAAAGTGGCGACACTGGCGCCGGTAATGACACGCTGTCTACCGCCGGGAAGGGAGGCCTTGATAACCTTCGCTACCAGGTTACGCTATTTGTTACGGCTAGAAGGTAAGAGAGCGGTTTCGAAACGACAGTCGGGAAGAAAGCGGAGGGCGGAATACAGAAGAATAAGGTGGTAAAAAGAAGAAGAAACGCCGGAAACTTTTTTCCCGCTCTACAAAAGTCATCTAGTGGGCTGCTTGGCACTACACTCCTTTTCTCTTTTTAAAGAGGCAAATGTTATTTCTCTTTCGCTTTCAGTGTGCACTAAAATGGTTCGGCCCTCTCTGCACGAGAGTTTTCTTTTCTCTTTATTTTGTCCTATCTCTTTTCCTTGCGAGCGCATTCTGCATTATAAAAGTCGCACCGAAAAAGGCAAACACGCATAACAGGCACGTATTGCTGGTCTGCTTTCACTCTTTCGGGAGCGGGACAACATTTTGTATCCACTTTCTCCCCACATTTTCCATTCTTCTTCTTCGTTTTTTTCTTTCTGAAAGCTCCGACCACGCTCGCGTATCCGGTGTGCCCTGTTGGCAGAGGCAATAAATCAGGGGCCAGAAACACGCCGCTGCCCACTGGGGGCTACGGGAACAAAGCCAGGCGCGCACAGGTAAGTACAGACCGAAGAGGCATTTTGACCACGTTTTGCTCAGATTATTTCCGACTTAAGCAACGACAGCGGTGGCCAAAACGCCGGGAGCCAGGGCAAAACGAAGCGCAGAGGGAAACATTCTTTCAAATCATGTTCGCTGGTGCGCTGTGGAGCGCCGCACGCACGTGGTTTCTGCGACCGGGAGGATGAAGCAAAGAAATAGCAAGCATTCCAGGTGCCTTTTGTAGGCTGGCGATACAAATACGGCCACGTGCCCGGTTCCTGACAAAGATCGAGAGGCTTTTGTTCGCAGGCGTGCTCTCCTCCTGTTGCTCGCGTATTACCCGTGCTCGCGGCCACCCTTTTGAGCGATGTTTAACAGGCGGCGCCCGCTCGCAGAAACCATCACCACCCAATCCTCCATCTCTGCCTCCCTTCCGTAAGTTCGAGCCTCTTACGTTCACTCCGCGTACACGAACGACGTCAGCGCACGCACGCTTCCGGAAATAGGGAACGCGGCCTCCCTCGCCGGCCGACACGCACCTCAAATGACGCGCACGGGATTTTCGGGAACTCGCATTCTACGACGCTTTCATTTCTTTTCTATTTGCCCCGAACTACTGCATAACGGGTAAGATTCATCGCCTGCATCAGGCGCATTTTGCAGCCCGAAAAGTTTTGCGACTGGTTAAATCTACTCGCGCTTCTTTGAGGTCTCGCACAGACCCGGTGCCATATAGCGCGCGGTCTTTGCCGCACGCACAGCACCTAAACCGATTTCGAGAGAAAAGAATCCCGATACACGCAAAGTTCATGTTCTCTTCCACGACTTGACTGAACATCACTCTGCGGCGGGATTATGAATGGACGTTTGCAGCCCTTGTGGGTAGCCATTAGTGACCGCTTGGCGGCACTTCAGGACGTGCCAAGACGATATGTTTCCGGTAATCGAATGTTCGTATCGATGATATCTCAGGTTGTAATCCGCAACTTGAACGTCAATTTTTCGGGAGAGGCGATCGAGAGCAACGTGATATACCATAACATGATATTGTGTCACGGGTAATCAAATGAAGTCGCAGCAAATACTGCCACGACTGACAGGAAAGAGATAACACAGAAATTTGCATGAACGCGCACCAAAGCTTTGAAGGAGGATTTGCGTTAGAAGCGCTAATACGTACCTCCCGCGCTACCCGAAATGCATTGTCGAAGCACCACCACGCAACCATGAGCATGTGATGGCGCTCTTCTAGAGACAGCGCAACCGATGAAACTAAATGTTGAGCTGCAATGTTCATCGTGCGCTAAGAAAATGGCCCCTAGCATGGAGTGACCCTGGCTACTCTCAAGAGAGAGAGAGAGAACGAAAGAAATGGCAAATTATAAACATGGAGGTAAAACCCAATAAATGTCCGTTTGGTTGCCCTGTGCTGGGGTAAGGGAAAGCAGTACATGATACGAGCAAAAAGAAAACGAAGATATGAAACAAATTGAGCTGAGTGTTGTTACGGTTGGCGTGTAACACCCCGGGCAAGAAGGATGCTCTACCACCATGCCTCATCGAAACGAAGAATGGATTCCTAATTTGTCATGGTTGTCTCGAGCGGATTACCGGTCTGGCAGGACCCCGCAGTGCTTACAGGCCCCTTCATGTGTGTGCGTGCCTAAGCGAAACGAAGAATGGATTCCTAATTCGCTGTGGTTGTCTCGAGTGGTTACTGGTCTGGCGGACGCCCCGCAGTGTTCACAGGCCCCTTTGTATGCGTGCGTGAAAACCCTTTCTGCGAACCAACGACGCGCGGAAGACAAGTGATCAGCTGCCTACGATCCCCACAAACTGTCAGCACTTTCCGAGAACCAACTTCGTCGAAGAAAAGCCCACCGAAAGTGGAAGCTGCTGCAAATCCACGACGAGGACTTACGAAGGCAACTGCTGAGTGCCACCAGCAGAGGCGCGCTCGTGAAGGCGTCAGCTATGACAATAGATCAGCCGCCTATCCACAACTAGACGCCCTTTCCACAAACGGTCAAGCTCTACAGGAGAACATCTGCGAACCAACGTCGCCTAGAAGAAAGGATAAGCGCCTACGATTTCGGACCTGCTGCTTGCAACGTGAGGTGGCGGGCTCGCGAACGGTCATCGGGTAGTGTGGGTGCCGTCGCCAAGCACCGTAGGACTCGATCAGTGCATGTCACGTGACGTTGACGTGAACAAGATCCGGCCTACATTTTTAGTGTGCCTATTTAAAGGGCCCCGCAATGTACTTTTACACATTATTTTCTTCTTATTCTTTCACCAACCATCGAATAAACCATGCAAGTTTTGCACTAAAAGTCGTCTCGTCCTTGTCTGGTCTCCATGGTTTGCCGGATGCCTGCAGCCCGCCGACAACGCCACGATACCCAAGAGTAACGTTGGTCGAGCTTCGATGAACAGGCCTCGCAACAATTCGGCAGCGGTGGGATACGCTAGCCTGGAGAACGCAACAGTTTGTCGTTTCAGAGCTCAAACAGCACGACGCTAGACCCTTTCCACAACTGTGCCCTCGCGAAACGCAAATACCATTTTCGAAAAGGTTTTCGTTCGTAAAAGATGTTTCTCGTTCAGGCGGCCGCGTTCGCTAATAATGTGTCCGCTGTCGGTGTTTGCTGATAATAATGCGAGCCATCCTTCTCCGAGTGTGACACATTCTTGCAAATGGGTGGGTGGGTGGGCAGGGTGCCTCGCTGTTTTGGTGGGCCGATACCGGTGATAGTGCAGTCTAAAGTTATGTGCCCCAGGGGCGAGTGGATAAGTGCCTCTGGGTATCTGCACTGGCTATGTGCCACTCGGTTTTAGTTTGCTCTGAATCTTACACCTTGCAATTAGAAACATTTCGTCTTATTTATCATACATAGAAAAGCCAGAGTATTAAATCTCTACGTAACCGTTCGCTACTCGACAGTTACGTTATTCATACTACTGTTTATACTGCCAAATTTTATTTTAAAAATGGATTAATTAACGCCATATAATGACCCAGCTACTAAAATGGTTTTTCAGCGTCACAGTGTACAGGAGCAACCATTTTCCGTGTCTCGCAGGAGCTACATCTTTCGCAACCATTATTACTGCTCCAGCTGTCTGTGCGATTCTCGTGGAAATAGTTTAGCATCTCTGAACATTTACAACGGAGAGCATATTAAGTCATCGTCCTCTTTGCAGCACACCCTTTAGTGCGACAACAAGGAAGAAAACCTGCAAGATTATTATTATTTTTTCTGTTACGGACTGTACGAGTTGGTGAAGCTCTGACACATCTCGTCTACGTTGTTGCTACTCGGAAACGGACGGAGCTGTTACAGTCAGCTCCGCGCATAGCCGTGCATATGTGAAGGGCATTGGACAATCATGCATGCCTTCTGCACACACCCGACTTTGATTACGCTGCCTCCGGGACCATGCGGTGTCATAAACCGCATTAAAAACGTTTCATGCGGAGCATTCTTCTCCGAGTGCAAGCACTTTTTTGCAAGTAGCAGACGGGTGGGCACGCAGGCGGGTGGGCGGGCGGGTGGACGGGGTGATGTATCTTTTTAGAGAGTTTTAGCAAGTCCGGCATTCTGGTAAACGCAAGCGGACTAGCCGTTTGGCTGGATGAGCAGACGTGCGAACGTGAACGTCCTGTATGGTGCAGCCACCTGGTGGCACAGAGTTCAACCAGACAAATACAGCGCGAATATTGCAATAAACAAGTGTATTATACTTCGCTGTTGGTGTAAATTTTTGGCAGCGGCCTAATCCTGTTGCTTTCAGCATTTTAAACCTGCAGTGAAACAGAATACACTTGGTTACTGCAACATTATCTCTGTGTTTGTCTGGTTGAGCTCTGCGCCGCTAGGTGGCTGCACCGTGCAGACCATTTACGTTTGCGCCTCCGCTCATCTAGTAAAAAACCCTGTTCGCTTGCGTTTACCGGAATATTGGACACGTTAAAACTCTCTTATGATGGGCCGATCCGTTGATAGTGCAGCCAATCTCGCCGTTTTCGTGGGTCGATCATAGTGATAGTACTGCTAAAATTATGTGCCACAGGGGCAACTGGGTGTGTGCCAATGTGCCGCTGGGTTTTGGTTCACTTTCCATCGAATATCTCGCAATTAGAAGCATTGCGTGTTACGTACTACGTATAAGTATTCTTTCCGTATAAGTCATGAATGCTTCGCATTACGTAGATGTCCAGTGCGGTTGCCAACTTTTTCTTGTTAAAGGGCCCCTCACCAGGCCCCATAAAAAGTTCTGGTTATACGCTCGAAGTTGTTACATGTCCTCCAGGGAGCGTTCTGCCACAAAAAAATTTTCAGATCGGCTCATTAATAGCCGAGATGCAAATATTGTATTGCCGCGAACTCATGATTTCAGCAGGCGGGCTCCACTGCCAAGCAAGACGCTCTCTCCACTCTCCCCGTCTAGCCTACGCAAGCGAAATTTCTTCCCTGCGTTCTGCCATACCAGACCTCGTGGATCGCGTAACGTTTACGTCACAGGCCCCACCTTTATGTCTTTTCCTCCTCGCTTTTTTTTTCCGGCACTACGCATTTCCGCTGACGGCATCGCGCGCGAGCTGTTGTCTCGTTCGCGCAGCCTACTATTTTGCGCGCTGTGCACAAGGAGACCTGACTAGCATTCTAATTCAGTGCTACACGAATACTGAGGCAGAGCAAGCGGATCGCAGAGCATGATCACGCGCTGGAGCACGGAGGAAAATGGCATAGTTTCGGTACCTACGCACGTGACCGCACGACCGCGAAAACAAGCAGACGAAGCGGAAGTACATCTGTCTTGCTTCGGTGCGAAGTAAAACAAAAACACACAGACATTCCGTTTGTGTGTTTTATTATTTCTCGAAACTTCAATTTGTCAATTCAAGCAACAGATCGCACAGATAATAGATGTCTTGAATAATTTTCGAAGTCACGTGTCACCACGAGCGACGTCACACTACGGACACGACTACGTAGGCGAATGCACACGAGTACGTCATCCTCCGATTTGGAGCGCGGCGGCCGCGAGGAGAAAGAAAAACGGCGTTCGATTTGAAATTTCAGATCTTTCCGCGGCGCGTAGTGATGTAGTACTTAGCAGACACGATCGTCGTCGCTCAATGTATGCTCTGCACTTGTCAGCTCAGTAAAACTTCATTTGGGCCGAGTTGGTACATAGTTCTGAACTTTAACTTACAGCGCGAACACCTAAGACGAACCACAAAAGGAAGATACGACACACACTGGCGCTCAAATGTCAGCTCAAAATGGTCAGACCTGGTGAGGGGCCCTTTAAGAACTAATCTGATGGGTGAATTGCCTCGTGAAAGCGGTCACAGCATTCTTGGATAACCCTTGGATACAGTCCCAGCTGACATTGGTTCGTGTAAGTTGAAAAGCAGTGCTACTGTGTTACTTGAAACCACTGGAAGTGGGCGACAGACAGCGGCTCTTCACCGCGTGCGCGTGGACAGTCTGTCAAACGTTTTGAAGCTACTGAAGCCCCCTGACCCCAAGTTGAATAGGGCGCAACCCGTTTCGCTTAGACCTTTACAGACCAGCACATATCCGCTTCGCTGATGATATTGCCTTGCTTAGTAACTCAGGGGACCAACTGCAATACATGCTCACTGACCTGGAGAGGCAGAGCAGAAGGGTGGGACTAAAAATTAATCTGCAAAAAACTAAAGTAATGTTTAACAGTCTCGGAAGGGAACAGCAGTTTACGATAGGTAGCGAGGCACTGGAAGTGGTAAGGGAATACATCTACTTAGGACAGGTAGTGACTGCTGATCCGGATCATGAGAGTGAAATAATCAGAAGAATAAGAATGGGCTGGGGTGCGTTTGGCAGGCATTCTGAGATCATGAACAGCAGGTTGCCATTATCCCTGAAGAGAAAAGTTTATAACAGCTGTGTCTTACCAGTACTCACGTACGGGGCAGAAACCTGGAGGCTTACGAAAAGGGTTCTGCTTAAATTGAGGACGACGCAACGAGCTATAGAAAGAAGAATGATAGGTGTAACATTAAGGGATAAGAAAAGAGCAGATTGGGTGAGGGAACAAACGCGCGTTAATGACATCTTAGTTGAAATCAAGAAAAAGAAATGGGCATGGGCAGGACATGTAATGAGAAGGGAAGATAACCGATGGTCATTAAGGGTTACGGACTGGATTCCGAGGGAAGGGAAGCGTAGCAGGGGGCGACAGAAAGTTAGGTATGCAGATGAGATTAGGAAGTTTGGAGGGTCAACATGGCCACAATTAGTACATGACCGGGGCAGTTGGAGAAGTATGGGAGAGGCCTTTGCCCTGCAGTGGGCGTAACCAGGCTGATGATGATGATGATGATGATGATGACATATCCGAGTCTGTCCGTTCTCCACGAGGCTTACCCCGACGTGTATCGCGACGCCTGCCCGTCCTGCGGGCAGACCTCCACTCTAGCGCACATGCTCTGGGAGTGTGGGTCGACATACCGCAAGTTCATCAAGGAGGAGTGGGACTCGCGTATACGTAGCCCCGCTCTAGAAAAGCAAATCCTGGCTGTCAGGCGTGCCCGCGACCGGGCCGGTGGTCTATAGACCTGCCGGTCCCGACGTGGGACTATCCGGGTGCGCGACGTGTTCGCGTCCTCGCCGGACCTGCAATAAAGTTTCCTCACTCACTCACTCACTCACTCACTCACTCACTCACTCACTCACTCACTCACTCACTCACTCACTCACTCACTCACTCACTCACTCACTCACTCACTCACTCACTCACTCACTCACTCACTCACTTACTGCGCCCGTGAGAAGACCAGTGGTTCGCCCACCCACAGGATCCTTCGCGCATTTTTAATGCAATTACCATCATTAACCTACTTCCCGCACATTGTGGTTTATATCGTTTTTCTAGCCTCTTTAAATGAGTCCAGTGGTTTTTGTAGTAATCCGTAATGGTTGCCATAGAGCCTGGGTCCCCGAGCACTGCAGCCCCACACTTCATACGCACGGCCACGATATACCAGCTGGGCAAAGAAGAAGAAGAAGAAGAAGAAGAAGAAGGAGAAGAAGAAGAAGAAGAAGAGAAAGAAGATTATTGATTTACCACATAAGTACACTGATGTATACAAAACGGTGGGGATGGCAGGATAAAAGCTGCATAACGGCAGCCTGACTAGTCCCACCTCCCTGAATGAAGAATTCATTATCAGCGTTAGCACGCACCGGCGATTAATTGATTCTCACTCCTAAGTCTTCCCAGTCTAATAGCTTGGGTACTTCTAAGCACGCAATGAATAGCATCGGAGAGATTGTGTCTCTTTGCCTGATGTAATCTGACACAATAGTAGTTTATACGCATTTCGAAATGTGCAAGGTGTGCACTGAACGTGTTTTAAGATAGTCTGCAATTTATTACATTTTGCGTTCTACCCCGAGGGAGCAGTGCCCGAAAGAGGAGACACGCCAATTACGCGCCCCAGAAATGCTCGAAAAGCGGCTTGCGCCGAGCACCAAGATAGACAGCGGGACAGTCATAGTATTGCAATATCGTTGTTCATAACAATAGAAAAAAAAACGCTGGTGCGTAACATTGCCCGGTCTTCTGTGTTCGAAAGGAGGACGCCGCGTGCGCAGGGCGCGCTCGTGTTGACACACGTGGCTTTATCTCGACAATTTATTCTCTGCTGCTTTCGTGCTTTCCGCGCTGTGTCTTTGTTCACTGACTGCCCTTGAGCAAACTCAGGCGAGCGAGAAACTAGGAGCAGCCTGCATAGCATCCCAGGACTGCGCTTCTGAAAGAAACAGTGGCAGCAAATATTTTCGTTGCCTTCATCAAGTGGGTCTTAGCCACTCCTTGGACAGCGACCTCTGCGAATGCCGAGAGCTATATAGGCTGTCCATTGGTTCACTGAGCTTGTTGATTCCTCCGGCATAAATATGGCGTAACGTCCTCGTATTTACAAGAGTTGTGAATAGAGTCGGACATGACCTTTACGGAGAGCTTTGCGCCGAGTCGGTCAATGTGTGCAATTACTTTGATGAGCCTTTCTTCGAATCTTCTGTTTAAGATAACTTCGAAAAAGAATAAGGGCAGTAACCTTCCAAATCAGCACTTGTACTATAATATACGGAATGGTGAAAGGCACGGTGTGAGGCTAAATAATGCCCCCCCTCCACCTCTTTGAATCACTCTGACGATTTACCTGCTTTTATGACGACAAGGATGATCTCAATAAAAGAAGTAATACGTCATACGAAATGTGTGACCATAAAATGAGGCATTAAGGAACAGATGCAAAGAACATTGCGCGTACAGCCGAGAAACGCATAAAGCATCGACGAAGTGCATTTGAGTTTATTTTTTGTCTAGCGTTTTAGATTATACGCATATATTGTATGCAATATAGCTTATGTTTAATAACAACCAACCAACCTTCTATACCGGTGCAAGATCTAGTGTCTTGCGTATCTCCATTGTCTCTTCAAACACCCCCTCGGCGGTTACTTAGTTCTTCGACAACCAGCGTCATGGGAAGCGACCACATCCCAAGCTGTATATTGTAGTGGACGACCTCTACAGCGCTCCACGAAAGTGTGAGATTCAGTGGATAGACTGAGAAGCGCTCACAGCAATGGCTAATGACTTTGACCACGCTGAGAGGGATTAAGAAATTTGTAGTAGCAACAGGCTCTTTTAGGAAGAATAGTACGAAAGTGTTGAAGTTGTCAAAACCGTGTTCCGTAGCCGATGCCGAGTATAGGAAAGGCTTGGCACTACACGCCACGGAGCTGAGTTATACCTACAGCTATAGATGTACACAAAAGCATTTTCAGCGTTATCTTGACAAGCTCGCTAGGAGATAATGGAGTTTAGTCTGCTCGAAGCTTGATTCCAAAAAGCCACTGACGAGTATACGGAGCATTCAATCGATCCAACTATAGATAATTTCGATTATGTCGTTGTCCACCATAGCACTAGCAACCGGCAGACTACAGAGAGTTTCAGGGCAAAATTAGTGCACCAGCAGCTGCCGCGACATCATCTACTAGGAGAGCCATTTCCCGTGACAGAGCTGCTATCTTCGTTGTCAGTAATGAGCATGTTGTCATTGTCATGGTAATGCCCAGAAGGCATTACCTGTACAACACTCTCGCATCTAGGCGAAAAGATTGCTGCTCGACGCCTACAACGGATACTGGCTGGACGGCCGTCTCAACCAGGCAAGTCTCCCAGAGCTTCAAATCCTTGTCACCCAATCGTGCTCTTAGCCGCATCGAAAAGCTTACGAAAAAGATGGTCCTTCGACACTTTGATTAAAATGTGGAGATGAAAAAAAAAAAAAAAACATTTATCTACCATGAATGTCTGGCTTTAGAAAAGCGCGCAACAGTGTACCGACAATGTTATTACCCTAACTGCAACAGAGAGGCATGCATCATCCCTATAGCTGTGTACGTTGACATCAAAGGAGATTTTAATAATGTGGAACATGATGTTTTTCTACCGGCCTTGAAATCCGAAAGCGTATAGGCGGTGGCACGTACAACTTTGATCTGTGCATTTTGAACAGGTTAGTGTACACGGTAACCTATGACGGACCGAGGTGTCCCTAAGGTTAGGTGTTATGCCCAGCATTATTTAACATCTCCCTCATTGGACTCGTGAAGCGTACGCCG
Source organism: Dermacentor andersoni (assembly GCF_023375885.2). Taxonomy (NCBI): domain Eukaryota; kingdom Metazoa; phylum Arthropoda; class Arachnida; order Ixodida; family Ixodidae; genus Dermacentor; species Dermacentor andersoni. The sequence continues at coordinate 87,136,486 of NC_092818.1, forward strand.
AATTCGGTGGATATTTTACCCGTACTTTACGCAGATGAAGTGCGTATGTAGTCCTCAGGGCGTAATATGCATGCGCGTTCACGCAAGACTGCTACAAAAGGCCATTAACTCGACAGATACATTCCTCATGCTCCGTGGCCTCCAGGTATCACCCGGGAAGTGCTCTTCGACCGCTTTTACGAGGCACGACGTTTCTTGCTGTGCGCTACAGGTTGCAGGCACACGCGCGTCCGAAATCACAAGTTTCTCGGAGTTACGATTGACAAGCTCCTTCTTGACGTGGACGCCTCCCATCAAACATTTGAAAATGAAGCTCAACTGCTTTGTTTCGTGTGCTGTAAACATTTTTCGCATGCTTCGCGATGAAACCACCGGGCAGGGTTGCCAGGTCCAAAATCTGAGAAGTAGCCAAAAATCTCGGAAAGTAGCCAGAAAAGTAGCCAACTTTGGCCAGATACAGAAATGTAGCCAAAAAGTAGCCACGTTATGGAGACACGTTGCATTTTCATTTATTGTGTAACTCGATCTGAAGACGTTATCACAGCCAACAGTTAAACCTGCCTTTAGTAAATGTAGGAACATACAGAAAAATATTGTGAAACGTGTATAAGTGACTACAGCTAATAGCGCTTTGATCAGCATGTAATACGACTAGAATATTATCACAAATCAGAATCACAGCTGCAGCTCGGGTGTAAATGTCTGAGTTAATCTTGGCAATCATTCCTGGAGGAATGTCAAAGCTCGAGGCATCCTCGAGCGATCTCTCTCGCGATTACTTACGCGCGATTTAGCGTCCTGGCATCGGACGCGTCGCAGGCCGTTTGTTACGCTGTGCAAAGTCGCTCGAAATCTCGCAAAAGTGATCGTATTGCCGAATACAGCTGTGTATTTTCAAGCTGGCAACGCATGAATGGACCGACTACGCCGAGAGCGCGCCGGCCATACCGGCCGCTGCCATGCCGGTAGCATGTTCACGTTTATCCCGCGTCCAGCTGGCCGAGTGTTCGATTTTGGAAACTTCGGGCAGCTCCGGGTTGTCTTAGGATCCCAGCTCACGTGATTCCGAAAATCGAAGAAGTCCATTTGTGTAGAAGGCCTGACGCGGAACGTCAACACGAAGTGGAACACGCTGTGGGAAATTTTTTGCTTGAAATGAAAGCGCCCGAGTCAGATTGACGATGCTGATGGACCAGTTGAAAAGGTTTGAAGTGCCGTGGTCGTGCGTTGGCCTAAACAATTGCTAATGTTGCTGCATAATATGAGCTACACAAGTTTCTGTCCATTTTTTACATTAGTCAAGCTATTTCAAAAGTAGCCAAAAAAGTAGCCATGTAGCCAAGGCAATTTTTTTCCCGCCAACAGCCTCAAAAAGTAGCCAATTTGGCGCAAAGTAGCCAAATCTGGCAACCCTGCCACCGGGTGCTCTGTAGGCGCCTATACGCTGTCCACTACTGCGGATTTGTCTGGGACTTGAGTGGAACGCCTGAGGGCACGCTGACAGAGAGCAGGTAACTTTCGTTCCCAAGTGTTCAAAATGTAAAAGCTATTTCGCGCTCCTGTTGAATACGTCGAAAAGCACCAGATCACTTCCTTGCAGCCACTAGTGTTTCTGCGGTGCACGACCTGTTCTTTTTTTCCTACGAGAGCCCTTCAGAGAGCTTTTTAACGCTATGTACGCATTCTCCCTCAACGATCATGTGATAGTGCCATGTATAGAGGGAAAAGCTAACTCGCCCTTGCCAGCTTTAATATACTTTACACTTGAGCACATTTCAAGATGATAAAGTAGTTCATGCCACATTTATGCCGATGGCTCAGTGACATCCAATTCTTCTGTATACCACCCGTCTGGAGGTTATCTACTAAAACAGCAATTTCGGTGAGGCTCAGCCGTAGGACGTCTCCCACTGCCACACAGCTCGCTTTAACGCGTGCTTCTTTCGCTCACCTTTCATATATTTCCAGTGTTTAAAGGAATAGGAAGAATTATTACCAGAGGAAAGACGAACGGACAGGTAGGACGCTGGTCTTCAGTTAAAGATCAGCGTGCTATACCTGTCCTTTTGTCTTTCCCCTTCTCTTAATTTTCCCTATTTCTTTGAAGCGCTGGAAATGCATGAAATATTGATATTCTAGCTAACCCAGCTGTCCGCTTTAAATATTTATCTCACTCTTAGGATACGCGGGCAAATGGATAGGTGCTCACAGTCACCACAAAAAATAAATAAATAATAATGCCAGATCATTTGCCGATGATTGTCAATGTAAGCAAATAGAACGAACGAACGAACGAACGAACGAACGAACGAACGAACGAACGAACGAACGAACGAACGAACGGACGGACGGACGGACGGACGGACGGACGGACGCACGAACGAACGAACGAACGAACGAACGAACGAACGAACGAACGAACGAACGAACGAACGAACGAACGAACGAACGAACGAGCGAACGAACGAACGAACGAACGAACGAACGAACGAACGAACGAACGAACGAACGAACGAACGAACGAACGAACGAACGAACGAACGAACGAACGAACGTTTGTATTCTAGTTACCCTCTCTCTTCCCTACCTTTCGAATCTCATTTCTCTATCTCTCTGTCTCTATCACATGTCGAGTGGCCATCTAAGACGTGACCGTACATGTACCACACCTCATTCGGTTAAGCGTACGTCGCCTACACGAACGATACGCGATCGCCGCTGTGTAGTGCATGCAATGTACCTGATGACCCTACGGCATGCTTTGTGCGTCCGTGCGTGCTTCACGGCTACAAGAGCAGTCCTCTAATCTGATTTAAATCTACACATGGCGTCTCCTTTGATCTTGGGCCTTGGGCCTCGGAGCAGCGCTGCAATTGATTTCCGCCCAACGAACGCGCCATTAGTCTTCCAGTGAGTCACAGGCCTGAACGAGACATTCCAGTTAATTGTTACAGTGTGTTTAGGTGCGTGTTACTTGTGTGTGCTGTGTGCGTGTGTACTCTGTATGCGTAGGTCGTTCCCAGCATCGGCATTGATATCCGGAATAACATGCAGGGGCTATAGACAGGCAAACATATTCAACGCCCCCCCCCCCCCCCTCCCTCACCCCCAAAAGAAGGAAAGGAAAGAAACAAGGTATCTCTCTCTCGTTCTCTTTTGATTTGTGTCTTCTGTTGAATAGCTTATTTGTCACATACTCCTCAAACGCTGTACTAGCGTCACATCGCCGTCACGTTTTGGATAATGAAAGTAATCTTCACTCGCGTATAGATTGCGAATCAAATCTTTTTCTGTAATTCGATGCAAATGCTTTTACTCGCCAGTGGTTACGGCGTTTCGATGCCGGTCGCGGCAGCCGCCTTCCTACAGTGGTGAAATTCAAAAACACTCGTGTACCCTGCATTGTGTTCATGTTGAAGTACCCCGTGTGGTCAAAATTATTCTAGCAACATTGTTTTCAAAAGGTGCTGCCCTCTGATTTCCGTTTTATAATTTCAAGCTACGTGATTCATTTTTTTTTTCTTCTGTGTGATCAAAGCAGGAAGATTCACACAGATGTATTTAAAGATTTTTCACTTCCCGCAAAACGCATGTACGAATTTCTAATATCCAGCGCCAACCAATTTTCAGTTAGTCATAATAATTTGGCCACGAACGAAAAAATACCATGCTTATTTCCCTTCATGTGAGAGCGCTTGCGAAATTCACACAGATGGCTATCAATCATCTCCCCTCCGTCAGTCATATACAAAATCAGCTGAATTACACTTCCGCTTCGGCATAGCTATCAGCGTTCGCGTGAAATGTAGATGTTTATTCTGGACAAGTTGCTTCCTCTCGAACGTGCGTAGCATTCTCAACAAACGGTGAAGGTTTGTCCTCCTTTAGTTACAGCTTCGACTCACATAAGACTGCAATAACTGAGACGTGGCTGCGTTCAAACGTCAGCACTGATGAAATGTTCGAGTCTCACAGGTCGCTCCTCATTTATCCTTGTGGCTATCATATCGGAAAAGCCGGAGGTGCCTTAATCGCTGTCGCGATCGTGTGCAGTCGTGCGTTGTCCCTTTTACGTGTTGTCTGGCATTTGGCCTGTGTACGCGAGAGCTGACGTATAGAAAGCAATTAGAGGGTAAAATCTGCGCGACAACACAAAGGGCAGGGCCTTGCTATTTGAGGCACGAGCTGGTTGCCTAAACACAAAAACATACCGGAGCAAACATTCGCAACAAGATTAGGCATTAGCCAAAATCCGGACACCACTCAAAACATCCTAATGGAATGCGAAGGTATTATCACAGTAGGCAACGTACACCTTCCGGAGGCGCTTGGATTTATAGCGGATGTAAGCATCAATCGGTCAGCAGTGGAGATAAGCAAGAGACACTTAGAGTATTGGTGAAAAAAATGCAGGGAAGAAATTGATACGACCAGATCCGTTAGAACCATAGATAGCGATACAAGGTAGATCGTTTTGACTAATGAAAAAAAAGAAGAGATTAAGGAGGTATTTACAATAATGCTAGAATGAAAAACATGTACGGTGTATTTAATTAACTCAAGCAAGCTAGGTGACTATTTGTCACCGCTCTGTTTCGAAGGGGATGCCAATAAATCATCATCCTCATGATAATGATGGAGTGGAGGAATAATTGGAGCGAGGAAGTCATGGAGTGGACAAAACGAGGGTGCCTGGTTTGAGTATACGGGGGTTAACTCTGTGTTGCTGCTTTCGCGCACATAAGTCGTCATCGAAGTTATGCGCCGACCTTGATGATATTGCTTTAACTAATATTACTGCAAAATGTCAGCGCGCAACGGTCTTCTTGCTGCGAGAATAAGCCTACCAAGACCAGGTAAGCTTCTACCGGTCCAGAAATATGTGGTTGCACTTTTGTTAAAGCACCTACATTTGTGATCTTCTGTTGTGATTTTTCGCAGCTTACTCCTGAACCCGACGATGGTTGACGTTCGTCCTTGTTTGTATAACATTGTAACAGCTTAAAGTGTTTGAAAAAAAAAAGAACAGGAACGAGCAGGCCCTAGTGCTGTGACCTTCCTTTTCGTCCCCGTCATCTCAAGCGCTTTATACCTATTGCAATTACCGCAGAACAAACACGAACGCGCCTTCAACAAGTCCAAACGAATTTGATCTCGTATTAACTGGTTGGTTCTCTTGAACTGGTCCACGATCCAGTTTGTTTTTACCAGGTATTAGTAATCAGGTTTACATTCATTGTCTAATTAACTGCGCCTTTGAACGCCAGACATATAAGCGAAATGTTATTAGAGCCTGCAACTGGGCAGATTTTCTCATCACTAACAGTGAACTTACAAAAGTCTTAGTCGACCACGTGCCGAAATTTGATGAGTGCTCTGTATAAGGTAACTGGAAACCTTTCAAAACGGCGGTGAGCGATTTAATGAATAAGTACATGGCGCCTCTTACCGTTTCTTGTACACAAAACATTGGTCCCTATGGCTTAATGCTTCACTAAAACTCTCGTTTTTTATTCAAAAATATTCGGCTGTTTTGTAAGGCTAAACGGAATAATGGATCGGACATGCAATACACTCCCCGTGTCACTTCTCCGCACAAAAGTAGTGAGGAAAGTGAGAACTGTTTTTGATAAGGGCACGCTCCAAGAGTTCCATGTTGCGACACTAAATTATTCAGGACATCAACTCGTATTAACGGCCAGAGACAGAATATGATCTCATTACCAGACAGCGATCATTTAACTATTTCGAATTAGCAATGTTGTGTTTTACTGAACAACGTTTTTTTCTTTAAATATATTTTCAAATTTCTTTATATTTGTCCTTCAATATTGGTGGCTGTAACTTCCCACCTGGTGTTTGTTGTTTACTAACTGCGAATGTGGGAAATTTCGCTGCTTTTCCATGTAGACCCTCTTCTGAGGGACTACATTTGTATAATGAAAACAGTTCAGTGTTTGGGATTCTGCTGCTCTTGTGGTACTGATGATATCAATCCTAAATTTTTAATGCTTGCCAAAGTCGATTCGTCTCTTTTTTTGTCCAGGTTGCTTTTATATTTCTTAGACACTTCTTGAGGGCACTTCCTTAGAGACTTCCTCAGAACGCTCCCCAGACTGCCGGAAGACTGCATGGCGGGTAAGATGGTGCCAGTGTTTAAACCTGGTAATGCACTGTCACCATTGAACTAAATACCTATCTCTCTGACCAGTGTATTATGCAATTTCTTGATTACATTTCATACTTCCATTTGGTTGACATTTTTTTTTTAATAACGCCTTCTTCTCACCGAAACAGCACGTATTTTTTTTTTATTGTTATCTTGCAAAAACCTGCTTGTTTCCTTCCCATATCATCTTTTCGCAGCATTAGACGAGGGATAAATAATATATTTTGTTTTTAGACTTTTATAAGTCCTTCGATCTTATTTTCTACCAATTACTTTGCTTCAATATTTGTAACTTAAGTATCGACCCCAAAACCCTTGCGTGAATTGGGTGCTTCCTTTGCTATAGGTCTCACTTTGTGACCATCAACGACAGTAACTCCCTCTATTCTTCTTGGATTCCGGTGTGTGGCAAAACTCGTGTTGGGTGTCATCCTTTTACTAATTTATGTAAATGACTTGTTCGACTGTCGATTACTCGGCGATGCTGTTTGATTTCGTGGCCTGCCGAGTAATTTGAACTGATGGCTCTTCCACCCTTCCACGCAAGTTCGACCAAATTGACGTGCCAGGGTTCCGTGACGTGCGCGCAAGTCCGAGTTCTCGGGTTTTCTTGCCTTTCGCCTCCATCAGAATGTTACAGCCGCGGCGAAGAAAGGGAATGCTACTGCCGCAGAACGTTATCACCCATAATTAACGCCCTCCGACTGTAGAGAGAGAGAGAGAGAGAGAAAGAGAGAGAGAGAAGACAGAAAACGCAGGGAGGTTAACCAGAGGCACGTCCGGTTTGCTACCTTGCACTGGGGGAAGGGGTTATGGGGATGAAGAGAGAGAGAGAGCACAGTTTCGCGCACAGTTGAAGGTTCACACCGAGTCTACACACGGTTCCCAAGGCCTGTCGACTTGAGGTATTTCAACAGCGCTTTATGGCTTTCTGTGCCATCGACAAGTACGGCCAGGGTCCAAGGATCTTCATTACCGAAAATGGTCTAGAGTCCAGCTGGTTCAGTGCTGTCCGACTGTAGGATACACAAAAAAGTATACAGCTACTTTATTTCCAAAACTGGAGTAGGTCGAACCAAAGGGTTATGCTCCTGAGAAGGCTACTCAGGACACCCCGAGATAATTTCAGCACAACAACACCCAAGATCCTTCCCGATATGGTGCCTACCAATGACGGTGTAACTTCCTTTAGACGCCTTTGCGATATAAATTTGCCGGAGACTTGGCAGTAAAGTGTTTGCGAATTAGAATGATGTGGAATTCGTCCAGTTAAGTTCCTTTAAGCTAGCATAGTAATATTGTCGCGGCTGTCTCGCAAGGCGAACAAGTGGCAATTATTCATTTGTCAGTGGATGTCGACCACTCTACAATATAAGCTGCTGCGCAATAGGCCAGTTACATTCGCCTCATTTTGCGCAGGGCGTGCCATAATGAGTAAGAAAATATACATCTGACCGGTCATTTTGCGTTTGGAAAGGTCTTCACCTTGACAGGAAGTTAACGAAAGAAGCTTGTGCTGTAACATTCTAACGATAAGTACATGGTAAGTACGCAAATGGTAAGATCAACAAAAAAGAAGGACGAGCAATTACTGTTGTCACATAATTTATTCCATTGGGAATTAGTTGCTTGATACCGAACGTGGATGCGACCAATTCATTAGGTACAGAGTTCGCCGCACTGCCTTTAATAACGTTGTAAAGTCGACTCTGTACGCTCCTTTATTTTCTACCGAATTCACGAAAATACAGAACGGCTGCTTCACCCTGCCTAACGATTCGTGGTCGAGTTTTCATAAAAGCGGGGGCCGTTCAATTAGAAGCCGGCTCTAAATGAAAGCAACATCGGATGTAATTTCACGCGCAAATGACTCTGAATGTCGTTTGAGGTTCGCTGCCGGCGAGGGGAGCGCACAGGAGGACGGCTTCCGCACGAACGAAAAGCAAAATACGCACTGCCTTGTTGCCGAGCGCCCGCACACGTCCGAGCGGTTGATTTCAAAGATATCTTCGCTCTTCATATTGCCGAATAGAACGAGCACGTGGACTCGCTGAGAAAAAAAAGAAAAAGAGCCCATCACTTGCAAGGCTGGCCATGCGATGAGCGGTGGCTCCGACAATTCGCGCAGTGGGAACATCGTCGTTAATATTTCTGATCCAGCGAATCCCTACAGAGGTCCATTCGACGACGTTCGTCTTGAGCTCGACGTACTCTTGAAACAGGCCCGGTTCAGCTCCGTCGTGTCTAGGAGCAGAAAAGAAATTCCCGATATATTTCTGCCAACTAGAGCGAGTAATTGTTTTTAATTTAGGGGCGCTTGCCCATCGCATCGTGCAATTTGGGCGGTCACTGCGGCTTCATCACAAAGGGAAACGTCGAAACGGCAGAATTTGATCGGAGTCCATTATTCGTACCACGGCGGACTGCGCAGTGCACGTGCGTGTGACATTTTTCTACTCAATCCTTTCGCGAGAGAACGGACTCAGTCTTAAAAAGGCGCGCGAGGGAGTGGAAACAAGAAATGAAGCGTAGAGAGAACGCGGCGCTTCAGACAACTATTTCATTCCGGCGCAGTGGGCAGTTTTGTGAGGCAGTGTAGCACACCACTGACAACGGCAAGAAGAAACAAACCGGGGCATGCGCTGAAAAACTAAGAGCCCACAACATCAGAAATAACTACACGAAACGGGAGATATGAAGTAAGTCCCGTCACAATATCATCTAACATCTGCTAGTTGAGTCAACGTAAAGCCTTAGTATTAATCGTGCTGAATGTCGCAAGCCACGCGCCGATGCACTACGCTGTAATATGGATTGCACTATTGCGCATGGCCCACGTACGGCGAAAAATATGTAATCTCCGTTGGGATAGACAAAAAAAAGCTCAGGGAGTCGTCCACAATTCGACACTCACAATGCGTTCGCTGTAGTGACCACCTCTCTCATTTACCGTTTTCCCTCTCTGCCGTTGCGACACTTGTAGCGTCGCAAATTGTAGTGCGCGACGGCGCAGATATACGTCCAGATATCGAGGATCAACAGATGTCTTTGTTTGCCGCCCTAGCGCGCGGTTCGCGAGGAAAGTTCTTCCTTTCCTCGCAGCGGCGCGGAGAGAGCGTCGCGTTGCGGGAGGCAGCGGGGGAGAGGATCAGTGCCGGCGCAGGAAGCGCATTAACACGACGGCACGGGCGACCACCTTCGCCGAGGTTCGACGTCCCCGGCGGTAACCAGGGAAGCTTCCCCGATTCTCCCTCGATCGTTTGCTCCCGCAGCGCCGCGGGGGGACCAGCCCGCTAGCGCCGGTGCCGGCGCCGCTGCTCTGGCGTTTATGCTCGCCTAGGCCTAAAGCTGGCTCCAAATACGGCCTCGCGCCCGCGAGCGTGCCTTTCCCCCCGCCAACTATCGGGAAGAAGGTGAACGACAGGGAAAGGGGAGCGAAGGCATCGGGCCCGGCGTCTTCTCCCGGCGGAGCCCTCCCTTCTTCACGACGGCGCGCGTCGCCGAAAGGTGGCGAGGGAACAAAGACGTCAGAAAGACGCGCGCCGAGAGCTCGCCGATTGGAGAAGGAAGCGCTTGGGGAGAAGGCGAGGGCAACGTGACGAGGGCGAAGGGTGCAAACGCAGACTGCATGGCGCGGGTAGGGACGGGAGGGGAATGAAGGGGAGTGCACCGAGGGAACAAGAAAGGTTGGATGGAGCACGAAGCGTCCATCGATCGCAGCTGGCCCTCGGCTTCACTTCGATACCGGCTCCCCCTCTTCCCCATCGCGTCCCGGCTCTGACACCCTTGCGCCACGAGGTCCTCTCCCCACCCTCTCCATCTTTTTGCTCTCTCGATCCCGCTGCCGAGAAAATCAATGAAGCTCACCTGGGCATGCATTCCTCAGGGGCAATTCCTCCGGCCTGCTCTCGCTTCCTTTCCCTTTCCGCCGTTTTCTCCGGGGTTTTTTCCGCTTTCTCCTATTTTCTCTCACTCTCTCCGTCGCCTTCTCTCATCGACCCTCCTCCTCGCGCGTGCTCTCGACCTCCTCTCATTTACCTGCTTTCCTGTTTTGTATCTGGACTTAGCTCGCGCCCTGGAGTCGTTTGCTTTAGTCCCCTCCGACGTCATGACGATGCTGCCTTTTCCCCTTCTCCTGTCGCAACCTTTCTCGCCCTCGTCCCTCTACATACTCCTTTTGTGTGCGCGTGTTTCTTGTTGGCTGCCGATACGTTTTCTGCGGGAACAGGTATCAAGCGGCGACGCCATGTTCCATAGAGGACTTTCGAGCGCCAACGGCGCACTAAACACACTGAGACAATGGCATTCCGCAGGCGCGAAGAATTCTGTTCATGAGATTAGCGAACCACATTGAAATTACAGCGATAAATGCCCGAAAATAACGCTTAACATCACAGAGGACCACTGTTAAAACATGCGGTGACATTCCTGGCGAGTCGGCAAGCATTAAAGTAACACACAACTCGAAATACCATGACAGTAACCTTACACTCTGCAGTCCCGCGGGTTATTAATTTAGAGTGGCCTGGCGCTGCACAATAGTCACCATTTACGCTGTTATAGTCAGCTACAGGTAAGACAAGGATACGGAACACAAGACGAGGTTCGTTCTCGCTACTGTAAAAAAAAGAAACACGAAGAAATGCGTACCACCTGTAACTTGGCTGTCTGAGCGGCCTAAAAGAAAAAAAAAAGAGGGCGTAAAGAACTCGACATTACAAAACAGCCACAAACACGTGATGCTGATTGATAGGGTCTAATAACAGCCACAGACACGTGGCAGAGAGAGAGAGAGAGAGAGACCAAAGCCGGCGCTTATGCGCGGTGCGTTACGTGCAGGATAACAAACACACACACACACACACACACACACACACACTTCAGCAGCCTTGTGTCTATCTGTGCATCTAACTTACGCCGCTCTTCTCAGTGGTCCAAGTTGTGTACTGGCTCGGGCGACTAGGTCTTGCCGAGGAGACAAGATGGGGTATGGGTACGCACCAGAACAGAAAGCTTACACTTCATAATTGCATAACAGTAATTTAAATTTCTACCAATGTTGAATTTCTTATCACCGAATTACATATGTACCACAGTTTGAATGCTGATTGCACTAACAGAGATAATAATCTCCAAAGCATGCTTTCTGCCTGGTTTTTATAAGAAAAACACATTACTACACGAATACATTGTGTAACAGTTTCCCATGGGCACTGTTTCTTTGTTTTGTTTAATTTTATGTTTTTTTTCTGCAGTACACGTGTACCAGCTCCCAAGCCCTGACCTATTTGATTGAATAGTAACATCAGCCACATTTTCAAAACCCTTTTGTTCACGGCCTTCCTTGCAGTTCACAAGGATGGCGTGGAGGGCTGGCTGGTAAAGCGTCTTAAAGGGTTAGCAGCGCACACGGACGGCGACAGAGAGCAGAACAATAGGACACAGCGCTAATTTGCTGTTTCAGCCTATATATGTGCCCTTCCAACAAAGTAGCAGTTGCAGTTAGCGCTGTTAAAGCCTTGTTTTAGGTTAATGCAGCTTTAGCAAACGCAGATAGGACTTTCCAGCCGCATAGTTGCGGCACGGACATCGACACAGCGAGAGGGCAGCAACTATGTTATTGATATGCCTTCACGTGAATAGTAACACCGCCTATCACGCTTCGTTATTATTTTGTATTGCAGCGCAAGCGGAACGCAAGCGTAAGAGTAAGCCCATGGGCGAGCACAAGCTCGCCTAACATTCCGTCTTAGTATACAATTCTGTCGCGAGTGCGGATGCATGTGCAATCGCGGCACGCTTCGTGTAATGTCACCAATGCGCATCACCCTCCCGATATCCGCGACGGAATACGCAGCGATCTTCAACGCACGTGCACTCTTTTCGAAGTGCTAATCTCGACGAGCCCCTGCGGAACGCCAGCGATCTTCGCCCTCGTGCGCGTTACTTTGGCTGTCACGTGCGTTGGACATCAGGTTGCACGATTGGCGAGCAGAAACCTTCGCTCCAGCTTGGGAATAGTTCAAGTTATTCTCCAACAAGCAGAAATAAGTAAATTGACAAGCTTTTCTTTTTTTCCAAGCGTTTGGCGTTGAGTCGGCTCAAGGCCTGAACCTCTGAAGAAGCGCTGCAGTCGTTCAATGATGTCGCGTTCTGCGTGCGTACGTAACGGAAGAAGCTGCGTACGCAAGTGCGACGCTCGCCTTTTGAGAAGTTCGAGTCCTTTCAGCTCGTGCAGGTCAGCTACATGGCATACGTGCCGCGCGTTCGCGAATTGCATCACGAATTTCGATCTCTTCCCTGATAGTCTTGTGACCTTTACATCCAAAACGAGAAAAGGAATGAAGAGCGTTACCTCACCGATAGCTTTGTTGATCTGGGATGAGACATCGTCCCTTTGCTTGGGCATCTGTAGAAAACAAATTATGTCATTTTTACCTAACGACAAGATATACGCTGAAATACCTAAGCAAAATTATTATATCTTGCCTTATTTTTTTTTTTGACGTCTATTGTGAAACTGACAATGCTACATTACGAAACCAAGACTGGCCCTCGCTGTTCCTCCGCGTGATTTGGCTCCCGTCGGCGTTCTGGCGTTGATCTTCCTTCACTCATACTCGGCGGTGTACCTCCATAATGCCAAGTCACAGCTGAGTCTTTCCACGCGAAACGTCCCAGGTCCCAAAAATTGCCATTACCGATTCTCTTCGAAAACATTGTGCTAGTTGGCGATTGCGTGAATAAGGTTTCACCAAAGCGTTTTTCTGGAACAAAAAAGTTTCGCGACGTAAGTGCTCTTTGAAGTATTCCAAAAGAAGCAATTGTTAGTGGGAGGTAAATTTTTAAAACTCAAGTGTGAAACTAGGTACAATGACAAATCTTATTTTAGAATATTCTAGTGGCATGGTTCTTTCCCGTGTCGTCATAGGTAAAGGCATTTATGAAGTTCCCACGTTTATTTGCATCAATACAAAAAATAAGAAAGGTAATACGTTTTCAAAAATGTTTTGCGTAAAGATCGTTGACGTTCCAGCCAAAATATATTCTTACTATTTTTTTCCCGTTGCTATAGCTTATGCTAAAAATAATGTTCGGCTATGAAGTTAAATACTTTTCCAGAAGATTACTTCTGAAGTTGCTAAAGTATAACCAAAAGGTCCCTAAAGTTGCAAAAAATTGAACAACTGACGGACAAGTGTACAGGCGTCACCATGAACATGTCCCGCAGCGCAAATGCAGGGCAGACCAATATGGCGGATAAACAGTGAATCCCATGTGGAGATTCCCAAACCTGAGGAGCGAACAAAAATGCACGCACTACGCCGCCGGTGCCGCTGACTTAAGAGGTGCCAAGAGATGCACCGAGCACTCACGTGACACCGTAACGTCACCACCACCAACGATTCGCTGTCGTCGCCGTGTAAAGCCACCGGATTATTACGAGCACCCATTCTTCACCTTAGAAGGTGAGAGGTTATATGCATCCTGACATATATATCCAGGTAAAGGAAGTTGTGAGCTCGGAAAGCAGCAAAGCGCCCAGTTTAAAGAAGAACAGCCCCCACGGGCACCAGCATGTCACGTGAGAGCAGGACCCCTCGGACCAGTACCGGCGGCAGATCATGAGGCGGGGTCGGCCATTCTTCAACGGAAGAGCTCGGTCGTGAGCATTCTTAAAACGTTCCGGAACCACGAAACGCGGTGCCACGGTTTTCGTGAAGTGCAGGTCAACAGCACATATAGAATGAAGTTCAGCAAGTGTATTCTAGTTTCTAGGACATATATGCCCACAGGAAAGACTGCGTTTATAAACGCCTGTTTTCATCGCGAAGCTGCTGTAGACTCTTGTTTTTTGTTTTTTTGTTTTTTTGCCTGCAATTTCTACGACTGATTACGAACGGTTCATGAACATTGCACTGCCAAGTGCGTATCCTCAGAGATTAGTGCACCTGGCTTAACTACTTCCATTTCAGTTAATAGTATAGTTCATTTAGGAGAGTATACCAACTCTACTTCAGTTGCACCACTCCGACGCGCTCCTTAGTTTCATTCACGGGAAAGGGCTAAAGTGAAAACAATCATAACCATCACCAGGCAGGTGGCACAATAAGCAAAGACGTCCACATTACTTCACGAATATTGAGCGCGTCCGAGGAGGATGCTGAAAACCCTTCGGTTATGGTTATTATAGGGAAGTGTCTCCCGCGCAAAAGCACAACAGTCACTTTGCAATTTTCATGAGCCTGACAGAACGGCCACGATGTCTTAATACTTTACAAAAAGTTTTAAAAATATATAGAAGAAATGAGTTCTAGAACCACAATATATCACGCAATGAGAAGCTAAAGAATAACGGCAACTCCTGCTTCTTAATCTATATATATATTTTAAATAGTTGCGTCTAGAACCATTCTTTCTCCTTTACTCATACGCACACTTCCTCCAGGCAGAAGCAGAACACGCGCGCAAAAAAAAAAAAAGGCTTGTTTCCACTTCCAGCGCAATCATTTTTGTTTCGTTTTCCCAGAAAAACATTTTTCCTAGTCTGGTATCATCCGAATTCGTGCCATGAGCAAACAGAAACGTCCAAAAAGAAGAAAAAAAAAACGTTCTTGCGTCTCGGCGCTTCTGCTGCTTTCGATGCCTCATGTTCCGCGCCTCTTCGACATTATACGTTCGCTTGCGACTCGCTCCAGGGCGTTACTGCAGTTTTTTTTTTTATTTTCGTCTTCACTGCCGAGGCAGAAAGCCGATGAATTGCTCGCTGATATTGCTTCGATCGACGCATCCTTTTCAAATGCGGCCCCGAGGCGGGCGGGCCTCGGTTTTCGACGCTGTTTCCTCGCCGTTCTAGCCACTCTGTTTCTCCTTGCTACAGTATAGCGTCTCGTTTGTTCTTTCAACCAGTCTGTTTTGATTCGGCGTTAAAATTCTGTATTTCGAGCTGCTACGGAAACTTTGCCCGGCATCAGCCGACCGTAGAAACGGCGGAATTGAAAGGCGCCAGCGAATACACCAGGAGAAGGCGATCGACCAATTTGTTACGAGGGCCCAAGCACAACAAGAAAGCAACGACAGAGAGAGGCCGCACCTGCGCAGTATACCGCTACATTTACCGAATCGGCGCGCTCCGCTGAAACCCGATTGTGACAAACTATCCACGCAGCAAATTACGTCTCATGTCGAGAAATCCACGCATCTACGGGTGTTACCAATGCAAAGTACGTTGCTTACATCGAGTTGAACATTGGGGATATTAACCCCGGAGATGATTTCTTGGATGATTTCCAGGAAGAGTTGGAACGCCGCATATACACGTGTTTCAACGCGGAAGTCGTTTAACACTATAACCGTCATTTCTCATTAACGCGGCTCATTTGCAAGCCCCACAAAATCGCGCACGCTCACACTGACGTGTCAATCTGGCATTTCCATTCGTAAAAGATTGCGTTGAAGTTCCAGGCGGCCGATCCGACGGGCACAAAATAAGATAGTTTATTGAGACCCCGCCAAAGATCGCTTTTTTTTCCCCCCTCATAAACCTTGGCAGTAGTGACGGTACGCCGGAACACACAAGTTCCAGCGATGGAGGGTGGTCCTGAGCAGTCCTCACCCAACGTATTTATAACGTACACTGTGAATTACGTCAACTGCCCCTGTCATGCCGTCGAGTGGTCAGCTGCGGACTGCGCCAGCGCCACATAGCGATAGCTGCTAAATGCGAGATATGGTGGCTACGAGCGATTAGACCATGCACACCTCATGGCGATGCGTGGATGTCTTGGGCCTATATATATCATGGCGCCTGCCTGTGCGTTTGCTCGCGAGCGATGGACTCAAAATGAACGATTTCCCCTTGCGGGTGGTGCGTGGCGTTGGCACAGCGGAAGCAGTTCGAGACCGTGGTTCGCTATATTACAGCATTCCTAATTTGGATTGAAACGAACCTGCATTTTGTACAGGGTGTTTCAGCAAACACTCTCAATATTTTTTTTTCTTTTTTTACGATTGTCGGAGGCAGGTAGCGGAATTCTACTCCGTGAGCTAGTCTACTCGAAGAGGTGGACATTACTTCCACAAGAAATTGAAGAACATAATGGACCAATTAACAATAATTTACTAATTCAGTTTTTAACTAATTACCTTATGGCGCATATTGCAATTTACAAGTTCTATGTCTGCATGGTGTGCCTTGAAGCATCAGAGCCAGCAATGGTAGAACCTCTCTCTCACAAATTCTAGCGCGTGAAATTGCAAGGCATGCCTACTTGAAAAGAATTGTGTCGATGACGCCATTTATGAGATATAAGCCGTTAAACTTGCGCTAAATATGCACTGTCGTTCCACTTACTTCAATAAAAAGAGTTCGTTTTACGCACTGAAGCACTGAAGTAAGTGGAACGCCAGTGCATTTCTCAGCAAAGTTCGGGAACCAATATCTCGAAACCGGTGTCATTCTGAGAATTCGTAAAGTGGATCCGCCTTGCGTACTCCCCTTGCAACTTGGCGGAGTGCTTGAAGCCTGCTTCACCTCCGCCGCGGGTCGGCCCGGCATTGCACTATCTCCGGGATCGGTCCTCGGTTCTTGCACACGCAGAAGAAATGTGTACGGAACCCTAGCCATAAAGGGCTTCGCTGTAAAATATTTTCCTTCTCTCTGCTAATGTCTGGTTACATTCACTAAAACTTACTGAGACTCACAGTTATATATAAGTGCAGTCGTTAGAGAGTATTTATGTCGACTAGTGAGCGATTTACATTTTGTTCTATTTATTAGGTACCTGCGTCGCCCTTTAATAGGCATAACAGCAGGGGTGATGCATCAATTTGATTAGTAGCAGCAGCCTGTCACCTATTTAATGCATGGAAAGAAGGCATCATTTGTTAGTTGAGCTGGAAAGTGTTTCAGGTTGTATCGCGGTAGCAAAATGACGTTCAGGGGGAGCGACTGCCCGCCAACTTTTGAAAGGTTAGGTCCGCCTACAGAAAGCAGCAACCCTCCTTCTCCTCCTCCTGAATGCAAATAGCATATTATGCAAGAAAGTTGCAGTCGTGAATGGTACAAACAAATGCAAAAAAAAAAACGTTACCTTCAAAATAAATTTCACGAGCTCTCAAAGTATGGTTCCTTCTTATAAACAGGCAATGTGGCGGCCCATTGCATCGTTCACGCTCTGCTCTTGTCTTGCATAAATGTTGTGAAAAAAACTTTATTCTCAGGCTCCTTCTGAGATAATTAAGCAGTTTCCTTTGCAATTGTTATGGTACGCAAGAAAGAATGTTCGAAGCTGAACATTTTGTCGCGAGCCACAACGCAAACGAACTGTGTTACGTATTTTATGTAAGCTACTACAAAGGCTTCAAAACATGGATGTTTTAAACTCGGAGCGCGGCACAAAGATATGACTATGCTTTGATAGCGTTGTATGTAGTTGCATGGCACTGTAATTTGTTGCACAACGTCGTATATGGGCGCCCACCGGCTCCGCCAATACAAGTCGTTCGGGAACAGCGTGAAGACGGGCTTAGTACTTTTTTTTTCCTATAACGTGAATTTATCCACAAGAGATAGCGAGCGAGAAAGACCACCTATACCTCCTCAAAAGCCTCGCTGCCGAGACCGTGCGCGGGCGTTTCCTTGGCAATCAAGACAGGATATAGAGGCTTTAGGTAACTATTTGTTCTCCAGTTGTATGTTCTCCTCACGAAGCGGCATGTTTGCCACCGACACCTAAGCACACATCGATGAGAAACGATGAGTGGCCATGCTTAAAGGCCACTCTCCATAATTCTTGGCGTTTGGCTAATTCCCGTTTACATAGAGACAGCGCCCGCCACTCTTTCCGCGACGGACACATAACTTGCGACGTCCTTCGTTAGTAACTATGCCAATAAAATGGTATGATTAATTACTGTTTTCTGAATAAACCTGAAACCTGAATGGCGTCCGCTGGGTGATGTGAACGATGGCACCCGATACAAATGTAGTGCACAAACCTTACCTAAGTTGTGTGGATATCGTCATTTATTTGGATATTCACATTGCATTCTCTTCTAAACTCTACTTCTTTTATTAAAAGCGACCATGGACATTGCTCGAGAAGCGCAAATATTACGGTGGCCCCACTTTTCACTGAGGAAGTGAAATATTTCCACTTTATATAAAGTTTTCTCGCTCTTTCAATTTACAAACGCGTCTCTTAGATCTCATACCCGCAAAAGCAAATTAACCTGGGGCCCAATTCCCAAAGTTTTTCGCACGCAAATGCTTGTTGGTACTGGCCGGCAGCCTTTGCTGATACTATGGCAAGCATCAGGACTGGCTCGGATTTACTTTTCTAACAATAATTATAGCGTAAGGACTTTTTGAGGATACGGGCCCAGTTCTACAAGCCCAACTGTATTTTTTTTTAACGAATAGCATCCTTGGGGTACTCGCCACCCTTTGGTGTTCTGCTGTCTAACCACTATCGATTGAGAACTTGGGTCACTGGGTTATGTACCCACTCCTGGCCAATGCCGCAAGATGGGTATGTAGAGAGAGAGAAAGAGAGAAAATTATAAATGAAAGGCAAGGAGGTTAAGTAGGACTGAGCCCTGTCGGTTACCCTACATTGGGGGAAGGGGAAAGGGGAGGGAAATATTAAGAGAAGACGAGAATGTGCCCTGTGGATATCGCCGACGTGGTAACAGTTTTCTGCTCGATACCCACTGACGGTCACTGAAGGGTATGTATGTACCCCAATAGGGAAGCAAGTCAAGAGCATTCAGTGACACTGGCTATGTGCCTCTGAATTTGTTCCCCAATAAACAACTTGCACCAATGAAGTTGTGGCCATTTGTTGGCCAAAGTTAATCCGGAGCCCCTCACTGTGGCGTGCCCCATAATCATATGGTGGTGGTTTTGGCACCTAAAAGCCCGAATTCAATTCAAGTCAGGTTGTGTCTATTCTTTTCAAATAACCCAGAATGGGCATGTACCGAAATAGACACATCACTCTATGGCACTGGGTATGATCCACAGAATAGGTGCCAAAATGGACAAATTGTGCCATAGGGTATGTGCCAATCCTCAGCCAATGCCGCAGCATGGCTAGGTCGGTACCCGAACAAAAAACAGGTCAATAGGCAAGAAGTGAAGAGAATTCAGCAACAGCGGAGCGGGGATAAAGAATTGATATGAACAAACTGGGACTTGATAACTATTAGACACAGCGTGCACTAACAAACACGGACGAAGAATAGACAAACACGAGCGCTGACTCACGACTAAAATATTGCGTTTAAACACACACACACACACACACACACACACACACACACATATATATAGGAAAACTCACACATGCGTACACCCGCGCATCAACATTCCGCAAACCAAAAACAAAGCAACCATGTGTGCTGGTTGTACAAGCCCCGTTCTGTGGAACCTTTGTTGCCGTACAATACGGGAGAAAACAAATTGGTAAAAAAAATGGTACCGCCCTGTCTTGCCTCCGTTCCGTCATAACAAACTCTTGTTAGCACCGCTTGGTGGAAGCGGCAAGAAGTCAAGTCAACAGGCTAACCATGGCTGGTTACCCTGAACACACAATCAGGACGACAGCCCGAAAACTGGGGAAATGATTAAAAAGCAGGGAAATAGCTAGCGATGGAAATGACATTGGTGGTCGCAAAAGGCCAGCAGCTATTCCTCCTGTACATAGGCTGGCCCATGGCCTCAAAAACGTCGCGAACCGTTATGGTGTTAGAGTTGCTTTTTCTTGCCCAAAGAAATTATCCAGTCTGTGCCAGGCTGTGCATTCACGAGCGCAAATGTCAGATTCGGCTGCGCACAATTCATGTAAGGTAAAGCATAGACCTAAATTCGTGGCGGGCCGCCACAATGTTGTGTACGAGATTCCCCTGTCGTGTGGATCTTGTTACATCGGCCAAACGGGCAGGTGTATAAACAAAAGGTTACAAGAACATTCCTCCGGATTAAAGAATGCTCGTCTATCACGTTTGCCCAGCCATTGCGCAGCTTGCCGTAGCAAGCCCATTTTTGAACGCACACGCGTAATCTGGACAAACAAAAATGGAAAGGCCCGCCTCATTTCAGAGGCCTACCTAATCAATAAATGTGGTGACAGGTGAGTAAGCCAGGCGTCACTCGCACTACACAACAAAGAAAAAGCTTTTTTAGACACATCTAATGGTTAAAATTATCGGACTTCTTGCTTTTCCGCTGCATTTCTTGCTTTGCTTTTGGTTTGGAGAATGTTGGTGCGCGGGTTTACCCATGTGTGAGTTTTCCTATATATATGTGTTTAAACGCAATAAACTTTTAGTCGTGAGTCAGCGCTCGTGTTTGTCTATTCATCGTCCGTGTTTTTTAGCGCGCGCTGTGTGTAATAGTTATGAAGATGTACCGACTCGCCCAGCTAGCTACTGTACTCCAACTGGGACTTGAGCATGCGCCGAGCGGGGTAGGTTATTCTTGCCTCTTGTCCTGCTCATTCTGACTGAGCCTGCACTGAGCAAAGAGTGTTGAGCTATGCAGCGAGAAATGAAGAAGTCGGCGGCAGGAACCTGCGTAAAGCGCATTCCATTTGCGTCATTTTGCACAAGCATATCCGTGATTTGAATTTCTTTTCGCAAAACATTTACATTTGACATTTGCCCTGACGTCAAAGAAAGCTTCGCTTAAGACCGATTCTCACATAAACGCGCGATCTAGTCTAGATGACAGAGTGATGGTTCTAGCAGGTACAGCTAGACACGAGCACTTGGAATAAATAAACACACGTAAGAACGTTGTTCAGTTGTAAGTACAGCGTTGTCCTGTGCGGTTCTTTCTTTTTCCACTGTCGTCATAACACTGTCGTCATGCGCCACAGTAGCCCAGAAAGCCAGCCTATCTAGTCAAAGGTTCGACGGAGAACGGTCTGGCCAGGTAAAGTCACAGTATAGCAATTACAAATATTGTCACATGAGATCTGTGCAAGTGGTAACGATCCCGAAGCTGTGAAATTCTAAAAATGCCAACTAAACTTTGTATTTGAAGGTGCCTTCAGCAATGCGGTGTGGCAATGCATTGCTTGAAAGCTAATCCCGTTAACGTCGACAGCCATCGTGAGATGGTTTCTGCTAGAATCGTTTTTTTAACTGCGCTTGTTGCTTATACTTAGGATGCTCCAACATGCAATCAGCGTTAGCGCGAGTGATGTGGGTTGAAACTACGCGAGGTATCGTTGAAAAAACGCTCTCAGGTCTGATACCTTAATTTCATTATTTCACTTGATACTAATTTCTCAACGTTTCTTCGTGGCTCACCCCTACGCTTTGCTTTAATTTACAGCATAGTAGGAGTGCTTTGCGCTTGAATTCTTTAACACTTTTGCTATGGTCGCAGTGGTGAGGTTTATACAGTGCTGACAGATGACCATGTCGTCTGCTATAGAGGACCTTCAGATAAGAAACATTACGGAGTAGGATTCCTAATCCGTAAGGACATAGCGGGCAATGCTGACGAAATCTACAGCATTAATGAGAGGGTAGCAGTAGTCATAATAAGAGCTACAGATTAAAGATAGTACAAGCCTACGCTTCAACCTCCAGTCATGATGATGATGAAATATATCAGTTTTATGAAGATGTTGTATTTGCGATGAGAAAAGTGCAAGCTCAGTTTACTATAGCACTGGGCGACTTCAACGCAAAAGTGGAGAAAAGGCCCGCTGGTGAACAAGCACTTGGCAACTACGGCGTCGATCCTAGGAACACCAAAGGAGAGATGCTGGTAGAATTCGCAGAAAGGAATAAGCTTCGAATAATAAACACCTAGCTTCTTCAGGAAGCGCAGGAAGTGGACGTAGCAACAGGAGGCGGACCTGAAAATCCCTCATGGTGAAATAAGAAATGAAATATACTTCATACTTCCTGCCGATCCCAGCATAGCGCAGGATGTAGAAGTGTTAGGTAGGGTGCAGTGATCATTGATTAGTGAGGTCTAAAATTCACTTCAATTTGAACAAAAATAGAGTACAATTAGGCAGGAAGAAGCAGACCAACCTAGACGCAGTGAGGGTAAAAGCAAACCAATTCAGGCCTTGTTCTGTGGTTCTTCAAAGTTGAGCGACTTCTGCATATCAGGAGCTTCCTCGAAGACGTCATCCTCCGGAATGGAGGACGGAGGACCTCCGCGCCCTCATGGCAAGGCGAGTCCCGCGGCGGTAGCCCTGTCCGTGGGAAACCGCGACATCACCGACTATAGGCTTCCCGATTCATCTGACAGCTCAACAGCGGCAGAGATGGAATCGGACAGTGATTACACGCTAGTCCAATCGCGCCACTTGAAGCGCAAGCTTCGCCGGACGTCAGCAGGCAGTGATTCTACTCATAAAAGCAGATGTGACGAACGGGTCTTCTCCGTGGGCTACACCCCTAGTACGGAAGGTACGAATATGAATTCGTTGAACAGACAATCGCTGACCAAATACTTCGATCGAATAGCCTCAGGACATGTGAGAGAGATCCGCATTAATGCTCGGAAGAACAATCTGACGGTGGACGTTAATTCTCAGGCAGTATGGGAGGCTTTGAAAGGCATTCAAGTGGTTGGTAACATCCCAGTTCGCTCATTCCTTGCGTACGGCAAAGATACCTGCTCTGGTGTGATATCAGATGTGGACATTGACATAAAGGATGAAGACCTGCGATCTCTTTTATCGTCGACAGTGCGAATCCTCGACATCCACCGATTCGGCCGCTCCCGGTGCATCAAGTTGGTGTTCGAGTCAGACTCTTTGCCAGCATCGGTCAAAGTAGGTTATGTGAGGCACTCAGTGCGTCCATATGTACCACGCCCGTTACAGTGTCGCAAGTGCTTCAAACTGGGCCACGTGAGTGCGGTGTGTAAGAATCCTACGTCGTGCCGAAGATGTGGTGGTGCTCATCATGTAGACTCCTGTGAGACTGACGCCATGAAATGTGCAAATTGCTCCGGAGCCCATGAAGCGACATCCAAGGACTGCCCCAAAACGGCAGAGGAGAGGCAAATCCTGAGAAAAATGGTGAGAGAGAACTCCACGCACAAGGAGGCTGCCGATTCCGTCCGCAAGAAAAGGCGCCGGTTGCGGCAAAGGCGTCGCCGCTCCCAGAGCAAGCCCGGAGGGAAAGAGGCACTTCCTTTGAGTACTTGGATGCAAAACGTGCCACAGAGAGTGCACGGCCGGGACACACAAGATGCGCCTCCCCCAGTACCACCGCGCCCGTCAAGGAATGAGGCGTCATCCTACGTGCGTCCAACCTCTTCGGCTATTGAGTGGCCTTCGCTACCACTAAGGGCTTCCGGAGGAGATACTCCTTCGCCTCTCCCCAAGTGCCGCGAGGGTAATGAAAGGCTTGGAAATGAAAAGGTGATAGACATGCTCAAACAGCTAGTAAACACTATGCGTATATTACTCTCCGGAATGGCAACGCCAACTGCACTATCGGTTGTGAAGGCGTTAGATGCTATGGAGCCGCTATTAGCGGCTCTAAAATAAGGGTGTTAATCATGGCTCTCACGATAAAACACTGGACCTTGGAACAAAAGATGCATCATTCTGTTATAATGCAATGGAATGCTCGAGGTTTATGCGGCCGCATGTCTGACTTTAGGCAACGAGTCTTCAAATACCGCTTCCCAGTGATCGTGATATGCGAGCCAAATCTCACGTCGGAATTTCGCCTTTCCGGATACGTTAAGCTCTGGTCACGTGAAGATCGACACAAGAGCAAAGTGTTAATGTGCATACGCAGTGACATGACGTTTGTGCGGAACACGATCGCTCCACATGACAGCAATGAATATGTGTGTGTGACACTAAAACATAAACTACATGTGTTTTCGATCATCGGCGCCTACATACCTCCTAGACAAAGACTTGAACTCTCTTATCTATCCACTGTATTACAAAGTTCCCCAGGCCCTCATGTTGTTATTGGAGACTTCAACGCTCATCATCCTTACTGGGGAAGTGCCGCAATGAACTGTCGGGGTAGGCACTTGATGGACTTCATAGACACTGAAGGTCTGGCTGTCATCAACGATGGATCTCCAACTTACATCCGCGGCACTACCTACGGAAGTTGCTTAGACCTCACTATTGTATCTCAGAGCCTCCTGCCCTTAGTCAACTGGTGCTTGGACATAGAAACGCATGGGAGCGATCATATACCAACATATGTGCAGATGAAGTGGTTTGTTCAATCAACTGCATCTGCTGTACGCTGCACTGATTGGTCCACATTCACTACATCTGTCGAAGAGTACTGTGGAGACATCACTTCACCATCTGATATAGAAGACATTATTGTCTCATCAGTGCAGAAGACAACTAAGTTCATCAGTGCACCTACATCCAGAACGGCGATTGATATTGAATATGAACGGCTCCGAGCGATCCGTCGGAGAGCGGAAAGGAAGGTTAGGCGAACTCAATCGTCATTAGACCTTGCTTTATGTCGACGAGCTCAACGAAAAATACGGCGTCACCTTCAAAAAATGGGGAAACAACGGTGGAGGACCTTCTGTTCGTCTCTAGATCCTCGAAAGCCACTTTCTAGGATCTGGCAGATAGTACGAAGCCTTCGTGCCCCTCCTCAGCAAAAACATCCTTTCCGTGCTCTAGCACTTCACCAATCTCTGACGGAAGTGCAGGTTGCCGAAGACTTCTGTAAGAGAGTCACCCGTACCGATGCTTCAGCATGTCCAACATTGGATCGACCCGTGCTACCTCCTAAAGATGATCGTCTTGACCTTCCTTTCACGATGCCGGAATTGGAAGCTGCACTTGCTGCGTCGAGACGATCTTCTGCCCCTGGACCTGACGGTATTTCGTATACTGCTCTGTGCCACCTTGGGATGGAAGGTCGGAAAGTCCTGCTGTCATACTATAACGCCACGTGGTCATCCAGTACAGTCCCGAAGCAGTGGAAAACCAGCCGTTTGGTCGCCCTCCTAAAGCCAGGAAAATCGCCTTACGAAATGTCATCTTACCGGCCAGTAGCTTTAGCTAGCTGTGTCGGTAAGGTGATGGAACGGATGGTGCTCACTAGATTAGAATGGTTCATGGAAAAGAATGAGCTTTATCCTGAAATGATGACCGGATTTAGACGTGGCCGGTCTGCAATAGATGGGGTCATTGATCTCGTGTCCACGATCGAACACGAAAAGAAGCGACACCGCCTTGTAGGAGCAGTTTTCTTAGACATAAAAGGAGCTTATGACAATGTACTGCACGAAGCCATTCTTGATGCCCTCAGTAATTTAGGCATCGGCGGCCGTCTCTACATGTGGATTGATAATTACCTAAATGGTCGTACAGTCTTCATGTCCACGAATGATGGCGAAACGACAAGACACGCTGTGGTCCGTGGAGTGCCTCAAGGAGGAGTTCTCAGCCCGACTCTTTTCAATGTTGCCCTTATTGGCCTTGCGGAAATAATTCCTGATACAGTACACATCAGTACATACGCAGACGACATATGCATGTGGGCATCCGCAGTCACGCGACCGCAAATTCGTGCCAGATTGCAGCGTGCTGTTTCTTTAACGTCTCAGTACCTGCAGTGCCAAGGACTGCAACTGGCCCCAGACAAGTGCGCTGCGATAGCGTTCACACGGAAGCTTATGTGTTGGTATCCAATTATGATCAATGGAAATGCCATCCCATATGTCACCCACCACAAGTACCTCGGCGTTGTCATTGACCGCGGTGTTTCATGGTCGAAACATGTGGCAATGTTAAAGAAAAAATTAACTGGGCTTGCTCAAGTTTTTCGCTTTCTGGCCGGTATGAAGTGGGGTCCATCTGAGCGTTCGCTACTCCGGCTGTACCAGGCTCTCTACGTCGGATACATTAGGTATAGCCTGCCAGTTTTATCAGGTATGAGCCCGTCATGTTTACGCACGCTGGAAAGTGCCCAGGCACAGATACTGAAAACATGTCTCGGTGTTCCACGTTGCACCTCAACCCACGGAACAATTGAGGAGGCTCGCGTCACCCCTTTACCTGTCTATCTACGATGCGAACCTCTTCGAGTATTCCTGAGACTGCTTTGTCGTCATGGACGCCATCCCTTATCGACATTACCCGATATACGGCCGGACTCCACTTTCTCAAGAGCCGTTAAATGGCAAGAATCTGCCATACCAACATACTTTGCCCCGGCTGACCTTCCACATATGCCCCCATGGGTAATGTCCAAAATACCGGTACGTCTATCTATTCCGGGAATTTCTAAAAAATCTCGAATACCTACCGTCGGCCTGAGACATTTAACACTTGAATATATATCGAAAGAATATGACTCCTCGGTGAGCGTGTATACAGACGGATCGGCGTCGTCGTATGCGTCTGGTGCGGCTTTCGTCGTGCCTGCGCATCAAGTCATTCGACGGTTTCGTCTGCATAACAAGACGACTTCAACATCTACGGAACTAGTGGCAATCAGAGAGGCCGTTCAATATATTTCGCGACAGCCTCCTCAAATATGGACAGTCTTCAGCGACGCAAAATCGGCTCTTCAACTACTTAGAGTGGTGTTGAAAGAAAGCGCTTACAGAGTGTTGGCTCTTCAAACTGCCGAGCTCTACACTTTAGCACAAGAAAACGGCCACCACATCACATTTCAGTGGATTCCCAGTCACTGTGGTATACAGGGCAACGAACTGGCCGACGCCGAAGCGAAGAAAGCACTCGAAGAACGAGAGTCACTGCTTTCAATTCCTTTTTCAAGAGCGGACGCCAACTGTCTCCTCTCCAGTGTCATCCGAAAATTGACAGCACAGCACTGGGACAATCCGGATAATCGCCACAGACGACTCCAAAGATTGGACCCTGCCATGAATTTTAGGCTACCACCGAAAATTCATCGAAGCGGTGCCAGTCTTCTGCACAGACTAAGGCTGGGGGTAGCGTTTACGCGCGGATACGTGCACCTCATGCGACGCACCGAGTCTCCACACTGTGAGGTGTGCAATGTGCCTGAGACTATAGGTCATGTGCTTTGTGACTGCCTTAAGTACGTGGAAGAGCGTGAAAGGTTGGACAACGACCTTACGCGTCTCGACAGCGCACCGTTGTCGGAGGACGTTATTTTAGGCCCTTGGCCAGATGCTCGATCAAGTTTCAAGGCCATTCAGGCATTACTGAACTTTTTAAAAACTACGGGCTTGGATTGCAGACTTTGAGCATGCCAAATTGCTTGCGATATGTTCTACATCTTCCTTCTATCGTCATCGTCACCCATCATGCACCTCTTCTCTCTTTCTTTCCCTCTTCCCCTTCCCCCAATGCCGAGTAGCTGGCTAGAGGAATATACCTCAGGCCGACCTCTCAGCATTTCGTATCATTAAACTTCTCTCTCTCTCTTCATCCTTAGAACAGAGAGATGAAGATGACATGAACAATGAACGAAACCGTAACTAGGCTGGCTTTGGAAGCAGCAAGTGAAGTGGGAGGTAAGGCACCAACCAAGGCAACCAATAGGTAAGAGAGAGGGAGAGAGAAATAGAAGACAGGAAAGGCAGGGAGGTTAACCACACGCACGTCCGAACCAGAAGGTGAGCTCTCCAAGTAACAAAGGACCTAATAAAGAAACGACAAAGAATGAAAGTGTCCAATTCAAGAGATCAGATAGAATTCGTCGAACTGTCAAAACTGATCAACAAGGATAAAATAAGGGTTATTCAAAATTACAGCGTGAGAAAGACTGAGCAAGCAGTAAAACATGGACGCAGCATGAAATCAGTGACAAGGAAACTTGGCACAGGACAAACGAAGATGTATGCACTGAAAGATAAGCAGGGTAATATCATCAGCAACCTTGAAGATATAGTAAAAGCAGCGTAAGAATTCTATACAAACCTGTACCCAGAAGAGCCACGATACCTCCATTCGAAGCAGTAATAAACAGGTTGCAGAGACTCCTTTTATAGCTAGCGAGGAGGTTAGAAGGACCTTGCAAGACATGAAACGGGGAAAAGTGGCAGGAGAAGATGGAATAACAGTTGATTTAATCAAAGATGGAGGAGACGTAATGCTTGAAAAACTGGCGGCACTTCATATTATTACGTTATCATCGAGAGATGCTCAAGAGACAAGCCGCTGCGAGAACGACGATGAAGTTGGTCTGTGCCCTTGGCGCGAGCGAGGGTCGGCCTGGCTGGCTGGCTCCAGTGTAAATAGCCTCTAAATAGCCTATTTCGTCTGTGCCTCTCCACACGTAACATTCTGGTGGAGGTTAGCGATCCCCGTCCTCGCCACGGAACTCCGAAGTGGTCGGTATATGGAGCTTGGCACCATGCCTCCCGGTGACGAGGCCGCCTCTGCAACGGCTTCGGCTTCTCCGACTGCTCCAGTCGTCGCGGTTGCCCAACATCGCGACCCTGGCGTGTTCTCTGGCCTGGAGGGACAGGACGTTGACGAATGGATCAAGCTCTATGAACACGCCAGTGCTAATAACAGGTGGGACCCAACGATTATGCTCGCCAATGTCATCGTTTATCTCGGTGGCACCCCACGCGTATGGCACCAAACGCATGACGACGAGATAACCAGTTGGGACCGTTTCAAAGGAAAGCTACGAGAAATGCTCGGCGACCCCATCGGGCGCAAGGTTGCCACGAGAAAGGCTCTTGCGTCTCGTGTTCAGACATCTACAGAGCCGTACGTTTCATACATCCTCGACATCTTGGCTCTATGCCGCAAAGCTGACGATACTATGTCTGAAGCAGATGAAGTGGCACATGTGCTAAAGGGCATCGCCGACAATGCTTTCAATTTGCTTGTTTTCGGCAACGTCTCGACTATCGACGCCATCATAAAAGAATGCCATGGCCTTGAACAAGCTAAGAGCCGCCGTGTCACACATCATATCACGCGGCTACCCAACACTGCTGCTACGTCGATGTGTGAGGGTCGACCACGTCAGACCACCACCTGTGACGACGTAACCCGTATTGTTCGCCGCGAGCTCGAGGCCGCCTGTTCGCCAGCTTTCTCCGCGACGCCTCCCGATCCGCAGCAACCACGATTTCGATTATTCATACCGTCGTCAGACAGGAATTTGAGAACATGGGTCTGAACTCCGTGTGTTCAACATCTCTACCCAGCGTTCCCTCGTTCTCTAGCGGCCCTCCTCGTCCCCGGCAGTCCTTTTCTGCCACATTTCGCCGCAACCCGTCCGAATGGCGCACCCCTGATGACAGGCCGATCTGCTTCCACTGCTGTGGCATCGGCCACGTCTCTCGTTACTGCCGCAACCGATGGCCACCACCTCCTCGGACATACGCCGCCGCTTATTCCCGCCCCTTTGGACATGCTGCTCCCTATGCCACCCGCCATGAACCCACTGCCACTGATGCCCCTGCTCCGAACCTTCGCTACAGCCGCTCGCCCTCACATCGACGCCATCAATCTCGTTCGCCCAACCCCGTCACTTCTCTTCACCGCCTATCACCTCCCGGATCCAGCCGGAAAACTAGGCACTGCAACTTCTGGAGGTGAAGCCGCGTTATCGACCCTGCCCACAAATCCTCTGCTCACGTTACCGACGAACCAAAACCTTCGTGACGTTTACGCTGACGGCTATCCTGTCACGGCACTCATCGATACAGGAGCACATCTTTCTATTATGAGTGCTGCCTTCCGACGACGACTGAACAAGCTCCTCATCCCAGCGTCGGCACGCGTCGTCCGCGTTGCGGATGGCGGTACTGTGCCTATCGTCGGCAAGTGTACGGCACGTGTCAGCATCATCGGCCGCCACACTCCTGTCCCTTCACCGTCATTGCTCATTACCCCCACGACCTAATTCTCGGCCTCGATTTTCTCTCCCCGCATTCTGCTCTTATTGACTGAACTGCCAGTATCCTTCGCCTTAAGTTGCCGATTCTCGCAGAACCTTCTCACGCACCCAATTACCGCTAACGCCCCACCGGCTTTCTTCGCCTGCCGCCGAAGTCAATAGCCTATATTGAACTGTTGTCTTCCCCACCAGTTCCCGAGGGCGAGTACCACGTCACTCCTCTGCCCGACATGCCAGTACAGAATGACGTTACCGTGCCCCACAGTATACTTACTGTTACTGCGAATCGCACTCGCATGCCTATCTTTAACTTTGGATTGGCAAAGCAAATTCTACCGCCTTGCCACTGTTGATTGTCTCGGCGACCATGACGTGACAGCTTTATCGACCGATGCTTCTTGCGAGCTTAGCAGGCCCCTCGTGCCAGCCTCGGGCGCCAATCCCAACATAAAGAAAATGGTTGGGTTGCGATGGACCTGTCATCTTCGCAGGCTGAAGACCTTTGCCAAGTATTATCGTCCTACCGAGATATTTTCGACTTCAACGATCGCCCTTTAGGCCAGACGCTCGCGGTCAAGCATGGGATTCTTACTGGCGATGCTACGCCTATTCACCGACGACCGTATCGAGTTTCTGCGTTGGAACGTGGAGGAATTCAAAGTGAAGTCAACAAAATGCTAGATAAAAAAATCATTGAGCCTTCTTAAAGTCCCTGGGCGTCACCTGTGCTGTTGGTTAAGAAGAAGGATGGCACGTGGTGCTTCTGTGCAGACTACCGTCATCTCAACAATATTGCTAATAAGGACGTCTACCCGCTCCCGCGTATAGACGACGCCCTTGACGGTTTCCACGGTTCCAGTTATTTCTCTTCTATTGATCTTCGTTCTGGATACTGGCAGATTGCTGTTGACGATATGGACAGAGAAAAAACCGCGTTCATCACACCTGATGGCCTCTACCAATTTAAAGTAATGCCATTTGGATTATGGAAGGCCCCTGCTAACTTTGAGCGTATGACGGACTCCTTGCTCCAAGGTTTCAAATGGTCCACATGTCTCTTGCTACCTCGACGACGTCATGGCTTTCTCGCCAACGTTCGACACTCACCTTGAGCGTCTAACAGTTGTACTTGATGTATTTCGAAAGGCGAAGCTGCAACTTAACTCGTCCAAATGTCGTTTTGGCTGCCGCCAAATTACTGTTCTGGGCCACCTCGTTGACGCTTCCGGAGTACAGCCTGGTCCCGACAAAACTTTGTAGGGCTATGGTAGTATTTTCGTCGTTTTGTTCACGATTTTGCGGCAATTGCTAGACCCTCACTAATCTTTTGAAGAAAGGTGTACAATTCTCGTAGAGTACTTCAGAAGCCCCCGCCTTCTCTCGTCTCATCACTCTTCTCGCCTCACCACCCATTCTCGCCCACTTCGATCCTGACGCCCCTACAGAATTGTGTACAAACGCAGCGGTCATGGCGTAGGTGCCCTCTTAGCCCAGCGTCTGCGAGGCCAGGATCGCGTTATTGCTTATGCGAGCCGCCTCCTAGTACCATTGAAGCGCAACTATTCCATTACGGAACTAGAATGCCTTGCTGTTGTCTGGGCGGTTGCGAAGTTCTGTCCTTACCTTTACGGTCGCCCTTTTTCCGTAGTCACTGACCATCATGCTCTCTGCTGGCTCTCATCGCTAAAGATCCTACAGGCCGGCTCAGTCGATGGGCTTTGAGGCTACAATAATTTTCATATTCCGTGGTGTACAAGTCTGGCCGCCTGCACCAAGACGCTGACAGCTTGTCGCGTTGCCCTGTTGACGACTCTGACTCCTCTAATATTGCCAGTGCTGCTTGCGTTTTCTCTGTATCACAGCTGCTTCATTTCGCCGATGAGCAACGTCGTGACGCCTACATCAGAGCACTCATCGACCGTTTTGAACACTCTCCGGCCGATGCTATTCTACGCCTCTTCTTCCTGCGCGGGTACTCTGTATTGTCGTAACCTCATTCGGACGGCTCTGAGTTCCTACTTGTAATACCTAAACACCTCCGCTCAACCGTTCTAGAAGAGCTTCACGATGCACCAACGGCAGGACACCTCGGCGCATCTCGAACCTATGACCGTGTACGTCGCCGTTTCTTCTGGCCGGGCCTTGCCCGTTCCGTACGGAGTTATGTCGCCGCTTGTGAACTTTGTCAACAACGCAAAAAGCCTTCCCAGCTTCCTGCGGTCACCTGCAGCCGCTCGACATCCCTGCCGAGCCCTTCCATCGTGTTGGCTTGGACCTTCTCGGCCGATTTCCGGAATCTACATCAGGAAACAAGTGGGTTGCAGTCGCGGCGGACTACGCGACCCGCTACGCCGTAACCCGCGCTCTTCCGACCAGTTGCGCAACTGATGTTGCGGACTTCCTCCTACATGATATCATTTTGATGCATGGTGCTCCACGTCAATTGCTAACAGACCATGACCGTACGTTTTTGGCCAAAGTCATTGACGACATCATGCGTGCCTGCTTCATACAGCCTAAATTTACCACCTCCTACCACCCTAAAACGAACCGCCTCACTGAGCGTTTGAACCGCAGCTTTACAGACATGATATGGAAATACGTTTCAGACGACTACCGTGACTGGGGCCTGCCTCTACCTTACATTACATTTGCGTACAACTCTTCCAGTCTCGAAGCTGCTGGCTTTTCCCCGTTTTACCTCTTGTATGGCCGAGAACCGACGCTACCACTGGACACTGTGCTTCCGTCCACCACAGCTTCAACTAGTGATTATGCCCGTGATGCAATCGCCCATGCTGACCGTGCTCGCCAACTTGCGCGCGCTCGTCTACAAGTGTCTCAAGACAAACAGAAGCAACGCTACGACCTTCATCACAGTGATGACCATTTTGTGCCCGGCACCCTCGTGTTGCTTTGGTCCCCATCGCGTAAAGTTGGCCTTTATGAAAAACTCCTTTCCTCTTACACAGGCCCATACCGCGTGCTCCGCCAAGTGATCGATGTCACCTATGAAATCGTTCTAGCCACGCCCACCACGTCCTCCGCTGTGACGACCAGTGACATTGTCCACGCCGCCCGACTAATAACTTCATAACGCCGCTAATAACTTCATCAGTCATCATTAATGAGTTCTTAATGAGCACAAGAGTATAATTCTTAGTGATACATGTTTAACGTTTTACTGTAAACAACACCTGTTCTTTCTCTGATGATCGTAACGGCTAGTAACATTTTATCAGGAATGCACCGCGTCTCAGGAATTTTTACGTCACAGAAAGAAAATTCAAAATTCAGCATCTACTTTTCTTTTCTTTTGTGCTTATATGAACTTCTAAGTGGATCCGGTTCTGATCCTGCTCACAATAGTTATTGATATCGATAAATGTCATTGCAGCCTTCTATGGCGTATGTTCATATTTTTTTTTTTGTGTCTGATAGTGACCTCTCAGCGTCCGATTTTAAGGTTATCTTTAGACCACGAATTCGTCGGCTTTTCGGAACTGCTATTCACCCTTGTATACTGAGCGAACGTGAAGTTTTGAAGAAGCAAATTTCAGTAAAAGCACAATAGGTGTTGTCCAAGACGTAATGTCTGTGACGTGCTTCCGGTTCAGCAATTGCTTCCGGCGAATGCAGTTAGCA
Organism: Dermacentor andersoni; assembly: GCF_023375885.2. Classification (NCBI taxonomy): domain Eukaryota; kingdom Metazoa; phylum Arthropoda; class Arachnida; order Ixodida; family Ixodidae; genus Dermacentor; species Dermacentor andersoni. The sequence continues at coordinate 87,170,141 of NC_092818.1, forward strand.
AAAGCTTAGCCTACGAGATCATTCTTTGTTACTCAGAGGGAGCCATCACCGAGGCGTTGATTTGGACACCGCCTATGTGCGGTGGCGCCCCTTTGATGTCGAATTTAGTTTGAAAAAAAAAAAGTTGTTTTCTCCTTACTGTATTAGAAGAGTATAGGTCAGGTGCTCCTACCCACCTTCCATAAAGCTTAGTTCATCTGTTTTGGATGATACGTGCTCCTCCAATGCTGCTTCACTGCAGAGTTTTTCTACAGAAGATATTTTTGTGCCTCGGGGTGACTGTTCGGCATAAAACATAACTTGAGTGGTTACGTCAGTGGAATAATTTGAGGAGATGAATGTGCATTGCGCTGGTGTCAGTTAACTTCCGAAATGAATAGCTGTGAAATTTGTGTTTATTTGGGTACATGAAACTCACTCGCACCCCATGGGGAATCGCTCTGCAGACAGAGCTGCCCATTAGACTTTGCGGAATAAAACCAGACTTGGCGCTTGGAGACAGAATGTCCTATATATTATATCGGCGAAGTTGTTTGAGTGCGTGAAAAAATTTTCCAAAGTAGTTAATTTTTAGATGACGACTGCTCTTGTTGGACAAGAGCAGTCGCTACACGAATGTTATCGTTCGCCATCAATGTTCCAAATTTCTGGGCGCGGCTTGCTACTTGGTACATTGAATACCACATAAAACAGCATTCATTCAGTTTACACTCATCGACGCAGCTAAAGACTTTGAAATTAAAATGTGGATCCATTGAAATTCAGTTTGATGGAACGAATCGGTCCTCAAAAAGAAAAAAGCCAGTGTTTATTGTTTGCACTTTAAGGAGTGCTCAGCGGAAACTCGAACGACTGCGAAGGACAGAGACAGCAAGAAGCCAAGGCCCATATCACCGCGAAGATAGCTGCACTTCCAGCGCCCGACGCGATTTGACAAACGATTAAAAGTTATTGCCGTCTCTCTTAAGAGAATTGGACCTCCCGGCTCGTTTTTCGCTTACTCGAGTCGGCGTCCTCCTTCGAGGCAGAAAGGAAGCGTTTGTTCGCGCCTCCGGTCCAGCGCACGGACAATCGAATCGGCACAGCACCTATCGGCGCCAGGGACGCTGCAATTCCCGCACCTGGGATGCTCTCCGAAGTAAACGACGCAGGAGAGTTGGACAGAAACCCATTATGAGGGCGCACTTCGGTAGCCTGATGAAAACTCGAGGACGCCGAGGAGAAACAAACGAAAACAATATATATATATATATATATATATATATATATATATATATATATATATATATATGCCATGGTGTGTACATTCCTCTATATATAGGCAATTTCAACGGTAAAGAAGTTTTGCCCCGGGATTTAAAGGGAGCGCGAGTGTCTCTTTCCTGTATTTCTCGGTTTCCTCCGTTTGTGAAGCCGGTGTAGCTAGACTTGCACGTAACGCGCGATGAGGCGACTTTTCCCAATGTGCATCCACGATTTTTTTATTTACTTCATGGTGTTTTGATAAGAAAACGGAAACAAAGAGTGGTGGGAAGGCAGCGAACTTCGCGACAGGAAACGAACGCTATAAAACGCTGACTCTCTCGCAGCTACCCTAAAGATTTGATTTCGAATTCCATGTTGCTACATTCAGAGAATTCCCTTTCTACGTCTGCTACGTTTGGCTTCGAACGAAATTCTGAAGGATGAATTCAGAATGCGTATACAATGCGGTCATATTGAATGGTGGTGCTCTCTTTGGAAGAAACGTCTATCACTATCGTTTAATGCTACACCCGTGGCATCTCCTGCGACGCTTTACGTTGTAGTTTTTCAAGCACGCTTTTACGAGCAGCTCGCACAAGGCTCAGGGCCAGTATTCGCTTAATGCTGTTACGCTATAATTGATCGTAAGAACAATCGCTAGCCAATCTTAAACTTGGACATAATATTACTGAAGGCGCTCGACAAATGCAAAGAGCACTTATGATAGCAAAATGCTTCGTGAATTGAGCTCCAGAGCTCGTATTCAAGAACCACTTACACTAAATTTGTTCTTAAGAAAAACGTTTCAGCCAATCTTCATGCCGTATGATTTAATTAGCGAAGAAGAGTGGACAATGACGAAGAACGTTTACGAATGGAAAATTTTGCCACTCGCCCCCAGGCCCTTTCATATAAAAAATTTCATCGTTCGAATTCTTTCCGTATGACACTAAAAAGTTTTGACTATCACGTGTGCGTACGCGAGCGCCAGCCGGATAACGTGCACTGGACCGCAAGCTGCCACAAACATTGCGTGAGCAACGTTCGAAGTGATTCGGCATTCCGTCAGATCTCCCACGACGTGTACGATCGAGGTGCAGGGCAACTGCTTCGAGAGAACGCGGAGCGCCGGCACTCACGTCCTCTAAGGCGTGCGTCCTCTTTCGAACGTAACATCGAATCCGACACGTCGCTTTTGTTTGCTCTCTGACATGGAAACGAAAACAATCCTGCGGGTCTCCAATACACGAACGCCCGGGAACCTGACGTTTCGCGAGGCCCGCAGGCCTCCCTGTTGTCTGTGCGAACAAGACGGCGGCTCCGGCCAAGCGCGAGCACGACCATATAGCTGCAGCCCCAGCTGAAGAAACAACAGAGCCTGCCTTAGGCAGGGAAGGAATCGGTCCGTGCTAGTGCAGGAAGCTCGGGAGAGAGAGTGGGAATGGTGAGGGGGGGGGACCAAAGGCAGAGTGCTCGAGAGGGACCGCGCGTCCGTGCGAACGGACCTGCCGAACTGCCTGCCGGGCTGTTGGGCCGGCCCGGGTCTACTCGTGTGCGCAGCCGGGCGCGCTGGGCGCTGTACGGCGGAGGCCTTCCTCGCTCCGCTCGCACCCCACGGAGAATCGTGCTGCAGGCAGGGGCTGCCGCGCAGATTCCCACTGCTGTGGAAGCAGCCTCGCGCGCCAGCGGCCGGGAGGGAGCCCGCTGTGCAAACACGCGGCGGCGGCCGCCAGACTCGGACGGGCCCGTGCGGCAAATTTGCTTGCAGCCGAGACACACGCACACATACGCACACAGTCCGCCGCTGCTGCTGCTTCCCGCTATTGCGCACTATCCCTCCCATCTCACTCTTTTCTCTCTGTCGAGTTCTCCGCACCGGCAGCCATCCCCCTATGCGTGTTCTAGCGCTTGCTGTATGTGTGTTTGGGCCCGTTGTTTGCCGGACGCCCTACAGCGTTATTCCATTGGCCAGCAAGCAGGCCGAGTGTTGGTTCCTCCCCACCGCGCGCTGGCGCCGCGGGCCGAGCGCGGAATGCGGCGCTCTGAATCAAATCCTCTTGCGAGCAACGCCGAGGGGGTATGAGGGGCGGAGCACTTGTGAAATTCTGGAACACTGTAGCCGGAGCGGCGGCCGCTGTTGTAATGCTAATGTAGGCCGCTTTTATAGAACTCGATTTCACCCCCCCCCCCCCCCCCGCCCCCACTAGTTTATCGACAGAAAATAGGTAGTACGGTGAGAAATAACATAGCACGGGCAGAACGTTCTCTGAAGAGCTTTTGCAATCTGATGGCTTGCTCGTATTCAGCTATATTTGTGAACACTCAGCGGTTGACGACGCACTATGCGCGGATTTTCGGTAAACTTTGAGATCGCTTTCTTTGACAGCTCCACCTGTTAGACATCATCTGCACTTTGCAGCGTCCGTCCTTCCTATGTCCGGTATCCGCACTATGTGGCAGGAATTTTCCCAGAACCCCACAAACGAATGAAGAGAGGTAGCGGGTTGGAAGTTTGCGGATAACGAGTAGAGCTTGGGTATAAATGCCTTTGAAATTTCCTGTAGTGTCCGTGAGAAAAATTCTGGAGCCCTTACTCATTAGAAAGCATAACATTATTAGTAAACGCATATTGCATCTAACAGTGCGTACGCTTGCCTGTTTAGTGTGCTGGCATAAGATATGCGCTACCTTTTATATTCACACACTTCTTTCACGACAATTCGTTGTGTGCGTAGTTTTTTCGTCGACTGCGAGAACTGTTGAATTGGCTTCCAGTGCTTCTTAAGTGTGTTTGAGAAGCCAACTACCTCTCTCGAGCCGACGCAACTGAAGCACAGTCCCTACAGCCTGTAGTGGTTCATTCAACGTTCTCTGGGAAATACAAGTAACCTCGTAGTGTTTTTTTTTTTTTTTTGTCGTCTCCGCAGCGCCATCTTTCTTAAATTTTAGGCTCCGTTGTTTTATGGCTGCCCGGCGTAGAAAAAATCAAGCGTAAAAAAAGTAAAGATACTTGTACGTCGGCGAAGTTTGCTCTCGGCGTGACACACAAGAATGCATAAAAAAACTTGACTTGCCCAAGTAGTCCGCAGGAGCCCGACAGGGGAAACCTAATTTGGTGGATTTGTCTCGACGAAAAACCCACTCGAGTAGAAACAGTTTGAGCATGTACGTATGTATGTATGTATGTATGTATGTATGTATGTATGTATGTATGTATGTATGTATGTATGTATGTATGTATGCATGCATGCATGCATGTATGCATGTATGTATGTATGTATGTATGTATGTATGTATGTATGTATGTATGTATGTATGTACGTATGTATGTAACCGTTTTCCCCGCCTACCTGGGTCACTGGGTAGTCCGTGGGCGAATGGCTAGCGCATCGCGCTGCTGTGCTGAGGGAACAGGCTTCAAAACCAACCATCGGACGAAATCGGGTTACTGAGTATGTGGCAATGTGCGCATACGTGCCGCTCTTCTACGAACCTCGTTCACGCCCATATGGGTCACTGTACACGCGAGACTTGGTATGTAACGCTGTTCGAAGAAACTCTGGCGCACCAACTTGTACACTCGCTCTTGTAAACTTTGTGCCACTCGGTCTATGCTGGTCCTCGATGAACCTCTTTCATGCCAATTTGCGTCAAGGGGTATTTGCCAGTAGGTGAGTGCCGCTCTTCAATGAACGTCTCTGACGCCAACTCGGGTAACTAGGTATGTGCCACTGATGGGAATGTGCCGCTGCACAATGATGTAACAGGTCCCTTAAATGTCTCTGATACTGAGCGGAATCGAAACCACCTCATAAGGGTTCCTCCAGGACAGCAGCCTAAATGGATGAAGAGCACAAATGCAATATGAAAAAAAGAAAGCCAATTTATTCCGTAGGCAACCTCTCGAGGTACTGTAAATTTCGCCAATGGCACAGGCCAAAGCGTGTACAATACTATCTAGACGTTTTAAATGCGAGACTATTTCTTTGGCTACCCTGCTGCTCCACATGGGTCTGTTGGTGTGGCCCTGATACAATGACCGCTTAAAGAAAATCACCGTTACCCTAGTGCTATCACGATATCGACGCGCATGCGCGGCTACTGCGTGGAGGATTAGAAGGTTTCCAGAGGAGAGCAGCGCGTTTGATTGTGAAACCAATCGAAAACAAACGGACGCACCAGCTTGCTCCGCTCAGTTTATTGCAATGTCATGTGGGAGGCGATACATGCGTGCAGATTTAGAATTGAATTGAATTCGGGGGTTTCGCGTGCCAAAACCATTATTTGATTACGAGGCGCACACCGCAGCGAGAGACTCCGGATTAATTTTGACCACCAGGGGATCCTTAACGTGCCCTCAAAGCACGAGACACGGGCGTTTTCGAGTTTCGCCCCCATCGACATGCAGCAGCCGCGGCCGGGATTTGATCCCGCAACCTCGTGCTTAGCAGCGCAACACCATTTCCGCTAAGCCACCGCGGCGAGTGGAGATTTAAAAGGCCTCCAGAGACACGCAGTGCGCTTGGCTATCAACCATGGCATAAGTAAGCAATCGTGGTAGAATGGTTCTGCCTGAATTTTCCTTATGGAAGAAAAGATCCATTCTGTAAGCCGTAGGCCCTCGGTTGAGATTCTTTGTATACGGTGTGTCCCAGCTAACGTTAGCCAAGCTGTTCAACGAAAAGAATTTTTTTTTACTGAAAACACGGCACAAGATACAATTATGTAACTTGCGGTTTTGATGGTGGTGGTGGTGATGTTGAAGCAGGCGGGGTTAGCCTGGCATACATAGCCGGCAATTGTTCCGCCTGATCCTCCTTCGAGTTGAGATCAGGGGTGTGTCACCAGGTGTCGATGAGCCCCGTGTGTCGCAGGAAGGCTATCAGCAGTCGTTGCGCTCTCTTCCTGAATGCCGCGGGCCCTCCGGGGAAAACAACGCCCTCAAAGGTCCTGTGCGTGAGACCGCTTTTTTGTAGGTTGTCGAAGATCGCTTTTCTTTCTGTGTCAAACTGCGGGCATAGCCAAATGAAATGTTCGATGTCGCCAATGTCACCACAGAAAACATAGAGTGGGGAAGCGCGAAGCCCAGTCTTGAATAACCAAGCTGGGGTGTACGCGGAGTCGGTCCTGATTCGGTATAAAAGCGTCGCTTGTTCGCGTGTAAATCCATGAGTCACACAGGATTCGTCTGGATTCTTGTGCATCTCTCTAAAGTGAAGGCGGATTGCACACTTAGGGTTTCGAAAAGCTTTTGGAGATTTCACTTTGAGTTTTGAGTTTCACTTTGAGTTTCACTTTGGTTTTGAGTCATCGGAAGTCTGAAGGAAGACCAAGCACTGCAGGTCTTAAGATTGTATCTTGCACCGTGTTTTATCAATATTAAAGCGGAAGCCTTTAATGGCTCAGTGTCAAGGTCATCTGCCGTTACCAGAAACTGTCACAGCTTTCGGGCCTCCTGATTGGTCTCCTCTGTGTCGTGACGTCACTGTCGCTAGGCGCAGGTGTGCGCCTCCTCATTGGCTCGCGTGCGTGACGTCATTGTCGTCAAGTGCGGGTGTCGGTGTGGTTCGGCGCCGCGCGGGATGACTCATCACATCGGCACGCGTGGCGGCCATTTATTCGACGGTGCGCCCTGACGTCACTGTCGTCAGGCGCTTGAGGTGGCCTCCCGATGGGGCGCTTTGTGGCCTGACGTCACTGTCGCGAGGCGGGCGTGGTGACCGTCTGCTTGGGTGTGGTGTGGCGGCGGCAGTGGCGGCAGTTTACATTGCGGTATCGTGTGGGAAGGATACCTCGTCTCGCCAAACCAGTGTCTCCCAACACGCGACTTGCGGCAGTAGCTGAAAGCAAGCGGCGCTCAAGAGAGGCTGAACGTATACGCCGCATACATCAGGGCGGCTAGGCGCGTCCGACACCACAGAGTCTAAGGACGTGACGGGCCAACGCAAGAGAGGCAACGCGTTTGAAGCGACTCGCTGCATCTCCGGGTACCAAGGCAAATGAAGCTCGGAAGCGCCGTGACCGCCATCTTGCCGCGGCAAGCCGAGAAAGTACAAGTCAATCGAGCAAAGTGGATACTGAGGATGGCTAACTACACCCCAACACCGCCATGGAAGACGCGTCTCCTCCTGATCCACAAACGGCACTGCAACAGTTACAGGCGGCCACAAACTACTTTAACAGACACTTCGTCCAGAACGACGTTGCAGGCATTTAATAAACAAACAAACATTCACATATCAGTGCACGAGTTGTGTGCCTCCGTGGTGTTTCCGACGCAACAAATCGCCATTGCCAATGGTGTCAGGCTTCCGCCGTTTCACACTTTAGTCTCGACAAAGTGTCTTCCGTTTTCTTTTTTTTTTTGGGGGGGGGGGGGGGCGGGGGGAGTTGAACAACTTGGCTAACGTTAGCTGGGACACCCTATATATATGAAGTTACCACGACGTGTGGAAACCTTGTTTTGTTGTTTTCGCCTTGGTGTTGTCTATGCTAAACAATTTAAATTTCATCGCGAAAGCTTCGCGTCGTGTGCATGTGGTGGGGCGGAAGATGACCTTGCAATGTGCACGTGTTGCTGGGCTACACCCTGTATGCCCACGAAAAGCAAAAGGTATACATACAAACACTGGGCAACCATACAGTTACACTTGGGGCAATACTTGAATCATTGCCAGTTGGTGGTCATGAATATACAGCTGACATCGCAGTGACATACTTCTTTATCAGTTCCGACATGTGTTCAAAATATTGGTGGACGATTTTATGCACAGTGACTCGCGTTCATTGTTGTTTAGTCTTTTTGATGCGAGAGCATCAAGTGGCCCATTTAGTGATAAGACCGGCGTCTGTAGCAGCGAAACTGCACCTAAATTCCCACTGGCTGCGACGCCACGTGACATGCGCTTCTCGACGGAGAAGAGCGGGGGCACCTACTGCAGCGCTAGGTGTTGCGTGAGAGGAGAGGGCATTGCCGCGACGCCACGTCAGCCTGTGCGCTATCCGCGCAAGCTCTCGCCTGCGTTCTAATTTCGCCTCGGTACTCGTTATAAAGAAATTATTGTATAACAAAATAAATTCGAAAGGACAAACGTTGGCGGCAGTGAGTATCGAACCTATGACCCCACGCTCAAAAGCCGAGTGTCTTATCCACTGGGCTAAACGAGGCCAAGCGTCTTAATGCGCTCGCTTGCCCGCGAGGAGTTCATAACACGAAGTACCGCTCAGACGCGTTCAATTGGACAATAATGCTTTCGCATTCACTAGTAATACGTGCTTAGGTGTACTTGGATTTTCTGTTTGTTCATGTGTGTGTTAGTGTTTGCACACCCTAAATCGTTCTTCATTCTTTCTTTATTTGTCGCTTTATTTCGTTTATTTATTTAGGCAAACTTGTATAAGCGAAGCGGGAGTATCCGCCTGCATGCTGCTTCCGAAACCTCTCCAGATGGACCACATCTAACCCTACTCACCTAACACGGACATGCTGCTTGTTAGACTATTTGCTGATGCATAGTTTTAGAAGAGGAGCGCAAATTATACCACCCAGAGGAAGGACACGCGCTCGTCCTGTCTCCTTCCTCTGAGCATTATTAATGTGCGTTCTTCTTCTAATAACACGGACATGCTTGTCATGTAGAATTTATTATGCAACCTGCTAATGTGACTGGCTTATGTACGTGTACATGTTTATGAATTCCCATGCTCGAAAATTCGCCTGCTTTTGGCCAAGAAGTTCATTGCAAACATTGCATCAGCGCATGCGTGATTTGAAACAATTATAGAATTAGAATAATTAAATTCTGGGGTCTTGCGCGCCAGAACCATGATCCGATTATGAGGCACGGCGTGGTGGGGGGACTCCGGATGAATTTTGACCACCTGCGATTCGTTAACGTGTGCTCAAGTCTAAGTACACGAGCGTTCGGGCATTTCGGCCCCGTCGAAATGCGGCCGCCACGGCCGGGATTGAACCCGCGACCTCGAAGCCAGCATGCAGCGCCACGCCATAGCCACCGGGCTACCGCGGCGGGTCGCGGGGCCCCGAACACCGGTTGCGTGGTCCCGGTTAGTCCTGCGCTCTACTTCAGCGTAGTTTTCTAAGCATGAAATGCTTTTAGCTCCCATTGTCGACGAGCTTCAAGTGCTCTTGAGCCAAAAGGCCAGAGCCGTTAACCGGACAAGTTGACAAGGAAATTTATTCTCCCGTAGGCACGCTTACAACTGTGGTATGAAAGGGCAAGTTGCGAGGGCGAACGCAGATCTTCCGGGCAACCAGTCAAAACTAAAAAAAAAAAAAAAAAATGCGGTCTCTGGCCTCCAACCTTTTGTACAGGACCGCATTACATACGCTAGTTCCTGCCCAAACAAGTTACAAAAAATGTTGCTTCCGAGTTCTTACTAATCATTCTTCACACTATCACTCAAACTGTGACTTCTAGCGCGCTCAAGTTTTATTCTTCATTTTCAATAGCGACGTTCAAAAGGCAGATACAGGGCACCATACACTTCATTGTTATCTTTTGGCGCTGAGACACAGTTGCCAGTGGTCTTTTGAATGCCAGCAGTGCGTGAGTTCCGCGGCGCGGGTTTCGCGTCGTCTCGAGAGATGGCGTCACACTCAGTGGCACTTCAGGCACTTTTCTTCTAGCTGGGCAGTGCGGTCTGCCTCCCTGGCGCCTTTCGCTGCCTGTCGTGCCGCCTTCAGCCTGTTTCTCCTTCTAGCTAGGCAGCGACCATATGGACCAGTGCACAGTATGGCGAGGTATGGTGGGGTGTGCCGTTGTGAACATGCACTACACCCATTTTAAGACGGAGTTTAGCCCGGGCCCAACTCCGACGCGGTCGTCCTTGAATAAATTATATCCCGGGGAGCATGGGAGACCACGCTCCATAGCGAAGACCCGGCGGCACAGGCCAACATTGTCCGTCTGGCAGCCGAAGCGGCAAACCGCTTCGTCTACTAACACCTGCCCCTTAGGGTGACATCGGGCTCCCTGGACGCCTACGAGTGGTACCGGAGCTCCGGTGTCACCCATTACGGACAATAAAAGTTTTCTCACTCACTCACCGACACGGTCTATTCAAATACATGTAAAACGCAAAAACGCTTTTCTGAGATAACCGCTGGACCAACCTTATTGAATTTTTTTTTTGCATTTGAGAGAGAGAGCAAAATTATAGTGACTGCTGCAAGCGGAATTTTGATTTAGGGCCTGAATTTTATGAAAAGAATTTTCAATACTTCGAAAGTTCGAAAAAAAAATAGAAGCACGACGTTTACAAATTAATAACTCTCTGTCAAGAACAGATATCGTGGTTCTGTACACGGCATTCATTAGACCATTCAAAGCGGACGAATTCGATATGTCAATTTATATCTTATGTGAATTGGTTACGTTGTGTACAAGGGTTCGGCAAAAGCTGTATTTACACATTACAAAATCTTTTGAGGTTCATGTGTGACATATCAAATTTGTCCACTTTAGATATAATATTAGATGCAATTCACAGAATTATGATATCTCTTTTCATTGCTGAGTTAAGGTGTTGTAAACTTTATAGTTTCGTTTTCTGATAATTTCAGATTTTTGCCAACTTTTAGCATAAAATTGACGACCGAAATCAAAAATTTGAAATCAACAGTCACTCAATTATAAGTTTTCTTTTAAATGCAACAAACCTCGTCAAGTTTGGCGCTGTGGTTGCTGAAAAAAAACGAATTTTCCTTTTACATGTATTTAGATAGGAGCACCTGAGCTTGTGGCTATTATCATCTCCAACGAATCTGCTTTGCCGGTTGCCATTTCATGATTACATCTACTCTCGATTTCGAGAGAGCCAGCAATTTTTTGGTGTCGATGTCACTGCTGCTGTTCGGTGCGCGGGCTGAGTGAACACACAGTGCCTCTCCTGTGAGCACGCCGCGTTGGCCTCCAGAAAGTGCCTGTACCACGTCACTTCGTCGCCTGAGTTCCAGTTCACTGATACACTCGGTCAGACGCCGTAGCTGCTCAGAGAGTGGTTCCTGGTCGTGGCAGCGGCCACGGCCTGAAATCAAACCTAAGGCACTAGGTTTGATTTCATCGTAGCAAATCAAGCATGCATTGATAGCGTGTTTTTCAATAAACTTCTTGGCCGAACACAGGCGAAATCAGGAGTAATGGAACGCACAAACACAGCCAATCAGTAACCGCGGCAGATTGCAGCGTAATAAAAATCAAACCGACAACATATCCCCCCCCCCCCCCCCCCCCCCCCATATGATAACGATGCTTCTTCAAACGTTGTTCTGCTTGAAGGGGCTATCCTTGAGCGAAGAATAGTACACTGTGTAACTTCAAATGGAAATGTGGTTCATGTAAGTCTCGTTAGTAACACGTTATGACGCTTACGTAAGTTCCTGCACAAAGAAGCGCATCGAAACCAGTTCTCAGTAAAACAAACTGCCACAGAGCAATAACCACTGAAGAACAAAGAGCATCACAGTGTAACAGTATATGAAAGGTACTTAAGGGCGGTGACTCCGTTCCAACCTTGCATGGGAACGACCCCGATAGTTCGTGTGTGTGAACGAGACTTTCGTTCTTTCCAAATGAAAGAGGGCTTATAACCCTATGTTTGCATCCATGCATTTTGGCATATTCAATAAACGTGTACGACTGAGCGCTGCGTAGAGACAGGCACCGTTTTCATGTCCGACTGCCCGGCTTATATATGCGGTGCGCCGTGATTTGACACCTTCGCTGCTAGTGATGGACAGCTGCTTACCCGCTGAAGAACTCAAAACTTCGATCCACGCAAGCAGGAAAAAAAAAGAAAAAGAAGCGGCACGACGACGTGCAGCGAGGGAGGCCCAAAGTTTTGAACGGCAATTCACCTTGCGCGCCACAGGCGTTCGAGCGGGTGTTTGTGCAAAGCCGAGGGCCACCGCAAAACTAGTCTTGCAGGCAGCGACGTCAGATGGCCACGGTTAAATCTCGCTGCGCGCGCACTGCTAACAAGATTTGCACGGGCAACGGCTGTCGTGCCGGTCGTACACGTCTGGGAGGCGCAGCTGGCTTTCAATCTCAATTTGTCTCCACTAAAAGTTCGCTGTAGGGCACTTTCCGCTGGCTCGGCAAGCATCGATCACGACTGCAATGCCCCCTGGGATTCAAATCGCTGTCGAGCCCGCGGGACTGCACGCTGACAGTTCTCACCCCGAGCGCGCTTTCCCGGTGAGGCTGGAAGTGGGGCGGGGAGGAAAATGGTGAGCAAGCGGCTCGAGTCATATTAAGAACAGAAAGAGATAGAAAAAAAAAAAAAATAAAGCAATAAAGAGAGAAGGATAGATGTCGGGGGCCATTGCGCTTTTATTTCGCTCACTTTAGCTTCGATGCGTATCCGCCGGTTTTCAAGTCGCGAACGCTTTAGTTTTGTTTGATCTGCTCTAAGTGACTGTCGTCTCGTCTCATAATCCGTCCTTTAGAACACCGTAAACAGATGAGACATCATTCCTAAGAGGAAAGAGGTGATGCGCAGGAAAAGTCACTCTTTAAAATTTTCTAGAAGGCAAGTAATACTGCCTTCTGGCGACGAACCTATGCGCACGCATGTGCGAAAACGACGTGACAGATTCGGTCAGATAGTCGTTCAAAAAATAAGAAAATAAAAAGTATACAATCATATTTGACAGGTACTGTCGATCTGCCCTATATCCGGAAGCAGAGGTAAGGGTGAAATTCTCATTCATTAGAATACCAAGAGAACGCTTCAGCTCACTCCGTCGTGCATATCTGATCATAGATGCGCGCTCTTAGAATAACCAGTGTGCTTTGATAAACTAGCGACAGATTCTAGTTATGGAGCTAATGTTGCAGAGGTTTTTCAGGGGGGTCCTTGTATTTATAGCCCACCTTCTACTATACGCATTTTCCGTACAAGTGTGCCTTAATAAGCTAGAGAGGGATTCTGGTTATGGAGAAAACGACCGAGCGCTTATCGACAAACATCTTGTAGAGTGGTCGTCGCCGTTGATAGGCGACAGTCGAGACGTTCTATTTTATCACACTACGTTCACTCTGCTGGGATAGTGATGGCACTTCAGGGCCATAGGCAACTCCAAAGTGGCGTGGGTCAGGCTCATAATTCATCATCATAAAGTTATTGCTGTTGTTGCTGATGCTGCTGTTGACGCGGTTGCTCTGGCCTCAAAAGATTATTCTTGCGTTCTGCAGGGTGGCGTCGGCGGCGACTTATTTCTCGTCTACGCGAAGACAGGCGGTCAGTCACCGATTTGTTCTCTATTCCCTCTTTTCAACTTTTGGTTTCATTTTGATTTGTAGTTTCTTATTCGTGGCCCACAAGATTCCCTCAATGCTGCGCATTGCTACAATACACAACGACTTCTCATTGCACCGAGAGCATCGTGCTCAAAACTGCTCTCTCAACTGAAGTACCAGCTATAACGCAGCGATTAGCGAAATCAGCTCACACCTTCGCCTGTGTACCGTGGCCTCCTTTCCGATGCTTCTGCCGCAGGATGACAAAATTTATCAAGCACGCAATTCCTCTTTGTGCAGTTTCGAGTGGTTTCGAAGGAGGATCTACGACTTTGCAAATGTTGAGTAACAACTATAGATAACTGCGAATACAAAACAAAGCAAGTGTACGTAGAAAAGGAAAAAAAAAAGCTTTGCCTATGGCCAGATGTATGTCACTGAAGTCTAGGGTTTGACGAAAACTTGTCTGGCGAAATGAACAAGGCACCCGTATTGGGCGCCGAAACGTCAATCTGTGTTTTGAATTTTTTCATTTGGCGAGTGTACGTTTATTCAGCCATGTATGTCAATGCACCAACATTCCACGATAAAAAGCTACGCGAAATATTTTCTGTTTGCAATGCACTTGCTACAGATGGAAATTTCAGGGCGATATTTTAGACTTTCTGAGCTTTTATATACATAATTTATTATAGCCTGCCGGAAATACTGGTTGTGCGAGGAACACAAGAATCGGGGAGATGATTATATCGCATACACATGAAGACGTAATTCACGCTGGCCACAAATTTCTGATGTCTCTTTGGTTGTCAAACGAGGATGACGAAATGGTCGCCCTACTAAGAAATTAGAAAACTAAAAACAGTGAAATAAGTGGGGCGATTCACCGTGCAGTAGATAGATAGATAGATAGATAGATAGATAGATAGATAGATAGATAGATAGATAGATAGATAGATAGATAGATAGATATATAGATAGATATATAGATAGATAGATAGATAGATAGATAGATAGATAGATAGATAGATAGATAGATAGACAGACAGACAGACAGACAGACAGACAGACAGACAGACAGACAGACAGACAGACAGATAGATAGATAGATAGATAGATAGATAGATAGATAGATAGATAGATAGATAGATAGATAGATAGATAGATAGATAGATAGATAGATAGATAGATAGATAGATAGATAGATAGATAGATAGATAGATAGATAGATAGATAGATAGATAGATAGATAGATACCCGGTTTAATACCTACGCTTGGGAAGGGAGTCAAGAAATGAAGCGAAATGTTGTGAAGAATGCCATGACCGTATGAGCAGACAACCAGTTCGGTGTGGTTGTTTTTCGTCTGGTTGTTTTCGCCTACGCCTTGGATACCTTCGCTACGCTACTGTGCTGAATGACTTTTTTTCTTGTGGCCGACGTGCTTAGCGGCAAATCATCGGCTCTATAATTATCAGTAGTCATGACACCAAGCCACATCAATGAGGTGGGCACCTTGGGTGCGTCTTCCACCACAGTACGAGGACCTGCATCATCTCCCGCGCAAAATTCGTGCGTTTTATTGCTTCGAGATTCTCATTGTAGCTCACCACGCTTTTTAAAGTAAGCTCACCGCAGTACTACCCCACTTGGTGGAACATCGCTAGGACAGAGCTCGATAACGTAAAACTATTCCAGTTTAGGAGAGTGATGGTTTGGGCTAGTTGGTTTTCTATGAGGCTGAGTGGTGCAGCGCGAAGTGAGACAAGGGACACAAAAAGACGAGGAGAAGCGCTTGGCCTCGTTTTTTTTTTTTGCATTCGTTATTCCTATTCTAACCATTTTCGTTTACTCCAATCTCCTGACCTCAAATTTACTTAACCGCCGACGCAAGCACCGGGCGGTAACCCGCAGCGTTGTTTGAAAAGCCCGAACAAATGCGCTTCTCGCATAGAGGGTGTCACTTTCTTTAGCTTTCAGAACGAATAGCATTGCCTACATTGAGCAGTTTTTCTCATCTAATGGGCTGAGAAGAGACGTAGATCACGTTTTAGTGGAGAGAGTTTCAATGGGGCCGAGCTGCGCTGAGCCAGCACGTCGAAAGTAGATAATCGGATAAGGAGGGGGGGGGGAGGAGCCGGCGTCTGCGATTGGTCCGCTTCCCCTTACTTAGCTTGCGGTGGCTGGGCGTAAACCGCGGCGGCGTACAGCGGAAGGTTAAAAATGCCGCTAAAACGGATCCTCGGCAAATACAAGTTGGCAGATCGTATACGTGCCGAAAGGTCTCAATAACGTTATACTGCCACGCAATTTCTTTATTATATGTAAATAAATCCATGCTGCACGGTAGCTCCGAGTAGCGAGTGCCACAGCGATCGGTGGGCAACCATATTCTATTCCTTTCGGAACGGGGCAGTCTCCGGCTATTCAGAAAAAAAACCTAGTTTTGTTCGGCATATTAATGCGCCTTTAACGCGTACACGTCACTTTGACGAGGTGAGTTTTCCCGGTTTTGTGACGTCGCGTGACAGACAGGTGAAGTGGGCGCAGCGCGAAAGCGTTTGACCAATTCCTTTTTCGCGAATGGAAAAAAAAGGCGTCGCATCAGAAATTATTATTTTTCTTTTGTTAGCGCTAATCATGCATAATCACTGTGTACGCATATCAGATGGGGCGTTTTCGTGGTTTTCATGATGTCGCATGATAGACAGGCGCAGGGGGGGTAACTTGAAAGTTTTTTGACCAATCATAGAGGGCTGATTGCAGAATTAGAATAGAAAAGTTTGGAATAGCTTTACGTTACATCACCCCAAACTTATGAGTTGCGCAAATACTTACAAAATCCAAGCGTAGCCAGCACACCTTTTAGAGCACAGCATTTAGTTCTTGCCGAGATCCGCCAACTCTCGCCCGGAACGGCGAGAGTCGGCGTCGGCGTTGTCGGCGGCGTAACCGAGAGAACGAGCACAGCTAAAAATGAAAGTGCGAACGCGGAAAGGGATATGAAAGATGCTAGCCGCGAACGACGGAGACCAATGAGAGCGGCCCCTTCAGTGACGTACGTCACTGAAGGGGCAGCTTTCGTTCGCGCTTGTTTCGGTTGTCATGGTCTGCGATTGTTTTGTAATCTGATTCTATGCGCGACGCGAGTTGCGTAATACTTTCTGGAAGCGATTACACTGGAACCTTCGACCAATTATGCGTAAAAGCCGACGCTTGACCCGGAGGTCACATTTTCGACGATCACCGACTCTGCTAGACATCTCTATAAAATTCTTTGCCTCAATATATCGCGAAATGAACTCATCTATAGAGCTGCTCTATCGGAATCGTCCGTGATTTTTTTTTCTTCTTTTTATTTTCTTACTGCGCGGACTTCACTGTAAAGCCAGTATGCTTCTGAAGTCTCATGAATTTCTTTCGAAGTAAGTTTTTAGTTAATGTGCCAGCACTACCACGGCTGCTTCCAAACAAAAACGGCAAAACAGCAACAGCTGCGGTTGGCGTTTACTTGTGTGGTGACAAGCTCTTCGACGCCAGTGCGAGGTAATAATCGTTCGAACCCGGAATATCAACAAAGTCGTGCATAAAAAACTGCAGGAAGCTTAAACTTCGCCTTTAAGAATGAAACGCGATAGAATTCAAAGATCCCCGATTGCTTTTCACGCTTCTCGGCAACTGCGGAAGGAAGACGAAGTGCTTCTCTTGTGGAACACATCTAGCCCGTCTCTGTACTTTTATGGACTTCTCACTGCACTTGTGGGGTCTACCGCCCCCTACATCGTGGTGATGGATGTACAACAGCCCGAGGACCCTCACGGTTTCCATTCACCCGCGGACATCGGTTCGAGGAAGCGAGGAAATAGATCGAGTGATACCAAGGACACAGAGCTGTACTCCACATCAAGTGACGAGTCCTCGGAAGACAGCTTTTGACTTGTCTAGTACCACGAGGCCAAACTAAGAATTCGCAACACATCTTCGGCGTCCAGTTCGAACACTGTGAAAACTGCGCCTAAACGATGGCCTCACTCCATCCTGTTTGTGCCACAGAACGCTACCGACAACCTACGCGTCCTCAACAGGCAACCACTCTCCGTGTATATAGAAAACACCTTGCCGAACGAGATCAAGGATGTCAGGATAAACAGTAGGCGAAACATCCTGGCAATCGATGTGACGAACCCGAGCGTGCTGAACATATTACAACATGTGACACAGCTGGGTAACATCAAGGTCCACTCCATCGTGCCAGCGAATGATGCCCCAATATCAGGAATCATCTATGACATTGACAATAAAATACCTAACGCAGACCTCCCAGTTCTCATAAAACCAGCAAGTGAACACAACGACATTATGCATGTTGGTTGCCTCGGTAACACGCGTTTTGTGAGGATAACATTCAAAGCTGACTGCCTTCCATCCTACGTGAAGGTTGGCCACTTCTGCCATCAGGTTCGACCATTTATTCCAAGACCAATGCAATGTTTCAACTGTTAGAAAATTGGCCATGTGAAGTGTGTTTGCGGAAATTCCGACGTGTGCCCTCGATTTGCCGAACCCCATTCAGAAAACAACTGCAGCGCAACCACGTAGAAGTGTCCTAAGTGTCAGGGTGATCACTGCGCCTCTTCCAAAGGCTGTCCTCCGATTAAGAAAGAAATCACCATTCTTAAACAAATAGTGAGAGACAACTCTACCCACAAAGAGGCCGTTGTGAAAGTGCGGGACGTCACCGTCTAAGGACTTCACGATGGAAAATATAAACTTTTCAAGAAAAGTCAAATCGTCAAGCAGCACCATCAGCAGAAGTTTCCAGCACTCCAAACACCGATGTTGGAAGGGAGAAAACTGACAGATCTCTCTCTACAAAGGAATGGCCGCCACTTCCGCGTACACGACCGGCAAAAGAGCCGCAGAAGAAGCCGACCCCTGTACAGCAAAGTGCTGTATCTGAGGGGTCGCGAAAAACAGATGAGCAAGTGATAGCTCTAATTAGGCCTTTAATGAATGTCATTCACGTATTGCTAAACAACATGCACACACCGTCTGTCAGAACTGCGCTTCATGTACTGGACGCTCTGAGTCGGATGCTGGCAACCCTTGAGTAGATCATGGCTCCCCAGCCACTGTATTTTAGGGATGAGGTCAGACAAGCAGCTATTTTTCAGTGGAATGCCCGCGGACTCAGAGCGCGCATTCCGGATTTCCATCGCTTCGTGCATGCGAATATGTTTCCCATTATCGTCATTGCGAGCCGAACTTATCGAACACGATAAGGCTTTCTGGATATGAATCGTTTATGTCGTCAACTGTTGGTGAAAACAGTAAGGTTTTGGTCGTCTTTATTCACCGTGACCTCACTTACATTCATCAGACTGTGCCACCTAATGACCATAATCAACATATATGTCTAACAGTATAAAAATAGAATTTTACCTTTACAGTTATGGGCGCCTACCTATCTCCGTCAAGTCGATTTGGTCACAACAGACTACGAGACATCCTTTCCTCAAATCCCGATCCCTAGGTCATTATTGGAGATTTCAACGCCCATCATACACTCTGGGGAAGTTCGAAGATCAACGCGAGAGGCAGAGCTCTGGTATCTTTCGCCTCCAGTAATAAACTTTGGGTGCTGAATTATGGAAGTCCTACGTTTCTACCTGGTTCCACATACAGCAGCTGTCTTGACTTAGCTTTTGTCTCACGAAGCCTTGTCAGACGTGCTGGGTGGTTTGCTGATATAGAGACGCACGGAAGTGACCATATCCCTACGTACGTCAAGATCAGAGGATGGTCCCCTTCCAAAATAGGGGATACGATCCAAAGAGAGGACTGGTCAAAATTTCAGTCTGTCATGGAAGAACAATGTGAAGCCAATCCACCTTTCGACTTGGAAGAGGCAATCAAGAGCACGGTGCAAGACACCATGCGTACTCTGACATGCTCTTCGAAACGGACAGAAATTGATGTGGAACTAGAACGACTTCACCAATCCGACGACATGTTCAACGAAGATACCGACGTACGAATACAATAAACGATTTATGGACCGCCAGACGCACACAAAAGAAGATCCAGCGCCGGTTAGACAAGCTCGAATCACAACGTTGGACTGCCTTTTGTGGGTCACTAGATCCACGCAAGCCTTTATCGCAACTATAGACAACGGTGCGCGGTCTCCAGACACACCCCGTACAACGGTTCTCATTCAAGGCTATTGCCCTCTCTCAAAAGAGATCGGAGATTGACGTGGCAGAGGATTTCTGTGCCAGATTATCCGGCCAACTCACAGCTCCGAACATTCCATCGCCTTCGAGTAGTTGACGGCCACCACGTGATCATAGCATGGATCTACCATTCTCAATCCACGAACTTATGCAGCATTAGCTTCATGTAGCCGCACATCAGCGCCAGGACCTGATGGAATTTCCTAACGAGCTCTGTGTCACCTGGGTGAGCGAGCAGAGGTGTTCTACTTGAGTTGTGCAATGAATCTTGGAGAGATGGCACGCTACCGACAAACTGGAAGAATCGCCTTGTTCCACTGCTGAAGCCTGGCAAGTCACCGTTGGAACTCTTATCATATCGCCCGATCGCTTTGGCAAGCTGTGTGGGCAAAGTAATGGAGGGGATGGTCCTAGGACGCCTGGAGTGGTACTTGGAGTACCACAACACCTACCCAGATTCCATGGCGGGCTTTCGACGTGGTCGATCATCGACAACGTCGTCTCTGCGCTTGTTTGTTCCCCGACGTCAAAGGGGGCGCATGCCAAGGTTACGCGTGAAGCCATCCTCTTTGCTCTCGTAGAGGTAGGAGTGGGCGTTCGGATGTTTCAATGAATATGGAGCTATCTCTCCATGCAATCTTTTTTGTAAGCACCCAGAAAAGCCATACTGCTCTGCATTATAGCTACCGCGGCATCCCCCAGGGCGGTGTACTTAGTCCTGCGTTATTTAATCTAACCTTAACTGCTCTCCTGGAGCGCATGCTAAGCACAGTAAGGCTATCAATGTACGCGGATGGCATATGCATATGGACGTCTGCAGTAACGCGCCTACAGTTGCGAGGGAGAATTCAGAAAGCCTCCACCTAAGCTGCTATCTACCTTCGTAATCGAGGCCTGGAGATTTCCTCTGAAAAATGCGCACTAGTGCCATTTACGCGCAAACCTCTGACAATCATCATCATCATCATCAGCCTGGTTATGCCCACTGCAGGGCAAAGGCCTCTCCCATACTTCTCCAATTACCCCGGTCATGTACTAATTGTGGCCATGTTGTCCCTGCAAACTTCTTAATCTCATCCGCCCACCTAACCTTCTGCCGCCCTCTACTACGCTTTCCTTCCCTTGGAATCCATTCCATAACTCTTAATGACCATCGGTTATGTTCCCTCCTCATTACGTGTCCTGCCCATGCCCATTTCTTTTTCTTGATTTCAACTAAGATATCATTAACTCGCGTTTGTTCCCTCACCCAATCTGCTCTTTTCTTATCCCTTAACGTTACACCTATCATTCTTCTTTCCATAGCTCGTTGCGTCGTCCTCAATTTAAGTAAAACCCTTTTCGTAAGCCTCCAGGTTTCTGCCCCGTACGTGAGTACTGGTAAGACCCAGCTGTTATAAACTTTTCTCTTGAGGGATAATGGCAACCTGCTGTTCATGATCTGAGAATGCCTGCCAAACGCACCCCAGCCCATTCTTATTCTTCTGATTATGTCAGTCTCATGATCCGGATCCGCAGTCACTACCTGTCCTAAGTAGATGTATTCCCTTACCACTTCCAGTGCCTCACTACCTATTGTAAACTGATGTTCCCTTCCGAGACTGTTAAACATTACTTTAGTTTTCTGCAGATTAATTTTTAGACCCACCCTTCTGCTTTGCCTCTCCAGGTCAGTGAGCATGCATTGCAGTTGGTCCCCTGAGTTACTAAGCAAGGCAATATCATCAGCGAATCGCAAGTTACTAAGGTATTCTCCATTAATTCTTATCCCCGATTCTTCCCAATCCAGGTCTCTGAATACCTCCTGTAAACACGCTGTGAATAGCATCGGAGAGATCGTATCTCCCTGCCTGACGCCTTTCTTTATTGGGATTTTGTTGCTTTCTTTATGAAGGACTACGATGGCTGTGGAGCCGCTATAGATATCTTTCAGTATTTTTACATACGGCTCGTCTACACCCTGATTCCGCAATGCCTCCATGACTGCTGAGGTTTCGACTGAATCAAACGCTTTCTCGTAATCAATGAAAGCTATATATAAAGGTTGGTTATATTCCGCATATTTTTCTATCACCTGATTGATAGTGTGAATATGGTCTATTGTTGAATAGCCTTTACGGAATCCTGCCTGGTCCTTTGGTTGACGGAAGTCTAAGGTGTTCCTGATTCTATTTGCAATTACCTTAGTAAATACTTTGTAGGCAACGGACAGTAAACTGATCGGTCTATAATTTTTCAAGTCGTTGGCGTCCCCTTTCTTATGGATTAGGATTATGTTAGCGTTTTTCCAAGATTCCGGTACGCTCGAAGTCCTGAGGCATTGCGTATACAGGGTGGCCAGTTTCTCTAGAACAATCTGCCCACCATCTTTCAACAAATCTGCTGTTACCTGATCCTCCCCAGCTGCCTTCCCCCTTTGCATAGCTCCCAAGGCTTTCCTTACTTCTTCCGGCGTTACCTGTGGGATTTCGAATTCCTCTAGACTATTCTCTCTTCCATGATCGTCGTGGGTGCCACTGGTACTGTATAAATCTCTATAGAACTCCTCAGCCACTTGAACTATCTCATCCATATTAGTAATGATATTGCCGGCTTTGTCTCTTAACGCATACATCTGATTCTTGCCAATACCTAGTTTCTTCTTCACTGCTTTTAGGCTTCCTCCGTTCCTGAGAGCATGTTCAATTCTATCCATGTTATACTTCCTTATGTCAGGTGTCTTACGCTTGTTGATTAACTTCGAAAGTTCTGCCAGTTCTATTCTAGCTGTAGGGTTAGAGGCTTTCATACATTGGCGTTTCTTGATCAGATCTTTCGTCTCCTGCGATAGCTTACTGGTATCCTGTCTAACGGAGTTACCACCGACTTCTATTGCACACTCCTTAATGATGCCCACAAGATCGTCGTTCATTGCTTCAACACTAAGGTCCTCTTCCTGAGTCAAAGCCGAATACCTGTTCTGTAGCTTGATCTGGAATTCCTCTATTTTCCCTCTTACCGCTAACTCATTGATCGACTTCTTATGTGCCAGTTGCTTCCGTTCCCTCCTCAGGTCTAGGCTAACTCGAGTTCTTACCATCATATGGTCACTGCAGCGCACCTTGCTGAGCACGTCCACATCTTGTATGATGCCAGGGTTAGCGCAGAGTATGAGGTCTATTTCATTTCTAGTCTCGCCGTTTGGGCTCCTCCACGTCCATTTTCGGCTACCTCGCTTGCGGAAGAAGGTATTCATTATCCGCATATTATTCTGTTCCGCAAACTCTACTAATAACTCTCCCCTGCTATTCCTAGTGCCTATGCCATATTCCCCCACTGCCTTGTCTCCAGTCTGCTTCTTGCCAACCTTGGCATTGAAGTCGCCCATCAGTATACTGCATTTTGTTTTGACTTTACCCATCGCCGATTCCACGTCTTCATAGAAGGTTTTGACTTCCTGGTCATCATGACTGGATGTAGGGGCGTAGACCTGTATAACCTTCATTTTGTACCTCTTATTAAGTTTCACAACTAGACCTGCCGCCCTCTCGTTAATGCTATAGAATTCCTGTATGTTACCAGCTATGTTCTTATTAATCAGGAATCCGACTCCTAGTTCTCGTCTCTCCGCTAAGCCCCGGTAGCACAGGACGTGCCCGCTTTTTAGCACCGTATATGCTTCTTTTGGCCTCCTAACTTCACTGAGCCCTATTATATCCCATTTACTGCCCTCTAATTCCTCCAATAGCACTGCTAGACTCGCCTCACTAGATAACGTTCTAGCGTTAAACGTTGCCAGGTTCATATTCCAATGGCGGCCTGTCCGTACACTCTGACAAAGTAGAGCGTAATGATAAATGGCCAAATAATACCACATGTTCGATCGTACAAGTTTCTAGGTGTCATAATCGACAGGGACTTGTCATGCAGCCCTCACGTATCACACGTGAAAAAAAAAATAACGGTCGATGGGCATCTGCCACCTTTTCAAGTTTTTCACTGACAAGACTTGGAGAATGTCGACAAGTGCCATGTTACAACTGTACAGGGTACTTTTTCTAGGCTTCCCGCGATACAGCTTGCCAGCAATAACCAAAGCAGGTAAAACGAATCTGCGCACAATACAAAATGTTCAGGCTCAAGCGCTCGGGATCTGTCCAGGCCTGTGTGAAGTACTCACAAAGTAAGGAACGGAAGAGCACACGACAGTGCGGCTGTCCTCAACAAGAGGAAAAGAAAGACAAGGGAGGCTCGTGCAGCGAAGGAAAAAGGGGCTCGCGCAGGGACTGAGTTCGTTGGAACGCCGGCACGACTAGGGCCGCAGGGCCTACGGAACCCACATCTACGAGTGAGGTTCACATGACCGGGCGTCCGTCTTCGGGTCAGAGAACGCCTCGGGTCGTCACCTGTCACGAGGCCTCGGAGCGGCCTGCTGCAACCTAGAACCCGCATCTACGCTCGGGGTTCAGGAGAGGGGGCGTCCTTCATCGAGACGAAGAGCGCTTCGGGTCGTCGCCTTGAACGAGGCCTCAGATCGGCCTGCTGACATCTCGGAACCCGCATCTACGCGCGAGGTTCGGGAGACCGGGCGTCCGTCATCGAAGTGAGCGCCTTGGGCCGTCGTCTTGGACGAGGCCTTGGAGCGGCCTGTTGCCGTCTACGGAGCTGTGGGCCGTCCATCTTTTCCTGTCCCATACTGTTGCGTCGACGTTCCCACGCCGACCATCACTCTACCAGAGAGTGTTCCACCTCAAAGACTCTACTAGTCTCACCACGCTCCAGACTTCAACCGCAACCTCGTGAGACTACATTTTTTTCTTCCTGCTTACGAACAACCTGGGGTGTGTGGTCCTAGTTGAAGATCTTTTTCGTGTTTACGTGCCGTCTAATATAATTGTCGTGTGCTTCCTAATCATGCACCGCCTCCTCTATCTTCCTCGCGTCACACGCCTTGCACCGTGACGACCCTAACCATCACATATCTGGCGTCCGCGACAGGACCGCTCTTACGCTATAGAGAAGAGCATCACATTGCATATGCGTGTCTGACGGGTGAGGATGGAGACAGACAAGCTTACGGCAAATGGAAAAGAGCTGGGGTTGACTGGCCCGGCGCTGGAACAATGGGTAGACGAAGAACGCGCACGCGAAAGAGAAGCGCGTGAAGCACGTCTGGCTGAACGCAATGCAGCAAAAGAATCTGATGCCGAAGCGCTAGCTAAATTAAAGGCAGAAAGGGAAGTGCTCGAGGTCAAGTTACAGTTTAGGGAGCTAGATGCGACAGCGGGTAGCATGACTACTGGGCAGCTTACAGAGAGTGTGCACGCAGGCGCTACTGAGAGCTACCAAAGTCCGCACAAACTAATCCCAGCATTTAACGAAGGACGCGACGAGTTGGATGCATACATTGAACGATTTGAGCGCGTCGCAACGAGCGAAGGCTGGCCACAAGACAAATGGGCCTTATCGCTAAGCCTCTATTTGACTCTAAGTGTTGTCGGCAGAATGGCACATGATCATGCCATGGACTATGCGACACTAAAAAAGACGCTTTTGCAACGCTTCAGGTTCATGGAGGAAGGCTACCGAAACAAGTTTCGATCGGCGAAACCCGATAATTGCGAAACTGGTAGAGATGTTTGCGGTCGTCTATTGGGATATTTCGATCACTGGCAAGAAATGGCCTAGACGGACCGGACATATATGATGCTCTGCAGGACAAGATTGTTTCAGAACAGTTCCTGATGACTTGCCATGAGAAACTGGCAGTCTTTTTTTAGAGAAAGGAATTGTAGGGGCTTGACAAGCTAGTGAAAGCTACTGATCATTACCTGAAGGCGCAGAGGTCAGTCAGCCTTGGCAAAGGTAAGCGCGAGAGAGAACCTAGGAAGCCACCAAGTCAAGCTCGAACCTCTGAGTGACAAGAAGAGAAGGAAAGACCCCGCTGGCTTTCTTTGTGGTAGGCGCGGTCACAGAGCTGCTGATAGCTGGACCAATACGAAGGTTTCAAATACAAATACATCTTTCTGCACAACGCGCCGCCGCACTGAGCATAAGACAGGTGACTGCCCCAAAAAAGCCAACAGTATCGAGAAGGCTTCGTGCTCGATGCAGCAAGTAGATGTGTCCAAGACAACGAAGAGATTCAGACCTTGTGTCGAGTTCCCGGAAGTTCGGAACGCGGGAGAACGCAAACGCATAAACGAGACGGAAAGGCTATGCTTACTGCCGAAGGTGTACTTGAAGGACATCCCGCTACTGTCTTGCGAGATACGGGATGCGACTTGATTATTGTCAAAAGGTCTCTTGTACCAGACGGTAAGCTGAGAGGAAAAATTTCCTCGGTCTGTCTTCTGGACAAAAGATCGTTGAAGCTACCTGAAGCAGACGTGGAGATCGCGTCACCGTTCTTCACAGGCAAGACTCGGGTCTTATGCATGGACAATCCTTTATATTACATTGTCCTGGTAAATGTGAAAGGTGTGCGGAATGTCTCAAATCCTGGCAATTAATGGAAAAGACATCTTTATACATTGAACGCTGCGGATGAATCATTTAGAGCAGACGGTGGAAACTGTTCTACCAATGAATCCATCTTTGCTGACACTTTATCATCGGCTGCTAGAGAAACCACGGACAAGTCAGAAGTGGCAGCGACAACACGACAGACAAGATCAAGTTCGCATCCGTTACCAGTGCCAGCTATTTACCCTCTAGCCCAACCGGCTTGAGAACCAGGCAAAGGGATGACGGCAGTCTACTTAAATGCTTTGAAGCAGTGGACAAAGAGATGAAGGCTAGATTCACCGACGTCCAATTCATTATAAAGGAGGGAATTCTTTACCGAAAGTAAACACTACGGTCAAAGCAACAAATGGAACAGCTTGTCGTGCCCAGAAGCCTTTGTCATATTGGGATGAAAATGGCTCACGAAGGATTACTTGCAGGACATCAAGGAATAAAGCGAACCACATACCATGTGAGCGAAGAGTTCTACTGGCCTGGAGTCCAATCAGACATCACGCGATTTGTTAAATCATGCGATACGTGCCAGAGTACTTTTCCCAAACACTTAATAGGTCGAGTACCATTAGGAAATATTCCCGTCATTGATACCCCGTCTAATAGAGTTGCCATCGACATTGTGGGACCATTAACTCCCATGTCAGAGAAAGGGAATATGTACGTTCTGACAATGGTCGATATGGCAACTATGTATCCTGACGCTGTGGCACTGCTTAGCATCGAAACAGAAAAAATCGCTGAGGCGCTCCTGGAGATGTTCTCTCGTGTAGGAGTCCCACATGAGATAATCAGTGACAGAGGCACATCATTCTCGTCACGCCTGATGGAGCTAAGCCGGCTTCTCTCTTTTACGCAGTTGCCAACAACTCCATATCATCCGATGCAAGATGGCCTCGTGGAGAGGCTCAACGGCACCCTTAAACAAATGATAAGACGAAAGCGTCAAGAGAGCCCCAAAAAAAGGGGCCGGCACTTGGCACCATTGCTTTTTGCTTATCGCGAAGTTCCTCAGTCAAGCCTGGGTTTTGCACCCATTGACTTGTTGTACGGCCGTTATGTCAGAGGGCCCATGGCGATATTGAAAGAATTATGGGCAGGTGATCATCTTGATGACGCAAAAATTTCATACGAGTATGTAGTTGAGCTGCGGAAGCGTCTTGGAGATGCTTGTCGTTTAGCCAAGGAGGAGCTTCAGAGAGCAAAACTTGTACAAAAGAAGCACTATGACCGGAAGACCAGACCACGTCTTTTAGCTGTTAGAGACAAGGTTCTGCTACTGCTCCCTTCGGACAACAACAAATTAGTTCTTATGTGGAAAGGTCCATTCACTGTACTTGAGGGGAGAAACGACGTCGATTACGATATTGACCTCGAGACAAGGACAACGCTATTTCATGTAAATCTACTGAAAAAGTATGAGGAACGGCCACCTTTATCACTGCCATTACCGGAAGCGTCAGCTGCTTGTCAGACTGAGGTCACCGAAAACGACGATCTACCATGCGTACCGTTTCAAGGCAAAGAATCGGCGGCCAACGTGAGTCTATCGGAATCGCTCTCTCCTCACCAGCGCGCTCAAGTCACGGGTCTACTGTGAGCATATATGAGAATGCATTCACCGACGTACCCAGCAAGACACACCTCGTCCAGTGTAAGCTGGAACTTACCGAGAATACAATCAATCAATCAATCAATCAATCAATCAATCAATCAATCAATCAATCAATCAATCAATCAATCAATCAATCAATCAATCAATCAATCAATCAATCAATCAATCAATCAATCAAATATTTATTTCCAACGACAGTTGGGGGTCCCATAGGCGAACAGCGGCAATAACACCACTTGAAAATGTCTAAGGGCCCACGTACATGACAGCGGTATTAAGATGCATACTTTCAAAAACAAATTTGCAATAAGAGAATAAGAAATGCAGCTTTAAAAAATAAAGTTAACATAGGTTGGTTGTACATTATAACTTAAATATTCAATGTTCATGTGAACACATAATAAAATGACGAAAACAATAAACGCGATACGAAGAGTAATGAAACATTCTTGATCATGTTCGGACAGTATATTATAGTATGAAGAGATTCTCTCTCTTCATATTTACTAAGTAGGGACAGCAGTGTAAATCTAAGAGACTGCAAAAAATAGGTCATGCGAGAACGAGGAACAAACCACTTGTCGGCGCTGCGGGTGCGTGAATCCGTGTAATGCATGCTTATATTAAATGAACCTTTAATAAACACTTTGAATTGTTCCTTTGGGAAAAAATAATCATACATTAAACGAAAATCCAACATGCGTTTCACACTGATTATCTTATAGCGAGTAAGCAATGTACCTGTAGAACTATTGCGCGCGACGTTTGCAATATACCGAAGTGCTCTTTTCTGCAATAGGTGAATTGTATTTATGTTACTTAGGGTTGTGGTGCCCCAGACTAACAGGCAGTAAATTATATGGGAAGAAAACAGAGCATGAGAAATCTGAAGCTGAGCTTTTTCTGGAAGAAAGTGCCTACATCGTGACAGAACACCAGCAGCACACGACAATAATTTAGTCGGTCATATAAGCAGAAAAGCGCCTTTCCATTAACTGTTGTTACATTGTTTCAAATTGCTCTTCCATGAATTCAAGTCCCTCTTTCATTTGTTTAACCTCGGCACGTAGTTCGCGCAGGTCAGAGCGTGCTTCCCGATCCTTCTGTGCCATCACAAAGAGTAGAAAGTGCAAAATGTGCAAAAAGAAATTCATTTCAATTCACTAAGCAAAAGAATTCCATACATCCGTAAACATGCGGTCGTATCCAATACCATTTGCTACCCAAGAAGCGGCACAAAAAGAAATTGGAGAAATGCTACGACAAGGCGTCATAGAACCATCTGAGTCCGCCTACCAGTGGCGTATAGTTATCGTGAAGAAAAAAAGATGGTGCAGTACGTCTATGCATTGATTTCAGGCAATTCAACAAGATACTGGTCAATGACAACGAGCCTATACCTCAGGTGGATATTATCTTTGGACAACTGGGAGACGCACAGTATTTTTCAAAGTTTGACTTTCCTAAGGGTTACTGGCAGGTGCCCATGCATGAAGAGTCGAAAACAATGACGGCTTTTGCTACGGCATCAGGCCTGTATCAGTTCCACTTCATGCCGTTTGGCATTAAAACTGCCACAGATGTTTTCGACCACCTCATGAGAAAAGTGGTAACAGACATACCACATATTTACTACTACTTCGATGACGTGCTCATTGCCAATGAAACGTGGAATGAACACATGGGTACACTTGAGTCATTTTTCCAACGAGTGAGAAAATCCACGGTTGACAATTCGGCCCACAAAAAGTGAAATTGGTCAAAGATCAGTGAAATTCCTCGGCCACCTCGTTGGAAGCGGTATCGTTCGACCGCAGGCCGAAACCCTATACAAAATAAAGGCTGCGAAGCGTCCACGTGCACAGACGAAAAAGGAAGTATGCTCATTTTTCGGACTTACAGGGTATTATCGAGACTTCGTCCACAATTATGCTGAGGTATCTTTCCCGCTCACTGAACTGACCAAGAAAAGAGGCCATAATAAAGTAATTTGGGGAGAACGTGAACAGAAAGCCTTTGATGGACTCAAGACCTTCCTCTATATACCACCTGTATTGAGAGCACCGGTTTTTTCCAGACCTTTCGTACTCCGCAAGGACGTATCATCAACAAGTATAGGTACCATACTTATGCAGCGTCATGAAGGAATTATGCACCCGCCGTCATATGCAAGCCACCGACTACAACCACGAGAAGTTGCCATCTATACGTGCGAGGTTCAGGAGACCGGGCGTCCGTCATCGAAACGAGCG
Source organism: Dermacentor andersoni (assembly GCF_023375885.2). Lineage (NCBI taxonomy): Eukaryota > Metazoa > Arthropoda > Arachnida > Ixodida > Ixodidae > Dermacentor > Dermacentor andersoni. The sequence continues at coordinate 87,200,253 of NC_092818.1, forward strand.
CCTTGGGCCGTCGTCTTGCACGAGACCTCGGAGCGGCCTGTTGCCGTCTACGGAGCTGTGGGCCGTCCATCTTTTCCTGCCCCGTACTGCTGCGTCTACTTTTTCACGCCGGTCATCACTCTACCAGCGAATGTTCCACCTCAAAGACTCTATGAGTCTCACCACGCTCCGGACTTCAACCACAGCCTCGCGAGACTACATTTTTTTTCTTCCTGTTTACGAACAACCTGGCATCTGTGGTCCTAGTTGAAGATATGCTTCGTGTTTACATGCCGTCTAATATAATTGTCGTGTGTTTCCTAATCATGCACCGTCTCCTCCCTCTTCCTCGCGTCACGCGCCTTGCAACGTGACGATCCTAACCATCACAGCCTGCCTCAGAGTGCATGAGCATTGGCTACGATAGCAATCGCTAGAGACCGCCTTGTCAATACCCACATAGAAATTGAAGTGCTCAGGAGCCATATAAGGCATCTTGCCAGGACTCCTCTTCACACTTAGCCTCTCTACCAGGGGACAGACCACGTACATCTTTCAGCCAAACGACAACCGCACACGGTGAATCATTGCCAGCTTGTTTCACTCCGGCTGCGAGACCTTCCATTCCTCCATGGTGCCTCGCTCAGCCAAAAATCAACCTCACCATACCTGGCATCACGAAAAAAGCTTATCTGTCATCACCAGCCCTTAAACAGCTCATGTTACTACTTTTGTACGAGAACTACCGTGACTCTACGCATATCTAGACTGCTGGATCTGTCCTGCCAAACAGCTCCGCGGCGGCAACCGTGATACCAGCGAAAGTTACAACAATCAAATTTAAGACGACTCACGCGACAACATCGACGGCAGCAGAGCTCGCAGCGCTCTTTACTGCCCTTTATTACATTGGTGATGAACTGCCACACAAGTGGACGATATTCTGCGATTCAAAGGCGGCACTGCAGTCTCTTCTGTAACCTCTACGACGTGGACCGCACGAATAGCTAATATTTCACATTACACAGACATTGCACCACATAAGTGATGCAGGCCATAAAATAACTTTCCAATGGCTTCCAAGTCACTGCGGGATTATCGGCAATGAACGGGCCGATCAAGCTACCCGTTCAGCCCATACTGAAGACCACCACGTACCAATTCCTCTTTCTAGAACTGACGCAGCACGGAAGCTCCGCCTGCTTGCTCGGCAGTGCACCACGTCGCAATGGAATGAGCTACATTTGAGAAATTTTCGACTGTACTCCCCTGATCCCGCATTCAGTCTTCGAGCCCCATCAAAACTTCGCCGTGGAGACGCCACGCTTTTGTATCGACTGTGGTTGGGCGTTACATTTACCAAAGCCTCTACGTTTCGTATAAGGATGACCGACACCGCAACCTGTGACCACTGCGGCCATGAAGAATCGATTGGCCATATCTTGTGCCCCAGTTACAGTACACAGCACACAGCAGTACATAGCAGTACAGTCCACATGCCTTCGCCACGAACTTGACCAGCTGAACGATCAACCACTATCGGAAAAAAAGAATTCTACACCATAGAAATGACTTAACGTCACAGAAGAAAGCCGTGCAAGCTCTATTGCGCTTTTTGCAATCTACCGGCCTTTGTGAACGTCTCTAACTGGAACGACTTTTGTGTGTGTGTCTGCGTGCGTGCGTGTTTTTTTAACGCTTTCCTCTCTGTCCTCTTTCTAACCCCTATCTCCCATCCCCAGTGTAGGGCAGCAAACCGGAGACTGATACCTGGTTAACATCCCTACCTTTCCTGTTCGTCCTCTCTCTCTCTCTCTCTCTCTCTCTCTTTCGGCAACTGTAGCTTATGTAACCGTAATGTTTATCGGGAAACGCTAGTGGCGAATTCTATGCACGAAGGCGAGCTAACTGGTAGAAACGCGGCCTCTTGCGTGGGCTGCGATGGATGGATGGATGGATGGATAAATTCTATGAGCGACCCCTTTTGAAAGGGGCGGTGGGTTGCGCCACCAAGCTCTTGTTAATATATTGGTTTATAATGTCCTACCTTCGTTAGAAATGAAAAAAAAAACAACAACAACGAAGAATTCCCATAACCAAACTTTCTGAACCCCTATCAGGAACTTTGTTTTTGTACGCCTCCGTTGTTTGTCGTTTCCCTTCTTTTCCTCCACCAATTTTCCAATCGCCTCTTACTAATCCCTACTGCAGGTATGTTTACTTGCCACCTGCTGTCGTTGATCCCAAGGGCTACAAGGAGGCCACAGGTGCCTAGATCGACCACTGGGCAGATAGATATCTTCACATTCTAATAAAACAAGCTTTACCACAGCAAGCACATGCTTCTTCTTCCTTCTTATATGTCGCTTTATAAGTGCGTGTAATAATGCATCCTGATGTCGCTTCAAAACGTAATGAGCTTCCCTTTGAGTTATCAAATTGTTTCTTTCCTGATTTCGTTTTTTCCTCTTAAGTAGTTGCTTATAGCAGGTTTCTTTTCCACTGATATCACCCATGAGATTACCTCAGCCTCTCTGGCTTTGTGCTTGGCATTCTTCGTTGCCATGTTGCCTACTATACCGGTCGCATACTTGCTGGTAAGCTTCCTAGTTCTTTTCCTCCATTGTGAGTTTTTCCTGTCCAAATACCTGAATACTCTCCCAGCGCATTTACTTTCTGCCATATTCCTCAGTCGTTTTTCACTATTAATTTTACTGTGAGCTTCCCTCACTTCAAACCTTCCTCCAGCCTATAACACCCTGCACAGCTTCATTTGTAGTCTTCCCGTGAGCGCAATGCGAGGCGTTCCACTGACCTTTGGTTGACATCGAGTCCTGATTCTACGCCTGACTTCAAGCAAACAACCACAATTCCAAGTGTAAGTTCTGGAATCATTACACCTTTCCACATACCCCGGAACACCTCGTGCCTCTTGTATCCCCATGGCGCTCTGTGTTTCATTGTGGCCGCATTCCTCTTTCCCTTTACTGTTATTGTTTTTCCCTGTCTTTCCGTATATCTATTACCTTCGTTTATCTATGTACCAACATATATATATTCTTTTACGCGAGGTATTTTTCTGGCCCTGTATTGACACTCTCTGTTCACTATTTTCATTAACTCGCATAACACATGATTTTTAATGCTAAATTTCAGACCTAAATTATCACTTTCCTGTCCACAGATGTTAGCCAGACAATGCATGGGAGGCGAGCGCTATCTCGAGGTATTGCAAGGAACCGGGCGCGCCGCTCCGTGGCCGGTCTATGGATAGTAGAAACGCTGGAAAAGGGGTTTGTGTTTGACTATCCGCGTAACAGAATTATTTTCTCGTATATTCAAATTATAATCCGACGCTATCATGTCTACAGGTTGTGTGTAAGTCGTACTTTACGATTTTTCTGACGTATTTTACTTTGAGAAATTTAATTAGTACTGTAACTTTTTTTGCGCTAAACGGAGGGCCTGCGTGGTCGGGTATGGGCGGTTTGGAATGTACTTCATCGAAGCGAAACTGGACGCCGACGCCGGATTTTCTGCGACATGGGGCCCTTAACGCTATCGCCTTAATAAGCCTGCGTAGTAGTGTATGGCGTGAACTGCTAGCACCTGCTGCGGCGTCGACTGTTTCTCCTACAGAGTTTCGTAATGGGAACTCTGGCGCTGCCATGGCTTAGCCACCATGGGAATGATGGGAAGTATATCAATTTTTCTCATCTTCATGCTTGTGGATTCAGACGTTCTTGTGCATTCATTTATTACGCTTCATATGCCTTCCTTCTGGCAAATTTCAGAGCAATCTATACTTTTCTAAGTGCGGAAAACGCTACTAATTGCAACGGTTCAGCTTGTCGCGGCGGCCAAATCGAAACGCGGCAAGCATCTCAAGGCAGTGGCTTGCCCGCGATAAATTCATACGAGCGTCATATGTTGCTTGGCGATACATGCTTCCATGACGTAATGGTTTCAATATCGAGCGTCTGTACTAGAGGTCCTGTGTTCGAATGCTACCGTCGGACAATTTTAATGATATATTTATTACGCAGTAGGATCTGTTGTAAGAGAGAGTGTAGGTATGGCATACAGAGGCTGCACGATGTGCTTGATAGTAAATAAGGTGGTAGGCGCGCGTATCAAAGTGGAACGCTGGGTACGCCAGAGTTACCCACTGTCGCCATTGCTTTTTTTTCATGTACATTGAATCTTTTTGTTTGAGCATGATCAATAGCACCACCATACGAGGATTTCGTCTCCATGCAGCGGAAGTACATCTGCTGGCGTATGCAGACGACATAGCACTTTTTTGTGCTCATCATGAAAGCATCAATAATGCTGTAAAAGTTGTCGAAGATTTCTGTGAGGTTAGTAGCAGTGCAATCAACTGGGGAAAGTGTTTGGGATTTTGGCACGGATACTGGCCAACGTGCCCAAACATTTTCTGTAATATAAGGTGGGATATGTCTCCTGTAACCTATCTGGCAGTGCCATTGGAAAATTATAAATATAGCGAGCCTTTGTGGCGGCGCAAAGTCGCTGAAGTGCGTCAGAAAGCTGACAACCTAAAGTATCTTTATTAGTCAATTTTTGCGAGAGCAACAACGTGTAATTTGTTTTTAATAGGAAAGTTGTATATAATGCAAGTAATTCATTGCTGACGTGTGAATGTGCAAAAAATGTATAGAGTTTGTCCTTTTCATTTGGGGATCTAAGTGGGAGCGCACACAACGAACCAACCTATTTCGTCGTGCGCGCTACGGAGGATTGAGTTTGTCGCAGCTCTACATACGATAGCTAGTGAACAGATTCACGTTTTTTCGAGAATGTATCAGACCCGTTTCTCCGGACTGTTTGTCAAATTAGACTGGGAAGCGTATTGTCTAATTTAGTAGTCACGTCGGAGCGTACGCCGCAAGGCCTCAGCGGATACCTAAAAGAGATATACCTGTCGTATACTTTCCTGCAGGCTCGTTTCTCTTTAGACTACCTTTGCACTGTGTCGCGGAAGAAACTATATAATGGTCTAAGTGATACGGTCTTGCCCGTTCCTCTGTATAGATCACACTTCTGGGCTGGACCATGGGCAAATGTTCTTAAACGATTTAAAAGTATGAATGTACCAGGAGGGTTTAAAACATTTTCCTTCAAACTGCACACAAACACGTTAGATGTGAAGACTTATCTGGATGAAAAGAGAATTTTTGTACCTTGGGGGATTCACTGTTTCATTTGTCGAAAGTCAGAAACGATCGAGCATGTATTTCTGGATTGTTTGGAAGCATTTTTCATCTGGGATATCTTACAACGTACCCTCAAGAAAGACCTACCTGTGGACGCATTCGCCAGTTGAATATGAGGATGGTATTTCATTCGACCTCATTATGCTCCTGAGCCTCCATAGCATTTGGCGATCTAGGATGGCAGTTCGAAACGCTGACATAGACGCGAAGCCGATACGGCTATATTTAAGGGAAAACACCAGCAGAAGTATAGCTGTGTACCACTTTCAAACCCCACCGCATGAATGGCTCCCTAGAGTTGAAACATTGTTAAACATGCGCAAATATTAACGGGTTCGCACAATAAGGCCAGTTCTTAGAGACCGGCTCCCCGAATGTTTTTATTAGGTGCTTGTGCTGTTCAATGTGGTAATAAAGAAAAAAATAGACCGTGACGTAATGGTTTCAATATCGAGCGCCTGTGCTAGAGGTCCTGTGTTCGAATGCTGCCGTCGGACAATTTTAATAATCTTTATTTAACTATTTATTACGCAGTACATTGCTAAATATGACAAGTTTACAATGTTGCGAAGCCGTTTGAAGCCAGAAGGACGAAGTGTAGGCAAATCCATGTAGTTCCCATAATTCCCACGCTGACTCAACCGCTCCCTTTGCAGCTCCCGTAGACAACAGCGCCATAGTTCCCTCTAGTAATTGTTGTATGAAACTCTATAGCTTCTCCTGCAAAGAGGAAGTACCTTACGCTTACATCTTGCCGGAGCACAGATGTGGAGCCACGATGCCTGAAAGCATGTGGGATAAAACATGCCTGCACTGGAATAAACTGTGTCCCGACGTGAACCTTAGCGAGATAGCCTCACCTGATAGTGCCGCTAGTTCGGTGCAATACTTCCTCTATACACACAAATAGTCACCTACCTTCAGTAGTCAAAAAAGCGGGGCTGAATTCGAAAAGACTATGGGTCTTTCTATTGGTCAGGCGCCTTCGTTAACATGTCAGTTATGGGAACTAGCCGGCCACTGCTCCTAATAACCTTTGAGGTCACGGGGCCTGATATTTTAAGACCAAGTGCCTTCATCTGTTGGCCATCGCCATGTCCACCTTATGCTTATTATGTCAACCGCCAACGTGAGGGGTGGATGTTCGAGCGCTGGCCAATGAGGGCACGCTATTACGAAAGAGGGGTGTACTTCCCCAAGCTTCTCTTTTGTAACACCATTTTGTCCCCGGCCGGCGAAGAAAGGGATAACACACGAACACACACAGAAATAGTACATTTCTGCGGGCTCTCTATGTGTACTGTCGATTTCTTAGCATGCGCATAGTTTCGAAATGTAATCATGGACCAGATGGCATTCGTTTCTTTTTCTCTGGTGACCGCTTTTTCACCGGCCAACAAATGTTACACGTAATCGTTCGGTCAGGACATGCCAGCATGTATCGGAAGCTTCACGGATGTTATCGACAGTTCTATCCGTCGCCTGTTGTCATCGATCCTTGTGTGAGGTTGTTGCATGCGCGACACGAACTGTGCAGTACTTTCTGCAGGGCACGCGCGCACCATCGATTACGCTGGAACGCTCGACGAGTCATGTATGAAAGTCGACGCGCTTGACCAGAGCGTCACTTGCTTCGCTGGGCACAAGTTCGGCCAATAAACAGTTAGTTTCGTGATTTAGAGTTTTCGCGACTGTGTTCATCACCGTCACTACAACGTGACAGTATGCTCGCAGCAACGATTGTCCGGCACCTGTTCCTATACGAAAAAATTTAGAGTGCTTTGTGAATATGGGCAGTGAATCGGCCCTAACGCTATTTACCACGAATGAGTGCCATCAGGAATACATCTGCGAGTCGACGAAGAGTAGACCCCCGCTTCTCAAAAGCTGTGCCGCCTTTACACGACAAACAAAACGCGACCATTAAGCGGTCAACACTGATAGCAGCACGCCCAGTAGTACGTGGGAGTAAGACGGGAGAGAAAGTCGAGCGTTGATCTTGCCGGCGTAGTGAATCCTCGGAGCGTTATCACAGATGGTCGCTCAGTCCGGCAGGGTCTTCAGAAATCGTAGCAGTGCTTTTGTGGCCTTCTGTAGCTGCGACGTGCGAGACCGTGGTCCTTCGAATCTGTCCAACAAGAAAATTCTACTAGCCCCTGGAATTCTTAATTTCATCACCTCATCTAGTCTTCTGCCTTCCTCGACTGCGCTTCCCTTCTCTTGACACCCATTCTGTAACTCTAATGGTCCACTGCTTATATGCCCTACGCGTTATGTGCCCTGCCCATCTTAATTTTTTCTCTTGATGTCAACTAGAATATCGGCTGCACCCGTTTTGATCTCTAATTCCCACTGCTCTCTTCCTGCGTCTTAACGTTACGCCGAACGTTTTTCGTTCCATTGCTCTTTGTGCGGTCCTTAAGTTGTTATTGGATTTTCAAGCTACTGCTCCATACGTTAGTACCGGTAGAATGCAATGAGTATGCACTTTTCTTTACAACGATAGCGGTTCCGGTCATGATTTGGCCAATCCAGGCGTAGCCGTTCTAACCCATTCTTTTTATTTATCTGGAAATCTCCTTCTCATGATCAGTGTCTACTGTGGTTAATTGACCTAGATAAACGTACTCTTGCACAGATTCTAGAGGCTGACTGCCAATCATTATTTCTTTTTCTTTTGCTTTAATATGAAATTATCTGTTGTGAACAAAAAAAAAAGTCCCACGCTTCTACCACAAGCATCATTTTTAACCCTTGCTCTTCCCCAACCGAAACTTAACGGAAGGTTAACCGATCGAAGCTCTTGATCCGATTGCCCCGTTTGGATCGCGAGCTTCGGTTAATCGATTTATCCTAAATTATATGGTGGCAGATTTTTGCGCAACGAAGTCTTAACAGGTGTAATTAAGGGGCACTAGATGCTTGTGCGCATGAGTGTAAAGAAAGAGAGCAATATAGCACTTCTGGGAGTCTTGTAGCGAGTCCCCGCTCATTAATTAATTAATTCATTCATTCATTCATTCATGTTGCTGCGCCTGCGCTAGTAAACAAAGTGCTCATAGCAACTGGCTGTATTTCTTTGTGTAGCATCGGCAATAATGTCAAATTATGTAAGCAGTGCATTAAGCGCTTACTATTTAACCCCCGGCCCATCCGCTGACACTCGTGGGATCCGAGACCTCCACCTTTTCGGCACCTTCCGGCTCCCACGCTGCGCCGCTTTGTCTCCACGCGCGTCCTCGGGGTCTCCGCGCTTAACGAGAAGCCGTACTAATGAGCCCCACTCACCGCAGGAAAGCGCGTACGGAAGAATAGAATTTAGCGGAAGGCTAATGCGCTTATCGAACGTCTAAAAAAAAAAAGAAAAAACAGAAGGCACTTCCGGCGATGGTTGCGCGCTTAGCCCTCGACGTGTTATCGGTGGCTCCCTCCCTCGACTTCGGCGACATTTCTTGAAGCGGACGCTCCTTCGTGCGCTTGTCGCATGCGTGGCTTCGTACATGTTGGCACTTAAGGCATGGAAACGGAAAACAGTTACAAAACTTTGATCGCCTACCTGTATAGATATATTGTTGCAGGAAGAAAGCAGGCTCACGAGTGTAATCTATATTATTTACAAGCGATACGTATGGCGCTCAGGCAACGGCCACAGTCTACGTCTTCCTCTCGTTCGTGTCACCTTTTTCGTTCTGATATATATATATATATATATATATATATATATATATATATATATATATATATATATATATATAGTTTTCATTCAGGTGCACTTTGTAGTCACCGCGATGACATTGCTCAGCTGTACCATACCCACGTTCGAAATGGAGGAGCATCCGAAAGAAAAGCGTGGCCGCAAATAAGGCCCTCCGGAAAGAGAAACTAAAGCTGCATGAGCCTTTGACTTCTTTCGAAGCTGCATGGGCATGACTTGTTCATTTCCTTCTTATTTCTTTAACGCATTAGACGCCTTTAGTGCTCATAAAAAAATTGTGCATTTTCTTTTTCTTTTCCTTTCCCTTTTCTTTTTTTGTCCGTTTACATTGAAGAGACCCACAATCAACGAACCTTCATAGCCCGTAGAAATTGTTAAATGCAGACGTTTATCCCAATTGTTTGCATTTTGTTGGAGGACAAAAGTACTCAAAAGTAAAATGCTTCTATTACAAATATTACGAACATGCCACGCCAGTCACAAAAAGACAAAGAAAAGACACAATATAATTTTTTCTTCATCTTTTCGTTTTCATTTCAATCTGTGTAAAGTTATACTTTCATGGACCCTCGATGACTGGCTTCTTGGTTTCACCACCGATTTATTGAGCAGCAAGCCACATCATGGTATGTGAGGAACTCATTATAGCAGAAGTCTCCAAACTAACTTCGTCCGCTTTCTGTGATAATTAACTTCCGGGTAGAGCCAAGGAATGCCGGTTCTTTCGGGCCTAAATTTTCGTGTACCCAAGCAACACCACTATCGCCGTTACCAGTTCAGAAAAATATATGGGAAGAGAAATAAAAGAACTAAAAAATTCGGCGATAGCACAGAAGTGTGAAACATTATTTAACACCAACGCGAAGAGCACGTAAGCTTATTTCGTGGACCATTGCGATATCGAAAGAAGAAGTAGTAGTTTAATGACTGGAAAATGTAGAGGGGTCGGCCGGAAAATGGAGCATCTAGCCTGCTACTCTACGCAAGGGAAAGGGAAGAAGGAAAGAAAAAGGGTCACAATGGGGGATGATAATGGGAGGAACGAGGTGAAGGACACATTGCATAACTGGTATCACAAGTGCGAGTCCAGGCCCGTGTCGCCTAATAAACGTGAAAGAGCACGCATTGTCTCTATCGTCTGCCAACTCTGTGGTCATGCGCCTAGCAAGAGGTCCTCCGACAGTGGTCTATTGTGTAAATGTCTCAAGGTATCTGCCATAGTCAGTCTTTCGCGCGCATACTCAGGGCACACCACGAGCACATGGTCTATAGTCTCTACAGTGCCACACACTGAACAGTCCGGGGAGTCTGTCCGTCCAATGATGCGCAAGTATTTGCGCGTGAAGGCGACGCCTAATCGCAGTCTGTGTAGCAGGCATGTACGAGGGCGTGTGTTAGTACAAGAGCAAATGGTTACTTTCGCTGGCACACGCTGTGGTTGTTCAGTGGCTATGGTGTTGGGCTGCTGCGCACAAGGTCGCGGGATCGAATCCCGGCCACGGCGGCCACATTTCGATGGAGGCGAAATGCGAAAACACCCGTGTACTTAGATTTAGGTGCACGTTAAAGAACCCCAGGTGGTCGAAATTTCCGGAGTCCTCCACTACGGCGTGCCTCATAATCAGAAAGTGGTTTTGGCACATAAAAAACTCCATAATTTAATTATTTTCGCTGGCGCTCGTTCTCACTCGGCCGGCCTGTGCCAGATCAATAGGAACGTTGCTTCTTTTACACAACTCATGGAGCGGGGTTTTCCTTGCAATAAAAAAAAAAACAGTCCAGACAATAAAAAGAGTCCAGACAAATAAAGTATTTTTTTAAAAAACTGAATTGCCCTAACTTATCGGTAAAAGGTGTATTGTTAGGAGAGAAAGCAAAGGCGAAAGCTTATTTTCATTATTTTTTTACTTAGCACTGAAACTTGGTTAAACGCCGTTCGAGCCGCTTCTGCGGATTTTTCTCCTAACCACCTTGTGTGTAGGGCGTATTCGCATTCACACGCCCTGTGAATCTGTTAGCCTGCAATAGGCTGGAGACAGCACGTGTAGGAACTGTACTGGGTACGTATGTATCCCACATCGCACTGATCACGCTAGTACCACATCGCTAGTACCCCAACATTCACGCTAGTACCACATCGTCACTTAATTTCTCCCTCTTCCTTTCCCTGTGTCTCCCTAACCCTTTACCTCAGTCGCGGTGTAGCAGGTGAGAGACAAGGTTCTCAGGCCGACATCTTCACCTTTCCTATCATTAAAATTTGTTTTCTCTCTCTCCACCATGTTTTGTAAGAAACAAACCAACCGCAGCGCCATACCGTCAGTATGACGTCATGAATTTCATTTTTTTTTTTTTTCGTACTTCAGCTGTTGTGTCTCAGTGAAAGTTCTTGAAACTTGCGAAGTTCACTCTCTGACTGCTTTAGAACACAATCCAGTGCGTCTTTCCTAAAGAAAGATTAACTAGCACCGATCACACGCTGTCAAAATCTATGACGTCAGGACGACCTGGCGCGGAAACTTTAAGGGGACTATTTTCGTGTGTTTTCTGGCGTATCGAGCATCTTTCCACGGTAAGAGTTTTCTTTTTCTCTCTTTCTTTTCTTTCTTTCTTCTTTACTAATACAACTAGCTGTAATTGTTTTTATCTTTAATGCTTCTATAGAATGCCGCTCAACGGATTTCCAGCGGATTTTCACAAAGCTGACTCTGGCTTTGACAATGATTACCAATTGTTTCTACTGAAGTTTCTTCTGCTATGGCAATCCAGGGAACTACTAGTCCGCCCCCCAGGCAACTATCCAGGAGAAATGATTCTCTGAGAGGAATAACTGTTGCTAGTCAAAACACAGAATATGGTTCGCGTCGTTCGTTCTGCTTTTTTTTATTTTTTTGAACTGCGAAGAAAACAATTGCCGCGTTTATTTTAGAAATCAATGTTCACCGAAAAAAGAACACCAACATTTCAGTGCTGTGCTGCTGCCTCTATTCGAGAACTCATATCTCTGCGAAGCACTCCCTAGCACTGTCTACGGACATTTATATTTTTCAATGCGTCACGCTAATGCAATGCCTTTTTTTAAGGCTGCATGCAGCTAAAGCTATTGAAGCGATCTCAGCCTATCTTAACGCACTCTCAAAAAAAAGAGAGCGAGCAAAAGAAAGTACGAAAGTTCTCAGCCTTCACACCTTGCACCCTTGAAATCCATATCGAATCAAAAATCACTCAGCAGGGATGACGGAAAGCTATCTGATCCAACATGCATACCATATCGGGGCAGAAAAAAAAAGGAAAGAAAAAATGTTGAACAACGTTCTGTGAGGCGGCCTCACTGACTTCTCAAACTCAAGAGCAAGAAAGGGCCCAAGACGCAGGCTTCGAGATCTTCATATTCAAAGTGATGAGAATGGAGGACTTAAAAAGCAATAGCGAATACATGGCTCGCGATATGTCGAGACTCACTGCACGCAAGAAGAAGAATGTGTTTAAACATATAATGGCATTGAAGTTGAAAACGAAACGAGAGAAAAAAGGTAAACAGAATTAAAGCTCAAGAATGCAACGTGGCTGCTTCTCGTCGCGTCCAAATCGGGAGCATGAAAGGGGTAAAAAAAATATGTTCGCGTGTGCGCGTGCGTGCGTGCGTGCAGGGGGGGGGGGGGGCGAGTGAAGCATGTGCGAAAGTTGAAAGGGGTGCTCAGGTGACGTAACTCACCGCATTATATTCTTTTCTTTTTGTTTTCTTTTTTTAACAAGTTTGTTCTTGGCGCCAGCTGTCATCTCTCTCGCGAAGCACGAGTTGCGCTATAAAAAAAGAAAGAAGGCAACAGTGACGATTAGCAAGAACCATCAAAATTGAACTCCGGAGAGTTTTCGAAATATATCTTTAAGGTGTTCTCAATCCCTTAAGGGACACACACACAAAAAAAAAGCTGATGACATGGAAGACAGGTGCTGATTTACGACCACTGACACGCAGGATGACAAATCCTTAACCGCCTATATTGAAAGGAGGGAAAATATGACGGCTTGAATGTGGGTGAGCCGAGGATACTTTCTTTTTCTTTTTTAAATAATGGCCGTGAAACACGCAGTATTTTTGCTTTATATACGCACATATTTTTAACCCGGGCTTTTCATATTCGCGTCAGATTACTGGGAAGGGTAAGATATGAAGGAACCCAACGACAGAAGCAACGACGGACTTGGCGAACCGCGGAAAATACAACACGCGAATGCGATCGGCGGGTACGGAATTTCGTCAGGTGTCATTAGGAAGGAGGGCATCAAGATCGCTGACGGAGATGACACGTGCCGCAAGAAGACAGATTTGAATTCAACGCGTAGAAGTTACGCACCCATTGTACGATAATTTTCACGTCGAGCGAAGCTCGCTGCGGTCGGATCCGTCATTTATTTTTTCAATTATTCTTTTTTCGCGTCTTGAAGCTTCACGCAGGAGTCCGCGCAGCATCATTTTCTTGCCTGATGCATTGTGCAGTTAACTTGCTAACTATGTAGCCAGTAAATGAATATAGCGCTATAAACACGTCAGAAAATCCACTGAACAGGTATAAATGTCCTGGAATATAAGGCATGCGTGGATTCGAGCAAGTTTTATTTCACGTCATCTTTAAAGACGATTCGGAAAAGAAATTATATTACATGTAATTCATGCGCACGCGCCCGCCGACCCTTCAACACCGCGGCGCTGCAATTTTGACAAGTGGGTCGCCCCTCACGATAAGCTCTTTCCGTTGGCGGGGCTCTTGAGCGAAAGCAGTGGCGCAGTTTATATTCAGCTGGAATGGTGGTCCGCCAGAGCTCGTATACACCAACGATCTCATCTTAAAACTGACCTTGCAGCAAGGCAGAAAGATGGGCGAGTTGAAAATGGTGCATGCTTATTAACCGGTGCGAAAACAAAGGAAGACACAGTGGTGTACAAAAACACAGGACGAGGGTTGTCTAACAACTGAAATTTATTGAACAAAACGCAGGTAGTTGGGCTTTTCTCGTGTTTTCTTTTTCAAGCGTTTTGTTCAATAAATTTAACTTGTTAGACAGCGCTCGTCCTGTATCCTTCTACCTCCGCGTCTTCCGTTGTTTTCGCGCTGATTAATAAGTATGACCTTGCAGACGCACCAACGCCAAAGCAGCACGTTAAAGGGCAAGCAAAGACGTTCATCAACTCAACTGCACTCAACTCGTGTAGACTATACTGACGAGAACACGTACAGAGTCTTGAAACTCCACCGTTAAACAACACATTTTCATTAGTGCACTCCGCTACCGGCAGTACTAGTTCGCTGTACTGGCGGTCCCGGTAGACGAACGGTGTTATGTTTCAATACGACGATGAGCATTCCCTAGACGTTTACCCAGAGGCAGGCCTGTCGTCATCGCGCGCCCAGACGACGCGAGGCCCGAAATAGACTGTGACGCTCAAACAAAGGAGCTCACTTCGAGGGACAACTACCTCGACGACCATTCCACCTGAACGTAACCCTGACCAGCTGAGCTAATTGATGAAAGGGGGCCAACGTCAAACGCTACCATGGGAACAGCTTTGACCTCGGATTCCAAGATTGCTACGTGCTTGCGCCATATGCGAGGACGAAGGTGCAATATAGGAGGCGGAGACCGGCAGAACGGTGCGACATCATGGGAGGGATATTGCGACCGATTCGACGATTGTGATTGGCCGAGGTACAGTCATCAGATTCCTTAGTCTATAGTCCCTTGAGAAGACGACGGTATTAAAAGCGGATGCCTTTGATGCAGTGGGAGGTGGGCTGATGTGTTCTGATGTGAACTCAGTCGTTTAACATGCGCCTTCATGGAGTGGGCTTCCGTAACTGGGGCCAGTGTGATAATGTAGAATGAACCATTTTTCCTTCATTACCGCTACCTGGCTTACTCGTCAATGGGCTTGGTGGATTCCTGGCACAAATGCCACCTCGAGCCGCAACAACGGGCCGTCCCTGAAATTTGCAAGTGGTTAAGCTGATCACTGATGACCGTGAGGAAAGGAACGTCCCCTGCGAAGGACACTGGACACAGTCGCGACAGTGCGCCTCGCACGACATAGTGGATATACTATGCGCGACTTTCGTGTAGTACCAATAAGAGGAAGAAATAATTTACACAAAGCCAACCTTCGCGTTTGCCGCATATGCACCGCAAGCGGCGTTCAAACTTATTACGGCAAGGCACGATGCACTAGACGGCAGGTAGATTTACCAAGAGGCTTCGGTGCGCCCCCTGTGCTCAGAACTATTTCCACTACCACTGGTAACAGCGACACGGGTAGAGATGAACTCCACGCACAAAAGTATCTAGTGATCTATGCAGGGGCAGTAAAAATGGACGTCAATATAATTTTGAAATGCAAGTATGCTTTCACAACCCTATATTCATTCATGGAGCGGATAGCATATGTTTGTTGCTGAAGAAAATGAAGGCCAATCGTTTTTATTCTTACTATTTCACGTGTAAAGCTCAGCACCTGTACGTGAGTGTGACATCACTGATATTGAAGTACAGTAGAATCCCGTTATGACGAACCCGGTCATGTCGAATTTTAGGATATGCCGAATAACGTTCAAGTGCATGCTTGCTTTCCAAAAGACCGCATACATTCGGTTAAGCAGAGTTTGCCCGGTCGGCGCCTGTGCTTGCAGCTCGGTTCAGGGAGATAGCCAGAACGACCTCGCGCTTGCAGAAACACATGGTGTTTCAGTGGACATAAAAATATAACTACCCCAATGGTGACAACGATGTGAAAACATCACCTTCGCATAGTCGTCGACATTCGCGCACTTTAGGTTAACTGAAATTAAATATAACTCCGGGGTATTACGTACTAAAACAACAAAATTATTATGAGGCACGCCGTAGACTGGGATCTCCATCGGGATCTCCTTCGGTGGCGGGGCAATATGTTACGGTTCACCTTGAGCGGCAATGAATGGAACGGATGCCAAACGCCTAAGACACGACGTGCCTAATCGTCACGCTCGTAAACATGAAAAAACTTGTCTGTTGGTTGTGTGCGACGGGATTACGCGCAGAATGTGCAAATCGTACTCTCCTTCGTCCTCCGTTCACCACTCTCCGCCAATGAGCGGTTTCCATCCATGTTCCTCTGTGTGGGTTGACCGCACGTGATCGAAGTTCACCCCCTCTACGCCAAGGAGTGATTTCCCTCCATGTTTCTCTCTGCAGTTTGACCCAACGTGGCCTACGTTCGCCCCTATGCCGAGGAGTGGCTTCCCTCCGTGTTCCTCTGTGTGGGTTGACCCGACGTGGCCTACGTTCACCCCCTCTACGCCAAGGAATGATTTTCCTCCGTGTTCCTCTGTATCGGTTGATTCGACGTGGCATACGTCAACCCCTCTACGTCAAGGAGTGGTTTCCCTCCGTGTTCCTTTGTGTGGGTTGACCTGACGTGGCCTACGTTCACCCCCTCTACGCTAAGCAGTGGTTTCCCTCCGTGTTCCTCTGTGTGGGTTGATTCGGCGTGGCCTACGTCAACCCCTCTATGCCGAGGAGTGGCTTCCCTCCGCGTTCCTCTGCGTGGGTTGACTGGACGTGACCTACGTTCACCCCCTCTACGCCAAAAAGTGGTTTCCCTCCGTGTTTCTCTGTGTGCCATGACCCGACGTAGCCTACGTTTACCCCCTCTAGTCCAAGGAATGGTTTTCCTCCATGTTTATCTGTGTGGGTTGACCCGACGTGTCCTGATAAGGCCCTCTACCGTGGAGCAAGAGAGAATGGAGTTGCCATGATGGCGGAGGCTATAAGAAAGCCAACGAGCCGCCACGTGTACTCACATCTTCTTTGCCCTTGCGTGCAGGAGCACGCACGCTGAAGGTTTCTGTTTCCTTTTCGTCTTGGAGCCCACCGCTCACCCGTAATAATGTATTAAACTTCTGTTATTTGTTTTTACATCAGCTCGTCTTCCTTGCCAAACCCTCTCCCATGGTCAACCTAGTTCGAGCTCCAAGCAGATGCTGTTGAAGGTCGCAAAACCCCGCACCCATATTAGCAGGCGATAACGCGCAGAGTCCTTCGATAACGTTTCAACTAGACGGCACTTCAAAAATGCTTGAGCCAGTTATGCGAAATGTTAGTATTGAGTTAGTACACGGATCTGCAAAACGCCAGCACGCAATAATTTCTCAGTGGCGCAGATGACAAAAAAAAAAAAAAAACGAAAATCAATCCTTTGAATCATGCAAAGCCCAATAAACGTGTTTCCTAAGTGTGCCTTCTGTTTTTAATACTTGGGTGACCTAGAACAGTGAATATTCTAGGGTTCCGTGCATTTTTGTTCTGCGTGTTCAAAAACCGTGGGCCGATGCCAGAGACAGTGCAATACCGGGCTGACCCGCGACGAAGGTGAAGAAGGCTTCAAGCCCTCCGTCAACTTGCAAAAATAAGCTTAATATATTTGTTCCAAATGGAATCTGTACCGGATATTAAGCTGATAACAGATATTTAACTTTGACTCGTGTCGGCCATGTCTACGCTCTCACCGCCCTCTCTTTGTCGACCTTCCAAGCACTTGCGTATTTCCTTTCTTTCCGCTCTCCGAAGGTGGCGGTTCCGTCAAAATGTCATGCGTGTCTAGTTTCCTCCGGCTTCTCGGGGTGGCCGTCTCGCTGTCCACGGGAATGTATACAAAAATCACGGTAAATGAGTTCGTACCTTTGTTGAAAATTCTGTGTCACCTCTGTGTCGACTGCTAAACAATTTCACTGGTCATACACCTGCATAGAGCGGAATGACTCATGAATTTTTTTATTTAATGACTTATGTCACCTTCAACAGATTATGAACAGACTTTCTTGCTCCTGTCAAGTTCGTCCTATTAGAGGTCCATAGTATACGAATATTTTCTAGTCGTCTGGTGGTTTTCGCTGCAGTTAAAGTTCTCAAAACTTGCTAGCTTAAGTCACTGGTTCCTTTAGTTAGTAATGTAGTTCTTCTCTAACAATTAACAAGACCCCGGCAGGCGTTGAGATAAATCATGATGTCACAGGGAGCTGGTGCGGGAACTTCATAGTTACATCGCCATCTGTTTATTTATTATTATTATTTCCACCTTATTTTTGTCTTACCAAGCGTACGGAAATTGCAGAAGTGCAACGCTGTGCTTTCCCGTTGTATTGGTGGTGAACGACTATACACTGCCAGAAGTATGAGTTAAGAACCTCACTGTTCATGGGGCGAACTTGTGCACACAACCAACACTCAAGTCGCAATAGCGGGGATCCTAGGTCGTCGAATCTAACCAGATGGGTCGATTTAGCCTGCTATTCATGCATCCCTCAGCGTACATTCCAGAGTAATCACGGCTGCTCGCGTACATTCGACACTTTTCGCGATGCGTGTGCAGTATTATCAGAGAGAGAAAGAGAGAGAGAGAGAAAGAGAGAGAGAGAAAGAGAGAAAATTAAAGGAAAGACAGCAGGGATAGCAACCAGTCGCACGTCCGGTTTACGACACTTCGCAGGAGAAAGGGGGTTGAGTGATGAAAAGAAAGAAAGTCGCAGTTTCGCCAGAAAGGCAAAGCATCGATTGCGATAGCAAATTAGCAGACAGCCACACGAAGTAAGGATAGCATTTTTATCGGCCGTATCAACTTGTAGACATTCGCTTGCAAACTAAATTAAAAAGCATGGTATCAGAGCGCACAACGAACATGAACACACAACACTCGATGGCCGTGGACACTCTTTGTCGAAACGCTGGCGTGAGCAAGCTCGACAGCAGCAGCGAGCGAATTGACTTTCGTGCTGCATATCGCCTCATCGCAAACTGAGCGCCGAGAACACACAGAACGCACAAAGCTACGAGCCGTCGACCCACCTAGACTATGCCCCCAACGCAGATCGCTCAAGATACGGCAGCACGATCGCGCACAGCCGTCACATACGCAGTGGAAGCCAGAGTAGAACGTCACCCCCTCCCCCCTTCCCTCCACTCGCTACGGCGCCTCGCAACGTTGAGTGCGTGGCGCGCGACGGAAGACAGCACGCTTTCTCCCCGCTCTCCTCCCTTTCGCGCGGGCGAGATAAGAGCCGCTATCGTCGTCCACCCTCCCTGGAGCACTGCACGGGGCCGGCCAGTCCGAAGCGTTTTTCAGCGGGCCCGAGCCGGGCTCGGGTCTGCTTATTAGAGGGCCTAAGTAGCGCCTTCGAGCACACGCGAACATTATGCATGGCATGGTCCAAGGCATTCTGTGCCAAGCTGAACTGCAAGTGCAACGGTCCGGGTCTTAGTATGCCTCAACAAACAAAATAGAAAAACAGTTGAAGTTATAGTTATTTTCCTTTCTACAAGAAAGAACATTGTTTCCGAGTAAGAAAAAATAAATTATGCAAAAGACCGCTCTTCAAACCATTTCCCTGTTACCGCTTTTGTGATTGCACAATTACAACTCTCGATACTATTATATTATATTAGTGCTAACGCAAGGGGTGTCTGTTTCTACTTGCACGTTTATTTTATGCTGTATGCTCGCGAATTCGCCTGTGTATATATATATATATATATATATATATATATATATATATATATATATATGTATTGCGTTCTTTTCCAACTTCTCTTTTTCATTCCATTCTCGCGCTGTTTTCACATATGCTTCGAAGTGCAATTTGTGTCGTCATTATTATTATTATTTTAATCCGCAAATAGACATTTATGTCTGAAGCATAGAGTACCATACTATCTTCTGCTTTCGACTTGCAAATACGTTTCCTGTACCCTCCTTCCCCCTCCTACCACCTTCCCGTCCCCTCCGAAATCTCTTGTTGTTGGCATCATATTCACATCGCCACAAGAACTACAACAAAAAAAAGACCGGGCATCACAGCGATAACTTTGTTGGAACAGCAACTGGAAGAATGCTAATTTCGGTGCCCCTCTACCGCATGCACCTTCGCCTAAACAAACGAAAGCCCTGTGGATACACAGTTAAGAATGAAGCCTGACCTATCGCGTATCGATGGACCACCCCGAGAGTTTGATGCTCGAAGCCGCGCCCTCGAGACCTGGAATAAAGGAGCGATTCTTATACGCAACAGCAAAATCTCGAGAGTCTGGTGTGCGTGCTTCTGCCAATTCGGGCGCTTCCAGGGTGTCCCAGGCCCATAAGAGCGGCAGTAGAAAGAGTGGCTCTCAACGAAAGTTGAATCCACCCCGCGGCCTATGCCGTGGCCTCCTGCATGGTTAGTGGTTAATTTCGCTGGTCCCTCTCGCCTGCCACGCCCACTCGGCCGCCTTGAATATCAGCGCCACTTTCGATATTGCTACACAAGGTGTGCTTGCGTTTTGCGCCTCGCTTATACCGGTGACCTGGTTTAAATTGCATTCTTGCTTTGATTTGTCAGCTTCTGTGTTATTGCCCCCCCCCCCCCCCCCCCACACACACTTTTTCTTTAAGCTCCCTTATAGCTAACAGTGGAGGGCTGAAGAGTTCGTCTTTTATTTATTTGCGGTCTCTGAGCGACAAAGGAAATTTAGGCATTTGTTTGGCAATTTGTTTGGGAATTGTTTAGGCAATTTAGGAATTTTGTAAGAAGAATCAGCCTGAAAATACGCTCGAAACTTATATTGAGTTCTGTCGTGTTTATCAAATTGTCAAAAATATTAAGGTGGGAGCCTTAAGTGGCTCGTTACAATGGCTCATACATGAAAAATGCGGCGTCTAGTCGAGTGGTACAAAACATATTATCACCAGCAGTGGCTCATACCCCCGTAAGTAAGCAAAGATGCGATGGCGCAAACCCCCGTAACCATTGGCTCATGCCCCGCTTCGTTAAAATCCCCCATCCAACACACAGAATAGCATACGCTTCAAGCAAAAAACAAGCTCAAAACAATCATATGAACCATTAATAAAGCACTGCATACTCCCCTCAGAAGTATGCAATGGACGAGGATGCTCGTCAAGCGAAATACGAGGTGCGATGTACGAAGCGGCGGGAGCCAGGCACTCGATCGCGAGTGCTGCTTTCTCCTGCTGAGAGGACGCAACGTGAAGTATAGAAGAGAAACGTCGTTGGCGCGAGTCTGTACGTCCCCGCTATACGGGCGCACGAAGCCGCAGCTAAGCGTCGAATACGAGCCGAAGAAGCCGTTCGAATTACGAAAGCAGCAACGCGGCAATGCGAGACGGCAACGTAGAGAGGAGGCCGAAGATCGCAGGCAACGGCTTGCCACACGTTTGCTTCACACTGCGGCTCGTTATGTCTCGCAAGAAGTCCGAACCCTTCGATCATGTAACCTAATACACTACCAAGTACGCAGTAGGCTTTCGCCTTCAGGTGTTACAGGAGTATAACGTGCTGCCATCTGTTTTATTTACACTTTCATAAAGTAACGTTCCCTAGATGGTGGAACTGTTTATAGCGAATGCTTGTAAACTAACTTTCGTCGTAGCGAGCAAGAATTAAGAAATGAATTAATATATTGCTTTTATCCTATGCACGCGGAAGTAGGTATAACCATAAAAAAATTGCATTTGAGGAGCATCAGCTTCTGCATTTATAAACCACGGCATTTCCTGCTTGTTGTCTATGCAGTTGCGCATTTGCACAGTTGCACACAGTTTCGTGCATCCAAACTATTGCACACCTACACAGTTGCATGCGAATGCGTGGTTGCCGAGCGCTCTGCCAAGCGCTCTGCCAACTACACAGCAAACGGACGGAAAGTATTTTGAACGTATTCTCGACGGGGTGTTTACAGGTGGGTCGACCTTATAAGTCTTGCGACAACCTCGTTATATCATGGCCAAATGCGCCGAATATTACGTGAGTGCATGGAACATTCTAGGCCACAGGATATCTGGGCAACGCCACGAAAATTAGGAATGAATTTGATAGTAGACAAACAAAATGGAAATTTCTGATCAGAAGGCATCAAAGCCACTTAAGTGCACCGAGTAATGATAAATTGCTAAAAGTTAGCGAAAAAAGTACTCGTTGCGTTCACGCCAGTTTCTACGTTATCGCCGAGGCGGTGACTTGGCGATATTTTTCTTGAGCGAGTGAATAAACTTTATTGCGGAGACCAAGCTATAATGCTCGAAGGTGGGTGGCCGCCCTATCCCAGGTACCCGTGGCCCTGTGCTGGTAGCCTATTTCTGTTCACCAGCTGTAGCTGGTCCTCAGGTCTTGGGCTTGTCAGCTGCGCCTCCCACTAGTCTTCCGTTGGTGCTTGGATTGGCGTTGTCCGCGGATTCTTTCATGTAAAAGCGTAACTGGCCAGCTCATGAAATCGGCGGTGTCTGTCTGAAGCCGCAAAGCAAGCGAACGAGGAAGGTGCCTTGAGGTGAAGAGAATCGCGCGCCGGGGAAAGTACGAAGGAGCGCGCTGAACGCGCGGCAATGTAACCCCACCTAGAGGAATGTGTAGATAGCGTTGAGAGAAGTGGGGATGGAGAAACGAGGCGAAAGGTCGCGAAGGAGGAAGGTAGGCGGAGGCGCGCTGGGTTGACCTCCTCTTACAATTGCTACCGAATTTATTTGCGATGCATACGTGACGGGTTCGTCTCGTGATAACATTGTTCTCGTGCGCCGTACCCTGTATATGCTAGTGAAAGCGTGCGACGGTAAGCCAACGATGGCGGCTCGATCTCGCGTGCGCAAGTGCAGGGAACGCGCCGTATTTCTTTGCGCGCATGGCACCGGGGTAGGGGAGGGAAGGGGCGTTGTACTTCGGCCGCACGCGGCCTTTATGTTGAAAGCGATCTGCTTTGGGGGCACAGTCTAGGTGGGCCGACGGCTCGTAGCTTTGCCTGCGCTGTGTTCTCACTGCTCAGTTTGCGTTGAAGCGATAGACAGCACGAAGGTCACTTCGCTCACTGCTGCTTCCGCGATTCCTCACGCCAGCGTTCTGAGAGCAAGTGTACGCGACATGACACTTTCGACAACAGCATTCTTTCGATGGCAGAAAGCAGTGCCGCGCTGATCGCGTTCGATAAGTGGTTTTTCCGAGATAACCACCCCCCCCTTTCCGGCCCCAAGAGGACCCAAAATCAAGGGCGCTACCTGTGTACATTGCAGGGACGAAAACGCTACACCCTAACCTCCATCACCTCTTTTGACTCTGCCAGGCTTCACCGAGCTAGCTGCACATATCTGTGTTGGAGGGCCAGACCGGCAACTATAGGAAATGGATCACTCCCAGAAGCAACTAAACCACAAAAATGGTGCCGGAGCTACCACGGTACGCACCGGGAGAGTGGGGTTCTTCATTATATACGAGGACATTCTTGCTACCGGGTCCCCAGTGCCAATTCCTCCCTCCCATTCCCTAATGCACCTCTCTTAACTCCAGTTGGGTCATGAGTCCTACTTACCGAAGTCAAGTTATCCATTCGACCATTAATTATTTCATTCATTCACTTATTCATTAATTGGATAACTGCGACAGTCCAGAGACTTTCGTTCGCTCTTCTTCAACGGCCACTTCCTCTGCACGAACATAGCGTAAAAGCTCGATTTTCGAGATAAAGATATCGCGAGGAAGTGACGGTGCACAGAGACAGCAGCACAGACAGAAATGATGAACCGGCAAAGCGAAACTGTTCATTGGGCGACCTTGACAACGAAAACCAAAGCAACACTTCAGTGACGACGGATAGCGGCGAGCACGGTCGGTGGCTATCGAATCACCCGGCCACTCCACAACGCTTAGGTCCATTCACCATTTGCGAGTGCCTCGTTGCGTTTTCTCTATAGCAGGTCGTTCGCTCTCGCGTGAATTCGACAATGCGGAGCAGCATTGGTGGCGCCATAGAGTTTCTCACTACATTACCTAGAGGGAAATCTGGCGCTGCTGCGCTGTGGTATGCATGGGAATGCCGGTATATTGTGGATTCGGATTGGCATCGTTCTCGTAGAGACAGGGCACCTTGAAGACGCACTTGGCAAGTACCGTTCCGTCTGTCACAATGATTCATTTTCTACTAAAACAGCACGTGACAAGCTGTTTTAGCTTTATTATTACTCAAAAACATGTTTTGTTTAACTATGAGAACTTGTTATTGTGTGTACGACTACATGTTACGTAAAAAGTATCAGCGAGCCGCTAAAGTTGGACGACAGACGACAAGGTTCGCGCTCGCTTTGAAACAGTTGGTCGTCTGTTCTTGCTTTTCTTCGCTTGGTCATGCATCATGGGTGAGTAAAGATGTAATATGCGTGAATGGAAACATTTTATGAAGATTTTTCTTTGAGAAAGCGTTATTTGCGTAGCCATATCCACGTTTTAGACGAAGCCTCTTACAACACCAGCCAACACGAGCCTCGCAGACATATATACCGTCATTCCCACGACGGCACGGTGCCCCCTTAAGAAACTCCCATAGACGGTGGCGCCAGATTACCCTCTAGGTGTTATAGTGAGAAACTCTATGGGTGGCGCTTACATACGATCTGATCATGACGCTGATCATCATCTCGCTACCTATGCGGCGACGGCAGTCGCCATGGTTCCTGTCTTCGTTTCAATACAGCGAGCATGTCTTACGCAAGAGCGATTCAGTGAAAGCAGTCACCGGCAAGGAAACCTGCGCCACCGTGGTTTAGTGGCTATATGGCCTTGCTCTGCTAAGCACGAGGTCGTGCGATCAAATCCAGGCGGCGGCGTTGGCCCTGCATATATATATATATATATATATATATACGAGGCAAAATACAGCCGCTTTGTGTCAAGCGATGCAGACATGACTGATATAAGAGGCGAATGTATAAAAGCTGAAGGAGACGACACAGTTGTAAAAATTCTGACCAATTCACCAGAAATAGACCAAGCCAAGATAAATTGCCAGTTGAGTAGGACTTACAACGCTCAAGTGTGTAGCACTGCAGTGCCGCCCGAAGATATACGACTCAGAAAGATAGGAGCAAGTGATTTGCCCAAAATACAAGAAAAGAAAACACGTGAGACGGCTATTCTACGAATGAAAGGTAAATAGTGACACACCAAAAAGATTAAGAAAAAGAATACTCTTGAGGATACGGCGTAAACAGCAGGCACAGCTCACGGTCTCTTTGGTATAACGGCAGCTACCGCGCGATATATATTAAGGGATATCACGTCGGAAGATCGGTGGTTTCGCAAGCGCTAATTTCTTTGTCTCTTCTTAAACCTGCAATAGTAAACTCCCCAGAAAGCGAACCCCCTTGCGAAGGAGTGAGGTTCAAGTCTTGCAAGATGTAGTGCCCTGCCTTGACAGTCAAACAAGAAGTCCGCGGAGCAAGTTTGCGCCCATGTTCCGTTCAATTCCTGCATATTCGCATCGCTGAATCTCCGACCGGATTTCATGCAGGCAGCCTTACAGAGAAGGGCAATAAATGCTAGAAAGAAATTCACGTAATAGCAGGTACGGAATAACGCCTCACACAGAGTGCATGCTTACACGCGCTTTCTTTCTTGCTCGCATGAACGGCACCTGCGTGGCGTCAAGGGCCGTAGACCTGCAAGAAGTGAAGGGAAAGGGGGGAGAGGGGAAGAGTGGTAAGGCAACCAAGGAAAAGAAAAAAGAAAACACTGCCGAAGGCGCGTGTAGCGCAAGGCAAAGCGCAGTGTGCAAGACTGCAGTGCAGGTATAAGCGAAGCCGGCGCATGCGGGCGAGAAGGCAAAAGGGAGGCGTTCCAAAAGGCTGGGGTTGGGGGAAGCCTCTCCGGCGAGGCGGCAAGACGCGAGCCAGCTTCCGTATAAAAAGCGCTGCCTTATAGACTGGCTTCGCACGCTCCACTGGCCACAGGTGAGATGGAGAAGTTGCACCCAGGAACCGTATTTCAGGGGAACAAAGGACGAAGCCTGAGTTATAAGACAACAGAAGCCGAAACCGAGCCTAGTCGAGCCTGGCCGCGGCGTCCGACAGGCTGTAAAGAGAGAGCAACCCACACTCTTTCTTTTATTTATCGACCTTCTGCGCACATATATCTGCTTTTACACGTATATATATACGCGTGCGTGTATATTTATATTTATACCTGATACGTAGAGCGGAACGGAGGAGAAAAAGGCTTGGAAGGGAGGCCGCGCCTAATATGGCGAGCTCGCGCACGCGTGGATCGCCGCGGCAGCAGACTTCAAATAAGAGCCTGACGCCCGAACGAGAAGAGGCGGGAACCGAACGCCAAGAAGCAGGAGCCTGGGGCGTATACAGCTCCCCCTAGCGGATAGAACGAGAAGCAAAGTGAAGGGGGTGGGGAGGAAAGAAAGTGATCCAAGAACACGGGGAAAAAGCCTGCCGCAAGCATACAACAAAACGGGCGACGCGGTGAGCTGGGTCTTTCTGGAAAGATGCAGTAACTCGTATGGCCGCGGCCCACTCTGAGGCAATACCGGGAGAGATTGCGAGGATTGCGCAACTGTCGAGGGCTTTAAGGTTTCAACGCGGACGCCCCGCCGTCGCCTCCGGTGACGGCTGGAGAAGCGTTTCGTCCCGTCGCAGCATCTTCCCGTGACGTTCGGACTCGACGTCACATAAAACTTGCCGGGGTTTCGTCAGGAGAAACAATTGCAGAAGGCGCAGTTGCCTTCCTCAGCGGGAACATGGGGCCGCGGACATCAGAGATCTTGCTGAAGGTTGACTAGGATTTACCATCGTCCATCTTCGCGTTTTTCGCAACACTATTTGAATAATGAGGCAAGCGTGCCTTTTGCAACTGGTGTACTGCAGCAGCCCCTAAGCTCCCAGCTCTAACTCGTCCTTCGAAGAAAGCGTTGCCGTACCCAACAGAGAGAGATAACAAGAAGAGGAAGGGCAGGGAGGTCAACCAGACGAGCGCCCGGTTCGCTACATTACACTGAAGGTAACAGAAAGGGCGAAATGATGCGGAAGGATGCACAGGAGCACTATAAGCCGTCACTTTGGCCGGTGCACTAGTGAACCACCAGCGCACCGCACTAGTGAACGAACAGCATTAACAGGAAATCTATAGGATATGGATCCTATAATTGATGTGGGGTCACTCCGGAAGTATTGTGTAACGAACTGCATGCATTATTCGTGGGATATCGACGGTCATTAGGCCAAGCCTGCCAGAAGCATTTTCATGTTAAAATTCGCGCACAGAAGAATGAGCTCCAAACAGCCCGCTTCTTATCTGCAGCGCTGGAAAGGGGACAGTGACGTGCCTTTGTAGCTGTAATAGAGGTAAAATTAGGGTTCCAGGCACAAACTATCCCGCTACTAAGCCCGGATATGCTTATCTATAGCAGCTCCTCGCTATTAACGAAAAAATAAAAAAAGATACAGACCATACTGCAAAGCATGTGCACTTCAAAACAACTCTGGCCGCTGCTTAGCTGCTTCTTTAAGAACCGCTCAAGTTACATGTCACGTGCGGTTATACTTCTTTTCTTTCGTTTATCGTTTAGCTACTTACATCTGTATCATAAAGAGCGACACCGCCGTACGAGCTGCGTTACACCGTGATTATAAAGCGCCCATCTTCCGATGTCTGCAGTTCCTGGCCTTCTAAGACCATACACGAACAGAGCATTCGGGAAGCGCGATGCGCCCGTAACCTCGCAATGGAAGCTATCAGTGTCGAACACTTCTTATCCACAG
Source organism: Dermacentor andersoni (assembly GCF_023375885.2). Classification (NCBI taxonomy): domain Eukaryota; kingdom Metazoa; phylum Arthropoda; class Arachnida; order Ixodida; family Ixodidae; genus Dermacentor; species Dermacentor andersoni. Next base: position 87,227,791 of record NC_092818.1, read on the forward strand.
CCCACCTGTGCTGGCTGCCCCGTCTCAGGCCCGGGCCAGGCGCATGCAGGCGCGCGCGGAGGGTGGTGGTTCTCCGCGAGCTCACTTTTGCAAATGAGGTTATTATCTCGGCGAGTCGTCCGTAGCGCCAGGGTGTATGGGGGATCGGGAGAGGCCGTGCCGACTTCTATTGCAATACGGTCTTCTCGCACAATTTTCCCCGTGCCGATACTCCGCACCGGCTGTAATCTTTACATCTCGTTCGCCGCAGCAGCAGCCGCCGATGAGCTCACTTTCTCCCTAATTTCCTTCTTTCTTTATTCCGTTCCACTGACGCACTTCACCTTTCCTTTCTTCCTTTTGCCTGTTTCTCCCTTTTCTTACCTCGCGAAAACGGCTCCGTAAAGGCGAGTGAATCGTTTGTTCCGCTGCATACTCGGGGGGTAAAAAAAGGGAAGAAAGCGCCGGACTGCGCTGCGCTTCCTTGTTTCTCTCCCACTCGCTCCCTAGAGGCGGGAAGAAAGAGTGCCCGCGGAACTGCAGCGACCTATACGCAAATTTTGCAAATTGCGTGCGCCGGACGTATTAACGAGACGAAATGAAAACAAATGGCTACGAGGCGCGCGCTCCATTTCCGCCATTATACGATGCGCGCACTCTGCTCTCTTTTGTTTTTGACATTGTCCTTGTTTCCGTTGTTCCCTATAGTTCCTTTTTTGTTAACCCTTCCTCGTTGACCCTTCCTCCCATGTAGTTCCGCGGTTGCCCCCGTCTTCATTCCTGCCTGACTCGATCTCGCGGAGCTCAGTCTACGAAACGCTCGGGGCAGTATCTTTTTTTCCTCTCTTCTCTCTCTCTCTCTCTCTCTTTGCTCACATTTCTTCTCTCTCTCCCATTACGGTGCGCCGTAAGCAGGAAGATTACAAAATAGTGCGGCGGCTCCGCTTACGAAGTGCCGGCTCAAACCTTAGGCTCGGACGCGAAGAAGCACGGCTCGCGAAAGCAAGAATATTGGATGCGCACCGCGGGGTTTCGTCGTTTGCATGCTACAAAGCGTAATGCACAGCGGTGCCAGGAAAGGTGGGCCGAGGAACAGGCTTGTGAGCACGGTGTTCGCCGCCGACGCGGCGACGGCTAGGCGAGGTGAAAGGTGGGAACGCATTGTTTTCGCCCCGAGAGAATGTTTCGCGATGGAAATGCGGGCCTCTGTGCGCGCTGATGATGACGGGGTGATCGCTTTGTTTTCCCCCCCTCAAACAAAGGACGTCGTTACCGCCGTTACTTCGCCGCGACGCCTCTTCCTTCTTCAGGGGATTCAAGGGATGCTCTGATTGTTGAGGAAGCGAGCGTGGGGGCCCCCCATTCGTATTTCTACGGCATTTTATTCTTTCCTCGCGAGTACGCGCGCGCCTCGCTAAGAACGCGTCTTTGTGGTTGTCTCTCGCGCCGGCATAATCACGAGCGAAAGTTCGCGTTACGGTGATATTCGCGGTCGTTAAAGACGTTTGCGCTTCCTCGAGCGTCGAGTCGTAAAACAAGTGGCCGGCCAGGCTATTTTGCATAATAAGGGACGCGGGCGGCAAACTTTCCCGCGTAAGTGCGTTAATGGCGCTTCGACGCAGGCGTGCCTTATGGGTACGTAAGGAACACACTTGCGACACCTGAGATGAGGGAGGGAACTCGTGCGTAAGAAAAGCGAAGACGTCTGGTGTTACGCTGCTTCGCAGCCTCCAGCAACACACCACCTGTCCGACGAACTTAATCGAGCCAAGCTACTGGGCTCCGGGTTTTCCTATATGTACACATATTACTCCTGTCGTGTGGGTCGAAAAATAAAAAATAAAGTTTTTTTCCAAGTTTAGCAAGCCTTTCGTGAGTTCCATGTGTTTGTTCTGTTCTTCCCATACAGATGACACGCGCTCAATTGCCTATAGCCTGTGTAGGCACACTAAATGACGCAGTGATCAAAAATATCAAATGTACTCGCCCAAAGCATTTTGCTGGGGAGTTCAATGTAAACTTTAAAACGACAGACCGAAAGGAAGATGCAGAATACTTCTCTTTAAACAAGCGGAGTGCCTAATGTGGGGACACTTTAGAATAAACAGCCAAGTGTGCCCGCTGGACAGTCAGTGCCGGTGCTCATTCTGCAGGTTCGCTTTGTCCCGACTCTGAGGTTCTTGCAAATTAACGAATGGTGCGCTGATCTTACTTTTGCTAACCTACCGCGGTGTACATCCGCTTTGTTTACACTTCTTCTTCTGTTTGTTTTCTCATTAATGCTGCCACGCTAGTTAGACGACTCGCATAAGCGCTTTTCTTCTATCGTCGAAATCGCTGGTTAGAAGCATGATATTGACAGGATGATCCACGACTTTCCTCGAGAATTACTACCGAACATGCGTTTCTCCGCATTCCCGCGTTTCTCCGTATTGGTGACCGATCTACCCTTTCGTACATACTCCTTCCCGTCGCGAATTTTCGCAAACCTCATTCGGTTAATCAAAATTCCATTTCCTCCGCTTCGGAGGTCGATGTAATCGAGCTCGCGATGCGATCAGCTGGACTAGCCAACCAGTGAGCGCCGTTGGTAAAGCGACCCCACCGATCAGTCTCGCGTCCCATGTGCCGTATGCCGGCACCCATACGACTTTTCCAACTATGTGGAACCTCGCATTCCGAAAACTTGCGCGGACCTCCTCTGCAGTGTTTTGCGTCCCTCGTGTGGGTGCTTTGCTGAGCTTTCGTGGCGGCAATAAAATCATAAGACGCATCCTCTTCAACTATATGCTTATTTCGGTGACTGAAAACGGTTTCCTGCGTGCTACCTATATGCAGCAGAAGCTTGATGTGGGCGAGTTATGCGCCGATCGGCAGGTATTTGACAACCTGGACTTGACCGTCACTCACACAAATATCTACTGGAGCATTAAAGTGATATTTATTACCATATAAATTGTACCGACACTCGAGGTGCGTTTGCGCCGTGGAGTTACCATACTGCTGTCATTGTATCGGCGCGCATGCGCGGCACGCGCGAGGAAAGTTGGAAGGTCTCCAGAGGCGCGCAGTACATTTGTCTGCAAAAGCGATGAAGACAAAAGGACACACCCGTCGAAGCTGCGTTCAACCGGCTCTGGAGCGGAGTTGGGATATGCCGTTCTGTCTTTTTCGCGCTTGGGCGCACGAAGACCGTAGTGTTGCTGCATAGCAGCTGTGTGCATACCACACCTCGGTGCATACAGCGAGCAGAACGGACAGTAAACTTCAGGCTACGAAGCCCCAGGTCCAACCTTTCCGGAAGCCATCCTGGGGTGAGCCGAGAGGGTAGCGGAGGCCTGCCTCAAGTACTCCCCCCTCTCCATCTCCTTGCCATCTTCCCCTTAAGGAGGGATATATACAGTTTTTTCATTCCCTCATTCATTCAAGCTACGAACGCCAAAGCTTTTACTTTCTTCTCATCTCGCGCACCACCGATGAGCAGCACCAGCGGCGGCGTTCTTCATCACGCCAGCGTATGTAGAGTACCGCGATAGACCCCGATAGCAGCGCGGTTCTATCGAGGCACCCTGCCCCAGCGTTGTGAAACGCCTATAACAGCTACCAGGGCGATGTCCCTTCTGCGTAGCAGCATATGCCTTGTTGCAGCTCGGGGCAGCGCTGGGGCAAGGAATCCACCCAGCACAGGCATGAGTACGTTCGGTAGTAGGAATGAAGGAAAATGGGTTTATTTTACATTGTTTACACTGGCTCCAGATACGGAAGCCCGCTCCATGTAGGAGCGTATTAAATGTCTGAGTTCCCATCAGGACACCACAGCCCATACCTGCACCAAAGGTCTCCGCTTTTAAAACTGCCGTCTTCCCTAGGAGACTAGACCGGGGAATCTGATGACTGTATCTCGGTCACAATCACAATCGTCAAATCGGTCGCCTAATCCCGCCCACGACGTCGCACCGTTCCGCCGAGTCCACCGGATCCGCATCCTATGACGCACCTTCGCCCCCGCATATGGCGCAACTGCGTAGCAATCTGGGAAACCCAGGTTACCCTGTTTTCACGGTAGCCTTCGACGTTGGCCCCTTTCATCAATTAGTTCAGCTTGTCAGTGTCAGGTTCAGGTAGAGTGCTTGTCGCAGTTGTTACCGCTTCCACAGAGGACGGCGGTTGTTGTCACCTCGAAGTGTGAGCTCCTTTGTTTGCACGTCTCAGTCTACGTCGGGCCCAGGGCGCGCGCTGATGAAAGGACTGACTCGTGGGAAACGACCAAGGAATGCTCATCGCCGTACTGAGACGTAACAGCCTCACGCGCTGCGTTGCGTCATGTCACATCCGTCTGTTGTTAGAACACTGTGCAATTCGCTGCGTGTGTGACTGTGTCTCCGGTTCTGCCGAAAAAGCTCACGTCGCGATGCCCCATTTCCTCTTGCAGGCTCACCACAGTGCGTGGGATCTGCATAAAGTTCGGAGGAGTATCTGGCCTCCGTGGAGCAAGCGAGCGGGCAAGGAAGCGCACGTGCGCTCCCGTAGTCATGACATCATGGTCACACCATTTTCATTCCGTTGTGGTCATGCCACCGTGGTACTGCCGTCGTCGTCGCACTGTCGCGGTGCCGTTACCATCGCACCATCTTGGTGATGCAGCTGGTGTCATCGCACCATCATAATCGTTGTCGTCGTCATTCCATCGTCGTCACAGTGTTGTGTAACGTGTAGCGTTCCTAGTTAAAGGACACAGTAGACGTAAAGCATTGCTGTGGAATTGGCGTCCATCTTGTCTACCTTTATTCTAACTTCATTCTCCTCTTCTGTACCCAGGTTCCTGCGCTTCTTCATCTTCTATTCGAAGGCTCATACCGCTTCACCCTTACAGGTTTCTTTTGCCAACGCCTCCTGGAGTAATACTTGAAAACGTTTCCAATCGAAGCACATTAAACTGAGCCACGTTCACCAATGTACCACACAACCTTCAATATTCCTTTCTGAGTGGCTGCCTTTGTCACAGAGTAAGGACCATAAAATTTGGCACTGGATTCTCTTACTCCTTTCCTAACTAGAACGAGGTCAGTGTCTTGAATGTCTGGGATATCTGAGCAATGTATCCCGTCAAAATTGTTTTTCATTCGTTTACGGCACCTCTCCTCCTGCGATTTTCGTTTCCTCTCCTCGACGATTTTGAGGTTTTCTAACAGCCCCAGCTCACGGTCCACCTGAAGAATAGGGGTTTTTCTTGAAGAAGCGAACTGTGGGCTGCGTCCCAAGCAACTGGTGTAGGAGCGATTGTGATGTCTTACAGCTGCTTCTAAAGAGAATTTCCGCCCACCAAGGAAACTATCATACATCCTGATGTATTGTTACACATCTCGTATAGCACGCTCTGCAAGCCCATTCCCCGCGGGATGGTATGGCGCACAGAATTTGATTGATATATTGTGGTCCCGAGCACATCTTGCTAGTTTTTCACTCTTGAACGCTGGACCGTGGTCACATACGATTGTCCTGGTTGTCCTAAGCATATCCCGTTCGAGGAGGGCGATGACACTATTCGCATCTTCTTTTCCCGCCCGTGCCGCGACCATCCTGGTGCATTCATCTATGGCCAGAAGAAAAACTTGCGTTTTTCGGACTTCTTCTCGTTTCTTATTTAGCTCGGCGAAATCCAGGTGTACAACTTCAAAAGGCACGTTCGAGTGGCAAGGTAGTATCATGGCGTCCGTAGGCTGCTTATATTTTACTTTGTTGATTTGACAAATGTGGCATGAACGAGCGTATTGATTGACGTCTTCTTTCATGTGAGGCCACGTAAATCTCTTGACTAGCTTGTTGTATGCGCGCCAAAATCCGTCGTGTCCTCCAGATTCCGGCTATCGTGGTACAAATAAAGCACCCTGGAAACCAGCGTTGGCGGGACTTGATAGCGACCTTCCATAAAAATCAATTGTTCAGTGCCTTCCCACAATTTTACTTCATTGATTTCTTCCGATTGTTCTTTGTTGGCCTGTATCATCAGTCTAGACGATGCATCTGCATCAGTCAAAAGGGGTCCAGGTCTGTGGGAGATGGTAAAATCAAACTGCTGCAAGTAGTTCACCCATCTGGCGATACGTCTCTCAGGTATGGTCATATTCAAGAGATGAGTGAGAGCCTGGTGATCGGTGAACAAAGCAAACTTCGCACCTTCTAGGTACGTACGGAAGTACTGATTTGCTTTAAGGACTGCAAGAGCTTCTTTTTCAGTAGTGCTCTAGTTGACTTAGATGGCTTGAAGGTGTAGCTGTGGTAACCTACGTGTCGCTTTTCTCGGCCGGATGCTCCTGGTCATTTCTGGTGCAAGACTGCACCTGTTCCATAGTGTGAGGCGTCGGTATTCAGTTCAAAGGGTAAAGCGAAATCTGGTATGCGTAGAATAGGGTCAGCAGAGATTCTGTGCACCAGATCACGGTAGACTCTCTCACACTCATCATCCCACGCAAATGGAACTTCTTTTTGCGTTAGTCGCGTGAGGCATCTTTTTTTTTTTATGGCAAAGTCTTTTATGAAAGGTCTGAAATGTCCCGCTAATCCCAAAAGCACACACAATGAGTGGACGTCATATGGTTTTACCAGTTGAGATATTTTCTCGACGGACTCTTGTTTCGTGCTTTTCATTTATTTATTTATTTATTTCATGTACCCTCAGGGCCATTGGCATTGCAGAGGGGAGTGGTTACAGGCATACAAAACAAGAAAAAAATGGGAAATGTGACACAAGGAATAGGAGTACTGCAATAAAAATTTAACGGGTGTGTCTACTCATACAATATTAGCTAAGGCGTTCTTGAAAAACTGGTTATCTTTGATGGTTGCTGTCAGTGCGGGAAGGCGATTCCACTCTGCTGCTGCACAAGGTATAAATGACTGAAAGAAAGCGTTAGTTCTGCAAATTGGGACACCGACCTTGTAGGCATGATCTAATCGCGATGATAGGTGACGTGTGGGAGGGATTAATTCGCTATGCAGGTGTGGATGATGAAACATCTTATGGAACAGACAGATACGAAACGCTTTGCGACGTGAGGCTAGGGATGGTAGATTAAGGCTTGATTTCATTGAAGATATGCTAGCGGTCCTGTTATAGTTGGAAAGAATGAAGCGAACTGGTAGTCCCACCAAAGACTCTTCCAAGAAACACAACTTTTCTTTGAAAGAACGCACTTTTCTTAAAATTAACCTTCAGGTGTGCCAAGCTCAAGGCATTTAATACCTGGGACAGGTGTTCCTGATGCTCCGCCTCTGTTTTGGAGAAGACGATAATATCGTCTATGTACACGTTACAAAAGACACCTAGGAAAGGCTTCAGGACTTCGTTCACAATCTTCTGGAACCATGCTGGCGAGTTTTTCCAGCCGAAAGGAAGCCGGTTATACTCGTACAGGTCGAAGGGCGTGATAAAAGCAGTGTACATTTTGGTTTCTTCGGTTAGCGGGATCTGCCAGAAACCTTTGCACAAGTCAATACGTGAAAAACATCGGCAACCACCTGTCTCATCTATAATCGTGTCTATCTTCGGCATGGGAAATGGTATAAGTTCTGTCTGTCGGTAGAGAACCCTGTAATCTGTGCACAGTCTGAAAGTTCCATCTTCTTTCGGCGCAATAGTTATGGGAGAGGCGAAGGGTGACACCGAAGGCCGGATTATATTGGCGTCTAGCATCTCCTGCAATTCCTTCTTCAACCATATCTTGCGCTCTCTTGACATGTTATAAGGTGATTTTCGGATGACGGTCTTGTCGGTTAGTTCGAAAGGCACCTTGTGTGACGTCATCACTGGTGGATAGCTTCTTATGCATACCAGTTCAGGATAGGTCGTTGCAATATCCTCCGTGCACTTGACAACTCGCAGGTTATCTTTTCTATCCGGCTGTGTCTCTTGCCTTGGTAGTCCTTCCACTAAAACCGCATCGTCCCAGTATACGTTGATTTTTAGTTTCTTTATATCTGGTCTGGATAGCAGAAAGTCGCACATCACACCCTCTATCACCAGTACTTCACTCTCTATTTCATGACCTTGGAACTCGATGTTTATTGAGCCCCAGTGATTATGCATTGTCACTTTTCCATCGTAACCTTGCACCCGTAGTACTCTTCCACTATGCAGGTGACTTGCATCTACCAGTTTGGCATTTATTATACACACAGAAGCACCGCTGTCAACCAAAGCCATTATATGTCTGTTTCCCACTTTGACAGGAATGTGAAGTAGGCTAGAGCAAGTTAAATAAACAATCTCAGTTGTGGTCATCGGGTCGGACTGATCACCATTGTTTATTAGATATTTTTTTTTGTCGTCGGGAACTCTTGAGCATTCGAAAGTAGGCGGACAGGGTCGTTGTCGACGTTATTCACACGACCTCTGGGAGCGCGCCAACCCAAGTTCTCTATGCTGCCTGCAAGGTGGTTCGATTCTCGCTGATTACGGCTTGACCAATCCGCGCCGGTCCGTCTGAAGGGACTGCTTGAATTAGTGGTTATATTTTCTTCTGAAGTAGATGGTATGTCCTGAAGACACTCCAGGAGCCCGTCCATAGCTTTAGGTGATCGTACTTGCACTTACTTCAGGACTTTCGTGTGCAGTCCGTGCATTATTCGTGCTATTACGGCAGAAGAAGAAAGCAAAGGCTCGGTGAGCGTTAAAAGGTGGCGTTCTTCAAATAAATACTCGACGAGGGAGCCCTGCTTGAATTTGAAATTAAGCGCAGCGCCCTATTTTTGCACAGGGTTGCTTCGGAATGTCGTCAAGAATTTTTCGCTCCACTGGTTCCAAGAGTTGCCAACTTCTTCAACAATGTGCAGATCGTACCACTCCCGTGCAGCACCTCTTAAGTAACTACGCATGTTAGTAGTCTTGTCCTCAATAACGTGCCAGTTGTTCTTCCCAGCGGCATATTCATAGAATTCAAGCCAACTTTCTGGACTAGAAGACATGCCGTCTAACGCATCGGGTTCTACAAATTTCGTCACCGGCTTCTCAGCGTTTAGAGAGCTTATAAGCGACGTCACCAGTTGGTTTTATTGCGCAATCTGTTCTTGCTGTAGATGAAGAGCTTTCAAAACGAGGCTCACCTCTTCCGTCAAAGACCATGATCCAGAGTCCTTTCGACGCATCGGTTGAAGAACTAATTCCTCGAAGATCGTCAGACGCAAGTTCACTTTCACAGCACCCTTCCAACATAGTTCAGCAGTGTCCATGGAAGCCTTCTCTAAAACCAGGTTCACGAGTTCTGCCGAGTTGAGTTCGCGAGGTAGTTCCACCGCTGGTTCGTCTTGAGCTTGGTATCTCGAAAAGATTATCTTCTATGCGGAGGTCTCCTCGAGGAAGAATGTCACCCACATGTTGGAGTCAGTTGTCGGCTGCGCCAAAATAATGTAGCGCTCTTAGTTAAAGGACACAATAGACGTAAAACACTGCTGTGGAACTGGCGTCCATCTTCTCTACCTTTATTCTAACTTCATTTTCCTCTTCTTCTGTACCCAGGTTTCTGCGCTTCTTCATTTTCTATTCGAAGGCTCATACCGCTTCATCACGCTGTCAAGCAGGCTACCAAAAGGTGTCGATGATAATTTGCCGAATAGTTTGGAAATATTTCTAGTATACGCATTTGGCTTCAGCGGCCCGCATAAACTATTCGCATAATTTGACAATTATCTAGTCGGGCACCACGCGCGGCGCCAGTCTCATGTTCCACAAGCTGGTGCTGCCCGAGTTCGCCCGGCTAGAGGACAGCATCGACTTGACAATCATCTTTGTTGCCTGGACCCTCATCCAGAGCTCCGCCTTCCGCGGGGCTTACCGAGCAGGAGGTGCCTTTCATTTGTCGTGTATGGCCGGTAGCGGCTTTTACTAATGCCTACAACCACCTCGTCGGAATGGCCATAAGTCCGTAATGTGAAGTTTGCGAGTGCAAAGAGACAACAGCACACCTATTCTGTCCGATTGCACAAAATGCACAAAATTCTCAGCGCCGTGCTTCTGCAAGACAAGACAGCCACCCTCTTACGGAAGCCAGAATTATTTTACCCTGGTCCCAGTCGAAGTTGCCCCAAACAGCTTTGAAAGCCATAAAGTATTTTTTAAAAAGCGAACTGGACTGATCAAAAAGCTAGCGTGCGAACTGATGCGTTGTTATTGTTTTTTTTTTTCTCATCTTTCCTGCCCTTACCGCATCCCCCTGCGCATAGTAGCCAAACGGACACTTAGTCTGCTTTTCATCTCTTGGTGTTTCTTCCTCTCTCTCTTAACAATCACCTTCAATTGTTTCTGCAACAATATTTCTTCGTGTGATTGACCTCCTAAAATACGTCACGCTTTTTACGTTGTGCTTTCACTGCTGTTAATGTGCAAGGTATCCGAGGCAGAGAGAGAGTGAAGAACTTATTGAGGAAATGCAGCATGCGAGTTACAGATGCTCACTTGATTCTGTAAGGTTGCATCAGTAAGTATAGATGATGCTGCACAAACCAGAAACACTGAAAGGAAAGCGAGAGAAGAAACGAACGCACTCCGATGGGTTAGACATACCCACTTGCAATGAATTATGCAAACGAGATGGTTTTGAGCCGTTCTCTATTAACTGCAATAAGCGTCTCAGAGGTGCGACGCCTAATTGATAAGCTTACATCATCTATATTCTTTCGTCATATATTCTGAAAGGCGGGAAGCATAATTATCAGTTCTGCTGTTGACCTGCGAGAGCTAAAGGTGACAAATTTTGTTGCCATTCATTCTTTACTGGAGTCTGCTGATCCCTTAAGTCTCCTTCCATTAAGTCGTCGTCGTGATCAGATCCCCATCTCACATGCAACTTCACTTTCACCATATGGCAAAGAAAAACAAAACCTCGCCCACCACATTCGCCACTGGGCATCGAACTCCCGCGATGACGTAAAGTTGAGAGCCAGCCGCGGTTATTATTGAGCTACCAGGCAACTCTTCCTTTTATTGCAATATCAATTATAGGGACACTGCAGGTGAATTTTTGCCTACATCGTCGTCATCGGCTTGACGTTCTATATAAAGTGCGATAAGATCATATCGCGTCTCACGCGCTGTATGGTGTGTGTGCGAGGAAAAGCGTGCGAGGGAGAGTCGAGAAGGATGATGGCTTGATGTATGCAGTCCTCCCGCGTGCTCAAAAAGCGTGCTCAATAGAGAGGGAGTGTGGGGCCACAGTTGAGGACGCGACATTATGATCATCATGCCTTGCTGGTGAAGCAGCGCACTGACACGGACACTGCGAAGACACACGAAAATACACGACACTCGCAGCGAGTGTCGTGTATTCTCGTGTTTCTTCGCCGTGTCCGTGTCAGTGCGCTGCGTCATCAGCAAGGTCACCAACTAGCCCAACTTTCCTCATTGTGGTCAAGCGCGTGCTAGGGGTCAGGTGAATGCTCTAGCCCAGCCGTGGTTGCGCATGACTGTAAGCGCTGCTGAGCGCATACGCGGCTTGCACGTCTTACTTTGGAAGTAATATGCGGCTGGTGCAATGACTAGGGGAGCGCAAATGGCTGATCACTTCATGTGCACTGCCTTCCCGCGTGCCTATAATGTTTGAGGTTGTGTAATCTCAAGTTTTGGAGACGCCTTGAAGCGACAGGCAGCACGAAGATCTATTCGCTCTCTGATGTCAGCGCTCTTCACCACACCAGCTTTGTGACAGGGAGTGTTCGCGGTCATTGAGTGATGTCTGTTCATGTTTGCCTGTACGCGCGTGACACCATTTTTGTTAAGTTAATTAGTAAGCTAATTCTTGCTGCAATTTACACGGCCGATAAATCTACAAACGCTACTTCGTGTAGGTGTCAGATACTTTGCGATCAATATTAATATTTACACTATCGCTACCAATTTCTGCTTTTCGGACGAAATTGCGATTTTTTTAGACTCAGAAGTTTGCCATGCATTGTAAAACGATTGAAGCAAGTTATCTATACGTGTATTCTGTTATGTTCAGTATGGTTCAGTCATAGCCTCCTAGCTTCAGTGAAGCCCATCTGTGATCATGGTGTAGCCCATAGATCCACAGATGGCAGTCCAGTGGGCGGCTTCGATGTAGCCCCACTTTTGACAGGCAGTGGCGCAACACTCACGCTTGGAAACTGATGCAGAATCTTAGAGTGGCGGCGTCCGAACGTGCATTTCGGAGGCCACAAACGACAAGCCTCCATACGCGTAGGGTGCGCCGATGGACGCGATACTGGTGGCGGCCTTGCTAAGTGCGCTTGGAAAGGAGGCAGCCGTCCACCGCATATTTGTGCGCCGCTGCTCGGACGTCTCTGTTTGATTCACATTTTTTTGGAATTACATAAACAACACCCGTCACATGTGTGTGGTGAACGAAGCTTCAAGGCATGTTGAAAACTGTGTGGTGCGGTGCTCAAATACCTACGAAACCTCACCGGAGACAGGATTCTACTAATTCACTGCCGGACATCATGTGCGGGAGCGACGGCAGCAAGGGATCGCAAGCGTTCGGCGGGAAATTTGCTCTCACGCCTTCTTTCTGTCATCTCGGTGTTTGTTGCGCGCGATGATGTCTAGAGTGGTAAGCGACGAAGTTGATCACGACGTACCTATGTTTCTGTTCTCTCTGTCCACTGTGAAGTATACGAGTTAAATGAATTTCGCTTAGGTTCTTAATGCCGCTTGCCGCTTCTATACCATGTTGTTCTAGTTAGGGTTACACGACTGAGCAAGTGCATCATCACGTTAGGTGGTAAAGCTCCTGCCGCTTGCAAGCACAGATTTTGTTGGCTTTATACGCCCCGTTATATCGTCGCACCAGCTGTCCCGCAGAGAAGGGTCTTTCCACCCCCTCACCCCAAGTTGAATAGGGCGCAAGCCGTTTCTCTTAGATTGTTACAGACCGTCACTCTAGCACACATGCTCTGGGAGTGCGGGTCGAGATACCTCAAGTGCAGCAAGGAGGAGTGGGACTCGCGTCTGCGTAGCCCCGCTCTAGACAAGCAAATCCTGGCTGGCCGGCTTGCCCGCGACCGGACCGGTGGGCTTGACCTGCCGGTCCAGACGTGGGATTAGCCGGGTGCGCGGCGAGTTCGCGTCCCTCGCCGGACCTGCAATAAAGTTCTTGCACTCCCTTACTCCTGCAGATCATGTTTTTGGATCTATTTTATGCGTGGCTTTGCGAATGTTGAGCTGTTGCTAGTTACTTCATACAAAACGATTGCTGCCTATCTATCTATCTATCTATCTATCTATCTATCTATCTATCTATCTATCTATCTATCTATCTATCTATCTATCTATCTATCTATCTATCTATCTATCTATCTATCTATCTATCTATCTATCTATCTATCTATCTATCTATCTATCCGCTCTTTTGTCGGCATTCCAGCCTGGTGATTTTGCTGTCTTGATGCCGTCGTCGTCATACCGCCTACCCCGACTCAGTCTCCCAGGTTGCCTAATAGCTTGGGCCAGTCAGTATGAGCTCATGGTCGTGAAGCCGTCATGGTCGTTGCATAGCCGTCATTCCAGATTTGTCACCCGACACTCGTAATGTCGTCGGCGTCACGCCATCGTCATCATATAGTTGTCACGCATTCGTTATCACATCGCCATAATGTTGCCGTCGTGGCCGTTTAGTCGGCGTCATTCCAGCTTCGTGATCTGACTCTTATCAAGTTGTCGTCGTCACGCCTTCTACTCCGACCCAGCAGTGCAAATAGATTGAGGTCGTGATGCCGTTGTGGTCATTGCATTGTCGTCATTTCACCGTCATCCGACTCTCGTCCTGCCGTCATTATCACGCCATTGTCGTCACACAGGCATGGTCATGTCGTCGTCATCACGCAGTCGTTTTATCATTGTCATCACTTCATTAACGTCATGCCGTCGTCGTTATACCACCTTCGTCATTCCATCGACGTCAATTTTTTCTTCATTTTACTGTAATCATGCTGTGGTCATTCGATCGTGATTATACCGCTCTTTTCATGCCGTCATCGTCACTCGCTATCATTCCTCCATTGTCAGACCACCGTCGTGATGCCGTCGTGGTCGTGCCATCATCGTCACTCCAGCTACGTCATCCGACTCTTGTCATGCCGTCGTCGTCAAGCCATTGTTTCATGATACAGTCATCGTCACGTCACTGTCATCATACACTCGTTGTCATCCCATTGTCCTTATGCCGTTGTGTTGCCATCGCCTTCACTGCATCGTCGCCATAAAGTCGCCGTCATGCATTTGTCTTCATGCCGTTGTCGTCATGCCGTTGTAGTCATGACGTTGTCGTCGTGCCATCGCCGTACCACCTTCGTCAATCCATCGACATCATTCTATTGTAATCATGCTGTCATCATTCAATCCTGATTATGCCATCGTTTTCATACCATCGTCCTCATTCTCACTTATTAATCTGGCTATCGTCACACTGTCGTCGTCACACCATCGTGGTCATCTCATTGTTCTCATGTCTTCGTCGTCGCGTTGTGGTGGTTATACCATCGGCATAATTTAAGAATTGACGTGTCATTGTTGTCATACTGTCGTCGTTACACGCCTCTGCCATTACATCTCATTCTTCCTCATTCCATCGTCAATGCGTCAGCGTCATACTGTCTTCGTCATGCCTCCATGCTCATGGGCGACCCTGGCAAGCAAGTGCCATACCAAGTGGGACGATATCGGACTATGTGGCATATAGCCGATTCAACGAAAGTCTCAGAATTACCACTACACGTGTTCACTAAACGGTACTTCAGGAATGTGGTCTGTCACTACATTGCTCAACTGCTATTCTCATTACCGCCGTCAGTCATCGTGAGATTAGTTCTACCGCAATTCTTTTCAAGTAGGAGGTTCTCGCCTTGCGTCGTTTGCCGCGGGGTTAAATCATGCTTTGTTTTACCAGAATAATTACACGCGCGTGCTTTTATTGTGATAGCAATTATATGTACACTCCAAGCGCATTTCTGCCGTCGGCGTTGCCGTGAAGTTCCGTATAAAATTCAAGGGCAATAAAATCGTCGCCGCGCGCCGTGTGCTGTATGTGCGAGCGAAAGCGTGCGAGGGTGAACCGGCGATCGCGGCTCAGTCTGGCGCACGCAACGGAGGAAAGCAGGAAGGAAGCGAGCCGACTTCCGTCGCGCGCAAGGCTTCGGGGGAAAAGTAGGGAGGGGGGGGGGGTGCGTTCTACTCCGGGCGAACCGGGTGGCCGCGAGCACCCGGCCGGACCGCTGTATGTTGAAAGCCGTCTGCGACGGGTACAGAGTCCGCGCTGCGCTGTGTTTTCGCGGCTTAGTTCGCGTTGATGCGAGCGGCAGCACGAAGGTCATTTCGCTCGCTGCTGCCGCCGCGTTTTACCATTGCAGCGTTTTGACAGCGATATTGTGCGGTCATCAAGCGACATGGGTTCATGTTTGCTTGTGCGCGCGTGACACAATGTGTTTGCGTGTGCGCGCATGACACAATGCTTGTTAATTTAATTAGTATGCCTATGTTTACTAGTTTACACAGCCGATAAAGTCACTATCCTTGCTTCGTATAGCAGTCTACTAACTTGCGATCACAGTCAATGCTTCGCCTTTCGGGCGAAACTGCTACTTTTTTAACAGCTTGATTCTTTTAGTAAAGCAATGAAGGGGGCTAGTTGGAGAACGTTCATTGTGCTACCTTCGTCCACGTCCTGTCTTTCACTTAAAATCGTCAGTGTGACAATAAGCGCAATATAATCATGAGCTTGATTCTGTTCGCCCGAGGACATCTTAGATATCGCGGTTACTTGGAAAGTGTTTTAGAAAAGAGGTAGCTCAGGGCGAGGAGGGCTGTTAACTGCTGCGTATGGCATATTGCTATTCGAATTTCACTAAAGATTCGCGTCATGTTTGTGAACTCATTAAAGCTTGGGCTGTCTCAGCATATGTAGCACGCAGAATTCTTTGTTTCATAATGAGTGCCGTTTTCAGGTGCATTTTGTAACCATATTAATTTTTTAAATAACTTTTGCGGCGTAGGAGTGCAATGTTTACGCCTTAAAAGACTAAACCCGCCCTTGCCGTCAGCGCCCATCTACTTTGGTTGGCGCCTCTCCACCCTCAAATATGCCGTATGGCTTCTCCCTTCAGTAACAGTCAGCAAAAAATAATCAAAAGTTCGTAAGACTTTATCCTTGTACGTTTTCAAGCAGGTCACTAACAGAATTTCAAATTAAGAAAACACTATAGTGGGGAAAGGCATAGGCCCAAACAATGAAACGTTCCGTCCCTTCGAGCGCTTCCTAACCTTACATGAGGCCTCCTTACAGCGAAGGACCGATGGAGGAAGCAAGCGTACTCTGAAAACTCCCTTCACCCGTCCTCGCGTAAGGAGCGGTTGCCGCATGCCTGGGTTCGAGATTATCTCTTAAAATCTTTACGCGAACACCATTATTCTATAAAAAAAATGTTGTATCGTCGCACAATCTTTAAATTGAAGAGCTAATACAGAGAAGCGTGGACGCTTTCTTCTAGTGTTGTTTACTAAAGTTAAAAAATGAAGCGCATTACAGTGCAAACTTGATGTGCTCCATCAACGCTGGCACGCCGGCGTCGTGCAAAGCCTAGCAGCGCCTAGCACCGCTTTCATGCCGCACGCGTGACTGAAACGAATATGCCTGGCAAGACGTACCGTGCTCGCGCTTCTCCGCAGGTGGGCGACAGCGCGCATGCGCAAACATCACGTGGTTAAGCAGTGAGGTGAAGCGCTCGTTCAGGGCCAGGAGCGGCGTAGGGACGCATGAAGGTAGCTTGGGAGCTACCTTATGCTGAGGAACCACCAAGGAAGCCTTCACCGAGGACCCCTCAGTAAGGAAGCTTTCAGAGTGACATAAGGTAGCCTCACCGCAATGAAGGCTTCCTTACTGAGGTAAGGAAGATTTAATTGTTTGGCCCATATTCCTGAACGTGCGCAACGGTACTGCATCGGCGGAGCAGCACTAATTCGCGCTTGCATTCTCCCGTGCTTTCATTTCGGAGACACCGTTGACGATGGTACGCATGTCATGCATGAGGCGATTTTCACGGCGGTTATTCGGCGGTGTCACGTGTTTTTAGCGGTGGCAAGATCGCTACAATGTGTGCCGGCCCCACGCCCTGCGGAGTCGTTCGATATGTAAGCCTGCATCACAGGCGTGTGCTTATTATTGAGGTACAGCTACAGTAATGTGGCAAGGGTACATAAAAAAAAAAACGACTCAGATATCGCAAACGAAGCTGCTACTTAACACGAGCTTCATAACTGGGCTTTGTTACGCTTGTCTGCGGGACGTTCCTGGCACGTATGCGAACTGGGTTGTCCCAAACTCTGGTAACATCGTGAACATGTTTATTTATTTATTTGTTTGTTTGTTTGTTTGTTTGTTTGTTTGTTTGTTTGTTTGTTTGTTTGTTTGTTTATAAGTACCTCACAGGGCCCTCGTGAGGCTTTGTGTAAAGAGGGCATTACAATAAATACATACATGAAGATTCAATAACACGTTGAAGGGCCCCTCACCAGGTGTGGCCATTTTAAGCTGACAAGCGCCGTGCATACAATGCGCGCTAACGATCGTAGTTGCTGAGTATTGCATCGCTCCGCGCCGCGAAAAGAGCTGACAAACCGAACGCCGTTTGACCTTCTCCTCGCAGGCGCCGTGGCCCCGGCCGAGAGTCGACGTATATCGCACAATTCGCCTACGTACATCGCACTGCTGTGACGTCGCTCGTAGTGACACGTGACTTCAAGAATTATTCAAGGCAGCATCTGTTATTTGTGTAACCTGTTGCTTCAATAGACGAAATAATGTTTAGAGAAATAATAAAACACACAAACCGAATGTCTGCGTGTTCTTGTTTTACTTCTCACCGCAGCAAGAAATATGTACTTCCGTTTTGTCTGCTTGTTCCTATGTCATGCAGTCGCGCGCGCAAGAAAACGAAAGTATGTCATTTTCTACGGTGTTCCAGCGCGCGATCGTCCTCTATGAACCGCTTGTGTCTAACACAGTGTTAGCGTACCATTGACTTATACCATTAGTTAGGTGCAACAAAGCGAGGGGAAAAAAATGAAGGCGGGGCCTGTTACGTATACGTCACGCGATTCTCGAGGTTCGATATGGGAGAACGCAGAGAAGGAATTTCGCTTGCGGAGGCTAGACGGGGCAAGAGGGAGAGAATGTCTCTCTTGGCAGTGGCTCTCGCCTTCTGAAATCAGGGGTTTGCTGCATTGCGATATTTCTATCTCGGCTATTAATGAACCAATCGAAAAATTCTTGAGACTGATCGCTCTCTAGAGGGCATGTAACAGCTTCCAGCGTATAACCAAAATTTGCTATGTAGCATGGTGAGGAGCCCTTTAACAACGTAAAACATTGAACAGTGCAGAAAGATGAGAATGAACCCAAGGACTTAACCAATATACGCTATACAAGCAAGGTAGCAAGAATAGCATTCAAAGTTGAAAAAACAAAAATGAAATCGCAACAACGAATACAAAAGCAATTTTAACTCACCGGCAACAAAGCTACTGCTCTAAAATGGCTTTTGAACGAAAAATAAACGTCTTTTTCGTCGCGCTAAGCGCACCAACAGCCCCGATCATTGAGCTGCCTATTTTCAAGTAAACATACAGTACAATAACAGCATCGAGCATGCCAAGGATATATTTTTTAACACTACTTTACCGGAAATGCTGCAAACTAACCCGCGCAAGTTCTGGAATATTGTCATTGGCTTGGAAGATCGTCTTATCCAGCTGGCACGCGATGACAGCACTTTAGTCCCTCCTGCACACTGCTGCTCAGTGTTTAACGATGCGTTTTGTTTCTTTCTTCTGTAAAACCAAATCTGTTTCTTTTCCATGTTTTCACAACCGTAAATTTACTCCTATGGATCCCATAATCATTGACTCTGTGGTCATTGGTGAACTCACTAGTAATATTAAAATTTAATCTTCACCTGGCTGTGATTCAATTACGACAAAAATATTGAAAATGACTGAAGTGTGCTTAAAATTGAATTAAATTATGGGGTTTTACGTGCCAAAACCACTTTATGATTATGAGGCACGCTGTAGTGGAGGACTCCGGAAATTTCGACCACCTGGGGATCTTTAACGTGCACCTAAATCTAAGTACACGGGTGTTTTCGCATTTCGCCCCCATCGAAATGTGGCCGCCATGGCCGGGATTCGATCCCGCGACTTCGTGCTCAGCAGCCCAACACCATAGCCACTGAGCAACCACGGCGGGTGACTGAAGTGTGCTTCTCTGTTATTTCCTCCAATCTGTTTTTCTCAATACTTAGAATGCTCCACAATTCCCGGTGATTTGGAAGGTAGGTAAGGTGGTTCCTGTCCATAAGCCAGGTAATGCACATCTTCTCGATAATTACCGACTCATATCAGTTACAAGCATCCCATGTAAGTTTTTTGAGCGTGTTATTTATTCTCATTTAATGAAACTTCTAGCCGACAATTTTTTCTTCACTTTCTCCCAGCATGGTTTCAGGAAGATGTTTTCCTGTGAAACGCAGCTATTATATTTTACTAATGATCTGTTTATAGATAACGACATCAAGTCTGACACTTATTGAATATTCTTGGATTTCGCTTCGTCTTCGTCTGCGAACCAGGACGATATTCTTCTAGCTCAGCAATTTTAGCCTGATTTTTGTGTATATCACGGGGGACCCACCATGGGTTATGGCCTGGATGCAACTTGACGTCCCCACGCCTCTGCCGTGGATGGCGACTTCAGTGGTGGCTGCGTCTAGGAAGCGCACTGGCCTCCAGAGCGACACCGACCGCGACAATACCAATGTCTACTCGCTCAGCCATGAAGTCTTCTCCGATGACGACTTTCAGCTTGTGAGGAGCCGCAGGGCAAAACGAAGAAACACCAGGACCTACCTTTCTTCAAGCACGTCGACTGTGGGACCAACTCCGGATACCTCAGTCAGTACAATTCTATTTGTACCAGAACTCGCTACCGACAACCTGAGGCGACTCGATAGACAGTCTGCCTCGGTGCTTCTTGAAGCAGTGACGCCAAATCAAGTAGCGGATGTCAGAGTCAACACATGAAAAAATGTCTTGGCTATTGATGTACATGAGACTGCGCTACCAACTTTAAGCAAACATACGGAACTTGGCGGCATGAAGGTCCGCTCGTATGTTCCTCTGGACAGTGACACCGCCACTGGTGTCATCTGCGACGTGGACGTCTCCATCTCCAGCGCTGACTTGCCTATTCTAGTGAAGCCAGCCGTTGATGGCTTCGCCATAACTCTCGTGTCTAGAGTCAGCGAATCCCGCTGTGTGAAGGTAACTTTCAAGGGCCAATCTCTTCCCTCACACGTCAAGGTGGGCCACCTTAAACACACCGTAGGACCATTTATCCAAAGGCCACTCCAATAACGAAATTGCATGAGGCTGGCGCAAGTAAGTGCTGTATGCGAGAACACGAGAGTTTGCTCGCGCTGTGCAGAGCCCCACGCTGCAGATTCTTGTGTAGCCACTGTTCTTAAATGCCCCAATTGCATTGGGTCCCATGATGCTACCTCAAAGGACTGTCCCAAAATGAAGAACGAATGGGAGGTCTTGAAGCAGATGGCGAGAGACCGTTCGTCCCGTCGGGAAGATGTTGCGGCCGTTAAAAAACGACGCTCCCGACGCCGTCAGACTTCAAAGAACACAGATGCCTCCTTGAAGAGCGCACCACAACCGACAACTCCTTCTACTCCGCCTCCTAGGCCTTCCGGAGTCAAGTCTAAGGTCGTGCCGCACAACACCAATACTGGAGCTTGGCCCGCGCTACCTAAGCTGGAGCCCCCGCCACAACTGAAACCACGGCCGAAGAAATCGCCTGGGCCACAGCCGATGGCACAGCTGAAGCCGCAGTTGAAGCCACAGCCGGAGCCACAGCCCGAGCCACCACCGATGCCACAGCCGATGCCACAGCTGGTGCCAAAGCTGGTGCCAAAGCTGGTGCCACAGACGGTGCCACAGCCGGAGCCACAGTCATATCAAAGGATATAGCGCACCGCGGTGCAATTCACAGCGCCGACTCCCGATAAATTGTCCGAAGAAGACCAGCAAGTGGTTATGATGCTTCGGTCCCTCATGAACACCCTTCGTGTACGTTTAAGCAAGTTGCATACTCCGTCAGCGCGAAGTGCAGTGCAAGTACTGGATGCTCTTAATCCAGTGCTTGCAACTCTCGAGTAAGCCCCATAGCTCACCTGCAGCCTCCTATTCGCGAAACAATCACTGGCCCTTTGGTCGTCCCAGGTGTACCTATGGAACTCCACTTTGGTGTCACGGTGCTTCGCTGCACACAGCAATCACTTCCTTCCTGTTTTCTTCTATCTATTCCCCCTTTCCCTCACGCCCAGTGTAGGGTAGTAAACCGGACGCTCGTCTGGTTGACCTCCCTGCCTTTCCTTTTTTTTGCTATCTCTCTCTCTTTCTCTCTCTCTTGGATTTCGCTAAAGTTGTCTTTCATCTTCTTAAATTAAGTAAACTTAGACACCAAGGTGTTCCACTGGATTAAAGACTTTCTTTCTGACCGCACCCAATTGTGACTGCTAACAACTTTTCATCTACTCTTTCTCCTGTCTCATCAGATGTCCCACAAGGTTCTGTGTTGGGACCCTTGCTCTCTCTCACTTACATTAACGACCTCCCTGAATGTATCACGTTTTCATCAATAAAGCTTTTTGCTGACGATTGCGTCCTCTACAAAAAACTAGCACAACCTTCTGATCAGCAGGAACTTCAACATGTTAACCACTTGTCCACACGGTGCAATAAATGGATGATGCGGCTCAACATCAAGAAATGCAAAAGCATGCGAATATCTTGACGGGGCCCACTGTTAGCAGCGCGTATTTTCTTAAAGGCGTCCTACTAGATCCTCTGACTTCATACAAGTACCTAGGCATCCACATCAGTTGCGATCTTTATTGGCGCATACATGTTAACTATGTTTCTAATGACGCAAACCGCATGCTGGGTTACTTACGCCGATTTCTTTTCCCTTATCACTTTCGTCAGTAAAACTACATCTATATAAAACGCTTGTTCGCCCTAAATTAGATTACGCATGCGCTATCTGGAACCCCAAAAACACTACACATTACTTGCCTTACCTTGACTATCTTTGCGCCGTAAATGATTTCGCCTTTCATTGTTCCACAAAATCTATTATTATAATCCGATTCTAAACGGCGTTCTTTTTTCCGCTCCCGTCTTCGTATTATCGCGCTCCGGCCATAACTACAAAGTTGGCGCGCCATCTTGTCGAACTAATACCTACAGGGAATCTTTGATTCGGAAGGCTAGCAAAAACTGGAGCCATCTTCCGGCTTCCATCGCCGTCACTAGTGCTGTGCCCATAAGCACGAGGCCGCGGGATCGAATCCCGGCCATGGCGGGCACACTTCCATGAAGGTGAAATACGAAAACACCCGTTTACTTAGATTTAGGTGCACGTAAAAGAACCCCAGGTGGTCCAAATTTTCGGAGTCCCCTATTACGGCGTGCCTGATAATAGGTCGTGGTTTTAACACGTAAAACCCCATAATTTAACTTTTAATCTCCATCATAACTGACATCGACAGTATCAAGACTGCATTTCATGAAGTGGTTTGCTACCATGTTTTCTTTACTTGCTATAGCTGTATGTTTTATTTCATCTTTTACAGTGCAAACATTTGTTATTTGCCACTGCTTCCGGTCAAGCCTTCGGGCCTTGGAAGTAAGCTAAATAAATAAATAAATAAATAAATAAATAAATAAATAAATAAATAAACAGACAAATAAATAAATGAACAGTGCTACGGAGAATAAAAACAATGGTCAAAAGATCGTTTTCATGTTAAAAAGAAGAAAAAAAAGGGAGGACATATCGGGCAACAGTACTATCGAATGGTGAAAGGGGCCAATGCAAAACATAAAATTTTGGAGCATATATATTTTTTAAGATTAGCGAAAAAGATTGCATGATCTCGTTCTAATACAAGGTTATCCGGAAGGTCATGCCATAAACGGATAGCTCATGGAAGAGCCGACAAGTTAAATGAGTCAGTCTCACGGCGCATGTGCGCAGTGTCAGCTCTCATAGAGTCCCTCGCCTTTCCTGCAGCTGTCACTGAAGAAGTAGGTGGTCTGATACCCTAACAGAGGATGTTACGATCGGCCTGCAGGGGTACTGATCTCAGCCCGCTGCAGTTGTTTAGATTGAGTTGCGGGGGTGGCGTCCTTCGGAGAAGCGACTTTCGAACCCTTCTCGGCACGCTGCGACGAGTGGCTTTGGAGAGCCAACAATGCGCGTCTTCG
Source organism: Dermacentor andersoni (assembly GCF_023375885.2). Lineage (NCBI taxonomy): Eukaryota > Metazoa > Arthropoda > Arachnida > Ixodida > Ixodidae > Dermacentor > Dermacentor andersoni. The sequence continues at coordinate 87,251,129 of NC_092818.1, forward strand.
GAGAACCGGCGACGCCAGAAAAGTTAACCGACCATGCGTCTCCTTCAGAGAACCGACGGCGCCAACAAGGAAAGCCACGTTTGGCGGACCGTGTATTGTTAGTTGGTTCGCTGTCGTCTTCTCGGTCCAGCAAGAGCACTCCTGGAAAAGGATGTTTTGCGCTGCATTTTCGCGGGTCCCAGAATTCGTCGCAGTCTGCTGACAGTCGCGGCGGCTACCTGAGAAGTCAGCTCTAGGATCAAGAGGCGCTGCTGGGGTCAAGTGTGACAAGCTGAATACGAGGACCCGCTCAACTCGGTGTGTTCTGGGAATCCAAAGTGAAGATGTGAGTGTGTGAACACTCCCCCTCAAAGGCGGGTCGACTGCGCCTCAGCGACTGTGGACGGTCTAATTGGACGAAGGTTGGACGGCAGTTTTCCCTCACCTAGGGATCTAGGGAGGACAGAGGGTTTTTAAGCAGCAGTTTGTCGGCTGCGAGGATGTGCTCGTGTACTGTGTGATTTTTTCTTGGGGCTTCGGGCTCCATATTGGAGTCCTGCCAGACTGTTGAACGGTATCTCCTGTCGTAATGTAAATATTGTATTCCCGTACTCCTAGTTATCGACGAGAGCAAGTTCCTCCCTACCACCACGTCCCAAGCGTGAGTGAGTTGGATGATACATACCACATACATGCCCGACTACAACCCTTACAACTGGTCGCCAGCGGTGGGAAGCTCCTCCCTTCAACTACGTCTAAAACCTTACAAGGGGAAATCACAGCCGCGAATATTCAGCCATCCTTGAGCAAAAAGTTAGTCGTCTGCTACTGATCCTGCGCGTGCTTTGGAAAGCGCCCGTTAGGTGGCCGTCAGTGGTGCCTCTATTCGCGACTCCAAGTAAATGCCCGCTACCTAGAAGCCGCACCGAGAAACAGCCGATCCATGTTTGAAGCGAAAGAGGGGGACCTATCACGGCATGCGCTAAATGCCTCGTAGTTCTCAAATCGTCGTGATGCTGACGCGCACAAGCGCGAAAATGAAAAAGACTCATGTCGAAAGATTTTTGTTGTGTACTATTATGCGTGTCATTGCGGTGGAAAGACAGCAATGTATGATTTCATCGTTTGTAGAAAGAAGCAGACGACGCGCATCGAAGAGCGACTTGGATAATAAACCTCCGAATTTGAAATACGTAACTGATACTATACCGGTTTGCCTGAAACACTGCAGCCAATCGACTGCTTTATTCCCGGCGAGTAGTCCATTGCTTTATTCTTGTTTATATTTACTATATTGCTGGCGTTTGAAATCGTAGTGCACTTTCTTCGGGCAGGCGCTTTGATAAATTATAGTGTTGTACGCCCAAGCTTCATTTGGTTTTTGTTCGTCTCTAGTTTTCTGCCCCAGCATTAGTGTTACTAATGCTTTAAGCCACAGGAATATTTTCGCTAATCCACTTTTGTCTGCAGGCGCGGAAGCAGGAATGATAACTGCCTCGGAAGTTCTAACTTGATCACGACTCATGTTATGCCTCGACGCGACACATCGTTTTTATAGCATGCTTTAGTTTGGCGATACAAGTAGAAAATGCTGTTTTCTCATTCAACACGGTGAGCTGTCAGTTTGTTTGCTTGCAAGAAATTTATAAGCAAATGCAAACAGCGCTAGTTCCAGCGTTGGAGTGTTCGACCTGCGCTTAGCGCCGCTAGTTTGCTTTCCGGCACTGTGTACACAGCTAAATTCCATTACAACTGGTTCAGTTTGTTTCCTAGTCGTGCACTTGCACTAACAGAACTGACTTTGCCAAAAGAAAACCCTGGCTTAAGTTTGGAAACATGTTGGAATAAAGTCAACTTGGTCCGATTGGTTGTTGTTCGCGTTTCACCGGGTTTGAGAATTTCAACGGGAGGCAGGTTTCTGCTGTGTTCCCAAGCCCGGCCCCTGCCTCGAACATTGCGTACTGCAAGCACCAGTCATTGGACGTAGGCAACCTTATCACACGTATAAGCTAGCTATAAAAGGAAGGTGCACCGACTCGCAAACGGAACTCTCACTTGTTTTTATACCAAGGCACATTGACCAGGTAACTTTACAGTTTTACCCTCGTTCTATCAGTGCAGAATATCCGTGTATAGCTTCTGAAAGCACAACAAACGTTACAGCGTATATATTGTGAGATGCTATATGTGATATACTGCAACACGAGTCGCAGTGTGGAGTTGCCTGTCGTACCTGTAGTCTGTAGCACGTGCAACAATGCCGCGAACAATCGCTAGCACTTTTCGGCGGCCCGCTAGGCACAAACACTTCTATCTTTTGTTTAACCTGCGGCTCGCTTGAAAGGTTCTTTGTCTTAAGCAAAAATAATTTGGAGGACACTTAAGCTTCGCCTTTAAGAGTACAACGCGATATCATTCAAAGATCCCTGACTCCTCCTCACGCTTCCCGGCAACTGCAGCTTATATAACCGCAGTGTTTACCAGCGAACGCTGGCGGCGAACGGGGTGCACGAAGGCGAGCTTTCTGGTAGAAACGCGGCCTTTTGCGTGGGCCGATCCCGGAAGAAGTGCACAGCCGCGCCAAAAAAAATGCATGATTTTCAGGTTTAATTTATTGTTTCGCACTCTTAATAGTTCAGTTTGAGAAGATTTAACATAAAAGACATGCGCTATCGGTGTTTTGTTTCATGACATTTGTTCGTCGGCTGTCATTCTGAAAATTTTGAGGAATAACTCTGTCAAGAATGTACGGCAAGGTATGAGTAACTTTCGTGGTAGAATGATGTGGCCATATAACCCTCTTATACCGAAAGGTGTGGCGTATACATATACCTGAATATATACGGGAATTTTCGCTCATGGGACCGCACCTGACCGCGACACCGGATTTTCTGGGACACGGTGCCCTTATCGCTATCGCGTTAAAGTTTGATGGGGCTCCCTGGGTAAACCGGACGTTTGCTCGCACAGCGATATTATTTCCGCGATTTCGTCGCTCAAATATTTGAGACCGATCAAAATAATATGATTGGCAGCAAGGTCCTTTTCGGCTTCCACGAAGCACCTCGATTCGACGCCCACAAAAGAGAAGTGTAACGTGGCCACAGTACGAAGCGAAAGAGCTGCCGTGAACATGGATGTCGTAGCCATCTCTGTTTATTTGGTCACAGTGTTGGCAGCTCAAGTAGCGGATTCTGTAGTTGCCAATAGGCGACAAACTACGCGTATAGCGAACGAAAAATACGACACATAATGACGCACAAGGTGCATTCCCGACGTTGACGGTATACCAAAGTCACCATGCTGTCCCGCTACCGACGGCGCATGCGCGGCTCCCGCGTGCAGACTTAGAGCGTGCACGCGTGAGCCTGCACGCAGACTGCAAGCACACTAGTGTTCTTGCTGAACTGCATCATGACTAAGAGCTGGGCTAGTTGGCATGATTCCATAATGACCATGCTTTCACTTGTGAGCTTCCCAATGAAAACGATCTCAAGTTTTGAAATGGAAGCTTTTCTTTGCGAACCTCGCCGCTATTCGTGACCGTGGCTGTGGCCTGGCTGACCTCTTGCCGAATAGGTCAACCGATCACAGCGGAGTACGCGCGCCGCGCGCGCTTTTGGGGTCCTTGCACCACCACTAGATGGCGCTCCACCAATTATACGAACGCTCGAGTCGTGGGCGCGCCGTCGCCGTTAGGCACCGCCGTCAGCGTTGTCGGGCTGTCTTGGTGTCGACGCGCATGGACGACAAAGAGGTCTCCAGAGACCCAGAGTGTGTTTGGCTGCAAGAACAACGGAGCGAAGTGAACGCACAGTGAACGCTACGCGAACAGTCACCTCGGTGGCGGAGCGACGTCAGCGTTCGGTTTTCCACTGCTGTCACGAGCCCTGTGCGCATGCGCATTACGAGTACACTAACGTCCCTGCTGGGCTGCTGTGTGCATGCTCTGGTATAAGCAGCAAATGCCAAGCTAACGTTATCTGATATTTCACTGAGCACTGACCAATGACGACGATCTCCCATCGGCCTCATCTCGTGCAACATGTAGGGGGAAAGACCGCAGCAGCGCCCACTGGATGCTTAATCGCATCTTGTTTTTCGTGCAATTTCTTTGCTGTTCACATGGACTCTTCAACGCTGGCTTTTCCTCGAGGTGCTTCGAAACGGAACCGTCCGATGACCGCGCGCTAAAATTGAAGCTACAGCCTGTGGCCGCGTATGATGATCTGCATCCGAAATGCCCTGTCACCTCCCTGTGTTGGCAAGTGCGATAGTAGTCCTATCGTGGCACGATATGGTTCCGATTTATATATCACGTCATCCGATGGCCCAATTAGAGCATGCTCTTAGTCAATGACGTCATCGACACTACGCTAAAAAAAACCTGGACCTGGCTTCCCTCGTCAGTGGGCAAGACCGCAGCAGCAACGACAGGATGCTTAATCGCGTCTTGTTTTTCGTGCAGATATGTTACTTTAAACACGCCCGTTGTTTCAGATCAGATCATCGTTGTTTGCTGCTGCTCTCTTAGACACAGAGCTTTCTGGCTTGTCTTATGCATGCGCTGTACTACGTAAATCGGCTTGTCCTTAGCGGTGATGTAGAATTAAATCCCGGTCCTACGAGGAAGCCGAATCGTAACACCAGTAATTCAGATGAAACTTCGTGTTTATCTGAACCTGATTAAACCGATTATGAATCGAACAATACTTCCGGAATGCTGGCCGAACTATTGGCTGGGCAGACTGATGGCTCGTGACATCACTGACATAAAGCTTTTCCAGCAAACTGTCAACAAGCGTTGCGACGCCCTGGAATCCCGTGTGGTTGCCTTCGAAATAACTACCGCTGACCCTAGAATCTCGTTTGATCATTATAGTTCTGATGTACTCTCTTTATCTCGGGCCGCTTCGGAACTTATAAAAAATGATGGCCTTGAAGATCATTCAAGACGCAAAAATATAATTTTGCATGGACTTAATGAACATGATGCTGAAAGCACCCACACGCGTTTGTCTAATGTGCGCCAGTTTTTCACAGAGAAACTTCAAACCGAATGCCCGCCCATCATCGAACGCTGTCATAGAATTTGGCACCAAACGTCAAGGTAGATTGCTCCCAGTTACATATCGAGTACTAGACTTCAGGAATAAGATGGAAATAATGAAAATTGTTTTAAAACTTTAAGGAATAAAATTTTCCATTACTGAAGATTTCTCAGCTAATGTGCGTGCCGGTCGCAAAAAGCTAAGCAGCCGCTTCTTTTCGTGACCAAGGTTGCGTTATGACCACGTCTTCGTAAATGGTGTCCGCTACAGGTGGAACGATATTACAAACGCCCTAGTTGGCGATTCAGGTCTCGCTGCAAACACCCTAGTGAATAATTCCAGCTTTTCTGAAGGCTTGCCAAACACACCTTGGCTACGTAATCTTCATATTGGCATATCCGCGACTCTTACAAGCTTACTTTGTTGAATTTGAATGCAAGAAGTCTAGTAAATAAGTTCCCGCTGTTTCTTTTTCTGGTAGCCTCCTATTCATCTCATTTCGTTGGTGTTATTGAAACCTACCTTCACGTTCACATATATGACTCGAAATCACTCCACCCCGCTATATAGCTGTCCGATCAGACCGCAAAACTGGCAATGGAAGTGGAGTAACTTTTTTTTTTTTTCAAATCTGACTTGAAGTTTTTGGTTAACCCGCCTTGGTTGCTTAGTGGCTGTGGCGTTGGGTTGTTAAGCACGAGGTCGCGGGATCGAATCCCGGCCACGGCGGCCGTATTTCAGTGGGGATGAAATGCAAAAACACCTGTGTACTTAGATTTAGGTGCACGGTGAAGAACCGCAGGTGGTCCAAATTTCCGGAGTCCCCCACTACGGCGTGACTCATAATCATAAAGTCATTTTGGCACGTAAAACCCCATAAATTAATTAATTTAATTGTAGTTTTCGGTTATCTATCCTTCAACAGAACTTGAGTATGTTTGGTGTAAACTATACCTAGGCAAAATACATAGTCCCCGTTTTCTACCATCCACCTGCCTCCTCACCTGATAACCTAGCCTTTTCTTCTCGCTGATTATATCAGCACGCACGCTTTTCATGCATATAGTTTAATTATAATGGGAGACTTTAACACACCAGATATTCACTGGGCCTCACTATCGCATCGCACTTATTTAGGTAGCAAACTAATTAACTTTTCTTTATCTTTTCGGCTTACGCAAGTAGTTGATGCTGCAACAAGACAGAACACACTTCTTGACCTGGTGTTTATTAGTTCAGACCTCGTTGATAAGCTGTCCGAGTGTGAAATTACTGGCGGAATTTCAGATCACAAGGCAGTGTTTATATCGCTAAACCGCATAGTCTGTAAACCGCTTGCCAAAATTCAAACTTTTTTTTACTTCAATCGCTCTGACAAGACATCTGTTCTTGAAGTTTTACCAGAAGGTTTCGAATCATTTTGCCCACTCAGTAAAGATTGTGACGTGAATACACTCACTAGTTTGTCAATTTGACAACATTACAAAGCTGTGTATTCAACGCTTTGTTCCTCTAAAAAGTGAGAAATGAAATCGTGCCATCCTTTGAATGACTCGAGAAATTTTGCAGTTCTCACGATGCGTTAGAAGACTGAGACGTTCAAAACGCAGTAATGACCCTGATGCCAATGCTAGATTCACTAAATTTGAAAATGAATATGGCCAAAGAGGCTTTTCTTTCATACATGTCGAGCTGCAAGGATTGCTAAGAAATAATCCTCGGGAGTTTTGGCGTTCTGTCATGCCTGCTACTGATTCTTCATCTTCATTTATGATCAATGATGAAAACGTAAATGATCCTGCACGCATCTCCAATACATTCAATGAATATTTTCTTCAAACGATTCTCACGTCTACCCTGCTTTTGATAATGGTTCAAACTTTTCTAATTCCGACATTACAGTTAACGTTAATGCCGTTCTTAATTTGATTTTAAATGTAGACACAACAAAAGAAATGCGAACGAGCTCGTTTTTACTTCGCCATTCACAATGGACATCACAATATATTGAAATTATATTCAGTAAGTCTCTAGAAACAGGAATTGTTCCTTCACCGTTGAAACTTGCAAGAGTAACGCCTTTGTATAAAGCAGGCAACAAGACAGGCGTAACGAATTAGAGACCAATTCCTTTAACTGTCCACTCGTGCGAAATGTTGGAACTTATCATTTGCAAACACGTAATAGATTTTCTTGAGTCGAACAACATTCTTATAAATGTTCAGCATGGCTTTAGACGTGGTTTCAGTATTATCACGCAGTTAGCCGACTTCAGCCACGACATAGGTTATCGACTGGATCTCGGTAAAGAGATTGACACTATCTTCATTGATTTTTTTAAAGCTTTCGATTCATTACTTCATATTGAGCTCTTGCAAAAATTAAATGCTGTACTAAAAATTCCCGTCTGGGTCGACTGGATTGCTAGTTTACTGTCTAACCGGTCCCAATACGTCGACTTATTGCTGCAAGGTCATCCATTCTTGAAGTAGGCTCTGGGGTTCCTCAAGTGTCAGTCCTGGGTCCTTTATTGTTTTTATGTCAACGACCTCCCCAAAATTTTTCTTCCAGCATTCGTCTTTATACTGACGATTGCGTCTTATACGACGTGATTGACTCTGCGACTAGTTATAAGCGATTGAACGATTCCTTTGTGTCTTTCGGTGCTCGGTGTGAAAAATGGAAAATGGACATTCACTTAAAAAAACGGTTGTTTTGTCCTTCATGAAAAGAGCGGCAGCTGTAACTGCGACGTATTCAGTTCAATTCAATTCAGTTCAGTTTTTATTTTTCCAGAAATAACGGGTCCTGGAAAGGGTCAAGAGCTAAAAGCTGTCTCGACAGCTCGACTAGGCCCAGTATTGGTTTATAGCTACAAGTAGCGTCCATATTAAACGACATCAGGAATTGCGAAGAACAATGAGTTATACAGTACGATAAGGACAATTAATTAATAAATCAACAGCATATGATTTCAGAATGTGCTTGCAATAACTTTATAGTTGTGAACATATGACAATACAAACAAAAGAAGTTAAGACACCAGAATATAAAGAAAGATAGAATACATACATCTTCATGTTAAACAGCACTTGCAAAGCAAAAGGGAAGCACACATAGCCATTCATTCTTTGGAATATAAATACCTTGGCGTAATATTTACTCACAATCTCTCATAGACTGCACACACTGACCAAACATGTTCATGGGCCCTAAACCAACTTGGACACATAGTTCGTACTATGCAGAAGGCTGCAAAGGCAACTGAACTCTTTATGTATAAAACTTTTGTTCGCTCCGTTATCGATTATGCCGCCACGGTGTGGTCATCCCATAACCAAAATAACATAATCAAACTAGAATCAGTTCATAAAAAAGCCGTGGGCTTCATTTTTCACCGGGATGACCGCTATTTCTCACCCTCGTCTGCCCTCCCTACGCTGCAACTAACGTTAGTACGTCGTGATGTGAAATCATTAAAATTTTTGCACAACATAATTAACATGTCCTATCATACTTCAAACACAGCTTAATTTGCACATCTTTCACCAAGCCTTTTGGCACGCGTAACTTCCACGAGCTTAATCTTAATCCTTTCTGTGCCCGTGCAAATACTTTCAAGTACAGCTTCTTTCCCCGCACTATGGAAGTATGGAATTCCTTACCTGGCTGCCTTCGTTCACTCTCGAGAAGCGAATTCGCAAGTGCTCTCTATGAAAACCAGTATGTGTAACTGCTTAAATAAGGTTTAGTTTAAGCTTTATGTGTATGCATTTCACTGTTTCGCTGCTTCTAGAATTGAAAAAAAAAAACAATTTTCCATTTCTTTGACTGTCGTACAAACACAGTTGCAAATGTTGTAAGTCATTGTTGATTTCAACTTAGTTTTTGTTCACCACTGTATTGACCGACACCTGCAATAGCTTTCCTGCGGGGCTGAAGTAAGTAAAAATAAAATAAATAACATCGAGGTGCGACACCCGCAGCGCCACGGGCGGCGCTCGTCACGCCAACGTAATGGGATGCATGGCAGCTACCAGCAGACGATGTTCCTTCTGCGCAGCAGCAGTTGCCTTGTTTACTGTGTCGCGCCAACATGTCGCCTCCGCGTATAGTTATAATGCCGTCCGAGGAGTGTAAGCGCGACGCGAAAACTTGCTATCATTATCAATAATTCGTCCTTCAGAGAAAGTACGAGTTATTTGTTTTCATTTTTACTTTGTACTCGTTTGTCACGTGACCTTAACCTTGCCTACCTTCAGCCGTTAGACATAAAACAATTCATTGTGCGCTTTTAAACGCTTCACGAATATTAAAGGAAGTTGGACCCTCCTACGAATGGAGCGTAAGGACGAGATGTCCGAGTCGTATGGCTTTCCGAAAACGATCTGCAAACTGTGTTGTGCTCGTGTGCATGCCGCTAACAGCGGTTATTTATTTTCGCCACGGCGGTATGACCGAAACACTGACATCCTCCATCTATTTTCACACCGGAGCAGCGGGAGACCCAGCTTACCGGCCTCAACCCTGGTGTCACCTGTTGAACAGGGCAAGACAGGTGGCCAGGTCGCATGGTTTCCTTGACTGATGAGGCCAGCCCCAAAGAAGGCGACCTTCGTCTGCTCTTAATAAAGGTCAACACTCATCTCTAATGCTCTGTTATGTGCGCACGTCCTGATCTGGCAGGAGGGGGATGTTACGCGCTCAAACCACCACGGACCGTACTGAGCAACTTCCAAGGGACGTCCCGAACCCGAAGAGTAGGCGTAATTTTGAGCGCAGTAGCCAGGAACGGTTCAGCTCAAAGAGATGTAGCATCTTTTGTAGTAAGCGCTGGCGTCGTCCCAGAAAAGCAGCACGACAAGGCAACAGGTGCTCTTAAAATCTACGCCCAAGTGACGACACCCTCTGGGTAACCAAACGCAGATCTTGAAGGTCATACATTTGCAGGATGCATGCGACGGAAGCAATTGCGGGAACCGGAAACACGTCATAGATGTCAGGTTTTGGACGCCACCTACGCCCTCTTGCGGCCTAAGTGCGTCGAGTAATCAACGCAAGAACTCTCTTCGAAGCATGGCTGCCTTTAGTGCCACATAATTACACAGAGTTTCGAGGGCGAAAACAACACTGGCCTGAGCGAGACCTCTGCTTCATACCTTCAAATTCAGGTCACGCTAAAACAAATATTTACCTTCCGGAGCAGCTGCTTCCTGGCTTTTACTCACGCCTGCGGAGAGAGGAGGAGACAAAATTATGAACGACATGTGCAAACGTAGTCCCACATTGTTTGCACTAGCATCTACCATCCGATAGCGTACATATGGTATTCGGCACGTAGAGTGCCTGCCCAGTGTGGACACAGCTAGTATTGCCGATGGCTTGGTAAGAAAAACAATATTTTGAGGAAAAACTGTTTCTTCTCGTTTTTTTTTCTGTAGATAGAATTTTTTTAATAATTGAAGGTTTCTCAATAAAATTAAGTACAGTAAAGCAATTATTCTAAAACTTAACTTGGTGCCACTTTACCAGATAAACATTCATGGCAGACATTACTCCATCCGCTTAGGGTAATTTTTTTGTGGATGTCACTGTGTGGATGTCAGTAACAAAAATTGAGCTTCTCGGTTTCCTTTAGTCTTCTGCCCTAGTGGGAAGTACTGTATCTACTCGAGCGTAAGACAATATGTCTCTTTTTTTTTTTTTGGGGGGGGGGGGAGGTTAGTGGAGCATTATATACGAATCTTGGTGTTCAGATTAGATTCGAGGATGCAGTTTAGCCGCAACTGCCGGGCACTAAACGTTACCTCGCGGCCCCAACATTCTTCAATTATAGGCGCTATATTGCAGCATAGACTCTCTGATCTGGCATGAAAAAAAGAATGGCCGCCGATTACGCTATTCCCTAATGCGAAATTTGAGCGCACCTGAATACGTGTTTTCATGTCGCGATACACTGAGGGAAAATGAGGCTTACAGAGCATGAGACGACGAGGACACAGAAAGACATGGTGCATACTGTTTCCTCGTCTTTTCGTTTCCTGTAAGCCTGATCATGTCTTACCGGCATGCCCCAAAACGCTACGTTGTTGAGGCCATAGAGTTTCTCACTATAACACCTAGAGGGAAATCTGGCGCCATCGTCTATGCGAGTTTCTTAAGGGGCGCCGTGCCGTCATGGGAATGACGGTATATGTGTCTGCGAGGCTTGTGTTGGTTGGTGTTGTAAGAGGTTTCGTCTCATACGTGGATATGGCTACACAAATAACGCGTCCTTAAAGTAAAATGTTCATAAAATGTTTCCATTCACGCAAATTACATCTTTACTCACCTACAATGCATGACGAAGGGAGAAAAGCAAGAACAGACGACAAACTGTTTCAAAGTGAGCGAAAATCTTGTCGTCTGTCCTCCAACTTTAGCGGCCCGCTGATACTTTTTACGTATCATATAATTGTACATGCACTAACAAGTTCTGATAGTTAAACAAAACATGTTTTTGTGTAATAATAAAGCTAAAAGAGCTTTTTGTGTGCAGTTTTAGAAGAAAATGAGTCATTGTGACAGACGGAACGGTGCTTGCCTGGCTCTTCCAGAACGCTGCCAATTCGAAGTCACAATATACCGGCATTCCCATGCATACCACAGCGCAGCAGCGCCAGATTTCCCTCTAGGTAATATAGTGAGAAACTCTATGGTTGAGGCAAATAATATGAGAGCGAAATCGCCGCACCTACTGACAGTGGGCCAGTGCCGTCAGCGCCTCCGCAGAGGGAGGGGCACTATGGTAACGCTGGCATGATGAGCGGCAACGCACCCAGCTGTGGAAGACCACGACGACGAACGCGTGAGCATTGGCCCGAGCGCGTTCGCGAGGTTACGCCGAGGGACGCCGATGCTCAACCTGCGCCCCAAAATGCGCAACATGCAAGCCCAGCGCGAGTTCCACGTCGACGAAAAGAATGTGCGACTATGGCGGAAACGGCAGAACGAACTTTTCAGCTGCGCCGCGAGGCCTTTCGTCGGACCGCACAAAAAACTGGCACCACGAGGCGGAAAGAAACGATGCTGCTGACAATAAAAGAACTTGGAATGTCTGTAACGACGGATTACAAAGGTGCAGCGTCTCCAACGTGCTAGACGAAAGCGAGAAATAGTGCACGTCGTTAGCACTGTTGGAGGAAGTCAGTGACGAAGAGGCCAGTGATGTCCATGAAGACCACGATGAGCGAACGTTTCACGTAGTTGTGGCGAGCGTGGAAATACCCTTTTTTATTATTAAAATGAAAATAAAAGAAAGAGACGCAGTCAACTTATAATGCTGATGGCTACTTCTTTTCGCATAGCGGAAACAACACTATAAAAATTATATGTAAGAGATACCCTAATAAAATTCATGTTTTTTTTTTTTTTCGCAGTGTGAGGTTTTTTTTTTTTTTCGTTCGATTTACATGCGACGAACGTGTATTCCTTCGCCCCCTCCCCCCGTCTTTTTCCGTGGCACAGAGGAAGCATGGTTTAAATAATAAAATAGTATAGTATATGCTGGGGTGATGGATGAAGGCATTCCGTGGTATACCGTACCACGAAATTTTAACGGGAAGAAGAAAGAAAAGAGTTGAAAATGTAAATAAATTAAGGGGTTGTGTGTGTAGACTCAGAGAAGGAAGTTTTGAGTGCTGTAAAGGATATGAGGATAAAACAACAACAACGATCAAAATACCACCCGGGGTGCTATTCTTGACGTCATCAAATGCCGCCATATTGTCACCTTTTGTAGTGGCGGTACTTCGAGCCACACACGTACACCACAACAGCCCGTTGTCAGCTGGCAAAATTAGGATGGCAAATTTAGACAATTAGCGGAATTCGACAATATCCGGAATAGGACCTCCCCGGTTCTCGGCGTATCTGTCACAGTGGGTTTGTGCCATCGTTGAAACGAATCATCATTGCCGACGCAATCATCATGGCGATCGTCAACATGGCCGGTCGCCAAGTCACGCACGCGTCAATCTTCGCCTCCTTGCTCGCGGTCGCGCTGCTGCTTCCCTCGCTGTGTTCCGCCGACAGTGACAGCGACGACGCCGGCTGCAAGGCAAGGCGTTGCGCCCAGGAGTGCGTCCGCGACGGTGCCGACGGCGGGGAGTGCCGCAACACCGCCTGCGTCTGCGTCCTCGACAGACATCCCGAGGATGCCCTGTTCCCTTACAAGGAGTTCATGCCCACGGACCACGAGTTGGGCGGCGGCCACTGGTAAGGAACACCCGGCACACGAAGGCGCCGAAACGACAGTAACGTGGTCCCGGAGAACGCGTGACAGTTGGCAATGCGAACGTCACGGGCCCTCGACGAGGCCCGTATGCGCCCACGTCTACAGATACGTGTGAACTGTGCGGTCTGCCTCCTCGTTATTGAGTGTTTTTGCACGCCGTTGTCTTCCCTTAGCAAGGCTGACAGCTTGCGAACGTTTTCTGCGGATAACCTCGACCGCATACGTAGCGGCCATACCATTAAACCTTACTAAGCTTACACACGTGCAAATACTCGTAACTGCTCTTGTATTGAAGAGAGCAACGGAAACGGCTCACGCAGGGTTTTGCCGTGTAGCAGTTTTTTTTTTCCACACTTTTTTTTGCTGATCGCTGTTCTCCGCAGCTTCACAGCGGAGTGTCCCGGGGCCCCACTTTGGCGCCTCTCAAACTTGACTCGTACGTTAACGATTTACGTAGTTGTCTTCTACATTGCCAAGTCTTCCAGTATGCTGACGACACTCCTGCATTTCAGTACATCTACACAGGAAGATGGAGACAATGGATTCAACAATGATCCAACGAGGGGTGTCTCGAGTTTCCCAGATATCGCTTGCCCTCAGAGACGTCCCCTGAGACAACCCTAGTGTCATACCCAGAAACCTCCTCTGGAGTTCCAAAGCCATCCCTTGTTTCCAGAGACATACCCTATTTGACCATTGTTCATCTTTTTCCCATTGAGACATTTTTTTATGAGGACGCTTTGGATGATGTCCGTTACAATTTGCGATAACTTGTAAATTTGTTTCATGATGGTTCGCGATTAATGTGAACAATAATACGACAAAGTTGGTACGCTTTCATTATCTTTTAAACAGTTCCGTAAAAAAAACACAAAGTTGTATGGTATAGCAATGTCAGCTTGGCGACTGTACAGCCTGCACATCAATTGTGAATATGCCGCATTTTCATTTACTGTTTACTTAAACAGTTGTGCTAAGGAACTGAATTAGTGCAAAATAATTATTTTTCGTGTCCCCGTTTACGAGTTTCGTACAGGCCATCAGTTTGTACGTTCCTCGCGAGCGCACCAGGAACGGGAATCCTTTAATAATGCGTACTAACCCATTTCGATGATTTCCATAACTACGTGTTTTCTTTTTATGGTCATTTGAAATAAACCTGTCCATTTGCCCTGAGTGTGCTTTAATATGTCCGGTATTCGGGTACTGCCCACCAAGCCTTCGTTTCCTTTTAGTAGGCCCACATTTGTGTGTTGTTATGCATCTAGTAAATATTCGCACTATTATTATTATTAACGGTCTAAAGGATTGGCGTGGAAAGAATGCTGGCAAAAGAAGGATGTTCTGCCGAACGTGTTGCAAACTGCCTCCCTCAGGGAGGGAATCTAAGTTATTGCGTCGCAGAAAATGAGCCACCGAAATTCGACGTTCCCGCACGGTTTCGTTCCCGAGGTCTGAGCATAGAGAAAGAAATTCAACAAGAGGGGACACTCAGAGAAAAGTGTCAACAGGAAACACCTCCCGCTTAGTGTTAATCCCATCCGTTAGTTCACGCAAGCAACGGAAAAAAAAAAGTGAACTCACAGAAAATGGTTTATTCTTAAAATTCTTTCCCGATAAAACTAAAAAGTTTTGCGTGTAAATGAACGTATACTTAGCGACTTATTTTTCTTGTGCCACCTAGCAACAAACTAACGGCACGCTAGGCGCGACAGATGCATGCGCCATGCGTCAGACAGGCCACCGAAGCCAGCGAGGCTGGTCGCGAATGTGAAGTTCGCCTGTTCGGCGACCCGTCTCTTTTGGACGTATCGTGTTTGTTGGGCTCCCGGCGTATTCTTGCGTTCCTTCTGCACTTCGAAGTGATACCACTGCACTATTGGACTACGGCAAGGTGAGAAATGTTGTTTGACAATCTGCGACGC
Source organism: Dermacentor andersoni (assembly GCF_023375885.2). Lineage (NCBI taxonomy): Eukaryota > Metazoa > Arthropoda > Arachnida > Ixodida > Ixodidae > Dermacentor > Dermacentor andersoni. The sequence goes on from NC_092818.1 coordinate 87,266,359, forward strand.
ATTTCAAACAATTTTGACTTTTACGGCACGGAACCGAAACTTGTGACGCAGTTAGCGAAAAACAGCTCGGCCGTCCTGGCGTAGTTAATTTGAGTTAATGACTCGTTCTGAGAGATGGTTTCCACGCCTTCTATGAGCCCCAACATTAGAATAACTTAGCTCGGTAGTTTATGGGCACGCTCGCCGCACCCGGCTTTGTGACGCAGTTAGCGAAAAGCACCTCGGCCTTGTGACGCAGTTTCGCGTGTACTGAATCTTACCGGGACACGTTGAGGCACTTTCTGTGGCCCACAGCTTTATTGTAACTAATTTCGCTACTTTTTTTGGGTACTTTTTATGCACAGTGGCCGCGCCCGGCGTTGTGACGCTGTTAGCGAAAAGCAGCTCGGCCGTGTGATGCACTTTCGCGTGTACTGAATCTTACTGGGACAAGCTCTGGCGCTTTTTCTGACCCCGAACGTTATTGTAACAAATTTCGTTACTTTTTGGCGTACCTTTGAGGCACGCTCGCTGTGCCTGGGGTTGTGACGCAGTTAGAAAACAAAAAGCAAGCCGGCCGTGGTGACAGTTTGGCGTATACTGAATCTTAGTGAGACAAGCTTGCGACGCTTTCTATGGCTCCGCAACATATACCTTCTTTTGGTACTCACGCTTGTCCAAGACGCGACGAGCGATTGCCAAGAGTGAAAACACTGGAGTGTGTTGCTTGCACCGGCATAACGCGCAAGAGATTACGCCGTGGAGCTCGAAAACCAAGAACTCGGAAATTCTGTCTGCTGAACGACTGAAAATAGTCTTTGTACTCACGCATTTCTCTTGAGTGCGAATAGAAGGCATTCTGCGAGCGTCTAGCATGGGCTGGCTGAGAGCCTGTGTTGTGGCCACCTCTGTGTATGTAGCCTACCATCGCGTCGGCTGAGGACAAGTTGTTTCGGAAACTCGCAGTCGACAGTGCATTTGTGCTCTTAAATTGCAGGAAATAATGCCCGAGAAGGGGCGGATGCTTGGAAATCAGATGTTTCCTTCATAATTTATATTACGGCGTGGAATGAGTCAAGTATTTTCGATGCCTTGCATGTAAAAGTGAATTGCTTTTCTTTGTAATGTTGCCCATTCACCACTTTCGCACGTTTGCCCTCTACACGCAGTATTCCTATAAGGTCTAAATGCCAAAATGACACATACTTGTAATTTACTTTTTTTTCAGCTGATGCCATCCGGTGGAGCTTCGTACGGGAACTAATGCTGCTTACGTGGTGCCACAACGATGGATGAACGCACAAAAATCCCGGAACGAGCAGCTATATAGAGCGAAATAAACATTTCCTCATTTACAAGGCGTTTTGCGTCTACTTTATGATATTGCACCTGGCACAGATTCGATGGAGGCTTGTAAAGATCGTTCGCAATCGTTTTAATTAAATAAGCGATTCCGCACGAAGACCGGGCGCGATATAGCAGCAGAAGAAAAAAAAAGCGCTGACTAGCGCAGCCGGCGAAGCGCGTGCCAGCTATAGCGTTCAAAACGCGCGATCCCGAAACCGAAACCGCAAGGATTTAATCCCATCCCCTTGGTGCGTTACAGTCAATTCGGCCGCTGGACTCTATGAGAGTGTTCGCACTTGTTGAATGTCTTTCTCTATGGTGTGAGCAAGACCAACGCGCTTAACTTCCCATACCTGACGCCCCCCAGTGTATTCGGCATGACACAGCCGAAGGCCCCGGGTCAAAATAAAGACTATTATACCTTCTGTACTCGGTGAAATGAACTGCGGCTTTCACTCTGTTCCATCCACAAACTTTTCAGGAGAAGATTGTTCTTGCGTGAGCGCCCATCTACAGAGGAGAAGGCGCAGTGATAACTCCTGGCATCGAAAAAATCTAGGAGCCTGGACGAAGTTCGACCATTGCGAGATCTGAGAGCGATGATGTAAGAAAGGAACGGGCGCGACGCTGCATGTGAAGCGCGGAGAGAACGGAACGGAAAACAAGAACGAGATGGCGTGCTCCCGCGCCTCCACGACAGCGAAGCGCAAAACCATCTATCACGTCACTGCCATCTCCAAGCGAAAGAGAGAGAGAGAGAGAGACAGACAGATAGGAGTACGCGCGTAATAGGCGCGCCTTTTTCGTACACCTGTGATCTCATTGTCTCACCTTCCCGCTTTCTTTCTTCTGACGTTCACTTATCGCACCAGAAACTTGGTTTGCGAGATGATCTTCCCAACAGATTCTCTATCTTGTTTTTTTCTCCCACCTGGCCGAGCGATTGGCGTTTCTTACTTAGCAGCGCATGAGCGTCTTTCTCTGCGTGACCGGGCGTACGTACTACGTAGCTGCAAAAGGCGCGAAAAAGAAACGAACGCTGCTGCTTTCGCACCGTAGGAACAAAAGACGATGTCCACCGCCACCTTTCTCCAATCATAGACGTCGCTGGGCCGCGCGCTTTTTCTCTGTTTCGCTTGATTAATCTCTTCGCCGCGCACAGTGCGATACGAGGTCCCTTTGTTTCGGCGTTCGCGGCCCTTCACGGTTCCCCGCGCAGAGACAGGCCTCGGTGGCACGGCAGAGGCCGACCGACTGCGAACATTAGCGGCCCGTTTGATTAGAGATGAATGGGGAAGCGCACACCCCCTTCGCCAAAACTTTGCGCGGAGCTGCCGACGGGCAAACTTTGCCGAAGAGAAAGCTTGCCCTTGCACGGGAGCACGTCGGCAAGTACGGGGGCGGAAGGAACGTCCACCTGTTCGGCGCCGTCACACCGCCGTCCAGCACAGCCCGCCCACCACGAAAAAAAACAACGGCACTCGCGAGTTCGCGCCTGTAAGGTGCTCGGCACGGTACGGGGTCGCACGGGACGTGTCCGCGTAACCTAACTGACAGTATGTGCGCGGAGGACGTGGCAGTTCTCTAAGTGCAACAGGAAAGAACGGTCAGGGGTAAAAGGTTTCTGGGGCAAGAAGATAGGGAGCAACGTGTGATAAATCTGCTCGGCGTAGAGACAGATGTACGCGAGTACGTTGGAGAAACCCGTTAGCGGACATGTCTAGGTACGCATCTTCACTGGCAGTGAGTGCACAGCACCCGCCCAATGCAGGCTGACCTCAGGGCGACCGTATCGGCGCGTGAGAGCGGCCTAGATCCGACATACTTGGTGAATGCTTAAATTTATTAAATTATGGGGTTTCGCGTGGCAAAACCATTTTCTCCTTATGAGGCACGCAGTAGTGGGGGAACTCCGGAAATTAGGACCACCCGGGCCGTTCTTTGACGTGCACCTAAATCTAAGCACCACAGGTGTTTTCGCATTTCGCCCCCATCGAAATGCGGCCGCCGTGGCCGGGATACGATCCCGCGACCTCGTGTTTAGCGGCCCAACGCCATAGCCACTAAGCAACCACGGCGGGTCTGTAACGAATGCTGCAGAAGGTTGTACTGAAGCTATACAGGATTCCTCTTCAGCGATTCCTCAGATTGTGGACTCGTTTACTGCGACAGCAAGGTTGCCTGCCTTGCTGTCGCAGTAAACGATCTTTACTACCATCATTATTCGATCATTATTATTATTATTATTATTATTATTATTATTATTATTATTATTATTATTATTATTATTATTATTATTATTATCGCTTGAAACAAGATAAAGGCGAGTAGGTTAACCGAAAATGAGTCCGGCGGGCTATGCGCGCACTTCCCAACTGCCGCAGAGGACGTGATTTCGATCTCCAATGTCCGGGAAAGATTTGGTTTTCTTCACCACAGGAGAAGGGTGAGGGTGAGGAGGCAGCCACGCGACGACGACTGCGAAATGACGACGGCTTAACGAAAAGGACGGACACAGCGAAGCCAGTTTCCAGACTGCCATGTAGCAGTAAAAAACAGTAAGCCGTATAGCGCACAATAGCGCGCTAATGACATATGCTTGAAAAGTTGCGAAACGTTAGCTGAGTGAGTCACAACCATGCGAGGAAAGGGGACAATGAAGCCAGATAACACGCATGCGAAATTAATTGCTACGCCTAATTGAAACGTATAGAAATAATAGCGTGAGGAGAATTGGAGGTCCACGATAAGAATAAAACGCCGCTGTTAGGAGCCGAACCCGTAACCCCCGCATTGGTGTTTCAAACAATCAAGCTACCGCGTCGGCCATTCTCCCGTCCACTTTCTTGGGTAATTGGGTATCCACGTATATGTACGAGATTGAGCACACGGAAAAGGCGGGAAATATGGGACGTCCTCTTTAACTGCAGGCGTCACTGTCTTATCACCACAAAAAAAAAAAAAGGAAGAGACGCAATTCTAATGGGAAGAAATTAATAATGGCTCACGCCGTTCAAAAACGAAGAAAGAAAGCAGTGTATGCCAAAATAAGATTTATTTATTCGCAAATTTTGAGAGCCGTCTGACAACGAAAGCCCACCTATACGTCTGCTGCTTCGGTTAACAACGTAAAGTCACGTGCGATATGACCTGCAACACCGGTGGTCGAAGGGGCTCGAACACTATGCGGCTGCGCAGACACAGGGTAGGTTCCAGACCTAAACAGAGCTTCGATTAGCGGTATTTACTAAACCGCTGTTTCGCATGTCGGAGCCGCCTCGCAGCAATGGAGCCCCTTCGACCACGAAACAAGGGTGTTGCAAGTGATATAGCACGCGACTGTAGACGGGCTAGCCGACACGTGTGAATGACCGCAACGATATAACGCTTCGCCTTTGGATTTGCAGCCGCACAAAGAGAGGTGGCAAATTATAGCATAAATGGGGAACACAATCAAAGTCAAAACTTTTTAAATCCGCTGGTCTGTCACCGCTCTATATCCGACCATGATAATCGATTTACCTGCGTCATTCGCCGACTGCTGCACTATAGCGACCGTACACTTGGAGTCGGGGGGCAGCAATTTATGTTTGCAGCGTGCTGTGTAGTTGGTCTTGCACACTGCAGACGTTCGGAGCCATTTGCATTTGTAAAATGATAGCTCCCGTGTGACGACAGCCTTAGACTAAAGCACTGAACATCAGTTTAAAACTATTTGTATTATTGTTTCGCGGCGTTTGAAATGCTCGGTTTAGAATTGCGCTTCTGGGATCTTACCACGTTGCTCTGTATAGTGCTATGTTTTATTCGGCGCAGGATCACGGGTATTTTCTCTGCAGACGGACGCAGTGGTTCTAAAAAAGAAATTTTTTTTTCGCATATTGACTTAGTTTACTGTACCTGCTTCATGCTCTTCGCTGTCAATTAATTTCCTATCAGACGTCGCTAATATTAGCTAAGAGGTTCTACAGCATTTCGCCATCTCCAGACACTAGTGACTTATTGAACGTTTGTCACGAGGCACCTTTGACCTAAAAAAAAAAAAGATAAAGCGCTCGTTCACGGCGAATAAGCACTCCTATGGCTACTTGTACGTAAGCTAAACAACTAGAAATTTAATGAAATATTCAATTTTCCAACTCCCTGTAGCGTCACGTGATTTCGAGTGGCGCAAAACAAAGGCTGTCTCTTTTTCAGTTGCAAAGTAGACTTCTGTGCGCCTATAAGCGACACTTCGTTGGTGAAGTTTTTGACCTACGAAGAAAATAATGTAATGAAGAGCTCTTGGTAGCACCTTATATATCGCTGATCTATCTATTTATTTATTTATTTATTTATTTATTTATTTATTTATTTATTTATTTATTTATTTTAACATCCCAAATCACGAAGCAGTGTTGGCAACAACAATGTTGCTGGCGAATCTACAGCGATGAGTACTTTAACGGTTATACAAAGCCGACAAGCGATAAATTTAACAGCGTACAGCAATATGCAGTTTGTCTAACATTCGTAGGAGAGTAGCATAGAAACACAAAGAACACGTGGCACATAGAAAGCCACCGTACGTTCTCGGTTCTGAATAACGCTCACGCGGACTTCGCCATAATTTGCCCGCTACGACAATAAAAATTACGTTAAGTGACGTCGCGTTGATAGTAACCCAATCATTTATTTCTTTTTTATCTCTGTTAACGACTTTTTCGAAGGCAACCTCTTGGCAGCCCAGTCAAAGCGTACCAGCAGCACAGCCCTCTTGAGCTAATCACTAAAGCATGTCAAGAACAGCACTCCTTGATGTGCACTAAGGCAGACATGTGTAGTTTTGCCGACTGAAAATAAATTTTGATTCCTGATGTTAAATTTAGTAACCTGTCGTGGTTCGGTTCGCCGACAGCACGCATCAGTCAATAAGAAAACAAAGGAAACAAAAGAAAATGAAAATGGACAAAGCGGCGACCTCGGTCAAAACTTGAGGATGTGGTGAAGCGTGCAGTGGTGAAGGAAAGAACGAGAAATAGAAAAAAAGAAGCGAGCAGTCTCAGAAAGCTTTAACGAGAGCCCGATTAGCAAAATCGCCACCAAGAATGACAATAATGAGGAGCTGCATGATTAATTCGAGCTCTGATAGACGACACGTCGAGGGGGTCGAAAAAAATAGAAAGAAAGAAAATGCTTTGATCAAAGCTAATTCCATCTCGAGAAAAGCTCTTACGAAGACCGGCGACGAGCCGATAACTGCGCTGATTCAACAACCGATCGATTGTTCGCTGATCAATCACATTAAGAAACTTTCGCGCTCGGTTGCTAAACCCTGCCTGCCGTCTCGTGGCGATAGAAAAAAAAATAATAGTAATAATTCAACGGCCTCCGCGTATCACTCGTTCGAATTCTCGCCGAAATTCCTGCTAGGCAATCTCAAAGCGTGAACACGCGTGGAGCTCATAACGCGGTATGGCCCTAACGCAGCAAAGCAGAGAAGCAAAAGAAGGGCCCCAGTAATAACCGGGCGCGAAATACGAACTTACGGAGAAACGCGGCAATGGAAGACGGGACGCAAGGAAGAGGAAACGTCAACGAAGTGGTAGAGAAAAGAAAAGAAAATAGAAGAAAGAGTTCCAAGTATAGCATGGTACGAAATGAGAGGAAACGGCGGGAAAGAAATAATGCCATAGTGGTGGTAGTAACGCCGGAAACCAAGATGTGGCCGCAACCTGGGTTCCCCAGCAGCATCGGTCTCGAGACCGAAACACCTCGTCGGCGGCGGCGGTGGCTGAGAGATGGGCGACACAGCGCCATACCGGAAAGGAGGAAACCGAGGAGGAGGAGGAGAAGTCAGCGTGAGCGCTGAAGCGGGCCTAGTTACGGACGAACGCTCCGCTCTTCGATTGAACACATCGGTTACCTGCGACTGACGCGCGCCATCCTTCTTGAGAACCACGGCCCGACGTAGCAGCGCGGCGCTATAGGATGAAACGAAGAGGAGGGAAGTGGGGGAGGGGGACCTGCGCTCACCTACGTGGCAGTCGTAACCTCCTCTCTCTCAACAACCCCGTCCAACCTTCTCGCAGAGTTTCAAGCTAGGCTCCGCTCGCTGGCTCTCCTTTTTTATACTTGCTGTCTTCATTGTGGCCACCGCAGCGACGCGCGACTCCACGTGCGACTCCGGCCGAGACGGAAACCTATGTTAGGCCTCGTCTCCCCAATGCCCCTCTCCCACATTTCCCCATTGCTGCGTCCGCTGCCGTGCGTCTCTTTTACGCCGCTCCGTCGCCTCTGTAGGTCGTTTCGCCAGGCCGAAACGGTGGTGCCGCTTTCGTGTTCCGATCGAGGCGTTCGAGATATGTCACTCGATTTTCGCGGCGCAGAAAAGAAAATTCAGACTCCCCATTACTTCTGGTCCCGTTTGCTACTCTCCCTCCTCTTTCTTTCTTTCTTTCCTTTTTTTTTTTCTGTGGTCTCCACCGGCGCTGGCGTAGTAATTTTCTCCTCCCTCCCTCTGCAGCAGCATCTTCCTTTTCGTACCCCCCTCCTCCCTCCCCCCAATTCTTACCAATCGGCGATTGCTCGTGCTTTTTCTACATTTTAGTTCCTCACTCCCCTTGAATCACGGGAACTTTTAGCATTATATCAAGCCGAGTTTCTCGCTGCAGGCTGCAATCTACACACTTTATTCCTTCTATATACGAAACCTTGGCGACCATAAAATAGCAGTGGGCTATAACGCGAGGTTTAGATTTGGCGTCTTTGCGGAGTGGTTTGCGCATTCTTTCTTGAGCTAGTCGACGAGTTTCCGCGGTTGGTGTGTTTCTCAAAACGCATGACCGTGATCTTGGTGGCAGCGTCTCTATGACTAGGGCTGGGCGATTGGTCGGTTATTCCATTAGTCGCGATTGATTCCTTGTAGCGATTAATGGGCTGAAGTAGCGTGAGGTCACGTGGGCACCTCAGTCCCCGCCTCGCTCGCTCTATAGTAATGAATGGACAGGGCGCCGCTGTCTTCTCATCCGTTTTGCCATCCATTTGAAGAAAGGATGGCAAACCGAACGAGGAGAAAGTGTCCTTTAAGACGGCGCCTGTAGCTGTCTCGGCAACAAAGGCGGCCAAACATGCACGCTGTAGTTTGAGCAGGCGAAGGGAAAACAGTCCCTGCTGGGGCCTGAGTGTGTGGACGTACAACAAATGGCTGGTGACCACGTCAATGCCCGCGTGTCCATGATGGGACTAACAGAGAACGTTCTAAATAACTAGACTTCATTGCGTCTGTGTAAGTTCAATATACTTGATGCGTCAACTCACGCAAAGTGCGACTGACGTGATATCAAAGGAAACTGATAATTTATTCCTTTATTCTTAGAAGTTTACGCACCAGATAAAGTACAAGTTCTTTTTCTATACCACGTATGTAAATCCCGAAATTTGTTTATTTTGATTATTTAATAGTCAAATAACACTGGTTAATCACGTTTAATGTTTGACAGATGCGCAGCCCTAATAAAGAGTGCCGCCAGATTGTAATCTAAGCTTATGGTCAACGACTCGCTTGTCTGTCAGCTTTCTTCTTTTCAGCACTGGCAGCGTATAGAACTCACACTGTTGGATGTATAATCCTTAGTGAGTTATTCTTACCAACAGCGATCGAAGGCTGAAGCAAGGCGAAGAACTAGTGTGAGAGAACGCAGCCCTCATACGTGTATAGATACACGTAACGACACTCCATACGAAAAAAATATGTTTAAAAAATCAGTTTATGTATTTCCGTCTGTGAACTTGAGCCCGGCCACATTAAACGGTATCTGAAGGTCCGTGCGCGATCTACAACATGCTGAAAGAGGAGGCCGTCAGTGTCCGCGATGCCGTGGAGACACACCAGCGACTGCATGTAGCTTGTTACGGGAGTGCGAAGCCCCAAGTCGCGCAGAAAACACGTCTCGTCGACGCTTCCATCACCAACCACTATGCCCGAAAACCTATGTGCAATGGATCCGTCCATCAAAGTCGTCTGGCGACTACAAAAAATTCTTCCGATCCTCGTCGACTTCGTAATCAGCGAAGGTCTGGAGGAGTGCATCTAACACACCACACTCCCCTTCCCAACCCGCTTCCCTAATCCCATCCCACGTGTCTCCAAATGATAGAAACAAGAGGACGGCACCGTATACCACCCGAAGATATTACAAATGACATGTTTACTCTCTCTCTCTCTCTCTCCCTATATATATATATATATATAGTATTATGATATTATCGGGTTGGTCTGTGCCTAGGCGCGGGCGAGTGTCGGCCTGGCTGTCTTGCATGCTCCAGTGTAAATAGCCTGTAAATAGCCTCTTTCATCTGTGTCTTTGTACACGTAACATTCATATATATATATATATATATATATTCTTTAATTTCTGTATGCCACCAGTCGTTTTACTTTACCAGGTCGTTGTATGGACTAGTCCATAACGTTATGCTACCATGTTATTCTTGCCTTACTCACCTTACAATATGCCTCAAAAGGAGCACTTAAGAGATGAATAAAGTATGATTGCTAGGCGATATCTGATGCTGGGCTTTCGAACCTCAATATGAACCACCCGCTTTGAGTATTCGCGCTTTTTGTTGCTTTTGTTCACCGAATTTGCTGTTGTGTGCCTACAATCGAAAGTATATGATGAAAGGTCTGCCTGCAAGGGGGGGGGGGGGGGGTCTAGTGTGCAAGCTTCCGTCTATTTTTTCTAATTGCCCTTATGTATATTCAAAGACGGTAAGAAATTGCTAGAAGATTCCCGGTAGCAGAAAAGTAATGCGTTGGCTTCAATGATACCTGACGGAAATAAAACATTAGGACAATAAGTTGGTTAGGCCTGGCCACACGTTGTCATAATGGGAGACACTCGCACTACATTCTCTTTCCAAGGCTTTTTGCATAACGCATCAAGTGAAATATTCATGATACATTTTTACCATTTGCTCCACAAATCTACTTATCTGCTAACGATTCACAACGGCATCTGTCGTGCTAACTCCCTCAGGGACTTGAAGTTACCAGTGACTATAGAGAATAAGCGCAACGCTTGATAACCACACGCTATCCGCATAAAAAGAAAACTCATGCTAACAAAGGCTTTTCTCGTTTTCAATATATTTTCTCGAGCGTTTGTGAATAGCATTCGTGTTCGTGGCCATTATTCTCCTTACCGGATTAACACTTTCACATTGCGAAATGTTCCCCTGAGACACAAATTCCGCATAATAAAGCAATTGCTTAAAGTTGTGTTTAGGGTGCTTTATGCTTTATAAGTGACTTGGGTTCGTGTTCACTCTATAGATTCACCGACTCTTTTGTGTCACCGGTTGCTCTCGCGGAAACTAACAGCGCAGTTGTGTCGATACTTCAGGAGATGGTGGGAGCATGTTGTTGTTGTTGTTGTTGTTGTTGTTGTTGTTGTTGTTGTTGTTGTTGTTGCTGTAGCTACAGGCGGGTTTAACCTGGCGATCAAGGCTGCCAAGGGCTTCGCCTGAGCATGTATTTCATTAACACGGGTGTATTCACCATCTGTCGAACAGTTCGGTGTCTCTTAGACATGTGAGACGGCGTGAAGCTTCCTTGTGGGCTATAGCAGATCCTTCCTGAAACACAAGGTCTTGCACATAAGCATGCGGGAGGCATTCCTTTTCGAAGTTCTCGTTTGGAGCGTCCCTTTCACCACGGTAGCGTGGGCACGACCACAGAAAGTGTGCGATGGCTCGTGTCTCATTTCACGAAATACACAGCGGACAACCGGTACGTCTCGTCCGGAATAACCATGCAGGGGTGCATGCCGATTACACCTGTCCTTATTCGGTGCAGCAGCGAGGCCTCCTCTCGACAAAACCGTCTGATTACGCGGGGCCCATGTGGCGAGATCCAAAGTGATACAAAGTGAGCACAGATGTAAAGCCGCACCTCAGAATATTTTGGAGCACGGAAAAATGAGAATAAGTTAAGTTTTTCCCGCGACTTCCCCACAGATTGTGAAATGTATGTCAGGAATGTGATGGTTGCATGGAGAAGTATCAACTCTACCTTTCGGCTGAAGGACCTGTGCCTCGGGTGCGAAGAAATGTAGATTCTACTCGAGTGCCATATTCCGAAAACGTTTGAGGGGGAGGGTACGATTTCGTTATTTGGTTGCTTTTTGGTACTTTAACTTTAGAGGGATGGGAGAGTTTGGACAAAACACAACACAGTGTGCTTTGTGCTTCGTCCTTCTTTTGCCGCTTTTTGCATTATGCGCTAATAATATGGAAAACCGTTGGCCCTGCTAGGCATGTTCTTTTAAATTTATTTATTTATTTATTTATTTATTTATTTATTTATTTATTTATTTATTCGAGTTGCAGGAAGAATCAAAATATAACAAGAAGTGTGCACACACATATGGAGCACTTTATAGAGCAAATGGCGCTATACCACCTTCCTTTCTTTTTGTTTCTTTTTCTTTTTAGTTCGTGCGGATTTATTTATATTCTTAATTGCTGTGACCGATACCGGCGTTCCGCCTTTCCCAGGCAGCTAAATTAAGAATTCTTTTAATTGACTTTCCGAATATTTGTTACTTAGCACAAATTGCGATTGCGAAATCGAAGCCGAGGAGTAGTTGAAGCCACGTTTGCTTTTGCAGAAATCGCAAGTCTAGCAGCACTTTAGAGATATCCGGATTTAACGCGCGTTACGAAATGCGTGAGCGTTCCAGCGAATAGCTTCCCGAAAGAGCAACCTGGCTAACTGCACTATCATTAGTAAAGTGGACCTTATGTAAAAGCATACCATCAAATGCCCGCGGAGCCTTCAGACATTTCTAATACGGCCATCACAACTCTGTTTGGCCTGTTTGAGTATTAAATTATGGGGTTTTACGTGCCAAAACCACTTACTGATTATGAGGCACGCCGTAGTGGAGGACTCCGGAAATTTCGACCACCTGGGGTTCTTTAACGTGCACCTAAATCTAAGTACACGGGTGTTTTCGCATTTCGCCCCCATCGAAATGCGGCCGCCGTGGCCGGGATTCGATCCCGCGACCTCGTGCTCAGCAGCCCAACACCATAGCCACTGAGCAACCACGGCGGGTTGTTTGAGTATGTTCGGATGCCTTTTGAAATCCGCAACGTGGGTGGAATTTTCCAACGGTTCATTGAAGAGATGACGCACGGCCTGCCAACTATACTCGCATTTCAAGCATTTTAAGATGACCTTAACTATAACGCCGACGCATTTTCCTTTTTTTCTTTTTTTGCAGATTTTGGAAGTGGACGCTTCGAAAATGGCGCTAGTCTTAGGATTTCTGCTAAGCGGGTGTGACTTCACTGTTGCTTTCGCTCTTGAAACGTGTGCCTTAATATAGCTGATTAAAAGTTCATTAGTGAATACTTCTAACCAGCCACCCGGTTGTTGCGATTTGTCGTGCAGACAACGTGCGCCTCTTCGCGTACGTCAACAGGCCACATTGCAATATGTAATCCAGATGACTCTTAAAAAATTTGTTTAAGCTAAAACAACGTACGCAGTATAGTTTAAACAAGCGATATATGTTCTTAAATGAGTTGACATCTAATGTTGATTAAAAACCCCATATTAAAAGAAAGTGCATAGCTGAACCCTCCAGACCTTTCACCGCACGTAATATTTCACCGCACCAAACAAGCTACCATCCGATATCGCAATGATTCTATCAAATGATGTATTTTCAAACTGTATAGGCCCACTGAAGTAAGATAGTGTTTTTGTGGGTATGTGCGAGTATGACAGCATTCCGGGTATATGTTATGTTTTGCCTGCTTTATTTATTGGTTCTTTGTTTCCTTCCCCCCCCCCCCCCCCCCCCCGCTGTAATGCCTACGGGCGCTGTGGGTACTGTGATAAATAAATAAAAAAATATGGTGTCTCTCATATCTCGTGCGTAATCTTTGGTCTCAAAACACCGTCAGTATCATTACGCAACGGCAAAAGTTGACTGACACATTTACAGGGGACGCGAAATGTTCTGAGATTATTAAACCAAGTCAGTTTCGGTCCCCGCGTTGCCACTGTTCCAGAAGAAAACGGCTAAGTGTCGTATTTAATGCGTCGCTGCTTTTTTGCAGCGCTTGCTCTGTTTAGAACATGTTCCCTCCCAGATGCTCCTCAACGGGCATAGACAAATGGCAGTCACACGGAGCCAACTCGGGCCTACAGGTCAGATTTAGCAAACATTCCACGGCATTCTGGCTAGACTCGCCGCTGTCACGTGTCACGTGGGCTCTGCGAGGGCGGGACAAAGTCAAGGAGGAGCATGATACGGTCTGGCAGCATCGCGGGCCTTTTCTTGGAAATGGCGGGTTTTCGCGAATGGCGCCTAGGCATCAACTGTGTCGGAAATCACGGGGCATTGTGTCTCTGAGTGTTATGCAGACCTAACGCACACGTTGGAATCTATGCGAAGCCAAGCTTTCGCGAAATGGGTAATTAACTGTCGTACGACTAAATGATTTGCGTACGTTGCCATAATTGTCGTACTAGGCCACGTGCAATCTGTCGCAACGTGCGCGTTTATGCACCGCATTGTTCGCAGCTTTTAACGTCGCGCAGTGTTAAACCTTTGTACACTACACCATTCAGAAGCTATGCCGAAATTCAAATAACGGTTAACGTAAACGCGCACTCTGACACGTCGAGGCAGTGACGTCTAGCGAGGACTAATGCAGCGTTTATCGAAGTAAAAAAAATATGGTTAGGAATGTGTTGCAGAGAGACGCGAAAGACAGAGGCGTAGGGTTAATTATTATTCGCCCGTTTCATTCCCGCGTGTAAAGCCTAAGGGAAACAAAGAGCTACTTGGCGTTTGCGCAAGGAAAGTAAGCGTGCGACTGCGGCCTAATGGTTAGAGCACCGGAATATCGTGCTGGAGCTCGATCCTCATCATCGGACACGCATTTCTCTTTGTTTGTGCAAAGTGTCAACTTCTTTCTCATTATTTTTCAACCCCCTTCCCCTTTCCCCAGCGCAGGGTAGCCTACAGGGCTCAGCCTGGCTAACCTCCCTGCCTTTCCCTTACGACCTATCTATCTATCTATCTATCTATCTATCTATCTATCTATCTATCTATCTATCTATCTATCTATCTATCTATCTATCTATCTATCTATCTATCTATCTATCTATCTATCTATCTATCTATCTATCTATCTATCTATCTATCTATCTATCTATCTATCTATCTATCTATCTATCTATCTATCTATCTATCTATCTATCTATCTATCTATCTATTTCTCTATCTCTCTCTCACGCTCTTATTTTGTATGTGTAAACTATTCGGCAAGACAGCAACCGCACTGAGTTAAGTCCACCTTGGTTCACTAAGAAAGCTTCGCTTTAAGAAAGCCTGCACGAACGACGCCTCCCTTGCCCCGGTACAAAGTTGTCGTTGAAGACGATTTACTCAACGCGAGCGGCCTTCGGGGTCATCGACGTGGCCGTCTATATACGAACGCGCCCGCGCGGAACATTCCTCACCGCCTCCGGCCATGTACCAAGTGGCAAGGCTCGCGTCCGAGACATTGTTTGGTCGTCAGCGCTTCCCAGAGAGCGGCCAGAGTTTGTCGCACTGCGCCCGCATCTCTTGGATTACATTTCGGCTGAAATCGGCTTAGTCTTCGTTAGAAACCCGATTACGCATCGCCTGTTCCGCGACCGCCGACACACGGGTGTGCCGCCATGATGGCGACAAATGTCCAAAGCGAAGCCTTTCTTCGCGTACACTCGTCTCTTTCGAGGTTTGGTTCAAGCGCGCAAGTCTCTCGTCGAATAGGCAGCTTACATAGCCCTGAATGTTAATCGACAAGTTAGTGCCAGTGATTGAACCAATGTACTGTGTAAATCAAACAGTAAATCGTGACATAAAACCCGAACATGTGTAATGTCGGTTCATAGATATCTCTAAAGCACAGACACCTCTTAATGGAATAGCCCTTGATATTCGACAGCTTCGTTTCTTGGTCAAATGGACATCTGCCACCAGACGCACGCAGGCTTATAAGTACAGCGAAGAATATGGCCGGCAAAGTATAGTGCTAGTTGGTGCATCTCTGTTCTACGTAACAAGACCACACATCATGACATAATACTGCAAATGTTATGTTGGCTCAGAGATATCTCTAAAGCCCACATACCTCATAATAGAATACCGCACGATTTACAGTGGCTTCGTTAATTTTCTTATGTTTCTTATATTTGGGTCACCCCATTCTTGGGTCATTGGTTGTGCGCCATTGGGCATGTGCCTATTCTTGGCTAATGTTCTTGGCTAGAATGGTTAGGTGTGACTGTGGCACAAGGGGTACAGAATCCTTGAATGTATTTAGAAAGGATGTTCGGATATTCAAAATTGAGAATACTGATTGAACTGTTGCTGCTATCTGGTTCGTATTCAATATTGTCGGATATTCGTTTCTTTCGAATATAACGGATAGCAACATTTTATTAATGACTCAAGAGAGAGATATAGAGAGAATTGTGAAAGTTTGGATGGTTCCGAATTATTCTCCTGCAGGAAAGCTGCATGCGGTTACTGAGCGCGGGCATCAGTTCCTGAAAATACGCCCGGGGAAGGCAACTTCTGCTCCATAATTTCCAGTCAGTCAACAAAAATGGCTCGCTTTTCGGTAGCCTATAAAAAAAACCCTGCCCCAATTTATAATTTGGCTAGCCTTACTATATGTCAGTTAAAGCAATTAGCGATGCTGCAGTAACACACTTCTCTCCTTCAAAGAACACAGCACTACTTCTAACTCGTGACGTACGTGCTGCTCGCTTGCCTCGTTGCAGCCATATTAATGGAGCTTCAGCAACTGAAAGCATTTGTTTCTCATTTACAAGCTCCTCAGTTGTCCGGACGTCCAGTTCCAAACGTCGGAGGCCGTCTTTCTTGAATACTCGCCCGTCCGTTTCAATTCGAAAATTTCACTTTTCGAACGTCCCTAGTATTTGGACACGTGTCGTACTTATCTTGGCGCACAATTTTCAACAACATCCTCGCCTCGACAGGCAGTTCCATCCTCGCGTCACAGACAGTTAACAGCTACAAGCGAGGAAGTCCTGCGCGTGGCATGTGCTACCTACGTTGCCAACTCAAACAAGCTTCGCGTCACTCATAAGGCAACATTGCGTTAGATCTGAGTGGTAGTTACTGATTAGCCATAACATTGCGTCGTCCAAAACGTTTCTGTTGCTGCCTAAGTTTTTACCATTCCAAGAGATTATACGTCTAGTTACTCTTGAATGACACTCGCATTATAGCTGACCACTACAACATGACCAATGCAGCATTGCATTTTGTTCCGCGGCTTGTTTCCCGCTTACGAAACGTTTAGTCAGATTTCAGTGAAAACACATCGCATTTCCAATGCTTCATACATTCGTTTTTGCGATTGCGCCTGTAGGTATGCTATTTCAGTGTGTGTCGAGAGCAATATGAGCTGAGACACGGAGTTCGTTTTAAAGTAACCAGTTCTCGTGATATTTGTGACGTGTGTGATTTCTGTCTTCCGATTAAACTCTCTTCATTTCACAGTTCATTTCTCTCTATCACTGTCATGATTTGTAGATTCGAACCTGATACGTGAAGTAGCTTTGCCGTTGTACATTCAGTCACGTAAGACGCTTAGTTTCGGCATATGTGGTGAACCGCCACGAAATATTGATCCGTATTCATTCCGAGCTCTTGCGCTAGAATTGTTCGAAAGGACAAATACTAGCCAATCCTCTATTATTAGCGAGATTGGCCGAACAATGGCAAAGAGCGCTTACGAACAAATGGTTTTCTAAATTCGGCCTCTTGTGCGTAAGTTTTCATGCCCCCTTAAAGGGTTACAGACGCTGTAGTGACTCATGTAGGCCAAATTCTCTGCTACGCATTGTGTATAGAGCAGGGGAGCCAGTCAAGCCGGCACTTGGAGCTCTGTCACGCGCACCAGTTCTCTGGAGCGTACATAAAATTTAAAGTAGGCGGCGTCCACACGCCAATTAATTGGCCCGAGTAAGGGTTTCAGTGGCCCAATCTTTAATAAATAAGGCCCGCGATCGATCCGGGTGAGATGCAAATTTTCATCGAAGACTCCCGGGACAATGACAAAGTGGGAAAACGCAGTTCGGTATCGGACTCTTCAGGCTACTGCGCAGGCAATATTAAGGGTTCTCGCTTGCGAACACTCTGGCAGGAAATTTCTACGGCGAGGGGAGGGAGAAGGGACGGAATGGGGGAGAGGGTTCGGCGTCGTCCAGTGCGGCATGCAGTCGCGACGCGCCGCAGATCACGTTACGTGCAGCACAGCGTCCGGCGAGTGGAGAGTGAGGCGAGCGAGCCATTTACGACCTCGGAGATCGCCAGGCGCATGGCGCACGCGCGCGCCCGCAAGATGAGGGGATAGGGGGAAGGACAGGTGTACGTATACGCGAGCGGTAAATTCCGAGCGCTTTGCGCATTGTAGGCGCCGCTGGGCCGAGTTAATACCGGCGATTTATGGCATTGGCCCGTACCCAGGCGGCCGCGCCATTAATCTCGGCAGCATTAGCCTCGTTGGCAGTTTGCGGCGTTAATTTTTAACGAGCCAACTTCGGGTGCTTGCGCGCCTCCCCCGCAACCACCCTTCGTCCGAACTGATCGCCTTTCCTCCTCTGCCCGCCTCCATCATCCCACCCCCTCTCCCGGACTCCGCAGTTAACACGTCTTGCAAGGTATGGCGAGTAAAACGGGCAATGTAACGCCGCATTGCATCATCAACGAGCAAGCTAGTCACGCCCCGGGAAGCCGTGAGAGGTTGTATCCAAGAGCAAGGTCTCTCGACAAGGTCACCCGTAGTAGGGTATGCATGGCAGGGCAGTATGGGGATGTGTCTGGTGGACATCGAGTTTGTAAGCGGTTTTGCCCCATGGCAGTTGAGGTGAGCAATGGCTCCACCTTGTAGTTTCTTGGTTTTATATGAGGATCTTGACAAAACGTCCAACAAACCGGCATTTTGCAGAGACACCAAGAGCAGGCAGCGACGCTGCTTTGCGGGTTATGATGGGTCCCCTTTGGGAGCACCGTCGGGTGCAGGAGCTTTCTTTTATTGCAAATAATTCTCGCCCAATGTAGACCGGTATTTCCTGCCGGGTATCTGACCGTTTTCGTGGCCCAAAAGTGCAGTCTAATACAGCATCTCGAACCGCGACCTAGGACCGCAACTGGAGTGCACAGGTGTTATCAAACGTCCAGACAGCGCTCAATTCGCACCTAAAGACACGGTAGAGCGCCGACGAAACAATGTGTAATCACTTACCGCTTGACACGTCCCCTCTCGGATTCTTGGCATAGCGCGCCTGGGTTCTCCCGCAAGTGCGCATTGACGTCAGCAATGACGCACATTGGGCTTGCTCCACCCTAGCGGTTGAATCCACCAGTGAAACTACCAGTGATGCCACCGGTGAAGACACGGTCGGAACCACAATCAGTGAACTGATCGACAAAACGTAAATATGTCAAGCGATGTACATATGTATAATTGCACCTACTCTAACAATGTACAATTGCAAAAATAGTGCATAATCCTTATTTCTAATAATGTAATGTCATATAAACATTTCCTCTCCACAACCTTCAGTGTACGTTTCACTTCAGAAAATTACCGCGATTCGTAAATGTCCTTCTGCTACAAAACAACAACGTTTTGCCTTACGTATAGAGCTCAAATGGAGTTGTGGCCGGCACAGTTTTTCATGCATTCTGGAATAGTGTTTTTCATGGTACAGATTGCGGAGGGGAGAGGGGGGGGATCCTGTGAAGCACCTCCAAGCAAGAGAATACTGGAGAACAGAATGAGAAATTCGTTTCCTATACTGTTAGCTGGCGTTCCGCTGCTCAAAACCGCGCACCACCTGACGCAACAAGATACCCTCATGAATAGCGTGGTTTCGCGAAACTAATGATTTTTCCTATTTCTTTCTATTTAGCGTTGTAACGAACGAATGAACTACCTCACCCCTTCTGCTGCACCCGCGCCGTTGTAAAGCACCCAAATTAATATTTTTCATTATCATTGCACAATGCTAAGTTTCACGACGTTTTCTGACTCAGACAGTTAACGAAGGAGTATGATATATATATACACCTTCGCAATTGGGCCGAAGCTCTGTGGCAAAAGGAAAGTCTTGAACAGTGACAAGCTGCGATTTCGAGCATGAGTTTCAGCGTTACGACAGAGTATTTAGTTACGACTTTCATTGCCATTAGAAAATGGCCTGTCCATGCCGCCTTTAGCGATGCTGTATACTTAACTAGAGGTCCCGTGAGAAACAGCTCACATCAGTCTCAGAACTCGGGCAAATATAATTATCAATAAAGTTGTACTCTTTTCTAAAACGTGAGCCTTAGAATTACGTCAGATTTACATACAATTATCTAAAATTATAGATCGAGGTTTAGACCCAACCGAACATCACGAGGGTTTACCTCGCGACAAAGTACACGAACATCTTTCGGCATACATAGCACAATAACGTATTATGTGCTATCGGTTCAAGCTTAGCAAAGAAAACAGCGACCAGTTACGAAAAACGAGAACTCAGCTTCGCAAGTAAGGGTAAATGACAAAGCAACTCTGAAAAGAGCAGTGCATGAAGAGACAACGCTTAATTAGAACCTAATTCCGCTTTGCAACACACCTGCCAGGCATATCGGTGTCATGCCGGCGCATGTAAGCTTATATCGACCTCGCCTGTGTTCAGCAATAGCAGCAGAAGCACATTTCGCAACTGCTTTGCCTGAGTTGCGCACAAAACACGAGTGCATTGGCCGTTATATCCTCAGCAGCGGTTATAAACCCCAGCATACCTGGTTTAAGAGAGACGCCTTCATATCGCCTCCCCTCTCCCCTCCCTCTCCCCTCCCCCTCCCATGCCCCTTTCCCCCAACTTTCACGTCAAACTTGCATCGTTAGGCGTGCTCGCGGAGAGCCGGGTTACGGCGCGCATGAATGTCGTAATGAACGTTTTATGAGTTCGAACGGTCGATGGTTATGGCGTCGTTTCCTGCCGCAGGCTCGGCGATGCGAGTCGGTACGTAAGGGGCATCGCACGAGGCGCAAGAGTAATTTGCCTCACTCCGCTGACGCCGCGGGAATGAACGCAAACACGGACGGACGGCGCTTCGCGCTGACCAATGTCGATTGCCCGGCGACCGCTGCTCCTGGCACGCTGGAGGCCGGCTTTGCTCGTTTTCTGAGAAACGCGGATTCGTACGGAGAGAAGCATAAAAACAAAAAGAGCCCTCGAGACCGTGCTTAGTCACTACAGTGGTTGAAGCCCGGCGCTGAGTCCGGGAGTCGGAGAGAGAAAAAAAAAAGGAAAGCAAACTCGAAGCAGCCGTAATGCCCTTCCGTGAGCACATTAAAAGTTGGTGGTTCCGCATCTGTGATTGAAAATCGGCTTAGTGCGCAGCGGTTTTCGCTTGCCGTCTTAAAACTCTGGCTTGCCAAGCGTTGGAATAGAACGGAACGATTTTGACCCAAGTTAGGCTGACTTCCGTCACTTGACCTCGTGGTTAATTAACGCTCGCGAAATTTTTCAACCTGGCTACATTTTGCGTTAACGCGTACTGAGAAAATGGGCCGCGAGACGAAAAATAATAGTAAGCTCACGTTGGATGGCGGAGGGTGCGATTTCCCGTATGTTGTTCCCCTTCATACCATATATAAGTCATGTTCTTCACGGATATAATGACGACCCATTGGGAGTAGCCCACCGAGTGTCACGAGAAGGCCCAGGTAACATTGCTTGCAATAAGCGATATACCTTGACACTATTTTCGTTAAGGATAAAAAAAACTATTTTAAAGTCAGCGATGAATCGCAGTTGACTTGATTCTATTTCGCTTCATATCGTTTTTTAAAGGGACCCTGAAACTATTTTGACGATTTTGTACAAGCGTACTGAGGCTTAGGGTAGGTCCCATTTAAGCACTCCGCGTAAAGCACGTAATATATTATAACATTTTAAAAATCTGCACCGCTACCAATGGCAGCGGCGTCGTTCCCCTGTGTTTTGAGCCGCCCCCTCCCAATTGACGTAGTTATCCCAACTCACGTCAGTTGGGAGAGCTATCCAATTGGCTACCCAGGTCGCTTCATCGATAATCTTTCCAACTTTATGGTGAAGAAATGTTGCTCGTAATAGTTGGAATGTTGGTTAGTTTGTTACTATAAAAAAGGCAACCGAAAGAGAATACACAACGAAAATTTGTCACTACACCCAAACATTTTCGGCACACAGGAAGTGTTGTCTGCTTGTGTTACAACGTCCTGCGGGTTGACACGAGTTGCACGGTCGGTGCCGGTCTCGAGCTTACTTTTCGCAAGCACCATGGATCGCCCTTGCAACGCTGTGAGCGATGGGCAGCATGTCATGCTGCGGCATCGTGTTCCACTGCAATTCACCATGCGAGCGGTGTGGCTGCAGCGCATCGGGCTGTCGGTATCCGATCGGCGCCAGCATTTACGCGTTTGCCGCCGTCACTTCACGCCGGAAGATTACCAGCACAACAGGAAGTTTTAGCCTGTCCGGTATTCGGACAAACGCATGCGCAAGCCGCCTGGGCCTGGGCGTTTTACTGGATGAGCGGAAACGCAAACCTGCACGGTGCAGCCAACTAGTGGCACAGAGCTAATATAGCAGTAACTAAGTGTATTCTTTTTTGCTGCTATTGAAAATGTTCGGCAGAAGTGTAATTGTGAACACAGTTTTTTGAAATGTTGAAAATTTTCTACACTTCGCTACAGCAATAGTAGCTCTGTGTTTGGCTCGTTAGGCTCTGCGCCCCCAGGTACCTGCACCGTGCAGGCCGCTCGCGTTTACCCTAAGCCCCTTAATAAGAGCGGTAGTAGTACGGAGGGGCCTTACGTCACCGCCCATCCATCAAAACGACCAGTTTGCCTGCAGTTGCCGGAATGCCGGACACGCTCGGCGCTGCGAGAGAACGCTGGCAACGTACGCTGCTTGTATGGCTCTCGCGGGGGATCGACAGCCAGGTGGCTAGCAGAGAGGTTGGAGAAACAAAACAACTGAAAGTCACATCATGACGCAGAGCCAGTGAAGGCGGAGCTTTGCCCCAACCACTCGGGGAACGAGTTGAGGAGAAAAAAACGTGGCTAGGTAAGAGGGTAACTTTTAATCGTCTGTAGCTCTCTTAAATGGGCCCTACACCACTTTTTATCGAAGTGGAGAAAGGCATTTGAAGTGAAAACAGGCCATTACAGAAATACTTTGCCGCAGAAAGTACTTCAATGCGTTCAGCAGAAGCGGAGTTATTGGCAATCAAATACGGCCTCCGCGCTGCTTCCACTCCTTCTTCAATACCTTGCATGCGAAGGCCACAGCGAAGCGGGGCGTGCCCACAACGTTCCCCCTTCTAAATGTCACCAACGGCGCCACTTCCGATTTTGGCACCTGCGAGGCGCCAAACGTAAGCCAAACGCGTTTGTCCTCAGCGAGCCGGAGTGCGCTTAGCCATGGATGGATGGATGGATGGATGGATGGATGTTTTTAGCGTCCCCTTTGGAACAGGGTGATGGGTTGCGCCACCAAGCTCTTGCTATTATACTGCTTAATGTCCTACCTAGGATAAAAAAGAAAAAAAAAAACAATATGAACTCCCACAACCAAACATTCTGATCCCCTATTGCGAACTTTGCTTTTGTACGTCTCCGTTTTTTGTCGTTTCCCTACTTCCATCAATCTTCCAATTGCCTCTTACTAATCTCTATTGCGGACATGTTTACCTTTCCCCTGCTCTCGCAGAACCCAAGGGCTTCAAGGAGGCCAGTAGGGCCTAAATCGACCGCTGGGCAGATGTGTTCGCATTCTAATAAAACATGCTCCATCGTTTCCCTAGCTTTACTGTAGCAAGCACATGCTTCTTCTTCCTTCTTATATCTCGCTTTACTGGTGCGTGTTCTAAGGCGTCCCGATCACGCTTCGAAATGTAATGGGCTTCCCTTTGAGTTATCGTAAATTGTTTCTTTCCTGATTTCATTTTTGCCTCTTAAGTAGCTACTCATGACAGGTTTATTTTCCATTGTCGCCACCCATGAGAATATTTCAGCCTCTCTGACTTGCCGCTTGACGTTTTTTGTTGCTGTGTTCCCTGTATCGCCACTGTCTGTTCACTGTTTTCATTGAATACCATAACACCTGATTTTCTAACACTTAATTTCAAACCTAAGTTGCTGCCTTCCTGTCCACGGATATTAGCCAGACGTTGCAAATCACTTTGCTTGTTAGCTAGCAACACAATGTCGCCCGCATAAAATAA
Source organism: Dermacentor andersoni (assembly GCF_023375885.2). Taxonomy (NCBI): domain Eukaryota; kingdom Metazoa; phylum Arthropoda; class Arachnida; order Ixodida; family Ixodidae; genus Dermacentor; species Dermacentor andersoni. Next base: position 87,290,037 of record NC_092818.1, read on the forward strand.
ACCTGGAAGCTGCTGCTCTACTGCTGTACCCGCATGGTGCAGCCAGTGGACTCGTCGCGGCACCCGCCGGCGGCCGCGGTATCCACCCTACGTAGCAGACCGAAGCTACATGCAGCTGTAGTGCGTGTGCGCAGCATCTGCTTTGTGCACAAGAAGGCCTGAGAACGTGCTCGCCCTCTTGAGCAGCGGTCTGGCTATGCTAAGTGGTGGGGACCGGCTTTGTCCTTCACCAGTTTGACTTACAGATAGCAGCCACATCCAACTTGCGCATTGTTGAAGCGTTACCAAGTAGTCCAACAAGGCGTCTACCCGGAGCGGCCACGAGAAAGCGCGCGCTGGCAAGCGGGACTATGGTATGACCTTAAGTTTCGCGTGGATGGAGGTTAGTTGAGCGTTGAAAAATGGTCAAAATTGGCGAGGCCAAACGGCTACGACACCGATAAGCAGGTTGGTCAAAGTTTGTTTCCTACGCCGGCTACCCCGGCCCAGCGTGGGCAGACGATAGTCGGCTTCTTCCGGAAGTTAATTATTGCCTACATTTGAAAGCACATTTTCGCATACTTCAGCCTTTTTATTGAACTTGCAATAAATGTACACAATAACACCAGGAAGACGCGTACTAATACAAACACCCTTTTTTGATTGACGTCAGCTATTGACCAATAGCAGCCGCGTGTGGAATCCGCTGTATGACGAAATAAATCGTCCAGAAGAGAGCGAAGGGCAGGCTTGCGTTGAAATGAGAGCGTACGAGAGAAAGGTAACTTCGCGCTCCACTTGCGATCTCCGTGCGACGCGCACGACTGCAAAACTTGGCTGAGATATTCACAGCAGCGTTTGCCATCCGCTGACTATGCTTTAACGCGATAGCGTTAAGGAGCTCATGTCGCAGAAAATCCGGCGTCGGCGCCCAGCGTCGGCGTCCAGCGTCGGACGCCGCCTCGGCAAAAAGAATTTCGAACCAAATTCCGAACCACGCATACCCAACCATTTCTCTACCACCAAAGTTTCTCATATACCTTGTCTTTCACATTTTACAAAGTTATTTCTTGGAATCTTGAGAACGGCAGCCCACAAATAGATGTAATGGAAGAAATAACAGCACATGCATTTTATGTTAAATATTCTCAGAGTGAAATATTAATAGTGCGAAACAATAACAGGACATCGACCCACGCAAGGGGCCGCATTTCTACCAGAAAACTCGCCTTCGTACATAGCGTTCACAGCCACTGTTTCTTGGTAAACGTTAAAGTTACGTAAGCAGCAGTTGCCGGGAAGCATGAAAAGCAGTAAGGGGTACTTGAACGCTATCGCGTTTCACTCTTAAATGCGAAGCTTAAGCGTCCTCCAAATTTTTTTCGCCAAGACCGACGGTTGGCTCAGGCCATTCAAAATGAGACGCTTTACTTAAATTTTAGCGCTAATGTTTTACTGTAGCTGTACACAACGCATCTACAAAATTTGTCCAAACCGTTTCAGGGACCCTTTAAGTAATTGAACAAATCACTGTGGTTGGCTGGCGAACTATTTGTTACTAACATTTCGAAGTTGATCAAATAAGTTATTCAATCAATGTCATTGCACACTGTTTCGATCTGTTCCTCAACAACATTGACTCATACGCTGTGCATGAACTACTTCGAATAAAATGTTCTCTTATAGGAATCAGGATCTATATTCAACGGTTGGTTCTAAATTTTGGCAGTCTGTATTGTTTTCTTCCTTTCTCCCTCTCTCGCCCTCTCTCTCCGTTTGTACAAATTTTGTATTAGATACATTTATACTACGCGCGACTTAAGACTGCAGAATCAAATAGCGAGTAATCATCACAGCTCAGGCCTTCTTTATAGGCAGATACGAAAGTACACTTGACTTTCCCATTCAGAAGGACAAACTACGCCTGTAGCGCTTAGGAGCAAACTGAGAGCACTTTTGCTGCCAATAAAAAAGGATTGCGAGCAATGCAAACGGCTAGCATAACACGCAGAGTCATTGTTGATTGCCAAAACATCTCCTATGGCTCTCCCCTCATAAAATGTCAATTTCGAAATGCCGGACTATGCAGGGAGACCGCGTACCCTCCACAGAAGCCCTACATTCCCCAGAGGGCGAACATTACCCGCGCACCGTGGGCGGCTAGGAGAGGTCGTATAGGTGACCCTTTATTGTGTACTCGTCTGCGTTACTGGCGAAATCACGAACTTGCTGGCGACATTTGATAAAAGCTTTCGAGAGTTTACGAGTCATGTCGGTTACTGGTCACTCAGTGTGCGAACCTTCTCAGATCTCACTCCGAGGCGTTGACCACTGCCCTTTTTATGGCGACTTGCGTCCGCTGAGTAGTGTGATCACAGTGTGAACACAGTGTTGTGTGAACTGTGTGAATGAAGTAGTGTGTACACTAATGTGAAGTATGATTGCGGATGTTATAATTACCTTTTTTTTAAACGTCGCTGCAGATCACTTACATGCTGAGCTGACAGCTGTCTTTATTATTATTATTATTATTATTATTATTATTATTATTATTATTATTATTATTATTATTATTATTATTATTATTATTATTATTATTTCAATAATTCTTCGTAAGTTTACCTATTTCTCATATAAAAATCATGCTTTAGGGTTTGTTCAGTAGATATTTATTGACATTTCTATTTTTTGTTTGGTGAATTTGAGAGGTTACTGGTTTTTCGCGGTGATGTATATGCGATAACTCAGGAGAAGACAATGTCCTGCGACCTTCTTAGCGCCACATTTTTTTGTCGGATGAGAAATGCTACAATAGTAATCAGCCTACAAGTAACAACGCTGAGTCGGAGTCGTCATACGGTTTGTGCGTTACGATTCTGTGCTCCGTTCGCGCATTTAAGAGCACCAAATACAAATGGCCACCAAAAGTCTTTGCTTCCATAGCGACTAGTTAACGTAACTATAATATTCATGGTTATTTGTCAGATATAAGGGCCAGAAGAGAAAGAGAAAGAAGGAGAGAAAAAGTTTGCGGATACTGAGGGCTCCTAATGTTCACGCACTGAGAAAAGCCTAATTTATTCTACTTAACCTTAATCTTGGTCAGAGTGATTATATTACAGTAACAAGCGCAAGTGTACTTTTTCAAGTATTTATTTCCTAATACGTGTAAGTGCAAGGCTAAATGTGCATTGAAGCGTTGTCACAAAACTTAACGAGTGCATAATCTCCCAGGCCGACCGCCGGCGCGCTTAATACTGCCTCCGTCGCGCAACTCTCGCGTGATGACCTGTTAAATAAAAAACGAAGTTTCGAAACTAAATTTGGGTCAGTGTACGTTAAGAGTTCCTCAGCTTCAAAGTAATTCTCTGAACACGCTCGCGTAATCCAGCTCAGTGGTTGTTGTGAGCTATAGTCGCGGAAAGAAACATTCTATGAATGTTTCATGAGATTGAGAAATCAGCAATTGGGAAAGGCGGACGCGGCGGTATTTAGGTTCACACACAACTCCTACCCGCGGACCGGCACACGCTATAAGATGCGTCACACTGAGACTTGAAACTGATGCGCACTTGAACTAGCGCCAGTATACAATAAGTGAAGTGAGCTGATCCAAGCACAGAGTAGGAGCAAAGAATAAGATCGAATAGTTTTTCTGTTTCTTAAATATTCAGTGTATCTTGGCATGAGTGCTGGCCTCACAAATTGACTCTAGAGAAAGAGAAAGATTTATGCTCGTTATACAAAACAACTTGATCACGTACTTGTGCCTTAAGATAGGGCAATGTGAACTGGGAGATCAACTGGGACGTCGGAAGTGCTTCACGCTACTTCATTTCACAGCTTAATGGACGCCAAGATACGATGTCTACGCAACCAAACCACGGAAGTCTAAGCGATATAAGCGAACAAGAAAGCTTGCAGATCGCACGCTGCAAACAACGCACGCGAATAAGCGGTATTGTGCAAGTTCCGTCATGGCACCTCACAAGCAACGTCGATAAACGCTCATGCAGTATACCAGTGAAAGTGCAAGCGCTCGCGCACGCTAAGATTGACGCGATAAGACGTACACAATATATTTGCAATACAGTATCAACAATCGAGCTTTCTATGAATTTCCTCCGTTAGGGAACAATCTGATTATCGGGTACAATGCATATAACATATGTACAAACTCGCTGCTAAGACGAGGTCGCGGGATCGAATCCCGGCCACGGCGGCCGCATTTCTATGGGGGCGAAGTGCAAGAACGCTCGTGCACTTAAATTTAGATACACGTTAAAGAACCCTAGGTGGTCAAAATTAATACGAAGTCCCAAACTATGGCGTGCCTCATAATCAGATCGTGGTTTTGGCACGTAAAACTCTATAATTAATTCTTGCTTTTTTTTACCTATGCAAGCTGAACGCTTACATGTCTACTACGCCCGCTTCACCAAACGCTACGAGAATATTTTATAATGCAATTTATTTGCAAATTAACCCCTACAACGACAGTTCATATGCACTGTTCTGCTGATAAATATTATTATCATTTCTTGTTCTTTTTTTGCTTTGTCGCTATATATAGCTAAAATGAAGCTATAGCTAAAATGAAGTACGATTAGCAGCCCAACATAATGCGGATAAAAGGCGCTTTGGACCTCCCATACACTGTATAGTGGGGACTGACGCAAGCTCACTGAGCATTTTTTTTTTTTGTCTCTAGCTCCATCTTTTAAATAACTTCGTTACGCATAGCGAGCACTAATCATCTGGAGCTGGATTCACAAAGATTTTTGTTCGTAAGCGATCTTTGCTACTGGCCAATCGCCAACGCTAACAATATGTCCGGCACCAGGATTGGCTGGTATTTGCTCTTACGAATAATCCTAGCGTACGAGCTCTTTGTTACTACGGGCCGAGCTTAGCTGTGCGAACATGCGGGTATAGGATGGCCTACGTTTCCTCAGCTTCGAAGAGTTGAGAAATGGCATTTAAAGCAACGGTACTGTTCTTGTTCCAAAGTGACGCGTGATGCTTTTTCTGAGTCGACGATTCGCACACTCGTTCGCTTATCCGTTTGCTCATAATTCCCGCTCGCTTCCGCACGCAGCAACTTACACGAGTCCATGTTTACTGTGCGAGACAAGTCACTGACTGAAGCAGCTGTGAAGCGTTCGCGAAGCCAACAAAACGGCAATATCGGCCTCTCCTATATACGTATAGCGCTATGAACCGGGACTGAAAACAGTTTTAATGAAACATGCCAGCCATGGTCACCAAGGCTACTTAGGCAAATTTGACAGTTTTGACACCCTTAGAGCTTCCTGCTGTAGTCTTCTCCCCCCCTCCCCCTTTTTTGAGTGTGTTTGTCGTAACCGTATATTATTGCATCTAAGCACTCGACTCTCCATGCACTGTCACCATGCTGGAAGATATACTTAAAGGTCGAACGATAGTGGCTTCAAATACAAAGAGGAATAGCTGTCAGAAGAAAGTGGAATATTACGAAGCGCATTAACCTGCCCGCTGCCAACTTGTCCGAGTTACTACGTCTATATATATGACATACTACGTCTATACACAATACCACAGGCGGAATAATCAGGCGAAGGAATTCTCTCTTCGTAAAAATAATCGTTGAGAGCCGGCATAAATTACTTTCACCCATGCATGGTCCTGCGCTGTCAAAACTAAGGAGCAAGTGTGCTCGACCATGAGAAGCTAATATGTTTTTTTTTTCTTTTACTTCACGCGTCCAATAAAGACATATGTTCATGCTCGTGACAGAGACCGAAATTAAACCACTAAAAAAAACGACTTCCTTCCGTTGTCGAGATTACGAGAGCGAGGCGTTGCAATTCAATTTGATACATTCTCATCTTGGTTCGTTTTCAGACGAATACAAAATTCTTTATTAATATTATTTTATTGATGGCGCTGACAAAGGAAAAAAAATCACCGCCTCAAGTCAAGTAAAAAATAAATAAGCGAATAATAAACACTCGATTCACAAGTATAAAAATTGTAGCTAAAGACAGCGTTCAGGTTTTGACGGTCATTACAAAAACGTAAGGGTGTCGTGAATAACAACGTCAACGTGGCTCAATGGCTATGGCTTTCTGCAGCTGAGCACGAGGTCGTGGGTTCGACTCTCGATAACGGCGGCTGCGTTCCGATAAGGGCAGAATGCAAGGACGCTCGTGCATTTATATTTAGGTTCATTTTAAAAGAACCCTGGCGGTCTAAATTATTTATGCACCCCCTCCCCCCGTTACAGCGTCTCATAACCCCGAAGATTTGATTTCAGTCTAACTGAGATAACGTTTTCGTCTATTATTCGGCAAGTTAAAGCTGTGCCTGCCCCGAGTTCTCATACGTAAACGAGGTAGTCGGTGAGGTTACTTAGAGTCTCTACCTTAATGCTTCATGCAAGATATGCCGTATTAATTTCCCTTATTTTACTAGCGATACGTCCGTACCTGGAAGCGAACTCTATACGTGAGCGGAATTTTCTCATCGCGGGTCATTTTGTTTTCTTTTCTTTTTAGAAAAGGAATCGCTCTGCGGTCACAGAGCGCAGAACATATCCAATTAAATCAAATCAAAATACTATTAGTGACGTCATTACAGATTGTAATATCACTTTTCCTGTTAATTTTTCTTCCTGTAAGCAACGGTTTCTTATTGTCCCCTTTAACTTAGTCTAAACTAATGAATAAATGTTTCCAGGTAGTGATTTACTAATACTAAAGAATACGGTGGTCGAAATTAACTGCAGATTCGCTCGTTCTCAGAGCACGTGCTTACGTGGTCTGAGGATGCAGCACAACAACGCACGCAACGACGCCGTGCGTACGTTATTGCATGCTCTTCGCTCTAATGAGGTTAGGAGCTTAAACATACAAAAAGTGTGTCTCATATTCGTGCCAGCCACATTATATTGCGTAACGAGCTTACCGCGATGACTCGGCACCTGAAATGTTTAACTGCTTAGCGAAAGGCAGGATGCTAAAAGGGCAGCGTGTCAAAGCTTTGTTTTGGTATAGCTGTCGCGTCACTGTATATTTTAGATAACTTTTTTTTATTTCACTCGATATATCGTTGTTTCCTTTGCGCTTGTAAACGGTTTGTCGTGAAGAATTTATACATTTATTTCACTGGTTGTCTCATTACGTTCCTTACTGTGTACAATGTGTGTACTCATATGGTGTGTGTGTACGATTGCACGGTGAACGCCGATATGCGCGCGTACGCATCACTTCTTACCCCTTTCCTGCTCTCTTTCCATTTGTATTTTCTTTTGCTTCCTCCTCCCCGAGTGTAGGTTAGTAAACCAGGCGCAACCTATTTAACATCCTTGCCTTTCCTTCGTTCTCTCTCATACGGTGCCTTGAATGTCGTGCAGCCGGTTGTTGGCCTACTCGGGCTAAATTATAAACGAGTACTTCTAGTTGTTTAGTTGCTGCAAAGCTGTCAATTAAGAGGGCCCGCAGCACAGCCAAACAGGTGATATGACGGCCTTCTGCTCACCTCCAGCATGGAAAATGCACTTTCAAGGTGGTCAATGTTGATTCCTTAGCACATAGCACATGTCGTTGTGGCTGTGGTCTCAAAGTATCGCTAATACCCACAAGGGAGGATCGGCCACGCACAAGGAGATGAAAACTGCACACAGCAAGAAAGAATGGAAGAAACAGTGAAAAAAAATTTGTGCAGCACAATGACAACAGAATTTGACCGGACGTACTACACAACGGAAGTTCACGCAGAAACTACACTAGAGTTGTCTAAGTGTGCGTAAGCATCGTGGCGCCTGCTCATCTCCACTCAGCCCGGTGTCATTATCAGCAATATCAAAATTGATCCGACCAGTATAAACACTTATCAACCCTGGTCAGTCGTTATCAAACTTATGGGACTACATCCGCCCCTTATCAATCATTATCAGTAGTTATCAACCTTATCGGACTCGATACGACCCTTACCAACCTTTATCGGTAGTTATCAACCTTATCACAATGGATATTATCCTTATCAACCCTGATCCGTCCTTACATACCTTATCGGACACAATCCGACCCTTATCAATTCTTATCAATTCTTGCCAACCTTATCGGACTTGATCTTACCCTTATCGACCCTTACAACCTTATCAGAATTGATGCGACTATTGTAAGCCCTTATCGCTCTGTCGCACTTTAGCCACCCGCATCGAACCATTATCAACCGTTATGAGACCTACATAACCCCTCATCGCTCCTTATCTTCTTTATGAACTCATTGAATTGTTATCTGTCTGCGTTGCGCGACGCGAAGCGCATGAGCCCACAGAGATCTGTGGCATTTCGGTCGATGAAGTAACGCCCCAACGGAAGGCCCATCACGCCACCACCGAGACACATAAGGGATGTGGCGTGTTCGGCATTAAATTTTCGCAAAATCTGAATTTTCCTAAAGTCTACACTGCTCCAAGTCATGTCTACATGTGGTCCTAGAGATGGCTTTTATTCCCTCATCACAAAATATTTCAAGAAAGCCTTCATAAAAAATCTCAGTGCCCTTCCACTCTGTGAAGTAGGATGACCAGCGAAGCTGCGTATGTGGACCCCTTAATGGCGAACTGCACATCCACCGCGGGTCGTATGGGGAGTGCTTAACGCCTGCTTCACCTCCGCCGCGGGTCGGCCCGGCATTGCACTATCTTCGATATCGGCCCACGCATAGCGAGTTTTGTGTCTACAAATGGGCACGATCCTGGGGGAACTAGCCCTTAACAGCTTCGCTGTAAAACTGTTCTCCTTTGACATTTGTGTTGTACCGCAGGTACACCACATTCATATGGTTCAGATACACTCTTTAGCCCAGTTATTCCTTCGTTATTCCACTGTATCCACCTACTTGTGGATACAGTGGAGGGACGGCCATTTCGGTAAAGAAACACTCAGTCGTACTAGTATAGCTAGTATAGCCAAAATGGGACAAGGACCGCGGAATGGCTGTATATGCAGTGTGGCTTTGGTTTACCGATATGAACCATGCAATCTCATTTCGATTCATGCTCCGAATGACGCATCGCTGCTAAAAGAATTATTTTCAGGCCTGAAGCAGTATGTTGACTTACCGTGCCGTACCATACTTGTCCAAGACTTTAATTGTGTTTTAAGTGCTTCTGATTGCACGAAAAAGCGGTCTCCGTATGTCTGTCGGTCTCTGTAGATTTATTGTGCGTTGTGATCAAATAGATGCAGATGTGGATGTACAGAGCCTAGCAGAGCTCCAGAAGCTTTTGCGAGACTGTGACTTGCGGTATATTAGCGAAGTTGCGCCAGGAGAGAATCACGTTTTTACACATTGGCAAGGCAACTGTCACTCGAGGCCTGATCGGTTTTACACGTCTAGCGATCTCTCATCGTAAAACGTGCGTTATAAGGTGAGGCACGTCGCATTCCCAGATCATGCATTTGCCAGTGCCATATTTGAAGAAAAGGAAAGGACAAGAAGGAGGCGCAAGTAGTGGCAGTTGTGGAAGCTGAATGATGGCCTGCTGTATGACAAAGAGCGCGATTAAAAGACGGGACCCACATCAAGGAAAGAACGAACGGAGGAAAAGTGGAAGCGATATTGTGGGAATAGTTAAAATAAGAATGTAAGATGTTTCTACTTACAAAAGGGCACCAAAAAGCCGCATTAAAGAATAGTGAAAAGCTTAGTACGATGTGAACTCTGAAAAATCTCATCGAAGCCGAAAACTAATCGGGTGCCTTTATGGAAGATATCAAAGAGTGCAAAGGGCAGTTACTGTAAATTCTGAAGAACAATGACCAGCAAACTAAAAACTCGGAGTTATACTCTATAGACCCATGTATAAACTTATCAGTGCCGGAATCTCTAAGAGACAACAGAAAATTTGAAACATTGGTACACCGGCTGCGTCTTGGTACTGCATTTACGAAACACTTCTTGTACAGGATAAAACGTATCTCTAGTCCGCAGTGTTCTTGTGGCCATCCAGACGAAGATGTGCATCATCTTCTTCTCGAATGCACGAAATACGATACACAAAGAACGGTACTGCAAGCTAGTTTGTTTTTATTAGACAGAAGACCATTCACTCTTAAAAAGATACTTGGTCCATGGCCAACTGCGGGCCTTCAAAAGAGAGCACTTCTTGCTCTGAAAAAGTTTTTAGAGGACACCAACATTTTGGGAAAATATTAAGTATCAGATGATCCGAATACGCTAAATGAGTTACATAAACGTTGTTCGTGGTTCATAATTGGTTTATGGGGTGATCGCATCTTTTACGCAATATGTTTAATTCTGTTCTGTACTTGCAGTGTATTACATGTGTTGTGTGTTTTGGCTGTTCAAAACATCTGACTTTATATATGCGTGCGTGGACTGAACTAGTGCACAGAACTTTGCGACTCATGTACTGCTGGACTGCATATTTTTTATTGATCCGGTGTTCTACTGAGTGTTATACTTTGTGTCGCTATTCTTCCTTTGTACGCAAATTTGTTTCGTTTGCCAAGTGACAAGGAGTAGCCGGTGCCGCCATAAAGGCGCCAACCTCTCCTAACATTCACTTCAATAAAAAAAAAAAGAAAGCATTATAAAGGGGCTATGATCCAGTCTAGGACAGAATCACAACAGAGAGACTACGAACCGCTCAAGATTTTCAAGAAAAAAGAGAGACAGCGGGGCAGGAAAAACAAACTAGAAGCGCTACAAAACGGCGACAGCATTCTCACATCACAAAATGGCATCAAGGCTGCATTTACTCAAGCATACAAAGACTTCTTGGAATATACACATGCGACCATGAACTCTTGCGAAAAGGTGCTTCAACGTTCAATTGCATACGTGGCGACACAAATCAGCAAAAGACCGAAACAGAATGGGCTATATACGCAAGGCAAAACCAATGAAATCGCCAGGAGTTGATGGGCTCAGCACTGCATTTTACAAGAAGTTTTCACCGAAATTAGTGCCAACACTACGCGACGGGTACGATGACATTTCGAAACGAGGATTGCTGCCGCCATCTATGCGACGAGCTCTTACGTACTGTTTTAGTGTCAATAAGTGATCAAGGCAAGTGCCCACAGTGACCGACTTCCCCCCCTTTAGTTTTTTAATGACCGATTACAAAATTCTCTGTCCGTTGCTTTACTTTGCCCTCGGAGCAGTCATCCGGAACCATCAATCATAGGGCATCAAAGGACGTTGCATCAGCGATAATCTGCATGCCACCTCCGTTTCTGGATCCAGGGTAGTGGTTTTGCAAGTCGATCTAAGCAAGGTGAGGCTTACAGCGCGCGAAAAAGCGAGGACACGGAAAGATGTGGTACACACAGCGCTGACTTACAACACCGTTTATTTCGAGTAAGAGAACCAACCACATATCTAGGCAATTTCAGGAATCGGCAAATGTGCGCAGTTTGCAAGGCTCGTCTATCTTTACGCAGGTAGAATAACTCTTTAAACGAAAAGGCGATTGATGGTTTTGAAACGCAGTTATCCCCTAACCTATCTGTCATTTCGGCTTCGATAATTTCGCGTGTTAACCGCCCCCTGCTGCTGCCAACAGTGGAGCAGGCTTAATATACTGGATGGAACGCACGTGGTACGTTGATAATCATTCGCACTGACAACAGAGTACCTACACTGTGTGCAGTGAGCATCGAGAAACGCCCCCCGCTTTTTCTTTACGTTATAGCGGTGTTCCTTTAAACGTTCACTGAGGCACCTTCCGCTTTGTCCCACATACTTCTTACCATATGTTAATGGGAGGTTGTGCACTACTGCCTTAGCACAATCAAGGAACTTGTTCTGATGCTTTTTTTTTTTTTTTTTTGCACGCTGGCTTTTCAGGTAGGCCAGGCCTGGTTTGTCTGCACAGACATTTGTCGGAGCGCAAAGCACTGCTTTTACATTCGCACGTTGTCCTGTCTTTCTATAGTTGCAATAAGCTGTGGATGTACGGGATCGCTAAGAATGGGAGCAATACACGAGCCAATGCAAATTCACTCCTTTTGTATACAAGGCTGCCTTCCCCATTGAATAAAAGTCCTATTCTTAGCGATTTATTTCTAGCGTAATTAGGCACAAACATGACTGGTCGGCTCCAAGAGCGTAAGATGAAGAACGTATTTAGATATGGCGATGATTTTTTTCATTCTTCTTGGCTGCAGCTCTGACTATTTTGAATCTCTAGTTTTTATTTTATGACGGACACATCTACTAGAAGTACGAGCCGCGCGCCAACAAGCCACTGCTCCCGTATCAGTCGGCGCACTCAAAATTATTCAAGAGGGGGATTGCGAGGGCATGCCTGTCCAACGCATTGTGCAAGTCAAGTCCTGAGCAGATGACTGTAAGGTTTAACGACGAGATCATCCGTCTTCGGTTGGCGGGTTATCCGACGCATGTTCTTGTCAGTGTTGCTGAGGTTCTTCTGAATTCAAATTCGTCTAGAAAGGCTTCCGCCAGCCTGACTCCAGCCGATTTGAGGAAAGTTGTGATCGTCCCGTACATCCACAGCTTATCGCACCGATTAAAAAAGACAGGACAACGTGCGAATGTAAGACTAGTGTTTTCCGCTCCGACAAAATTGCAATGTCTGTGCAGACAAATCAGGCCTGGGCTACCTGAAAAGCCAGTGTGCAAAAAGAAGCACCAGCACAGTTTCGTTGATTATGCTGATGCAGTAATGTACAACCTCCCATTAACATGTGGTAAGAAGTACGTGGGAAAAAGCGGAAGGTACCTCAATGAGCGTTTAAAGGAACAACGCTATAGCATAAAGGAAAAGCGGGGAGGGTTTCTCGATGCTCACTGCGCACACTGTAAGCATTCTGTTGTCAGTGCAGGTGATGATCAACGTACCACGTGCGTTCCAGTAGATCAAGACTGCTCCGCTGTTGGCAGCAGCAGGGGGCAGTTACCTCACGAAATTATCCAAGCCTAAATTATTGATAGGTTATGGTATAACTGCGTTCCAAAACATCAATCGCCCTTTTGTTTAAAGAGTTATCCTATGTGCGTAAATACAGGTTAAAATTCCTAGATTTTCTGCTCTTCTTTAAGTAGCGATATCTACCTCCGTCGGCCGCCATGTTCCTCCTAACCTTCTGAAGCGGCGTATGTGCGTAGCATCCGACCGTGAACGGCCGCTGCTGCACCGCATGGGTCAAAAAATTGGCAGTGGCTTAGCTCGGCTATACAAGAATATACGCAGCGAAAGCTAAGGCATAGCATGGTTAGCCTTGGTTAATCTTGATTGCAAGTACAGGTTAGTCTGGTTGTCTAGCTATGTTGCAGCGTTTAGCCAGTCGTTCGGCGCGCTGTTCGTCTGTTTCCTGGGCGATTCGTTTCCTCTTCATCTCGTTCCGATGTCGATTACAGGCCTCCTCCTGCTTACGACGAGGAACGCGGTGTGACGTCATACCAAACGGCGAAGGCGGAAAGGCGCGGCGCTGCGCAGCGGCGGAACACCTGTGGCTCGGTGCTACTAGTGGCGTATAGGGGCTCGGTGCTACTAGTGGCGACTAGGGAGCGAGAGAGAGAGAGAGAGAGAACTATCTGCGTCGAGCCGCGTGTTGTGACGTCATGTGCCCCCTCGGAGCACCGCCACGGCGAAATCGCAAGTTCGCGGCCAGTAAAGCTTTCGCTTTAATATAAGGCTGAGACGTGGGGCCAGACAACCAAATGCGAGCCCAAAAGCGGCTTTGTACTGCACTGTTGAGGCCATACGCGAAATTTGTCGCCGTAATTGTGAACCGTACTTACCGACGGTGTCCGCTCTCAACTCATCTTTACGGCGACGCCTGCCGTGTTTCCGCGGTCGCGCCGACCACAGAAAGTAATTCACACAAGGAAAAGACAGAAAGATAAACGTGCACAGAAACGCTGCATGCTCACTATAGTGCGTCTCCGGCCTGCCCTGAAGTTTGCTCGCAGTAGCGCGCAAGTGAATGCGGGGGGAACCGTGTTAGGAAGAACATGGCCGCCGGAATGAGCGAAGCCCCATGAGATTCGTCGGCGGTGCTGCAAAGATTGTCGCTACTTAAAAAAAAAGAATAAAACATATATCTAGGTACTTTAGGATAGGTGAGCCTTGCAAACTGCGCGCCTGTGACGATTCCTGAAGTGGCCCATAAATGTGGTTCTCTTACTCGAAATAAAACACTGTTGTAAGTCAGCGCCTGTGTGTACCACGTCTTTCTGTGTCCTCGTCTTATCGTGGGCTATAAGCCTCATCATGTCATACCAACACGTCCAAAACGCTTCGATATCTGAGCAAGTCTTTCAACAGAGTAGCCCAAGACTTTCTCTTCACCTTGCTTAACGCCTGCAACATTGAGAACCGGCTTCCTAAATATATATGCGTCTGCTACAGACAAGTGTCGACGCGACTGGTAATCAACAGGCAAACAACACCGACAATAGCGCTCTACAAGTCCGTTAGGGAAGGATGTCTCATGTCACCTTTTCTTTTTGCTCTGTACTAGGTACCCCTTTGCCGAACAATTCTGAACGACGGCGACATAACAGGCTTCAGTTTCGCAGATACCTCTCTGAAAGTCCTCTTCTACGCCGACGACCATACGCTTATGTGTGCCTCTAAAGAAGGAGAAGTCCGCCAAGTGGTGCACCATGTCAAGGACTTCTGTAAAGTGTCTGTTGCTAAAGTTAATAGTGAAAAGTGCGCGGGTGCATGGCTAGATGCATGGGACTCGTAACAAGCCACCTTTCTAGATATGAAGTGGACGTCTGAAATCATCAGCTACCTCCGTATGTGTTTTGATATTGCCAACCTACAGGATGGACAAAATACAATTCGAAGCAACACACTCGCGGCAAAAGTGCAGCAGTGACACAGGAGAACTGTCCCTCTTGTGAACACAGCCTTTGTGTGCAGCACTGCGTGCTTTCCAGCTGTATCATACTCAGCGCAGGTGATGCCCTGTTTGTCGGCTCACGTGATTCGAGTGCGTGGATTTCGCGCAGCATTTATTTGAGGCGCAGTAATTCATCCTTAAGTAAAGCGAAAGGAGGCCTAGCCTTATAAACATAGAGGTAAAATTCAGAGATCACTGGTACTTTTTTTTCTCAAGAACCAAACCAATCACATTATACTTCATTCTTTCATACAGTAACTATAGGCCGCGGGGGCAGCTCGCTCCTTTGAGCAGCGTTTTTCTCCAGAGTACCTAAATAATGTAAAACCGAAGAGCCCCTACTAGAACGCTACATATATATGCTATTCCCACTACAATTATATTGGTCTCGAGCTGGGAGCCAGCTGGAGTCTGACGTTTACAAGCGTTTTCAAAATATCCTGTAAAAGCAGCTATTAAGGATTTTTTTTTTTTGTTAAGTTACATGTGGAAGTTCTGCCCGTCAGAACTAGGCTATAATAAGGGGTTTATTTTTTGTGCCGTGGTCAACGGACCGCGCGTTCTGCCGCTATTCAGAATCGTTGCGGCACGTCTTTTTGTTTTGTACAAGTGCAGCACACTTTTGGCCCAAATTGGGAAGACGTAAAGTTTCTGACAGTGGAACGACACAAAAATAATAGCAGCGTTGAAACCCTGATATTACTATGTTTGTATGCAATTTGGAGATCACGAACTGACTACGTCCTAGCTCTAGAAAACGCGAAATCGGCGTGTACCCACTTTTGTGATGCTTTTGCATGTAAACGTTCGTTGCTTGACGGCGAAGACGAGTTTAGCAAGAGATGGCAAGCGTGACATAAGCGCCCGCAGCAAAGAATGGTCATTATGTCGACGTGTGGTTCCCTCCGTCTCTGTGCTAGGGAACCTGTTAAAGAAACGCTTCAGTGCATGGTACATTCAATTTCAGAAAAAAATGCACAACAAACAAAAAAAGTGGCTAAGGCACTCGTCTTCTGAGCGTACGGTTACGCTCTAAACTCACCACTGCCAACGTTTTTCCTTTCGAATCTATTCTGTTTCTTTTTTTATACATTGATTTCTTTATAGGGATTCGTCTTACGTGACGGACGGATAGGATTTCTGGTTGGGTAGGCTGAGAAATGCTTACGCATTTAGAAGAGTGCACCACGATCGGCATAGGGAGCCAACACACAAGCGCTGTTTTTGGCACACCTGAATTAATGAACTTCAGGATGCAAGTTGTAAATAGTTACTTCTTCCAGGCACCCACGGCAACGCTCCTCAGGTTGCTGTTGTTGTCGTTTAAAGGGAAGCTGAAGAGTCTGTCGAATTCAATAAGACGCTCATATACGGGTGCAGGAGCCTTATAAACCATGAAGGTAAAAAAGCAGTGCTTGCACCAGCATTTTTTGCTTCTTGGAGAGGCCGGCTCTTCGCAATCGGCTCGTACGTGAACTATGTACAAGTATGTACGTACGTGTAGTATGTACAAGTATAAACCCCTTACAAGTGATCTTGCACGCGACAGCGACAGCGCTACAAGCGAGGCTATGGCTGCCGCGTTCATTCGTCGTCTGCAAGCCGAACTCCACGCGAGCGACGGCTTTGAGCGACGACTTCCCGGAATGAGGGCGGCAATATACGCGCCGAAACTAGCGTGACGCATGCTTTATCAATTTAAGTTGATGTATTTTACTGAAGAAGGAGCATAAACTATTTCTGAAGGTCTTGCACTAGGTTCTTATTCTTGCACGTGTAAAATTCACTAGTTTGCTCGTTCCGTGCGACAAACAGCAGTATTTGAGTTATGTACATCCAGTTTCGGCTTCACAAAATTGGCTTGTCGCTCATAGCATTTCCGGGCGACGAGCGACGAGTTCTAGATTTCTAGAAACGAGCGATCGAGCGACAACGCCGAGCGATTTGTTCAAGCGACGGCCCGTTTTGTCGCTCGAAGCCGTCGCCCGTCACCGTCGCGCGCAAAATCGCTCTCGTAGAGTTTGGACTTAACGCCGAACTCCTCAGGGAAACGCAAGCTCTCGAAAATTTCCATGACCGTCTAAGCAAAACACCACCAAACTACTTTGCACCGTGCTTCGTGTGTAGCGGCAGCAGTCGGTCCGGACGAACACCATTGTTGACGTCACGAGGCGCCCGACCAATCACAGGCGGGAACGAGGCGCGCGAGAGCTGGGCGTGACTGCTGCTGCACTTTTCTTCGAAATAAAATATGTTTGCGCTTTCTTTCACTCAATTTCTATGCGATATTCGAATTCAGAGGGTTGAAAACCACGGCGTACTGCTCTTCACTCATTTTTTCTGGAAAACCTTTCAGCTTCCCTTTAACTGCGACAAAATGTGAAGACTGGCTGCTGAAGAGCCTGCTATCCCAAAACCATGGCTGCACAGCAAGGCTTTAAAGAAGAAAAACTTAAGCACTTTGTAACAATGCTTTGCTATCAAATGGCTATCTAGAACCTCCGCAAGTCTCCAGTCACATATAAGCCACAAAACCTGGTTTCGCAGCGTCTCATAAAAGGGGCAGAGAAAGATCTGGCTGCATTTCTTCGCCTGAGCTCAGCCTCTTCACCTATCAGCAGGCTTGGGTAAAAGCCTATCGGTTCCTGCGTTCACAACTAACCATGAATTCTTTGAAGCAACACTATCGTCATTCACTGCAGCCATTTCTGAAGACACATTTGACCAGGTAGGGTGCATGTATGGATTGTGTGAATAGGATAGAAGGCGAGTTGGCTGTAGCCGTATCAACGAATTTGCGCAGAGTGGGCAGTTTCCGCGTGCCCGATGCGGTTTTGTTTTCACTTTTCACTTCTCTCCTCTTGTTCACAATACGGCCAATATCACGCACGCTAAACGCGTGTACCGCATTCCAGCAACGCCATCCGCAAACCGACTCAACATCGAACGATACAGACAACTACATTTCGCCTTCCCGAAACGGCCCCTGACTGTACGCTTCTCTTTAACCCTGCTTTCTCTTGAGCCTGACTCCTCTCCGTTAAATCCCAAGCTCGTAACACGGAACACTCAATTTCGTCCACCGTCGAAAAAGAATCTCTTGGTTAAAGAGAGAGAGAAAAAAAAAGTGAGCTTAAGCTTTGACGTGCAGGCCAAGAGCGTAACATGGGCCGTTGAAAAGCAAATGAGCTTTGCCACGGTGTACACGCGGACTTTCACGATGTTGCTGCACCTTTAACCGCGCAACTGCCGTTCAATCTGTTCCCCGAGCGAGGCGAACGAAAGCACGCTGTCAGTCCTTGACGGTAGTTGCTCGGCAAAGCCCTCGCGGACGCTGGCAGAAACTGGCGGTGCCGAGGTCATATCCGTGGTAGTGTCGCTTTCCTTATACGCCCGGTGCGGTGACAGTCGTAATCCAATTTGCCTAGCTTCTCATTTCCTTGATCTCACGGCCGACGCACGCTGTCAGACGTGGTCAGGCGGCTGTGGGCGATAGCCTGTCCTTCACCGCAAAGGACTGCCCGACTCTCCTGCCTAACCCTCAAACCCCGCCCCACGCGCTACTCCACAGACACACACGCTCAGACACGCTGCCTTCCTGCAATGGGGAAATGCATGTGCACGCGCGCAATCACTTTGTGTCAACCATCGCATGCTATCACTCACCGTTAGCGAATAGAAGAGAAACACGCAGGCGGGAAAGGCTATATAGTGTCCATTTCCCACATACACTTGTTTTTAATTTAATTACCGACACGTACGTAGTCAGCGCCGAGTAGCAGAAAAGTTGGCACTTGCGCTGTGGCATGAATAAGTGCGGGATTAATTACTGCGTCCGTTTTCATTTGCATCGTATCAATATAATACAGTGGCTTAACCGTTCAATACCGTAAATTTCTCACAGCTAAGTAAGGGGCGAGTAAATCTACCAGCCAGCGCACAGCAACAAGGACGGCGTCTGACTTGCAAAGGCTGTGAGGGACGCGGCAGGGGAGTGCTACGAAATGGTTCACACCACGCCAAGTTTATTAACGTGCACCGAGGCTTCAGAATACCAGCGTTCCTGCTTTTACTGCCATCTAAAAGGTATCAGAGGCCGGAAATGGAACTCGAAATTTCTTTCTGAGTATACTAGAACGTACCAGACTGAGTCACCGCGGCAGGTCGATAAACAATACAAGCAACGTTGGGTTCTATGTTACGGGGACGTACGAGGACTATGGACTAGATTCGGTGCGGTGTTCAAACTACAAAGGCCTCATCAATTAAGGCTCATGGCATCTCAATGACTGATTCTACTGTCGCTTCCAAGTAGCACCATTTGAGAGCGTGCGTACTTCGTGTAAGACTAAAGATATGCAGCTCTTCGCGATACACACTTGATCTATAGAAGGTGCTTTATAGAAAGTAGGTGGGCGTGAGACCATCAGGAAAATCGGAACCATGAAGCTGGAGACCTTACTGGGGAGAGTATCATGTTGAGGCTGCGCATGAGCGACTTTTTTCTTCAGATGTAAGCACGCAGAATCACAATCTCTATTGACTAAGCGACCTTCACTAGATAGAATAGAGATAGAATAGAATTTATTGACAGGAAAGACAGAGAGATCGACCTACCTTCACTGGATGGTTCAAATATATTTCAGCGTGTATCATTCCCGCAGGTATGTTCTGAAGTATTAATGGGACAGCGTTAATATCTAATCTCTGGTAACCAGATTGGAAGCCGTAGCTTCAAACTTATATGATGATGATGATCATCATAATCATCCCCACCACCTCCACCACCGCCATCACCAACACCACCATCAGCCTATGATCAAGTCTACTGGAAGACAAGTATCTCTCCAAAAACGCCGACTACTTCCCTACCTGTAGCTTGCGCCAACTGAGCCCATGCATCCTACAACCACAGTGTGTCGAACGTTGTAACCTTGTCAAATTATATGCCACCCTAGATCGCGTATTTCTCACTTTAGAAAATACTTTACAAGCTGCTTCAATAGGGCGCCACCTCTAGGTTGGTCGCATTACGTGGCCGCGCCATTGCACTTTCTCTTCACTTAATCTGAGACAATGCCATCCACTGTGCGTTTCCGGTGCGTTTCCGTTTCCGGATTTAGGTAAATTATACCACCGTCTTTCTATTCCTTAATGTTACGCCTATTATTTTCCGTATCTCCTATCATTGAGCATTTCTTTGCTTCAAGTCATAATAATCAATATGCTGACGCCACTCGGGAGCGCGCCCCGTAAACCTGTTCGCTAAAAGAAATTACGTGACTAACGTAACATTTTCACAACGTTAATTCTACCAGATTTATGCGCCCTAAGGAGGGAGTAATCGGGACACCTACTCTAATCGCCAAATTCTTTTCCCTTATACCTAGTCAATTTTGCTTCTTCGTGGCCATGCTGTCTTTCCAGAAGATGACAGCCGTACGAGACATTTCAGAAGCAAGACCTTCCACATGCATGCCTGCGAGATCTGACTGTTTTGGGAAGGAGGAAGGACACGCCATGATTAGAAAGGAAGCTTGGTTTCTACGTGAAACATAGCTCTGACGTCGTGCTACAGTGAGATGGCTTACAATTTGCGCTTTCATGAACCTTCATCCCCCCCCCCCCCCCCACTTTACCATCTTCCTCAGAACTTATTTACCCTCTCCGACTCTGTACATGATGAGCTGTTTAGCGTGGTTTGCAGGCTATACCTGCCTACAACAAGCACTGTCGCTGTTCCCTAACGCAGCGCAGTGCCAGAGGAGAGCGACAGCTCTAAGTGCAGACTGTAGTTCCAGCTAGAATAAAAGCTACCTTGAACGGAAGTACCTTCTTTTGGGCCCAGTCCAAGCAATGCGACGCCAATTCAACAGCAACAAAACACGAATATAGGACTGCGTATACGCATTGCACGCTCGGCTGACGTTTCCTAACTATGTTGACACTTTGTTAACGTTTGGGGAGGGAGGGCTTAAGTGCGGCTTCACACGACTCAGGCGTACGACGAAATGAGGAAGACGAGATGGCAAAAAGTGGCGGTGTCATTGCTCCTAGATACGATAAGAACGGGTCCTGCCGGGACACCGCTTGCGCATTACATATTAATCTTATCTCCGTGCGGTTATGAATGCGCACGCTGGCTAATGCTATTTCTCCGGCGCTGCAGCCAGTGGACAGCACAAAACGCTCTCACGTTCAAGACAAGAAGCAACGGCAAGATATGGTGTACCTGCTGCGCTCACGCGCTCGCCTGCAAGGCCAGAAAGCTAAGAAGGGAAACGCGGGGCCCGCTGGGAGTTAATTAAGCGTGCGCGGAGTAACAAGCCGTAAAAGTAAAGCAACGAGACGAAGGTGGCAGGACGGGAGCTGAGACTGACCAGGTAAGGGCCAATTAAAAAAAACAAAAAGAAACGACAATCTCTCGCTCGCGCAGCTAAACAGTTTGCTTTCAGCCGTCCGCCAGGAACACGTGGCGCATGGTATACGCCTTTGCAAACATCGCCGAGTCGACCGGTCGCGTTGTCGCTGTCGCCGAGCGATGAGACTGTCCAGAAGGCACTCGCAAGCAATCTTGCTCACCTCTTACTCTGTCATCTTGGCTTGCCTCTGAAGATGCTAAACGAATTAAGAGCTCTACCGTTGCCGCGTTCGGTAAATCCAACTGCTTTTGTGAGCCCGGCCTCGCTGAAAGCGAGCGCGTGATAAGCAGCGTCTGCTCTTCAGGCTATACTGCGCCGGCTACAGCATGACTGCGCACCAAGTATAGCAGCTTCCGAAAGGGGGCGCAGACTGCTGTGCCGCTCGCCAGTCGCGCCTTGCTCTTACGCCGCGTGCGCATCAACGCAAGGATGCTGGAAGCACAAAGAAGAGCAGCACTCCTGACGTCGTCAATTTAGCGTTGTCCGGGCTCTTTGCTACGCGGCTGCCAATCTGACGTTCCTTTACGTACTCGTGCCTCTTCAGTTCTTCAATGCCGCTGTCACGCGTGTCCGGAGCGTTACGAGAGTCAGACAGGTTTATCTGCCTTCACTCTGCCTCTGGAACCGTTGCGGCGGCTGAAGCATGGTTTTCGCATTCTGAGCGAGGGATTCAGTGAGCTCCTAAGCCCGTATGGCTCCCCGCGCCGAAACCCTGCTTCTTCGACCTCGAGAGAAAAAGATGGACCCGCCAGTCGCCGTCGCTTGTCACTGACATCAGTCACTTCCCTGTATTCGGTGGCATAGAAGTCTACATGCTTGACTCCCAGGCGGAGGAGGCGACTAACAGCCCGCTAAGCCAGCTTTTCACGCAAGCATATTACGAAGACAAGGCAGGAATAAAATATACCACCACGTCAAAAAGAAAATTTGTATCCGTATACGTGAAAATACAGCTTTTCTTCAAACTGTGAGCGTGTCTTCTCAGGACACCAAATCTATCGTGGCAGCGGTCCGTATAAATAAAGTAAGCACCCGAACGCTGTCCCCAAACTAAGCAAAACTATCTGACTCTGTTTCTCGAGGATCCCTATAGTACACCAGCACATCGTTGCGGTCCGAGAAATTGTCAACTTAGTTAGCTGTGCCCCATGCTCATGGGTCGTTGCTATTGACATGTTCCTTCCACTTCGCCCAGTCAGTCTGCCACTCTTAATTGTTTCGCTCTAGTATCTTTGTCAGGGCTATCCAGCCGCACCTTACATTACTCCTACCTCTTTTTTTCACGGCACCAACGTCAAGGAATCATTAGTCATCGGCTTCCTGCGACGTACGTACCTAGCTCTCA
The DNA here is from genome assembly GCF_023375885.2 of Dermacentor andersoni. NCBI lineage: Eukaryota > Metazoa > Arthropoda > Arachnida > Ixodida > Ixodidae > Dermacentor > Dermacentor andersoni. Next base: position 87,312,677 of record NC_092818.1, read on the forward strand.
TCTTTTCTCCATTACACGGCCAAATCATTCATCACGGCAAAGCGGCGTTCCAGACACCGCAGAAGTCAAATCACCCAACTTTCAGTTTTGCGGCCTCAACCATATATTACTCTTTGCGCTTGAACCATGACTCCAATAGACATTGGTTCCGAACTCTGTAATTCTTCCTTACTCTGCAAGTCAATGCCATCATCCTCGCTTCGGCCGAGGAAGGTGATGCCTCCAGACAATGGGATCTCTTCGGCTGCATGCATGATCTCTTGTTGCGTCGAGATGGTTCGTGTGTTCTTGCAGCAAGGTGTCTCTGGAGCATGCTGTCATTTGTTGTTGTTGTTGTTGTTGTTCCTTAATAACCTGGCGCAACCCACTCTGGGGGATCCTTCATGATGCCTGCCTGATCAGCTCCCTTTGCACGTCGCCTTCCTCCACTAATCGATCAAGGTACTTGGACTAGTTTTTTTCTCGTCATTGCCGTGTCGGTCGTGTCGTTCGATTCTATGTATAGCACATTCGCAAACACACTGACGCAGAAGGTACAAGTGATAACGCGACGCTATGGGCGGTCTGCCTGTACATTCCGCGTCCGTGCCTTTGTAAGTGCGTAGCGGCGATTTCAGGATGACCGGCCAATGAGCCCGTGTAGCCGCTTTCGCGTTCAATTCTATGACTTCGCCTAAGCAAATTATAATGTGCTGTGGCTTACAAGTCAGGATCCTGGTGAGTAGGTGAAGCCGTCATCTTCATCGGGAACAATGATATTCTTTCTATCCCCACTGCCCTGAAAGGGGAGGGCCGGCCGTGTGTCCATTGAGGGCAGCACAACAGAAAGCGAAGAACCTCAAACCGCTTGCAGGTTCTTCGCGTCCTGTCCCTTTTCTACTGATATTGCTCACAATGGAATTTTACCAGCTAGCTAAATTTGTCATCCTAGGGGCGTATTATGCAACGATTATTTTTATTTTCCTTTGGTTTGGTTTTTCTTTTATGATTGCTTATACTCACTGCGGAGGATTGGCCAAGATTTAGACGCTATTAGGAAATTGCAGTTACTACTAAAATTGGTAAAATTGTCACGAAGAAATAAATAAAAAATAACGTATGAAGAACTTAAGAAAATTTCGCTGAGAAAACTATAAATTTCTCCACGGCTGAGCATTGCAACCATCCCTGTGGTAGTTGCTAAGAGAGGAGGCTCCCGGAGAAAGAATATTCAGAACGAAAAAGTTTAAGCCCAGTTGTCTACACCTTGATTCTAAAATGTTCTTCCTTCAAGAAAAAAAAAACGGCAGCAGAATAAGAAAAAATATCTATAGTCTCATCTTCTCCACAGATTTGGCACAGGGGGGAGGGCGCCAGACCAGCCATCTGACGACAAAACTTTAAAATTGGTTATTCAGCAACGTAATCGGGTAAGAATTACTTCAGTTTTCTTGGTGTGAAATGAATTTTTGCGCCAAGGAAATAGGAGGTGTCGATATTCTGAAAAATTAGCTATAGCTGGGTTCAAAAAGCATTGAATAATTTCACGTCTCCTATATCTAGCAGTTAGGTATGCTGATGTATGAAGTAATGACAGTACATGCTCAGTGAGGGCCACTCTCGCGAGACAGTCAGCCATTTCCTTCATGAATAATCCCTTATGTCCAGGCACCCAAGGAAATCTAATTAAATTTATGTGGGCAGGCACTAGAAACTGAAATAGTTCCACTATTTTCTGCGAGAGATGAACATAAAGATGGAGAAAGCGTTATTATGACTACCGTCGATACTGATGAATTTAGTTTGCATAAAGCGAACACTAAGCCAGAAATACAGCCAGCGATTCAGCCAGAAATACGGGAAAGCAGTCTGGTATCCTAAATGAGAATGATCAGTCTAGAGCAGGAGAGAAAATGCCAATTCCAGGTTTTTCTTCACACTGTGAGGTGTCTGTCGCATTGACCGTATTTATAGCTGAACTCAATAAATGATCTTGTAATCGTCCATTTAATATATTGAGAGAGAAGTTCTGCGTTTTTTGGGTAGACTTCGTCATAGATGATTTGTAGACTCTCTCGCACATTACAAGTATAGGTGGCACCTCCCAGATATGTACATTTAAGAGTTTAATCAATGTTTGTACAAAGACCACCTATGGTGAATAAAACCCAGGCCAGTGTAATCTGAAGAATAATGCATCGTGGCAAATGAACATGTTTTCCAGTCTTCTAATAGGGGATTCATGCATATTTAAGAATGTTTGTACCATCAGCAAACGAAATCTACACAATATTGAGGGCAACCTGACTTCTTGGTGTAGTGCATTATTGGCAACAATTTTTGGTAATCCGCAGCACAATCGTAGGGCTGAATCTTACTTAACCAGGTTTCTATGGCGTAGAGGTAGATCTGTAGTCAGTAATGCAGGGAGCGAGTTTCAGTGTCTGACACGAAGAAAGCAATATCATCTGCGTATACATGTGTTTGTACATCTCGATGACGAGGTCTGGAACTCATCCGAATGTTAAATAATAATGGCAAAGTGACAGCTCCTTGAAGAACACCATGTGATTGATTACGTATACTAGAAGAAAAACCTCTCTGAGAGCAGTGAAATTTCCTCTAATGAAAAATTCGTACATCCAGTTTACGAGATAATTTGTAAACTCTATATTTCGTAATATATCCAGTAAAATTACGTATTCTGCACTATCGTAGGATTTGGAAATGTCTAGTTTCACAGTAGCACATTTCTCTCTCTGTCGCTGTGCTAATTTTACTCTACTTTCTAAGTCCAGGTAAGCATGCCAGATTGAACATGATGGTCGGAATCCAATTTGGCAGGGACTAAGAAAGTACTTGTTCTGTACCAATTAGCAAATAATACCATTGCAAAAAAGACTATCTTGGCAAATCGCAGGATTAATTACAAAATACTGCGGCAAAAAATTAAGGAAAAGGAATTTCAAGATGAATTTAGCAGTGACGCTCATATCGAATGCGCAAACTTTACAAATGCATTAGCCCACATGATATCTCAGTGTACCACATATAAACAAAACAAATACGAGGAACCTCTGTGCCCGTGGATGAATAATGCCATACTTACAGCAATAAAAGAAAAGGACTGGTGGTACCAAAAATGGAAAAAACATAGAGATAACACCTATTATTTGCAAAATTATCGAATATCTCGTAACCACGTAGTAGCTGTTATCCGGAGGCGGAAAAAAAGAATACAACGCATTCTTAATAAAACAAGCACAAGGCAATACCAAAAGAATGCGGGAAATTATAAGAGCAGTAACTGATAAACCAAATGAAAAACCGATCACTCCTGAACATGTTGGTGCCAAGTGCGCCGACACTTTTAATGCATATTTTACTAGCATTGGCCCAAAGCTAGCGGAGCGTATTCCAGTTACTGACAGCAATGTCGATTGCCCCATCATCCATGTATGTTTTTCCTTGGATCAAGTGGACGAGCATGCCATAACCTCAATAATATCAGGCATGCCTTGCTACAAAGCTACTGGCCACGATGGCATTACCGTAAAAGCATTGAAAGACAATATGGATATTTTTGTGCCAGTACTCACTAAAATAATTAATAACTGTATAAGCCGAGGCACATACCCTGACATATTAAAGATAGCAAGAGTTTCTCCTATATATAAAAATGGCAACGTCAATGACCCTGGAAGCTATCGGCCTATCTCTGTGCTTAGCATAATAAACACTGTATTTGAAAAGGTCATCGCGGTTCAACTGAAGCACTACCTAAACGAAAACAAGCTTCTAACAGATTCCCAACATGGATTTAGAGCCAATCGATCAACGTCATCAGCAGTGTTAGAACCCAGAGTATATACACAGCTCTACACAAAAACGATATTGCCGTAGGATTATTTTTAGATTTAAAGAAAGCATTTGACACGGTCTGTCATTCCATACCTCTAGAAAAATTACGAACTTATGGTTTTAGCGAAACTACAATGGACCTCTTTTCAAGCTACCTAAATGGTCGAAAACAATATGTAAAATATGGCTTTTTTGTTTCCCAGTATACTACTATAGTCACAGGAGTTCCGCAAGGATCAGTTTTGGGGCCCATACTGTTCTCGCTATATGTAAATGACCTCCCAACAATACTAAAGTCATCAAAATGTATCATGTACGCTGACGATACCACGCTATTATTTTCGGGTAAATCTCCTGGCATATTGCAGAACACTATAAACAGCGAGTTATCCAACATATCAACTTGGTTTGCTTGTAATAAATTAACACTAAACAGAGATAAGACAAAATACATAGTATTCAACTCCCGTTATTCCAGGGGTGACACAATTGGCATGCAAATTCACCTTCTAGGTGGAACAATAGAACAGCTCGATCACATAAAATATTTAGGGGTATTATTGGACTGCAACTTGAACTGGAGACCACATATATCTAGTATATGCGCGAAATTAGCTTCGGCTTGCTATTTATTAATAAAATGCAGGGAATATCTTGACCTTAGCGTACTTAAAGTTGTTTACTTTTCCATATTTCACTGTCACATCACATACTGTTCTGAATCATGGTCTAGCACATATAAAACATACATAGATCCCGTCTTTCGGTTACAGAAAAGGGCCTTGCGCATTATGACATACACAAGCCCACATGATAATACTGACATGCTGTTCTGTCGTCTCGGTATATTACCATTATCTCTGACATGCGAAATGAAAGTCGCCATTTCGATTAACAATATTTTACGTGGGAATCACTCATTATCACCAAGCCTGTTTATTACACCTAATCGCAATACAAGGGGTGCAACAAATATAAATTTTAACCTACCAATCACTCGTAACACGTATGGTCAACGACTACTTGAGTTTCGTGGTGCTAAAATTTGGAATACAGTACCTCTTGAGGTAAAAATGGCCAACAATTTCGTGTCTGCTGTTAAAAAGCTATAGCTATCAAAAAGTACGTGATTTTTCGTCAGTCTGGTTCTCCACTTGTTTCATACTGTGCAAGATTATTCCTCATGGATCTATTCAGAAAGCCTAAACACTTCAACACCGACCCTTGCAAATATGTCACTTCTACGTAAATATGCTATCTCGTTTTTTTCATTGTGTATGTGCATGTATTCTCCTGACAGTTCTGTTTTATTACCATTGATTGATATGCACTGTTTTTCTTTTTTAATGGTTTTAGTTGTATGTATCCACCTAACTGTATTAGGTTGTATCATTAAAAACTAGATATGCGCATGACATTGTAGCTGCTACTACATATATGACTATGGGCCTACACTAGCCTTTGGCTACAGGCCCAACAGTTCCTTTGTACAAATTATTATCAATGAAAAATAAACTGAATTGAATTGAATTGAAATTGAAAATCATACGGGCACATAGAATTCTTTCATTTAATTTCACCAAATTTGAGATTAGCGTGATTGGTCTAATGTTATCTATTGTATATCCTTCCCCATGATTTTTAAACACTGCGATTAGTCAAGCAATTTTCCACGAAATCCATGAAAACCTAATTTACTGATTTATAACTACTAAAAGGTCGTCAGGAGCTTCCTTAAATAACATTTTGATCATATCAGAGGTTACCCCATCAGCATCTGGAGCTGAATCTGGAAGTCGCTGCACTAGTTCAGCCAATTCTAATATATTAAATTCTGTAAAATCGTCTGATGCACTTCGTAAACTAGAACAATTTGCAAGACAGAAGAAAATCACTTCTCGCGACTTCTTCTAATGATCGATTCATTCCATCACTACTTAGGGCTATAGAGTCAATATTAGTTATAATGATCGATTCATTTCATCGCTAATTAGGACTATAGAGTCAATATTAGTTGGACGCGGAAGTACTGTCCTACTGCGGAGAAAACTGAACAACGCACGCTGTTGGGGTCTCGGTGCTGGCGCCCGTTATTGCGAATGGGTCGCAAGCCCCAAGGGTAGCGTTGGCCTGGCGGCCTGGGGCACTGGAAGCATCCGAAGGTCCCGGCAAAGCAAGAGAAGACTGGTAACAGAACAACTTGTTTATTCTAACATAGCAAAAGAGCGGCCGGTCAGTTCGACCGAAGTGGAGAGACGGGAGAGCACGTAACTCGACAGTACAAATCGGAGCCTCTCTCCTGGCGTCCGGGGGCAGCTGCTCTTATACTCTCGGCGTCGCGGGCCAGAAGGAAGGTCACGGGATGAGCCCACGCGACGGCGGAGCATGAGCCCACGACGGCGCGCACGGTCGAGCCGAGAGACATGGTGAGCCGAGTGTAGTGACGCATCGCCAACCCGCCGACGGACAGACCTGCTGGCTCCTCACTTGGGGAGCTCCGCTCCCCGGCTGCCGCGCTTTGACAAGCGTGGGCACACACACACACACGCACATACGAAGACACGTGGCACTGAAACACGCCTGGACACGCTTGGCGGGGAGGCGTTGCGGCGGCGTCGAACGGGCCAAAATGTCCGCCGCTTTGAACGAAGCCCCGGCGTCCGTTGCATCCGCGCCGGCATTACCGCGCGTTGTAGGCGAAACGTAACAGACCGCCCCGCCGGGGGAAGGAGATCCCGATGGTCAGGGGACTGCATCCGCTGTCCGGAGGGATGTCGCTCGATGATGCTCATAACCGAAGTCGGGCGTCCTTTGGCGTTTCTTGAGCGCAGCGCACAGAGAAGGCCTCGTTCTCACGTTCAGGTGCACACAGGACACTGCAAAGTGACTTCGGGAGAGTTGACATTTTTGTTCTCGTTTCCGGCAAGCGTTAGAACCACGCCTGAAAGTCAACCGCTCAGTCAGCAAGCACGGCACAACCCTCACTAAGCCCTGCCAGGCTCTTTCCCCTTATATACTGCTGCCTAGTTCCTTACAGTAGTTTAGCAGCACTCAGAACGCGTCCACAAATCGGAAAATTGCACTAGAAAGCACATCATCACTTTGAAACACTACATAAAAGCAATAGGTTAAAAATCCTGCCTCAGGAAGAAAACATCAGTAACAAGCAATTTTGAGGCTGATTCCCACGTTAGGGGCTTCGACTTAAGCCATCGGCGTTACCGTTGAGACTCCCCTTTTTGTAACGCGCCTCAAAGGAATATTGTTGCAAAGCGAGGCTCCAGCGCAGGAGGCGGCCATTTTTGGGAGAGATGGTCTGCAGCCATTGGAGAGGGCAGTGATCCGTCTCAATGATAAACCTCGAGCCAGCTAGGTAACATGACAATTTCTGAACGGCCTACACGATACACGCACACTCTTTCTCGGTGGCGCTATACGCCTGCTCACGACTCGTCAGCTTACGACTAGCATACAGGACGGGGTGTTCTACTTCTCCATTTTCCCGTTGGCACAGTACAACGCCCATGCCTCGCTCACTAGCATCACACTGAACAACGAACCCTTTTGAGTAGTCGGGCGATCGTAGCACAGGCTGGCTGGTTAGGGCGCTCTTTAGGGCGCTAAAAGCTCTTTCCTTTGTCTCGTCCCAGACGACTGTTTGCGGCTCTGTCTTTCTTAGAGCATCCGTTAGGGGAGCCGCGATATCAGAGTACCTGGGGATGTACCTCTGATAGTAGCCGGCGACACCTAAGAACGACCGAATATCGGTCTTCGTGCGCGGTTGCGGGAAGTCTCGCACAGCGGCCACCTTTATTTCAGAGGGGCGGCGACGACCCCGACCAATCACGTGTCCGAGGTAGACAACCTCGGCCTGTGCTAACTGGCACTTGGGAGCCTTGACTGTCAAGCCCGCATCGCGCAGGCGGGTTAGCACTGCCCGCAAGTGGGCCATATGCTCAGGCCAGGATGCGGAGAATATCGCTACGTCGTCTAGATACGGTAAAGCGAATTCTTGCTGTCCTCGCAACACTTTATCCATGAGGCTTGAAAAGCAGTATGGCGCGTTCTTCAAACCAAAACTCAAAACTTTAGGACGGAATGTCCCCATTGGTGAAATGAACGCCGCATACCTACTAGCCTCTTCTGTAAGTGGAACCTGCCAATAACCCCTGACAAGATCTAGGGTGGAAATAAACTGAGCGCTACTCACTCTCTCAAGGCGCTCCTCGATGTTAGGGATCGGATAAATTTGATCCTTAGTGATGGAATTAAGCCTGCGGTAGTCGACGCAAGGACGAGGTTCCTTGCCCGGTACCTCAACTAAAATCAAAGGGGAGGTATAATCACTCTCACCCGCTTCAATAACACCGAGCTGTAGCATTTTCTTTACCTCAGCCTCCATAATATCGCTCTGGCGGGGTGACACCCGGTACGCCTTGGATCGTACTGGCTCTGGGGAGGTAAGTTCTATGTCATGAGTAAGGACAGAAGTCCTACCAGGCCTCTCAGAGAACAGACCTTGAAACTCTTGTAAGAGCTGGTGTAGTTCGGTTTTCTGCTCAGGCGACAGCGATGCTTTACTTATTAAGTCACTAATGACTTGATCGGTGTCTTTCCTGTTCGTCACTGAGCCTAGTCCCGGAAGCTCGACCGGAAGCTCTTCTAACTTTCCCGCATCGGGAATTTCCTCTCCAGTATCTGGTGCCTTTAACGCTACAGGCTCAATTTTATTCAGTTCGGGCGTGCTCTGAATACCAGCTTGCTGCGCCTCTGACCCTTTCTCATCGTTCAACAACGTCGGCCCCGCAACTACCGCCTTTGCAGCGAGCTCCCGAACCTTCGATCTGGTTAAGGCCTGAACGCTAGCCTCACCAAACAAAAGCCCCTTCTCGCGCAGGAGGTGATCGGACCTGTTCGAAAATAGGTACGGGTACTGGGGGGGCAGCATAGATGACACTGCGGCCTCCGTCTCAAGTGCTCCGAAAGGTCCTTCAATAAGCACTTTTGCTACCGGCAGACACACGCTATGAGCTTCCACTGCTTGCTTGATCCATGCGCACTCGCCCGTGAACATATCGGGTTCTACGTAAGAGGGGTGAACTACATCCATTGTAGCTGCGGAATCGCGAAGCACTCGGCACTCTTTCCCGTTCACGAGGAGGTCTCGCATGTAAGGCTCGAGAAGCTTCATGTTCTCGTCAGTGCTGCATAAAGACAAAAACACGACTTTTGTTTTTGTTTCTGGACACTGCGCCGAAAAGTGACCCGGCTTCTGGCACGTATAACAAACGCGCGCTTGCCTCGTCTCGAACCGCTTTCTGCGTTCGGCTTCGGTTGCCGCCGTCTCCGTACGTTCGGTCGGACTGCTTTCACTTGCATCCGAACTACGTGTGTCCCCCTTTGCTCTCATGGGCGTGAACTTTGGCCTCTCAAACTTGGAGCCAAATTCACCCTTTTGACCGTCCTTAGCTCCACGAGCCCGACGCGTCACAAACTCCTCGGCTAACTCAGCGGCTCTAGCCACCGTACTAACGTCTGGCCTATCCAAGACCCAGTACCGCACGTTCTCAGGTAACCGACTATAAAACTGTTCTAGCCCGAAACACTGCAGAACTTTCTCGTGGTCACCAAACGCTTTCTCTTCTTTGAGCCACTCCTGCATGTTTGACATAAGCCTGTACGCAAACTCTGTATATGACTCACTTCTGCCTTTCTCGTTTTCCCGAAACTTCCGACGGAACGCCTCCGCTGACAGCCTGTACTTTTTTAGCAGACTCGATTTCACTTTGTCGAAATCCTCTGCCTCCTCTCTCTCCAAGCGAGCGACTACGTCGGCCGCCTCGCCGGGTAGCAAAGTGAGCAAGCGCTGTGGCCACGTTTCCCGAGAGAACCCCTGCTTCTCGCACGTTCGCTCAAAGTTAACCAGGAACAAACCAATGTCCTCTCCAAGCTTAAACGGCCGCATCAGGTCAGTCATTTTGAACAATACTCGTTCTCCTGCACCGTGTGCCTGACTTCCATTACGAGCGCGTTCCATCTCTAACTCGAGACGCTTCATTTCCAAAGCGTGTTCGCGCTCTTCTTTTTCTTTCTGTTCTTTTCGTTCACGCTCATCTTTCTCTTTCTGTTCTTTAAGTTCGCGCTCCTGTTTCTCTTTTTGCTCTTTAAGTTCGCGCTCCTGTCTTTTTGCCGTCTCCCTCTCCTCAATGGTCTCAAGGCATTCCGACAGCTCGTCATCCTCAGCTTCTAACTCAAGAATAGCCCTTAGCAGTTCTGGTTTTCTGAGTTTGTCTGAGACATCTAGACCCAACTCTCTTGCAAGCTCCAGCAATTTCGGTTTGCGCAACGACTTCAAATCCATGGCTGCTCTGAATGCTGCTTTCTCTACTGCCTACTATTGTCTTGCCGCAAACTAACCCGGCAGCAACGACAACCACAATTACCAGCTCTGTTTCTAACACTAACAAAAGCCTGGCAAAACTCAGAAGAAGAAAGTCCCGCACTCACCAAACCTCGCAGCCAAGAATTCAGCGCAGTCGTTCCGCTGCAGGCAACCAGTCATCACACAGGGCTCGTTGCACTGCTCCCGGATGGTCGTTGTGCTGCTCAGCATACATTCAACCGCATCTCTTCGCTGCTGGCCTCCGTTGTCGCGATCTCACCGCTGGCAACCAGTTGTTGGGGTCTCGGTGCTGGCGCCCGTTATTGCGAATGGGTCGCAAGCCCCAAGGGTAGCGTTGGCCTGGCGGCCTGGGGCACTGGAAGCATCCGAAGGTCCCGGCAAAGCAAGAGAAGACTGGTAACAGAACAACTTGTTTATTCTAACATAGCAAAAGAGCGGCCGGTCAGTTCGACCGAAGTGGAGAGACGGGAGAGCACGTAACTCGACAGTACAAATCGGAGCCTCTCTCCTGGCGTCCGGGGGCAGCTGCTCTTATACTCTCGGCGTCGCGGGCCAGGAGGAAGGTCACGGGATGAGCCCACGCGACGGCGGAGCATGAGCCCACGACGGCGCGCACGGTCGAGCCGAGAGACATGGTGAGCCGAGTGTAGTGACGCATCGCCAACCCGCCGACGGACAGACCTGCTGGCTCCTCACTTGGGGAGCTCCGCTCCCCGGCTGCCGCGCTTTGACAAGCGTGGGCACACACACACACACGCACATACGAAGACACGTGGCACTGAAACACGCCTGGACACGCTTGGCGGGGAGGCGTTGCGGCGGCGTCGAACGGGCCAAAATGTCCGCCGCTTTGAACGAAGCCCCGGCGTCCGTTGCATCCGCGCCGGCATTACCGCGCGTTGTAGGCGAAACGTAACAACGCTTACTTTCTGCTAGATAGGAAATAACAATGCTTGCAGTCGTGTTCTTTTGCTTTTGAAGCTGTATGTTTAAAAATGGCTCGAAAAAATTTATAATCGCTCCAGTTTGAGGGATTCTGGTTGTGTTTATTTTTTTTCCAAGCGGCTTTTCTCTTTCTGTAATCACGAGCGCATTCTTTATTCCACCAAGGGCTGTATGAATTTATTTTGTTCAATTGAATATCAAATTCAGACTTTTTGCCAGAACTTTCCAAAGCGGAAGAGATAATCATGTTTCCTTGCTCAGTACACGCATCAGACGGAGACGAAAGAACATCTCGGAAGCATTTTTTTTTAAATATCGTTATTAACGAAAGCTCGCACCTGACCACTCAAATGTTACAGGGCGTGCTGCTTCAAAAACTACTGGAAGATGACCACTGCTTGTGGAATACTCAACAGTCGACCAGGAAATTGCGGAGAGGCTCGGGCCACAGAATGTAATACCTATTGCAGAGCAAGATTGGCCCCGCACAAACCTAATAGATCCGTAATATTTCCCTTCTTTCTTGCTCTTCGACTGTCGGTTAGCAAGAAAAGGTGTCCCCGCTATCACTGAGATGGCAACTCAGCGAGACGGATGATAAGAACTGAATAGACTGGGACGAGAAGAATCCTTACACAATACGATCCCTCATAGGGCTATGTTTGTCTTTTGTACTTTTCGCTATGTCGCGCGTTGAACGAATATTTGTTAGTGACTTCCGGATTACGAGTAATTCTAATAGTTTTGCAATTTTCTTTATTCGTATTCTAAACAGTATATTTTTGTCAGTGTATCAGTAACGTTAGATTTTTCCACCAAAAGTTGCTCGCAATGTGGCGAAGAAGCACCTAATGTTTAATAAATTATCGGGAAGTCATCGGTGGAATCAAAACAACCGCTTTGACTGTTGCCTGTGACCTCATCTATACCAAGTCGTTTTTCGTCGGGTCCCTACGGCCATCCACGAGTGACCAAGCTCATTTAATGCATTTTCAATGCCTGCCCGTTGTCTGACGCTCGTTTTCGGAACTTCCGAGCAGCACTCGATAAATTACCGAATGAGTTGCTGTGCTGCTCAATTAATTACGCCGCTGCAAGCTTCATGTCCTCAGTTGACACGACAACTTCAAACTAAATGACACAAAACAGCAAAATATTGCAACCAGTTCCCCCGTTTTCCCCCGCTGCCTATGTTCGATCGCAGACTCCTGTAGTTTCGAGGTCTTCTAGAAGCCCGGCGTTCTCAAGCGTCGCCTGTCGTTGTAATTACTTTCCGTTATTCTTGTTAAATACTCTGTTTCTACAGAGAAGCATGCCAACGTCAGTTCCCGGGATAGCCTTTACCGCTGGGCCCTTAAATACTTAAAAGCGCGACGTCGCGCCTGTCTGCTATCGAGCGGCAAGATCGCACCTGTAAAGAAAGAGGCTCGACGTGGGGGGTCCGCCACTTGTTGCAGTAAATAATTACCCTTTCACCTGCTGGTTCTTGTCGCCGTCGTGGCGCGCACAGCGTGAGTTCCGGAAAGAAACACGGGAATCGCCTTTGCCGCTATTGGCAATTAAAAGCGTACCGTCCTGCCTTTTGAGTTTTCGCGCTGGTGATCTCACTACATAATGCAGAGCGAGACCCTGCAGTGCACGACATATTAGCTTCCCCGGTAATCGCCAATGCTGCGCGCGTTCCAAACGCAGCGGATCTGTTTGTCAGCGACACCGCGCTCCAATTTCCGCTCGAAGCCCCGATCTTGCCGCCCAGAAATTAAAATTAAATTCTGGGGTCCCGCTTGCCAAAACCGCGATCTGATAACGAGGCACGCTGTGGTGGGGGACTCCGGACTGATTTTGACCACCTGGAGTTATTTAACGTACATACAATGCACGGCACACGGGCGTGTTTGCATATCCTGTTCTCTGAAACTTGTCTATAACAGGTTCCAGGTTCGCTTGTCCGGCCACTACTGCATGCTGATGTCTCAGCGCAAGTTTATGGGCGGATATATCGTGAAAATGGCGCAAGAGTCTCACGTGCATCACCATAATTACTGAGCATCATGTCTTTATCACTGACCGACTTCAGTTCTGCAATCAATAAGTGTACTACAGTTATTGTAACTAAGCATTTCAACTTAGGCTCTTACTGGCGACTTTCGCGGAATATCCGCCAGTCTTTCTTTTAGTCGGCGAAGAGTATCCCATTTAAGAGCTTGTAAACTGCCCGCTTTAATTGGCCTCTGGGGTGCTGCCGAGACCAGAGGCCCGTGGCGCAAGCCCTTGCGAGAACACTATTATAGAACGTTGTTTTCGTTGTTGTTTTTAACGCAAGTGCGTGTTCTTTCACTTTAGGTAAAGGCTCCGCGTAGCTGTTCAGAGAACAACCCACCAGAAGAGTGCATACCCATATCAACCCCCTCCAACGAGGACTCTCATAGCATTAACAGTGCCGAGCACGAAGACAAACTACGTGACCTTTTGAGCATACTTTACCAAGTGGCGTTGCACCACCCATATTTCTCAGAAAGAACTGTCGCTTTCTCTTGCACCATACTTTTAAGAACCGATGCGTTCGATTTATCTTATGGCGCTACGTGCAGGCATAGAAGTTGACGCCTGGAGTGTAAAAGTTGCAGCTGTTTCTATTTCTTGCTTTCTTTCCTCGTGCACGTCGTTAGTTATCAGAAGAAACAAAGAAATAGTGTACACACTAGCTCGGCATTATTCAACCGCTACGCTGAGGTAATGAACGAATCCGCGCGTGGAGTAATGGGACGTCACAAACATCCATCTCGCGTCATCTCAAAGCCTGCTCAGAATCATGCGCACAAGAGTAATGTGACCGGCGTCGGAGGGGAGCACGTGCTTCTTTAAACGTTACAAATCGTGGGTTTTCCACTAACCTCAAGGCGCTGTAGTATTTGCATCGTATCTACACAGCCCCGTGTTCGATGCACTGTATGCGTTCACTGAAACTGTTCAAACCTGTCTGTAGGGCACCTTCAAGAAAATTGCCTTAACGATAAGGGCTCACTAAAACTTTCTTGTCTGAGTTACAGTGCGCCAGCCGTATGCTACATTCGAAGTGACTAATCTGTACATAGTAATATATTCTCATTATACTGTATTCCATTGTATTTCACTGCACTGTTGCAATTCACATGCTTTTTAATCAGAGAGGGTTAACAAGCAAACAATTTTGTCTCAAGTCCCATTTGATTAAGCCGTCCCGAAAGTAAGGGGCCCGCTAGCAGGGACGCAATTTCTCTGCTTGCAATATATGCGCCATTTTACCCTGTGGGCACACCCCTGCATACGTTCGAACACGGCGCTCTACTTCGGCCCTGTTGGCTCACGTAATTACGTCGCAGCGCCTTTACGGTGTCTATACAGCATGCTGGAGAGCACGGTCGTTTGTCTCCAGAGCGTAATTAGTGCTATAAAACGGTGAAAATTGCGCCACGTGCTTTATATACTGCCCCTCGTCGAGCGCCGTCGACATTACATCTTATTCAATTTATATTCGTGCCTAATGCTACCTATATGTTCAAGCGACTATACAAGCGAACTATATACAAGCGACTGTTGAATTCACCGCGGTGAACGCGGAATTTTCGACAAGATAATTTACCTGCTCGTCTAACGCTATAGCTTCATCCACGCGACTACAAGCGTTTGAACTTACGAAATGCTTTTAGGTCAGCGTGAGAGTTCAATAAAACACAACCGAGTGCGCAATAATCTTACGCAGGCTTTCGTACGAAGGGTCGCAATTCGCTTTTAACGAACGTTGTTACTTCATCTGGTAATTAAGGGACAAAATATTTCGCCCGAGACGACGATGTCACTGAAAAAAAAAAGAACAACCTGTCGGTAAAGCTCCGAGCCTTCCACGCTAGCGACGCTCGCCGTGGGGCAACACGAACTCGATCGTTCATTTAATTAACTCGTGGCAGTGCGCAACGGGGCTCTGAGAAGAAAAAAAAGAGAGAGCCGGTCAACGTACGCACGTATGCCCAGCGACAGTACTGGATTCAAACTTGGGACTTTTCGCTATATTGCTTCGTCGGGACCGCTGAGGCGACGCCCCGTTCTTATCCGTAACAAAACTGACCCACACTATATATGGCAACAGTCTGAGCTAGCACTATCAAATTTCGTCATACTGTTGGCCATGTTTGTTTTTTATGTCAGTCAGAAATAGCGCAGCCGCACGGCGGTCCGTTCGAAGATGGCAAGATGTCGGCCAACATGGCTGATTTTTTTTTTCCTCACAGAGGGAGCTGCCAAATTTACTGATTCGCGGGGTTTGGCGTCTCAAAGGAACGCGGGGGTTGCGAGGCGCGCCGCACACTTGAAAATAGAATTTTGATTAAGGGCTTTTTAATTTTTTACAAAAGTTATTGAGAAATTATAGGTTGACAGAAACCTGAATGAAAAAGTATTATTAGGCAAGAAATTAAACTGATTTCATACTTTCGTCCGATCCCAGCATAGTGCAGGATGTAGAAGTGTTAGGTATGGTGAAGGTGCAGTGATCATAGGTTAGTGAGGGCTATAGGATTCACCTCAATTTGAAGAGGGAAAGAGTAAAATTGGTCAAGAGGAAACAGGCCAACCTAGACGCAGTAAGGGTAAAAGCAGACCAATTCAGGTTGGCACTTGCAAACAAATATGCAGCCTTAGAACAGAGAGATGATGTCATAGAGGCAATTAATGAAACCGTAACTATAGGCTGGCTTCAGAAGCAGCAATTTAAGTGGGAGGTAAGGCACCAAGACAACCAGTAGATAAGCTCTACCAAGTAACAAAGGACCTAATACAGAAACGACAAAGAATGAGTGTCCAACGCAAGAGATCAGATAGAATTCGCGGAACTGTCAAAACTGACCAACCAAGAAGAAAATAAAGGATATTCGAAATTATAACGTGAGAAGACTGAGGAAGCAGTAAAAAATGGACGCAGCCTGAAAACAGTGAGGATATAGGCATCGGACAAACCAAGATATATGCACCTAAATATAGCCAGGATAATATCATCAGCAATCTCGAAGATATAGTAAAAGCAGCGGAAGAATTCTATATTGACCTGTACAGTACCCAAAGCAGCCACGATACCTCCATTCGAAGTTGTAATGAACAGGTTACAGAGAGTGCTTCTATAGCTAGCAATGAAGTTAAGAGGGCCTTGCAAGACATGAAACGGGGGAAAAGCAGCAGGAGAAGATGGAATACCAGTCGTTTTAATCAAAGATGGTGGAGACATAATGCTTGAAAAACTGGCGGCCATTTATACGACCTGTCTATCGACTTTAAGGGTCCCAGAGAACTGGAAGAATGCCAACACTATACTATTCCACAAAAAGGGAGACGTTAAAGAATTGAACAATTATAGGTCCCTTAGCTTACTTCCACTATTATATAAAATATTCCCCAATATAATTTCCAGTATAATAAGGGCAACCCTGATATTCAGTCAACCAATAGAACAGCGTGGCTTCAAGAAGGGATACTCTACAGTGGATCAAATCCATGTCATCAATCACGTAATCGAGAAATCCGCAGAGTACAATCAGCCTCTCTGTATGGCTTTGATAGATTACGAAAAGACATTAGTAGAGATACCAGCAGTCATAGAGGCATTACGTGATCAAGGAGTACAGGAGGCTTACGTAAATACCTTCGAAAATATCTACAGAGATTCCACAGCTACCTCAATTCTCCACAAGAAAAGCAGAAAAGTGCCTATAAGGAAAGGGATCAGATAAGGAGACACAACCTCTCCAACGCTATTCCCTGCAGGCAGGCAAGAAGCATTCCAGCTATTAAACTGGGAAGGCTTAGGGGTAAGGATGAACGGCGAATATCTCAGCAACCTTCGGTTTGCAGATGGCATTGTCCTGTTCAGCAACATTGGCCACGACTTACAACAAATGATTGAGGACCTTAACAGAGAGAGTGTAAGAGTGGGATTGAAGATTAATAAGCAGAAAGAGAAAGAGAGAGACAGAGGAAAGGGGAAAGGCAGGGAGGTTAACCAGAGGGGAAGATCCGGTTTGCTACTTTACGCTGGGGAGAGAGGGGAGGGGGAGGTAAAGTGATAACAGAGAGATAAATAAAGAAAGGAGCATAGACAATCACAGTCGGTCACTGTCGCCGCATACTGCCACCGCACAGCACAGTAGCACTTGCAGCACTATAAACATATGTTCAGGCTATAGAGGATTGAAATCCGCTGGTTTCCTGCACATCTGGGTGTGGTGGACGGAGCTCGGAGAAACCTCAATGAGGTGGCAAATGAATCAGCACGAGGACTTTCTAGCCGTGCTCGTCAAGACCGAGCAACTTACACTTCACCCGGGGAACACAGGGAACGATTATTAACATATAACGAAATCACGAAGCATTATTATTTAAGCAGAAGGGAATACCCATTGCCACACGGTAAGCTTTGCAGAGCCCAAGCGGTCCCATTACGTTTGCTACAGACAAGAACATACCCAAGTCCAGATTTCATTAACCGGATCTATCCGGAGAGGGAAACTCAAACCAACTGTAATAAGTGCAATGGCATCATTATTCTTGACCACATGCTTTGGCAGTGCCCCGCGGTCTTCACAGACTGTGACAAGGAACAAGAATGGTGGCGGCAAATGCTACACAGTGAATCACTCTCTGACCAATTACGGGCTGTCCAGAAGGCCCGCGATGTGGCTGAAGGGCTCGGCCTGACAGTCAAAACGAGGGAGCGGCCCGCGTCAACGTACGGTTGACCTTCAGGACCCAATAAAGTTCTCCATACCATACCATACCATAGCCGCTTGTCTAATTCCGTTACCCTTAAAAACTGCAACAGTGCCCTCGTCACCCTCTGTTGTCTTCTTAATATGCAGAAGACAAAGGTAATGCTCAATAGCCTGGCAAGGGAACAAGATTTCAGGATCGCCATGCAGTCAGCATCTAGAGTCTGTGAAGGAGTACGTTTACCTAGGTCAATTACAAACATAAGTCATACCCAATAAAAGTCATACTCAATAAGTTAGCGGTACACTGTATAGCGGTTTACAATTCATCAATCTTTTCCGCTTTAGATGTGTTATTAGGTGCAGTTTGCATAGTTGTGACATTGTTCTTACTGCTGTTACACAGTTGCGTTTGGCGATACTCGAGATCTTTTTTTATTAATTAGGCAAATGTTACGAAATTTGTCTACAACAATTGGCAGCCTAAATAAAGAGTCATTTCCTACAGTTTCCATATCTTAACTTGTTCTCTTAAATGCAACAAACCTCACCAATCGGTGCAATAGTTGCCAAGAAAAACGAGCTCCTTATGAAAAAGAAGGGGTAAGACGTGCAGACACGGACACTAGAGAAGTGGACAACACGTGTCCGTGTCTGCATGCCTTACCCTTTCTTGCATTATGAACCCTAGCTCAGCTTTCTGTCTTCTATTCTCCGTTCCCGTGTCTGTAGTTAGATACAGAGCTCCCGAGCTAAGAAAGATACTTTTACATATTGTAATTTTTTTTAGTGTTGGTGACGTGTCTTCTTTATGTTGTGTATCTCTGCCGTCATGCACTGTGAATTTCATTTTTTATCATGCCCATCTGGAAGGCGTGCCGTGCCGCTGTCAGACCACAGAACTGATAAATGTTATCTCTCTCTCTCTCTCTCTCTCTCTCTCTCTCTCTCTCTCTATATATATATATATATATATATATATATATATATATATATATCCTGGATTATTCAAAGCATTCTCTCTCTCCTCTCTCAGACGTGCAGTGCGAGTGTTTAACGCCTGCACGGCGTGGCAATTCTTGCGTACATGATATTACGCAGAGGAAAGAATTCGGCAGACACAAGACTGCTTACGCTTGGGAATGCGAAAGCATTATAGCCGCTTTGGTGAAACGTTTTGATATATATATATATATATATATATATATACATATATATATATATATATATATATATATATATATATATATATATATATATATATATATATTCTGCGCGTTCTTTGTCCGCGCAAGCTCCCAATGCGTTTTAACTGCGCCTTCGTAAGGGCAAATGAAAACGCGCAAAGCGTCTCTCTCAACGCGCTCGCTTGCCCGCGTTCATAACTCGACGTTCATAACTTCGAAGGACTGCGAGACCCACACGAGAAACACGAGAAAGCCTCACACGACAAAGCGACTCACACGAGAAAGCGAAACACATTATTACCAAATTAAAAAACACTAATTATCTTCGTAATGAATTACTTTACGGCACATTACAATTTACGAATTGTAGCCGGTAAGTTTGCAAGGCGTACCCGCTTAGAACGAATTTGCAGAAAGGCACCAGTTTGCAAGTATGCGCCATCAATGTCGGCGTAAAAATGCACTGTTGTTCCACTTACTTTTTTAGGAAAACGCTCTTTTATGCATTGAAGCACAAAAGTAAATGGAACGCCCCTGTATTTCGTCCGACACTTCGGGAAATAATATCTCGGAACTGGTGTCATCCTGGAAATTAATTTCAAATGGATACGTCTTGCAAGCCCACCAGCTACAATTCGTAAATTGCTATATGTGCCATAAAGTAACTAATTAAGAATATAATTAGTGAGCTTAGTTAATTTGCTGAATATGCGCTTCGATATCTCTGGCTAGTAACGCCCGCCTTTTCGAATAATTCAGCTCAAGGACAAGAATCATGTTATCTGCAACAGGCGATGTTTAAAAATTCTGGAAAACTTAAATATGATCAACCTGTAGAGCAAATGCAGGTATATAATAAATTTGTCTCCTCATTCTTGAGGGGGCCGAGGAGCACAGTCGTACCTCACATGGGCTCCTGATTTTCTCGCTATTTTGTGCGGAACATTGCTTGGAAACTCAGCGAATTTGGTAACCTCGGATTCCTGAAGTTGCAAGGCATCGTTTGACACCAGCCACGACGCAGTGAGTGGACCTCTACTCGAATTATCGAACCCTGAACATTGTGTGACCGTGCGCTCCAGTATAACCCTAACGCCGGGGCACCCGTGGCACGAGCAGGAGACCAGCGGCTCGCGCCTGCATGCCCGCGGTGCACGCGCACGGCGCTCTCGCAGCAGAAGTGAATCGCGCAGAACCAGCATCTGAGGCGAAGCGCGCCCGCTTTTCTGGAAACAGAGATGGCGAACGCTTTACAAGAAGAGCCGACAACGGCGCGAATGGAGGTGACCGGGGCTAACACCGATACCACACCACAGTGGACATACGACGCGAATAGCGGCAAAACGACGGGTAAAGCCCACATCGAGTGGCTACAAGTTGGTCGTAAAGGCAGATCAGCAAAAGAAGACAATAAATCCACCGAGGAAAGAGCCATGGAAGTCCTGAAACCAGACCCCAAACCTCAAGCACAACCACTGCCGCAGCGTCAACGCATTCTGAAGATGCGCCCCTTTCCTACTGACGACTTCAAGATCGTCTTCCGCCCTCAAGCAGGTCTTGACCTCTCGAAGCACACACTCATCGCAGTGACACAAGCCATCGGAAGATCCAGTGGTTTGGTCCAGCAAGACTTTCACGATAATGTCCGAGTACAAGTGCAGAAACTAGAGAATGTGATCATCGCGAGCACGGCAAGTACGGAACGAGCTTCCAAACTGCAGCATATCAGCACCATACAACTCGGCGGAACCGTCTATCAAGTAAATCCCCACATCCGGCACCCAGACGATGTGTGCCGCGGAGTGATATACGGCCTCGAACCGGGTACAAGTCCCGCGGAGATTGTTGCCGGCCTTCGAGTGGACTCAAGATACACGGTTCTCGGCGCGCGCATGCTAGGGTCTTCAACAGCCGCGGTTATCACCTTCGACGGACAGCACGTCCCTTATTACGTAACGTACCAGAGCGGTGACTACAGATGCAAGCCCTACCGAAAATCCGTCCAATACTGCATAACCTGCGGCGCCATCGGACACAGACAGGATATATGTCCTCAGCCGAGAGCCAACTTCTGCTACACATGCGGGCGCGATGGGGTCACGGAAGAACACCATTGTCACCCGAAGTGCAAAATTTGCGGCGGAGACCACGAAACGGCAGGCAAGGAATGTAAGAAGAAACTCCGTAACAACCCGCCTCCCTACCAAGTAAGAAGACAGCAACTTGACAACGCTCGCGCCCGACAGAATCACTGGAGCTCGAGCACCGAAGACTTCCCCGCGCTGGTTACCACATCAGATAGCTCACGGGGGCCCTCGCCTCGACAAAGACCTGGCCGGAGTCGCTCTCGCTCTATCCTAAGATCGCGCTCTACATCCCGCTCTCGGTCACGGTCTCGCTCCGTTAGGCGAATCACCTACGTCGCCGCGGCGAACGGAAGCAGCGCCTCGAATTCCTCACGCAACCCCAGCAGTTCGGGTGAAACAGCGACGATACGGACTCTCGAACATAAAGTACAGGATCTAGAGAGGACGATACAACAACCGGTAGCCGAGTGCAACATGTCAGAACTCGAGCAAAGAGTAGCGAAGAGAGTAGAAGAAAGCATACTAAAACATGTAGAAACCAGAATAATGAAGCGGGTAGACGAGCGGCTGCAAGCACATGAAGCGAAGATTCTCGACATTGTGGAACGACGCCTTCAAGTCTTCGAGGAAACCCTCACTACAAAACTTCTCGCATCAGTAGACAGTGATAACTAAAATCATGGAAAAGGTAGAGCCACTAACCCGTACGGTCACCACACTCGACGCCAAACTGGATGGCTTCATGGCACAACAACACAACTTCATGACCTATGCTTACAAGAATTTCGTGACTCATGAACATCTGGCGGAGCAGTTAGGAACCAAACGAAAAGGACGAAGGACCGTACGAGGGGAATCCGCGGAGGATTCTAGCTCCACAACGCCAAACCACCTACTCCAGGTGGAGGACAACCACCAACATGGCGGCTCCCAAACGTAGACATACCGAGCCGCTTCCCACCCTCCGCATTTGGCACTGGAATTGCAGATCCTATAGACCCCGCTCGGCCAACCTGCAAGAATATCTCAAAGCAAACAATCCTGACATAATCGCGCTACAGGAAACCAACACCATGAAAATAAAGCTCCCCGGCTACAACACTATGGCACAGACTGCCCGCACCGCAATTCTTGTCAAGAAGACACTAACCGCACAGCCTCACGAAATTGAAGACACTGAAATCGAACACACCATAGTGGAGGTGTTGCCGACTAGCAAGAATCAACAGAGCCTATACCTGGCCAATCTCTACAGCCCGCCGCGGGAGCAGCTACTCCACTACGACCACTTCGTCCGGGACCTTCGCAAGAACGTAAACGGCAACCGGCTTGTTGTAGTAGGGGACTTTAACGCCCCACACGCGGCCTGGGGCTACCCCAATACCACCAAGAAAGGGGCACGGGTTCACGATGCCGCACAGCAGCACGGTCTTACGTTATGGAATGACCTGCTCCAACCCACCCGAGTGGGCAACAGCGTGTCCCGGGACACCAATCCTGATCTCACGTTCACTCGAGACGTGCGAAAGGCCACGTGGACCCGACTCCCGGACACGCTAGGGAGCGATCACCACATAATTCAAATCGAGGTTGAACAATCTCACCGAGCGCACAAGACAGGAAAGGCGCGACTCACTGACTGGAATGCGTATAGGAATGAGCTTGACAACGATTCGGACATCGAAGACGCTGAATCTTGGCTAAACGGTATCGCAGGTGCGGCTGACGGCCACACCAGGACGATTGAACTAGACGAGGACAACCCGGCGGTCGATAACCACCTACTGCACTTATGGAAGGCTCGGCGATCGCTCCTCAAACGATGGCGACGCCAAAAGCTCAACCGCAAGCTCCAGCGCCGAATTGCCCTATTAAGCATGCAGGCACAGGAGTACGCTGAACAGCTAGCGAGTCAGAACTGGCGATCCTTCTGCGACCAACTTCAAGGAACCCTCAGCACAAAGAAGACTTGGCATATACTTCGATCCCTGGTCGACGACACCCACACCAAAACCCAACAAAGACATACAATTCACCGACTAATCCACAACTATGGCGGCACAGAGGATCAGCTACTCCAAGAACTTCAGACGAAGCTACACGGCTCAGCTAACCCGCAAACCACTGCCACCAACCTTTCCACCCCCAGAGAGTACCAAGGAGCTCCGAACGAAGAGCTAGATCGGCCTTTCACACAGGCAGAGTTGCAGGCGGCCCTCTCTAGGATAACACGCAATACGAGCCCGGGCAAAGACAGAGTAACCAACAAGCACCTTCGACAGCTACCCCCTCGGGCGTTGACGGCTCTCCTTCGGTATTATAACGACTGCGGGATTAAGGGCGAGCTACCAACAGCCTGGAAACACTCGGAGGTAACCATGGTACCCAAGCCAAACAAACCCATCTCCATCGCAAACCTCCGCCCCATCTCCCTTACGTCCTGCGCCGGGAAACTGTTTGAACACATGGTCAACGAGCGGCTCACCACACATCTCGAGGGAAACGATCGCTATCCGCACACCATGTTCGGCTTCCGCCAGATGCTCTCCACGCAGGACGTCCTCTTCCAGCTAAAAGAAGATATTCTTGACCATTTGAGCAAACACAGCAAGTCTTCCATTCTAGCGCTAGACGTAAAGGGCGCCTTTGATAACGTGAGCCATGAAGCCATTCTCCGTAATCTAGAAGATATCGGCTGCGGTGCCAAAACATACGCCTACATGCGCGCATTCCTCACCAACCGTACGGCCACGGTGGGGATTGCCAACCTCCGAAGCAAGTCATTTCACCTACCTAACAGGGGTACGCCACAAGGTTCGGTAATCTCGCCACTCCTCTTCAACGTGGCCCTCCTCAACCTTCCCCGCCTCCTAGACACCGTCCCAGGGATATCCCATGCTCTATATGCAGATGATATCACACTGTGGACAAGAGGCGCGAGCATGGGCGAACAGGAGACCCGTCATCAGGAGGCAGTCAACATCATCGAACGGTACCTCAACACCTGCGGCCTCCACTGCGCCCCAGATAAATCCGAGCTGTTAGTACTCGGGGCACGCACCCGAGGCCGGCCCCCAAGCCACGACGCACCGGACCCGCAAGTCCTTCTCCAGGGAGTCCCGATACCGAAGGTCGATTCACTTCGAGTCCTCGGAGTCCATATACACAAGGACGGGTCCGGCTCCGCCACACTCCCCAGGCTACACAACACCGTGGCACAGCTTACTCATCTGATACGACGCGTGGCCAATCGCCGCAATGGCCTCAAAGAGCACGAAACTTTGCAAATGGTACAAGCCCTCCTTTACAGCCGCATTACATACGGAACTCCTTACCTCAACCTGAAGACAGCCGAGAAACAAAAGCTAAACCTTCTAATACGAAAGGCCACGAAGCTCGCCCTAGGACTACCGACAACCGCCTCCACTGACCGATTGCTTCGCATGGGAGTTCACAACTCCTGGGAAGAACTCGCGGAAGCGCACCTCATCAACCAGATCGAGAGACTCAAGCTCACAACCACAGGCCGAGCAGTCCTCCGACGCACAGGATATGTAACCAACATAGAACACGATGGCGAACGTAAAGAAAAGATCACATCGAAGCTGCGAGAATGTTTACAAGTTCTTCAGATCCCTCGGAACATGCATCCAGAACACCATCGAGGCAGACGGCTCGCCTGGGTAAACGCCATCAGACACAAGCACCGTAATGACCCGCAGGCTCGCTACGTGGACGCAGCCAAGTATCCTGGCCGAAACGCCTTCGCCATCAGCGTCACAGACTACAGGGGGACGACACTGGCGTTGGCGACAATTCTCGCCAAACGCGCGGACACAGCTGAGGAGGCCGCTGTAGCACTCGCCACCCATACAAGCGAGGATGCCATAGTGGTCTTCACCGACTCTCAAACAGCGGTACGCAACTACATGAAAGGCAGGGTCTCCACCAAAGCGATCCACTTACTGAAACGTGGCGATACTCCTCCCCCCTACACCTGCATCATGTGGGTTCCGGGACACGAAGGACTCGAGGGGAATGAAGCGGCACACACCGCGGCCCGCGCAAGCGTCAACCGGGCTTCCCCGCACGGTATTCGAGAAAGGTCCAACCCACACAAATCAGCGGAGGAAACGGAAACAATACCGTTAACTTACCAAGCACTACTACAACACTATCGGCTTGGACGCAGGGTGTACCCTCCACCACATCCCAAACTAACAAGAAACGAAGGCACCGACTACAGGCGACTCCAGAGCAATACATTTACCCACGGAATCTTGCTGCATCACTTCCAGCCGACGCTATACAGCTACACCTGTCCACACTGCAACGTGCCTGACACCCTGGCGCACCTCCTCCTGCAATGCAAGAACACCCGAGAAAGCATCACAGCGACACAACTAATAGCAGCAGACGCAGATCCAAACCACCTCGCTGAAACGTGGGAGGCTGCGATCTCCAAGCCGGACCTGGTCGACCAGCGCGAACTAGTCGCCCGGGCCCGGAGGGCGATCCAAGCCAGAGGATTCCTGGAATAAGGGACCCTCCCACCTCGACTGACAAGTCACGACTTCAAATAAAGGTTTCATTCTCTCTCTCTTCATTCTTTAAAATAATGAGTCATATCCAGGAAGTCAATTGTACCAATTTACAAGCATAGTGAGATGAGAGATTGGGAAGCATCTGACAGTACCTGCTTGTCCAGAGTAAGCGGCACACCTCAAAAATATTCTAGAAAAATTCGGAGGCGGTAGGGAGGCACCTGTTACTAGATATAATTTGGCGAGAAAGTAGGTTTTGGTAATTGAATTACATTTGTTTTGAATTAATTTGCGTGTCTTTTGTTACTTAAATGAGCCAAGATTTCTTTAATTCGAAGTATGTTGACTATATATATATATATATATATATATATATATATATATATATATATATATATGGTTCTTTTGGTTTTGTTATATAGAGACCTAAGCGTTTAACTTAATAAAATTATCCTTGTGAGCAAAGCACATATCTTGGCAGGTTTCTGCTTTTTCTCTATTTTGTCTGGCCGCGTCCTGTCGTGCCTCCTAATTCAGACGTGGTGTTAAGAACGGCCAGCTGCAGTGCAAGTTTGCCACCCAGTTACGACTATGGCGGCAACATTCCGGGAGCGTCGCCACCAACCTCTAGCCACAGCGTGACTAAATCGACTTTGTGTCGGGGAACAATACGCGCATCCCCCCCTCTCCGTCGCTTCAGCTAGGATGCGTTCGATGAAGCAGGCTTTGTGCTGAAACCGCCGCCAACTAGCCTCATCGCCGTTGTGACGGAATGAGTTCGGCGGGCCAACTATTGTTACCAAACTCCCAAACGCGGACCTGATCTGCTACGGGTGCGCGAGTTGCCGCGGGAAAGCCGTTTTGCACTCCTTCCCACGCACCGACCAAGACGCAAGACAACGCGCTACCCGGAACGGCTCCCGAGTTCTACGAAGCCCCTCTGACGTCGGCTCCGGACCATCGCCCTGTGTGTATGCGTGTATGCGTGTAAACCGTGCCGCGGAGAGGCGGCTAGTTTGCGATGACTAAACGAACGTTCGCATCACCTTGTATCGGGAGAGGACCGAGTGTTTAAAAACCGCTGTTGTGCGGCTGCTCAGGACACTCTCTCTCAAGCAGTCATGTTAGACTGATGTACTTTCTCAAACAGTCATGTTAGACTGATATAAATACTGTAAATAAACCCATATTCCTCGTTCTCGATGAGAAGCAGTCCTTCCCTTCATCAACGTCCTCAGCGTGGATAAGTTGGACGACGGCATTGGCCAGCTACCTTCTAATTCATGCCCGACTCCAATCTTGACAACGGATCACGAGCGGTGGGATTGAGCCCCCAATCCTGACAGTGGGAAGACGGCAGCCTGATAGTGACAGCGTTAAGCTCCACTGACGCCATAACAGAGGCAGACCCACGTCAGGGGGCTGGCCAGGCTGTATTGCGAGGCGTCTTCAAAGGAGGCGTTAGGCTAACAGCAAAGCATGAAAAATCCGCATAAGCAATCAGAATTTAACTGGACATGCACACAGAAAATGCATACTTTAGAAACAATTTCACATTCAAGATGAAGTGTTTTTAGTTGTTTTAGATAAGAGGCCAGTACAAATTCACATGTGGCATCAGTTGTAAACATACAATACTAGCCGCAATCATATCCCGATATTGCTTTGGACCGACAACTGTACCATACGTGGCCTGTTGATGTCGTTTGCAGATGTGAAAACGCAATATCATCTGCATAAACATAAGTAGTTATAGTTAAACCTTAACTTTAGAGTTAACGAACCTCATTATAAAGAAATTCTCGATACAACGAAGTATTTAACTTTTCATAAGCTTTTGCCATAGAACATCATATATTTAGAACCTCAATAAAGTTTATATGCGATTTCAATATAACGAAATTTCGCTTCCGCCGCAATGCCTACACAAAAATTTGGAGGATGCTTAAGCTTCGCCTAGGGCCCCTCACCAGGTCTGGTCATTTTGAGCTGAACAGAGCGTACAATGCGCGCTAACGATCGTGTTTGCAAAGTACGCGCCGCGGAGAGGTCCGAAATTTCAATCCAAACGTCGTTTTTCCTTTCCCTCGCGGCGACCGCGCTCCAAGCCGGACGGTACTCGTGTCCGCAGTGCGACGTCAATCATCGAGACACATGACTTCCAGAATTATTCAAGACATCTGTTATCTGTGCGATCTGTTGCTTGAATTGACGAATTGAAGTTAGAGAAATAATGAAACACACAAACAGAATGCCTGCATGTTTTTTGTTTTACTTCGCACCGAAGCAAGAGAGCTGTAACCCGCCGTGGTTGCTCAGGGGCTATGGTGTTGGGCTGCTGAGCACGAGGTCGCGGGATCGAATCCCGGCCACGGCGGCCGCATTTCGATGGGGGCGAAATGCGAAAACACCCGTGTACTTAGATTTAGGTGCACGTTAAAGAACCCCAGGTGGTCGAATTTTCCCGGAGTCCTCCACTACGGCGTGCCTCATAATCAGAAAGTGATTTCGGCACGTAAAACCCCATAATTTAATTTTTAAGAGAGATGTACTTCCGCTTCGTCTGCTTGTTCCCACGGTCGTGCAATCACGTGCGCAGGTACCGAAACGATGCCCCTTTCTACCGTGTTCCAGCGCGTGATCATGCTCTGCGATCCGCTTATGTCTGCCTCAGTATTCTTATAGCACTGAATTTTACCGCTAGTCATGTGCCCTTCTGCACAGCGCGCAAAATCGTGCGCTGCGCGAAACGAGACAATCGCAACAGCTCGCGCTCGACGCCGTCAGCGGAAGTGCGCAGCGCCGAAAAAAATAAAAGGCGGAGAAAAAAAATTAAGGCGGGGCCTCTGACGTATGCGTCACGCGATCCTCGAGGACCGCTATGGGGGAACATAGGGAGGGAATTTAGCTTGCGGAGGCTAGACGGGGCGAGTGGAGAGAGTGCCTCTCTTGGCAGTGTAGCAATGGGTTCGCGGCACTGAAATATTTCCATCTCGGCTATTAATGAGCCGATTTGAAAAATTTTTGCGGCGACAGAACGCTCCGTAGAGGACACGCAATAGCTTCTAGCGTGTAACCAGAATTTGCTATGGGGCCTGATGAGGGGTCCTTTAAGAGTGGAACGTGATAGCACTCAAATATCCCCCCGACTGCTTCTCACGCTTCCTGGCAACTGGAGCGTATATAATGTTTACCGGGAAACGCTGGCCGCGAACGCTATGCACGAAGGCGGGATTTGCGGTAGAAACACGGCCTCTTGAGTGTGCCGCGATGCGGCGGAGGCGAGCGCCAGCTGGAGGTACTGCAAGGAACCGGGCGCGCCGCTCCGTGGCCCCCGAGACACGCACGCGAGGGCGTGCGCAAATGGCATACGCTGCGGTCGGTCTGTGAATTGTGGAAACGCCAGAAAAGGGGCTTCTTTGAGTTTTCGTGTAATATAATTATGTTTTATCGTGTAGTGAAATTACAACCCGAGACTTATCATGTCTGTAGGTTGTGTGTATGTCGTATTTTACGATTTTCCCACATATTCTAGCTTGAGAAATTTAATTCGGTAAATTCCTTGCGACACATGGATGTCCCGAGTATGGGTGGTTCGAAAAGCTTGACGTCGACGCGGGACGCCAGACGCCAGGTTTTCTGCGACAGGGGCTGCTTAACGCGATTGCGTTAGTAAATGGACACTTCCGCTGACGCATTGTCAAATGATTGAATTACAAGCGTCTGCGTGCAAACAGCCCGCCCAAGTCACGCGCGGCGTGACAAGAGCGACCACCGCAGTGGATCCGCATCACGTTCCTTATAAAGCGCAAGCGCGATAGGATCCTATCGCGGCTTGCGCACCTTGTGCTTTAGGCGCGAGTGAAAGTGTGCGAGGGTGAGACAAGATGGTGGCTTCCCGAGTACCGCCTTCCAACGCGAGCAAGGGGAAAGAGGGGGAGGGGAGGGAGCTCGCGGTAACGCGATCAAGCGCGCGCGATGGGCCGGGGGGTTAAGTTAGCGCTTCGCGATCTCTGGTGCGCGGCTGCGTATGTTCAGCCGCGCACTGTGTTTCAGAGGTAATCTGCCGCGTGTGCATAGAGTGGGCGTGCCGAGACGACGTGGCACACGTAAGCTGTCTTCCCGCGCGTCTAGTGTTGGTGGTTGCTTAATCTAGAGATTCGGCGACTCGTTGGAGCGTGAGGCAGACGCAGCATTCGCTCCCCGCTGCCGGCGCTTTTCATGATAGCGTCGCCCGCACTGGGGCGACGCTATCAGCTGCGGGGGCGCAGTGCACGCGAAAGCGACTGGCTTTGCTTAATTCGTACGGCTAATGTGAAGAAGTTGTTGACGTGGCATGAAACCGTATTTTTCATCGGCGACTCCCCAAATTCATCAAAATAAATTATTTTTGGGTTCAAACTTGCTTTCTTCGATTGCCCAATAATTCGAAAAATTCTGCGGCCCCTTTCCTTCTGAGAAAAATCGATCGGCGACTGTACTTATTTGAATAAAAGGTCGAATTTCAATACAACGAAATTTCTATATACCGAAGCAAATTGCCGATTTCACCTACTTCGTTACATCGAGGTTTAACTGTACTTCATGACGGAAAATTTGTGCTCATAAAAATACAAAATACTGCCGTTAATTAGACTCCCATTAATTCGATCTTGAACGAAGGTACCGCCCCGATCTTGAACGAAGGTAACGAAGGCGCCCATGCATTTTATGAGCCCAAACTTGCGTTATTTCGATCCTAAAATTGACCTTCACCGGATAATTCAAACTTGATGAGTCAGCACACACGCCCAACCCCTATGGCTATCCCAATAGCAACCCCTTTAGTGGTAGAGTCTGCCTCGACGGCGCTTAGAAGAACGTGAATGCGTTGAACACGTCATTTACCATCGATAACGCCTATTTCCGACTATTTTCATGAAGTAATCGTAGCTCACAATGTATGGTTACGGTATTTACCCAATTCTAATGCGTTCTTTCTTTTTTTTTTTTTTTGCAAGAAAATTGGACTGATAGTTGCCTGCTACGAAACCAAGAACGCTTTCACGGCATTTGTATGCTTTACCGCATAATAGAGATGTATCGCGGCGAAGCTTACTTTAGGAACCCGACCGGCATAGTGCAGCACATTTGTTTCTTGTTACCTATTATTTTCTTGCTAAAAAATTGGGTACGCGCTAGATTTCAGCTTTTTTTCGGAGCTTTATTGTTAACTATACGTTATGTTTCTACTTTGGACCCGTATAAAGCGGGCTCTCGTTTGATTCTGGGGCGTGTTAGAATCAGGGGTGTTTTGATGTTTTATTGCGATAGCAATTACATGGACACTCCAGGCGCATTTCTGCCGTCGCCTTGATGTTTCGTATGAAGTCCAAGGGCGATAACATCGCCGCCGCGCGCCGTATGCTGTGTGTGCGAGTGAAAACGCGCAAGGGCGAGCCGACGATGGCGGCTCAATCTCGCGTGCGCAAGGGAGGAAAGCGGGGAGGAAACGCAGTCTTTCGTCGCGCGCAAGGCACCCGGGGGGCGTTCTACTCCGGCGGCGGCTGCATATGGCGGGGTCGCGCGGGCCGTGTCTTGAAAGTGATCTGCGATAGTGACCGAGCGCGCCTAGTGCTGATAGCTTCGTGTGCGTTGTTTTCGCTGCTTTGTTCGCGTTGAAGCGTAATGCAGCACGAAGGTCAATTCGCTCGTTGCTGCGGCCGCGCTTTCTCACTCCAGTTCGGACAGAGAGTTTCCGCGGTCATCGAGTGAGATGTGTTCATGTTTGCTTGTGCGCGGGTGACACCGCGCTTGTTAATTTTGGTAGTAAGCGAATGCTTACAAGTTTATATGGCCGCTCAAACTACTATCCTTACTTCATATAGTTGTCTACTAAATTGCTATCGCAATCGATGCTTTGCCTTTTGGGCGAAAGTGCGACTTTTTGCTACACTTCGTTAATTCGTGAGAAAACTTAGTGTGGCGCAAGACGGACTATGGCGACGATGGCTAAGAGATGGCGCCAGAGTAGCGCGCGTTGTTAGGGTGCCTCGATGCACTTGCTCGCCTCCGCTCCGTTCGTGGGGGCGTCTCCATGCGTCGTCTGTTTATCGAAGCATTGCATGCAGAGGTCTGTCTGCAGCGGCTGCTGTGAATCGCGCCGACGCATCGGCCACACGCTGCCTCTCGTGATCTCCAGCATAGTTAGGACGTCGCGCCACACTTTGCTCCGTTTGAAACGTGCCGCACGAGACAGATTGTCCGCTCCAGCCAATATAAAGTGAAATGAAAACATGTACAGAGTTGCACTCAAATTTCGAATTAGGGAGTATTGTAATCATCGGTGAATTTTATGGCGAAAGCTTTAAATGCCTCATCAGCCGGTGGCCTTCAAAATGCGGTGTGCAGTAAAGAAAGTCATGTGAGCTTGCCTCGCGCAGACACGCACGCGTTCGTGCCACTGCTCGCGTGTTCGTCGTCGTATTCTTCCACAGCTGGCTCCGATGCCACTCATCATGCCAGAAAAAAAGAAAAAAATAGGCAAATTAAGATGGAGTCAATTTAGGCACTCGAACCCATGACCTTCGATAGGAGTCGAACCCCCGAGCTTATGTGGAGGCGAACCCATGACATTTGGTGTTAAGGCAAAGTTAAGGCACAGTTAATTAAGGTAGTGGCCATTAAGGCACTCAAACCCATGATCTTTGGTGGGAGAAAACAAGTAACAATAGGTAACGCATTTGAATGAGAATATCAAGTAATTTAATTAGGCAGGCTTTTGCCTTCACCCTTTTTGGCGTATGCTGAAGTGACTGTCAATATTTTCTTAAAGCAGACAGCTGGGCTAGTTGGTATACCGACATATGCATTTACATCGCTTTAATGAAAGAGTAAAAATTAAAACAAAGACAAAAGGACAGGTGCCTGTTCTTCTGTCTTCTCTTCATTTTTCCTCTTTCTTTAAAGCATTGGAAATGTATAAAAAAGCTTGTTTTTGGACTGGCCTGGTTCTTCTAGTCAGGTCATTAAAAGTACTCATCAAATTTACATAGCATGTATATGTGCTTGTGATTTCTATCTGTGTTCTGCTGTATGCATGCAGATTGTTTCAATATACACATCTCATGCCACCACTACATAATTACATTAAATGCCTCTACCACATCATCAATTGTACATAACCCTCATGTTCCAGAGTGTAATGCTTCCATTATCCACAATGTTTTCAAGAGTCTTAACACCACTGTACAAAATATTGAGTTCAACATTGTGCATACAATGAGACAGTTTGTTTATGTACAACTGTGTGTTTCTATTGGTTTAAGTAGTAACCTGTTATTAATATTGTGTGGAGCTGGACATTTCTGTGAAAATGTGCCTTGTATATAAGTGCTCAGGTCTTTGTATATTAGCATCCTGGTGTTATTGTGCCATCATCATGATTCACAATGGTCATATTATTTGTCGGAATAAACTTTTTCTAAACACACATCATGCAGATGTGAATGTAATGTAAATTTCAGGCATATCCAAGATGTGGAAAGCACAGTCAAATGAGGGACATTCCTTACTTAGCAAGACATAGGGATATCCATACATCTTTGCAGTCATCCAGACCGAATAACTCCAAACAGCGCATATATTAGTCGGTACAGTGCGAAGCGTCTACGATTTGACTGCTCCAATTGCTATAAGATGTAAACTTGCTGGACATGGTTGTGGGTACTATTTGTGTATTGGATAGTATACGCAAAATCGAACCACTACATGCTGCAGAAAAGGTCCAATACGTCAAAGGACATGCAAGCTTCGACAGACATGACGCGCATGGATGTCACCGTCACCGTCTGTCTCGCATACTCTTCATAACTATGAAACAAACGCACCATGATCTTGCCAACGTACGCTGCACATGACTTTGTATGGTGGGTATACAGAGAAGTACATAGAATCATGTAATGTACGTTGCTGTTCATATCGAGGACCCTGTTGCATTATACTTTGGACAGTCAATGAGGCAGCATCGTGACACTGCTGCCGAAGCTGGTGCATCAACATAAGCATTCTGCTCAATAATAAGTGGTGCTTTCATGTGCTAGTAGTGCGCAGGATCTTAAATGTTCTGTGGCCCAGAAGTGTAGGTGACCCTTGCAGACTCACCTCCTCCAACATTCAGACCCCAATGGGAGAAACTCTTCTGGCCCAATTTTGCCCAAACATATTGTAACAAATGGGATGGGTTTATCTACAAGATGGTAGATGGTCAAAGCATTGCAAGGGACAGGGTGGTCATCCAAGACCAACAGGCAGCAGGCAGCTGCTCGTGCACTCTTTGACTTACTCTTCATTTGTCTCCGCTGTACAGGTGTTATCTTCACCGAGGGCAGACGAGGCTTTTCGAGTGAGCTACATAGCCCTGTGGTAGGAAAGCTTCAGCCAAGCAATGTGCACAACTTGCATTTTGCATGACCACTGGTTCCAAGAGTTTACTCTCACGATGACACATGTCTCATCACTCAAGCAAGTCAGTATGACAAATGGTCCTCAGTACCTTGATGGAAACCGTGTACAGCCCCTTTTAATGTGAAGCAATCTTGTCGAGTGTAGCCCAGTTATCCTGCCATCCATCTGACCATTTTCCTGAAGCAGCTAGAGTTATCAAATGCCTACATAGTACCCAAAGTGCTGGTGAAACACTGTTCAATCACTTATCACTAGACATATCCCCTCTTGGCTTCCCGAAAAAGTATGCCACAGTCATTACACAAGTGATCATTGTTGACTTTGACTGTTGATGTCAGCCCTAGATGTCTAGCAATCTACATGACGACTGACCAAGTACTTGCATTCCAGTTGCTTCTGCCACTGCTAAACCCTGTTTAAATATTCTTGCAGTACAACGCTTCCTGGAAGGCACTTTACAACTTCGAGTGCATAGCCAAAATTTCCAACAGGGGCTGGTGATGTGCCCTTTAAGGATACTAGTGCAGCGACACTATCTTCAACTTCCGACAAGGAATACAAACAAATCGTGGGCGTCAGGCACGAGGAAGACATAACCCAGCTGGCTATCAAGACTGTTGGTATGCTGGGGACACTTAGGGTCTTCTTGTATAAATGTGGCCATGATTGTCTGCATTGGCAACCTCCACATATTCCTGACCCAGCACGCTGCACCTTTCTTGTACACGGTGCAACAACGGCAGGCTGGTTGACGGTGCAGTTCAACCATTATCTAATGAAGTTCAAGCAGCAGCAAGACGTCCAAGACTTGTTCATCAAGCTGGAAGCTGCCCAAGCCCAGAACTTTATTATGACATGGTCATTCAAATATGAAGTTTTGGTGTTCACTCCCCCTCTAATGTCAGCTGCTCAGCTCCTCCACTTCTTACGATGACCTCAAGGCAGACATCTTATTTAATTTCACTGCCACACTATCGACCTCACTGCCCCCCGTCCACGCTGCCAATCAGCCAAGGCCATCATAGATTCCTGGTCGAAGTGCAGGACGGCTACTTCGCCCTAACTCACTTAACCACAGCTCATGTGTGCATACGCAGGCAACTTATTTTGTCTGAAGTGTGCACAGCTTCACATTTACAGTGTGCATGAAACACTGGTGCTTTGTGTGCGTGCGCTTGTAGGGAAAGCAACTTGTAGCGGCTATATCTTCAATAGCAGCACCTCCAACACAGAAGAAAAAAAAATCGCGAGTTCGGAGCGCAAGGAAGAACACAACCCCGCCAGCAACCAGCACTGTTGGTACATCGGAGCTGCTCCGGCTTTTCTCAAATAAATGTGACCGCAGTCATAGGCAATGGCACTCTCTATATCTACCACTATCAACATATTCAAGCATTATTTTTGTCTTTTAACTTGTATAAATTTTTATCAAGATTTTTTTCACTTGACTACTGACGCTGCATAAACAAGATTTTGAATAAAGTGTCACAGAGAATCATCCCTTTCAGTCTGGCTGTGGGACCTCAGCCTGTACATTTCTTACACGTCTAAGGTCCTGTTGCCTGCACACGAAAACTATGCCACTTCTCGAGGATGTAAACATAGCAACCTAAAAGCTGACACTTCTATTACACTAACGAAGTTGCACTTAAATGAGTTTCGGCAGGTCAATGTTTAGTATTAATATGCTGGTCAAGGAAATATATTTACAGTATGATCCGCAACTCAAGGTGCTATTCAATATTAGGCTTTAAAGCCAAATCCAGGCATCAACAGCAGTGCCAGCACTTAAGGTAACCTTTACTATAGTCAGAAAGACATTAGAGAGTTTTAGAATAGGGGCCCCAATAGTGTGGGGGCCCCAAAGAGCTTTGTGGGTGTTAGCGTTGGGGCACGCAGGAGTGAAGAGTTTTAGAATAGGGCTTTGCATTTGCGGATAGCGTCTTGCGCTGACAGTGCCACTACGGCATCAAAGAAAGACTATTAGAAATAATTAAATAAAATATGGCATTTTATGATGAGAATAGTAATTTTGACTTTCATGTTTTAGTGCTTAATTACAATTTAGAGTTTATTCTGACAGCAGCAAAAAAATTTGTTGGGCTTAGTTTTGAGTAACCAACTTCATGTGCCTTCACCAGCCAAGCTAAGCCATGCTAGGCCTACGAGCCATGAAATCCACAATCGAATTCGGAATCAGCGGCATCTAAGGAATCAATCTTCATAACACACGCTAGTTGAGAGAAAGCGATAACCGCAGTCACTTCTTCTAGCTTGCGAATTTCGCGCATTACCACAAATCAAGCCCAGTTTGGTGCTAGGTTAGAGCCGTCGCTTCGATGGGCGCCTTCATGTTTGTTTACGCAGATCTACTGGGGCAGCTTTTGGGGCTCCCGCTAAATCAGTGAAATAGCGTGCCTGACGCAAAACCCAACCACAGTTTGTGTCTCATGCATGCGCAGTGGCTTTGACGCTATTTCTTAGGGGCCCCAAATGTTTGGGGCCCACATTCTAACACTCTCTATTATACAGGCTGCCTTGAACTTCTTTGCACTTTTCACAGATATATAACACAACTAACAAATGATAACAAGGGCACAGCCAGAACTGTAAAAATAGCGTTGTATTTCTAAACATAAACTTAAGGTTGTAGATGGGGTGACTATGACAGTATATGGTCACAAAGCAAGAAAGAAGATCTTCAGTACGAATTCATGCTTTGTGTTAGGCTTAAGTAGATGTGAAGAGCACAGAGACCAACACTGATGGCTGCCATGAGTTTGACAGCCAAGACAAGCCAGGGACCGAATGCCAAGGTTTGGACCATGAGCCTGAAAAGGAAAAGAAAAAGCAAATGCTACACATAATCTTAAAAAAAAATAAAAATTTATGTACAGGTGCAATGTGCTGATCAATGCAGTTTCATGACAGCTTACCATGACCAGAAAAAGAGAGCATTCACTAAACCCAGTACACTCTTACCTCTAATATTTTTCTCAATCTTCTAAGTCTAAATATTCAGAAACCTGCAATGCTGTGAGGTTTTTATGCTGCTTGTGACCATCCTCTTGCTACTTTTCTTCATCTGTGCATTACTTATTTTAGAGGTATGAGTGTTCAGAATTCGGAAAATAGTCTACACTATTCAATTCGAGGATTTACTATTTAAAGTTGCCCAATATTTGTTCCTGGAAGTGCTAAAAATAGCAGTCATAGTCTAAAGGAGAAAGGCCTCATCGACTGCAAGCAGAGACTTCCGAGCAATTCTGCTGTGAGATAACTGTGGTTGTTTTGCAGACGCACCACTTCCTAAGCAAATGCACGGAGGCGATCACTCCACTACAATAGCTCCATGTCATTAACTCCCTCAGGTACATAAGCAAATAAGCAGAGAAATCGTCGATGTCTTGTATTACTTTCTTTACTGGAGCCTTCCGAACAATAACAAAACGCTTTTCAAAAATGTATTTTTTATACCCTATATGTCACCCCCTGGGGTATATGTGACCCTATGTACCTTAAGGGAACCGAAGATGTATGTGGGGTTCTTAGCTGCTACCATGAAACTCCATGAAATAATTTCATGCCGTAGTGAAGCATAAGTGAACATTGCAAATGCTGCAGCAGGTAAATGTGTGGTTTTCAAGCTTTGAGTTCGCACAATTCACGCACCTCTTCCAGGAGGGAGCTTTTGTAATTTAGTATTTGGGAGCTTCAGGCCTTGTCGATGTTCTTATGCGCCCATATATGTGCCCAAGATGTGCTCCGCTCTCAGCTTAAAATTTTTCATATAAGAACTTGTGCGACTGCTTGGCAGAACTGCAACATGGCTCTGGGAGACACGACCTTCGGAAGTTTGAGGTTGGGTGGGTGCTTGAGTGACTACGTTTTGCTGGACAATAAGGACAGGGTTCTATCGGGCAATTAGCTGTAGTTGATCACCACTGGGTGCGTGATCAATACAGGGGAAATTGTAGTCAGCTGTCAGAAAAGCATGGATATCAAAGTGTTAAAGAAAGAGGAGCTGTTGCTCTTGGCATCAGAGCTTGGTATGGATATTAACCATAAGTTGAAGAAGCCCGAAATTTGTATGGCGATTGACGAAATGGGCTTCGATGAGGACGAGCCCACAGATGCCTGGGAAAAGATGTCGTGAAAAGAAAGAATGGGAGGAAGAGAAGGAGCGCAACAGGAAAGAAGGAGTGCGAGTGGAAAGAGAGTGGAAGAGAAGGAGCACGAGAAGGAAAGGCAGGCAGAAATTGGGCGCAAAAAAAAAAAGAAAGGCACGCAGAAATTGAACGTGAGAAGAGGCAGCATGAAATTGAGCTTGCGAAAGCAAGACAAGAACTAGCAAGATTAGCGCGCAGGGCGGATTTGGCGGTGCCACAAACGGAAAGCATGGAAATGATGAGTTTGCTTCAGCCGTATGAAACAGGCAATGGCATCGGTCTCTACCTGATTAATTTTGGATGAAATTGTGAGAAGCAATCATTTCACCAGGACACATGGCCGGAGCGGTTGCTTGAGTTGCTGCCAGGAGAAGCCTCGCAGGTCACAGCCCAACTGAGCGCAGCCGAAGCAGGCACGTACAGTTCAGTGAAGGTGGGTTTGTTCGCAAAATACAAGCTCTCCGCAGAGGAATTTCGGAGGAGATTTTGGGGGGAACTGATTTCCCTGACCGAAATTCAGGAAGAGGGTCTGGCGCTGTGTTACTACACAGAACACAGTGCAAAGAAAGAGGAGGAAATTCTTCCGATTTCTTCGACAGAAATTCAGAAAGGGAGTCAGGTGCTGAGTTACGTCGAAGAACACAGTGCAAAGAAAGGTAACAAAACAGCTAGCTTGGAAGGCATAGTTCAGCTGGAGGAGGCAATCTTTCTGATTTCCCCGACAAAAATTCAGGAGATTGGTCGGGCTGAGGAGCCACCAATGGAAAGAAAAGAAAGGCACTTGGAACTGGCCACCAGAAACAGTGCCAAGAGAAAGAGGCGTTGCAAATTCAAAGTTGCGTCAAGGAAGACAAAGCGGCCAATAAACCTAAAGCCACTAAACCCTGTGGGGAGTGAAATGAAAGATTTAGAAAGACGCATTTGTCATTTGGAATGTTTCAAGTCAGAGCACGTCTGAGTTGTCAGATGAGACTGAAAAGAAACCAACATTCGGGGCAGAGGAGGACAAAAGCCACAGGGCAATTATGTTCCACCTCGATGAGTTTTTTTTTTTAGGTGTAACCTGTTTGACACATGAGAGCGTGGCGGTCAGGCTACGCGACATGGTCATACTAGGCAGTGCATTCCGAGTGCCATGCCAAAAAGCAGGTGGACAGTACGTAAGATATCGGGGGTCAGCAGCGAAGGGAAGGGACTACGCGCCTTTGTATTCCCTGCTTGACAAGTTTGACAAGAGCTTTCAGACAGTGCCCGCCTCGAGTACAGCTTAAGGAGACTGTTCTGACGCGTGTATTTTTGGAAAGGTTTTTTTCGATATGTCGTTCTTTTTTAAGCAGATAGGCTCCACTTTTTTTATATAAGCTTGCACCGCCAAGTCTAGGTTATTTGTTAGAAAGTGGCATGCTCGAGTGTCAGTTCACTTTTCGGAAGTGGTCGCGATAATTTTTTTTTCTTTAGAAGAAAGATGCGTATTTAGCGGAGCTGTTGTTAACCGCACAATTTAGAAAGTGTTTGTACCATTCCTTTAAGGTGTCTTGCTCGGACACAGAAGCAACGCATTGGTGTGTGGCTCGCATGTGTATTCATAAGACGACAGCGTTTTGAGTATCGCCTAGAGCGTGCGTAGTAGAAATTAGGCAAGAGCTTGAATCTTCGTGTAGCTTGAAGTGCGTAATTTACGCCGAATTTTATTATTGTTATTTCTTTAGTGCTGGTCCTTTGTGGCCAAGAGAAAGGAACTGTCAATGCGTGAGTCGCATGAAAGTGGAAGATTTGCGGGGCTTATTCAGAATATGTGGATTGTTTCGAGAGGAAGGCTATGTCTTCACGGCCTGTGCTTGTCTTGCCAGACTTTTGCAGAGAATGCACTCTCCAGTGTGACACCAGCAACCTTGGCCTAGGTGTCGTCCTTGCTTAACTTTACGAACACGGTGAAGATCATCCTGTGCTGTACCTCAGTCGAAAACTGACACCGTGAGAAGAGGCGTTTAGCACCCTCGGAGAAAGAGTGTTTGTGCATAGCATGGGCAATTCAAAACCTAGGCTGGGCACAAAATTCACGGTCGAAAGCGACCACTGCCCTCTTGCACAGCTAGAGCAAATGTTAGAAAAAAAAATATGCAGATCTCGCGC
Organism: Dermacentor andersoni; assembly: GCF_023375885.2. NCBI lineage: Eukaryota > Metazoa > Arthropoda > Arachnida > Ixodida > Ixodidae > Dermacentor > Dermacentor andersoni. The sequence continues at coordinate 87,353,164 of NC_092818.1, forward strand.
ACTGTGGGAATCGATGTAGGTGAAGCTTTCCATGCTGGATGCTTTGATTGACGATAATTAGCGGTGATGTTGATGGCTAAATCTTAATTTCTTCAACGTTTAGGCTAACACGAGAGTGGTGAGTTGATGTTAAACGTTACCTTGCATGCACCACTGCTGTTCGCCTGCGTAGTACACCGAACACACAGGGAGAGATGTTCGCTTGAGGCATTGTTGTATGCCATAGTTTATAACCTCTGAGAGGGTTGAGTGTTGTAATTGCCTCACATGGCACATCGCATTGTGGCAGAAGTATTAAACTTGAATTGGATTATGGGGCTATACGTGCCAAAACCACATTTGGATTATGAGGCACACCGTAGTGGCATACTCCGGATTAATTTTGACAATGTGATGACCTTTAACGTGTCCCAAAATGCGTGAGTTCTCTCTTTCGCCCCCGTCGAAATGCGGCAGCCCTGACTGGGATCAAATCTATGACCTCTTGCAATGCCATAGCCGTAACGCTAATGCGGCAGGCACAGAAGTGTTGATTTGACGGTAAACCGCTTCCGTAGTGTCTCCTAGACACTGCGGTGCATTTTAATTAATGCGGCTGTGCTTCTGCACGCCGTGCGTAAGTTGCCCACTTGACATATTTGCATGGCGTTTATTTTTCATACATAGCAGCAAGGTAGCAGCAAGCTTATCCTGTGTCCCCTGTCCCCTCTCCTCTCTACAGTTCTATTGCACGTTAGTAGAAAGGGAAGCGCTGCAGTTTCTGCAATGCTTCTGAGGGGAGTCACGGATAATTACAGCTGTCAAGCGGCTAATGTGGCGACGGCAAGGGAGCTCCAGAGGGTATTGTGCACATTCGACGCAGTGGTGTAAAGAGTTTCTCCCGTCGCCTTTCCTCTCTTACTCTCTTACCACCCCCCGACGCAGGGTGTGCAACAGCAGCCCACAGCAGCAGCAGCAGCAGCAGCAGTGGGAAAGTCGAAGGAAGAGGCAAAGAAATCTTCTCTTTAAAAACAGGAGACCACTGAGATAGTCTCATTTGGCAGAAATATAACTTTGAGGTCAAGTACAGGAAAGGGAGCCAGAATAAGAATGCAGATGGTCTGAGCCACGAATCTTGAGCAACAAACTCCGGGTATTGTTTTAGGGACATGTTTTGTACAGACTGCAATCTATGTTGATGAGATAGGCAACATATTTCTGTCTTGCTGAGAGCTGGCCATGACAAGAACGGAGAGAGACAGAGCGAGGGGTAGAACATTGTAAAGCGGTGTGGGGATCATAGCGTCCGTTAGGCGTGTTGCTCAGGCACGCCAACCAGTGTGTGTGTGTGTGTGTGTGTGTGTGTGTGTGTGTGTGTGTGTGTGCACGCGTGTGCGTGCATGCGTATTCCCAGGGAGGTGGACATAGTGAAGTGAGGGCTGGGCCCTCGAGCTGCAGTGTGACATAAGCCATCGCTTCTAGAACAATCGCCGAAGCCGCGACCAAACATTGATGCTTCGAGCAACCAGACAGCTGGTCACACTCAGGTCGAATCTCTTGGCGGCAGAGGTGTTTGTTATGTCTCAACACAGCCAAAGGCGTTAATTAGACGTTTGCCACGAGGCAACCCCTGCCCACCCATCAGCGCCTACCAAGAAGTCAACACAGCGTTGATACCGACTGCTGATGTGTCCACAAAAGGCAGCCCCTACCCTACCTCCACCACCACTACCTGGCAACCTGAACTAATGATGAAAAGGGTCAACATCAAATGCTACCGAAGAATGGCGCTGACCTTGGATTACCAGAGCGCTATCCTCCCACATATTCCATACCATAAGAGGGGGGGGGGGGTGCTTCAGGGGTGGGATGCTGCAGAACGTTGCAATAGCAGCACAGCACTTATCGCAAACATCACCTGCCTCTTTTTTCGGCTTTTTGGAGTCTCCAGCACTTTTTACAGTAAAGCTGTTTATGGCTAAGGTTCCGTGCATTTTTCGCGTCTGTCAACAAATTTGTGTGAGCAAAAACTATCATCATCAGCAATGGCTCATGCCACTGCTCATGCATTCATCGTCACCTTCCACAGCTGGCTCCGTTGCCACTCATCATGCCAGCGTTCCCTCTGCCCTACCCTCTGCGAAGGCACTGACGGCACTGATCCACTGCCAGTCGGTGTGGTGATTTCGGTCTCAAATCCTTTGCCTCAATATATCGTGAAATGAAAACACGAATGCATAAACAAATGTACGCTGATGTATAATAATGAATGTGTGTGCATACGTTCTGTCATAATGGCCACCAATCAAGACAATAAATGCATGTGTACCTTTGTTGTATGTTTGTTTGTACCTGTGTCACCTCCTTGTCATATGCTACGCAGCTTCGTTGGTCATCCACCTTCACAGAGTGGATAATTTCATATAATTTCTCATAATTTTTTATGTTGACTGTGATGCATGAAGTGGACACGATGGCTATAGGTGGAAATTCTTTACTTGTTACTGGTAAGCAGTGCCTCTAGCAGTGCCTCTAGCAGAAGCAAGAACAAAAATATCTAGGTTAGGTTAGGTTAGGTCTGATAAGTGATAGGTCTGATAGGTGATGTCTCATAAAGTAATAATGCCATTTGGCGGCAAAGATGAACATGCCACCATGCCAATAATATAGTCTCCACCATCGGGTGAGCAACAGCAAGTGGTGCCATCCAATCTTGAAGCCCATGTTGATATAAGAAGTGTAGCACAATATAGGGCAGAGCATGGTGGCCACTGTTTCATGCATACACAGCTCCACAACTTGAAGTGTGGTAGCAATGGCAAAAAAGCAGGTGAAGCTCGTGAGGGTATGACTGAAGTGGCATTTGACTGCCAATAACTTCACTCATACGAGGCATATTCAAAAATACAGTTGACTGAAAAGATTTATGAAATGCCCTGTATACCACACACATACTATAGACTTCATAAAAAGTCTCATGAGGCCCCATTTAGTAGTTGACTCTCAATACATCAGGTAAAGTGAGTACTTGGCGTAGTACATACTAAAAAAATTTGGTAGGCTCAACCACCGGGACAGGCCCACCAAAACGGCAAGATCGGTTGCACTATGAACGAGATTGACCGACTAAAATGGTGTGATCAGTTGCACTATCACCAGGACTGGCCTGCCAAAATGGGGAGATACCCCGCCCACCCACAAAAAAGTTGCTGCCACTCAGAGAAGAACGCTTTGCGTTAAGATGTACTTGAGCATAGCCTCCCGTATCTTTACAATGCCTGTACAGTCACTAATGCAACATATGGGAGCCAATGGTGCATTGTGATGGCGCCACGTTCCCAGACATTTTAACTTGTTGCTGCTAGAGCACGGACAACTTTCACCATGTGCTGCTGCCATTCTTTGCTCACTCCTTTCCCACATGACATGCCATGACAAAAAGTAGTTGAAGCTCTAACCATGTCACATAAGCTCATAAACTATGATCAATTACTGGAAAAGTGGCGCCCTCTAAGTGACTTCAAATTTTGGTGGCACTGGGCAGGCATTGGCGAAACAAAGGTCACGACTTAAACTACATCAAGAGAATTAAGGATATGTCCACGTACTCAACGAGCAATGACCGGTAGCAGGTGATGGCTAGTAGCACTGTCACCATGGGAAGGTGCACCTTGCGCAGGTCATGTCGGTTCCACAGCCAAACCAGTGTGGCTGTGGTGATGTGGTTAACCTATAATAAATAAATAAATAAATAAATAAATAAATAAATAAATAAATATTAACACACAAAAACAAGAACGCCATAGAGTTGCTCACAAATGCTAGTTGCAATTCCATATTGGGTGTTTTCAAATAAGACGGACAAAGCATGCCGAGACACATTTAGTTTTTATGAGAACATGTTTGTCTTCCCTCCAGGAAGATAAAGCGCATGCTGCTTAAGGGCCTTATAACAACTATCATTGCAAAGAAGCATGACAGCGCTGAGAACTTTAATGTTTTACACACGCAGCTGTAAGAGAATCACAACATGCAGCCTCATCCCTCAACAGTTTTAAAGGGGCCCTGAACCACCTCTCGTGCTTAGTGAAATAATGTAGTCCGCGGGTAACATGTGTTGCTGTGAACATCTCAGCCAAGTTTTGCTGTCGTACATGGTGCATGGAGCTTGTATGTGGATCGCGAAGTCACTTTTCTCTCAAACACTCCCTTTTCAACAGAAGGTCCTGTCCTCACTCTCTTCTGAATGCTTTATTTATTCATTGGGCGCTTTCTTTTGTAATTTCCTTTGATGGCTACTACTGGCCGATACCTGACATCAAGCTGCAGTCGGCTACATCGCGTAGATACCACAGCCGCCACGGGTGCCTCCACGAGTCCGCTGGCTAAGCACACTGCGACTCACTGAGGACAACCATGTTTGGCTTATGTTTAACGCATCACAGACACCAAAGGCTGAAGTAGTGGCATCTACGTTAAAATCCAAAATGAAATGTGAACTGCGCGCTACGGTAACATTTAGAAGACGGAGTATTGTGGGCATGCCCCACTGCACCGTAGCCTTCGCGATGCAGGCATTGAAGAAGGCACGGGAGCACAGAGGAGGCCGTGTCTGATTGCCAATAACTAAGCTTCTAATGAACGCATTGAAGTACTTTTAGTGGCAAAGTATTTCTGAAACAGCCTATTTTCACTTCAGATGCCTTTCTCCACTTTGATAAAAAGTGGTTCAGGGCCCCTTTAAGAGTGATTCGCAGCGGCCACTTAATGACAAACACCACTTACGAAACTGATGTTAGTTGTGACAGCAATACATCTTCTAAGTGTGGTCATCCAGTAGAAGTTGTCCTCCTCGAAGTGAAAGCACTTTCAACTGGAGTGCATTTGTCTGCACATCAAGGAATTACTATACAACAGTTTTTGATATAATTATCCCCTTTAATTGCTACACACACAATTGTGAACACCAAGATGGCGCATCAGAAGCAAAAGTACTGATGGAACTAATGACATTGAAAATGTGGTACAGACATATTAACACAGTCCTGACTGGGCCTTTGATGTAAGTTTGAATTATGTGTGTGCAGCATTTCTATGAAAGAGGTCTGAAGGCAGACATCTGGATGTTTGCTCTTGGGCTCTATATATGTCTGTGTATTAGGCTCGCTAATTTCGTTGTTTCTAATGTTTCTGATGTTTTTGATGTTTTACATCGAGTATGTTTTTCAAGTGACTAGATGGGTAATTTCCAAACGTACCAAGTACGCTACATAGAAGATAGTTGATGTTCATATATCTTTTATATTTCAGTAGAAAGTTCATGCATGTAGTCCACATTTTGTAAACTTTGTAAAACTCATTGAATAATTGAAGATCCTTCATCGGTTTTGCTTCAGTGCACTTTTAATAATTCTGAAGGTGCAAGAAATGCAGTAAAACTAAATCTTCAGTGGACAAAATTAAACGATGCCAAGAAGCTCTACTAACTAAAGTATGCTCCGTTTTAATAACTTTGTTCCACATTCGAAGGACTCGCTGCTGGTACTGTAACCTATCACTAAAGACCATGAATTCAATGCAATCCTATGTTAACGCATCGTAAAACTGAGGTTACTGCACTCTCACCACACTCACCAGTGAAATATTAGAGTCGAAGCTGAGTTGCACGTAGCGCCAGTCAAACTCCATGCCCCTGGCACCGACCCAAAGAGGCACAAAACGAGTCATGAGTAGCTCTGCGCTGGCCCATCCCAGGCCAGCGACCAGGAACTTAGTCTCGCCTTTGCCAGCCACCTTGGTCATCACTATATGCAGGCCCACAAGGTCGGCCAGGTCAACAGTGGCCTTGAGGAACTCCTACAGAGCAACAGGAAGGTAAGGGACAGCTGCATTATTCAGCTGACACAGTGACAGAGACACAGGCCATGTTAAAGGGACACGGAAGAGAAACAACGAATCAGTTTGGAGTGACAGGTGATTGCTTCCAAAACTGTATCTGCATATTTTAAAGCGAACCTGTCTCCATAGCATCAAACAGGTTTGGTTACTGTGGTAGGTGGTACTGGTTGGTGGTGGCTGTGGCTGGACGGTGCAGAGAAGAGTGCAGGTGGTGAGGAGGAGGGATAGTAACACATGCCGATTGGTGGCCTAAACAATCATGCCATCAGACTATGGCAGCAGAGTACAGATGTCACACACACCGGGTGTACCATGATAAAATGGCGCTCAGTTGGCCACGGTGGTAGAATGCATGTGACATCTTCTCTTGCACCAATTCCAACAGTGCAAGGAATCTGTGCAACTTTTAGGTGTAAATGTCTTGTTTATTGGAGGATAAAAATGGATAGCAAAACTTCTCTTTTTGAAATTTCTACCCAAACCACAGCACCAATGACGCGCCTGATGTCACGGGTTACATTGCATTTTGCTGCATCTGGGCCCCTTCTCGCACAACAAAAGTTCATAAAAGTAAATAAAACTGTCTCTCTGCTCACTTTAGAGTGCAATGTAATCTTTTGCTACAGGTAAGCTATTGACTAGCCCTAGCCAAACACTGCCAAAGTGTATGAGAACATGAGTAGCTGCTGCAAACTTTTAAATGCAAAATCAGCACCTATCTTACATCCCTGAGTCCCTCCTACCTTACCAAGCATATTATCACAGTGAGATGAACCAATTCACTATTTCATAGGTGAAATTATCTGTCTACATTAACTTAATGTTCCTCTTTGGTGTCCCTTTAACAGCAAACTTCGAGGGCATTTTTTTTAAGGTCCGATTGGTCGCAAGATTAAAACCACAGTGAAAATCAAAACTGTATGATTTGGAACATTGAGATACATTTTCCAGCTATTTCTCTACATAGTCTCCACTCCGACTGAGACATTTGTCGTAGCGTGGTACCAACTTTCCTATACCCTCGTCATAGCCAATTCAGTACGCTGGTCTGCAGCTTGTTGTCCAAGTCAAACTCCTGTCCTCCTAGCCAGCGTTTCATGTGAGCAGAGAGATCATAACCAGAGGGAGTCAAGCCCGGGCCGTACGGTGGGTGATTGAACACTTGCCATCAAAAACATAAAAACACCGCAGGAGCTTCTTTGTTACAGCTGTACTTGCAGCCACACATTGTCATGAAAAAGGACAACGCCTGATGACAACATTCCTCTGCGCTTGTTCTGAATTGTCTTTTGTAGATGTTCAAGAGTCACACTGTATGAGGCTGAAGTGATGGTCATGCCACGTTCCATGAATTCCACCAGGAGAACACCTTTGCCGTCCCAGAACACAGTAGCCATACGCTTTCTGCTGGAGAAGGTTTGCTTGAACTTCTTTGCTTTCTGGGAATCAGAATTCATCCACTCTTTGGCTTGCGCTTTTGTTTTTTCAGTTTCGAAATGGATTCATGTCTCGTTCCCTGCGACAGTTTTATTCAAAAAATCTTCTCCTTCATCATGCTAGCACTTGGAGAAACGTTAAGGCTGTGCCCATTCGCTGTGTTTTGTGATGGTCGGTCAGCCTCTTGGGAACCCACCTCGCACAGGATTTGCAGTACTAGAGTCTCTCACTCACAAAGCTATAGAGCTGACCGTGAAATTTCGGGAAATGAATCACTTAACACGGAAATTGTGAACCGACAATTTTCTCGAATCACCTGATTCACTCGCTGAGCAAGGTCACCGGTTGGCACTCGCTTCCTTCCCTGCCCGCCTGTTTCACGAGCGTCTGTGCATTCTGCTTGAAAGTTCCTGCACCACTGCTGCACTTTGCCGTCACTCACGAAAGTTGTACCGTACACATTACTCATTCGTCAATGAATTTCGGCTGCACTGCACCCCTCCGCATGCAGAAATCGAATGACAGTACGCACTTCATAATTAGCAAGAGACTTTATTGTTTAAGGCATGTTTTACATGGTCACTGCATACTCAGAATTGACAAGTATGACCTCATGCGATCGACGAGCAAACTAGAGACGCTGAACAACACATCGGAATAGAATGCCATCGGATTTTCACTGTGGTTTGCACTTCGCGACCAATCGGACCTTGAAAAATATAAGACCCTCGAACAGCACAACATGCTGAAGACGGGCACACAAATGTACACACACGCATGCTACACCAGTAAATATGCTCGGCACAGCAGCTCCGAGTGAACATCTATATCAACATCATGGAGGAGAATCCACCAGCACATGCCATTCAGCTCTTGTGTAGGCATGCTCTATATACTGCCAGCAAAAAAAGTGGAATGCAAACAAATCAAACCAAGTTACAATACATCTCCCCCCTTCCACATTCCCCACAGTGTAGATCACTGCTGCAGTTTAGGTTTGAATACTAGGCTGTGGGGCAAGAGTATGTTTATACAATCTGTTTCTTTAGGCCACAAAGACATATTAAATAATGTTCACGGCAGATAATGCAATAGACTGATCCGACCATATTCAGAGCACATGTGTACTTGCCCCGACAGCACCATGATAGCTGTCAGCCACTGGGTGCAACTTTGCTAATTAGACAAGTGTGTATTGTGATTCGTCATGCAAGCGACCTCCACCACTTAAAGATGTCCAATAGCAAAGGAGAAATTTTGCTATTCTACACACAGACTTTCAAAAATCTGCATAGCAAAAATAAGATCCTTCAGTGGGCTGGCCATGCAATGATGCTACATCACACATTGAATTAGCTAAGCACAAGAAGTGTTTTCGTTTACTGTTACCACTTATATTTCAGTTTACACCAGCAGCTCATTGCACACTTACTTATGATAATCTTTGCATTGACAGTGGCTGCACCTTTGATAAGTTTAGTCATAAAAGACAGTGTGTTTATAAAGCCTTCCCACTAGAGGTGTGTGTTTATAAAGCCTTTTCCCTAGTAAAGGTGGGCGAGTTTTCAATCAGAGCCTTTGCATGTGAGTCGAATATGAATGGTCAGTATGGAATATTGATAGTCAAATGCAGGTGCTCATATATACAGCTCAATTATTTACTTTGGTCTAACAGGTACCACACTTGTGCTGGCTAGTGAAAAAAGACAACTAACTGTCGGGGACAATTAGGATCAGCTTTAAACGCATGATCATAAATTGTAATTTAGAACACTGCACAAAAAGGTTCTCAACGTTTGATTGTGATATCAATTATACGGACACTCCAGATGAATTTCCACTGTCGCCACCGTGATGTTCTGTATCAAGACTAAATGCAGTAAGAGTGTGGCCATAGCACGCATCTCCTCTTCTACAACGGCTGTGGTGGCAGACCGCAGCCATGCACGCCTGATCTTGGAGGCAACCTACGGTGGGTTCGAAGGCTAGGTGATCCGAGATAGCTGATGGCTTCGTGTGCGCTCAGTGCTCGCTTGCCTAGTTCATACTGAAGCGAGACGCAGCACGAAGGGGAACTCGTCCGCCGATGCTGCTGCTCTTCATCACGCCAGCGTTCTGACAGCAAGTGTCTGTGGTCATTGAGTGAGATGTGTTTGTATGTGCATGCATTACAATGTGCTTGTTAAATTAGTTAGCGAGCATATGTTTACAGCAGTTTATGCAGCTGATAATTTGCTATCTCATTCAATGCTTTGCTTTTCAGGATAAACCAACTTTTTTAGAGCCTGGTTGCAAAAAGAGCTTTCTAAGAATGAATGGCTGTTGTTTGAGTAGCCTTCTGAAAGTGTTAAATAAATAGTTGCCAAATAAAAATCAGAAGTCATGTAAAAAGAAAAAATGCTGCTGAAGGACTTGTGTGCTGTAATCACATGTAAAAAGGCCTGTTGTAAGGAAAAATTCACTAATTGTAAAACTTCTATATGACTAGATTGCTAAAAACATTAAATGATAGACAACCAAAAATCATGGGTTGTCATGTAGGCTTCTACAGCAAAACTGAAAACAAAACTTGTGTTACCCATTTCATTCCTGCCTAGGCTTTGAAAACTTTTATCATTGTTTCATTTCTGATAATATGCTATACTTTCTTCAACAGACTGAGAAATGTACCAATACTTTATAACTGGTTGCCGCAAAACATTAAACTAGTTTTGAGTATTCGAAAGTACTGAATATTTCATTTTCAATCATGAATACGAATAGCCACTGTGTAATAATCTGTTTGTATCCAATATTTCAAATATTTACCCACACCTCCTTCCAATATACACTACTGTACACAAATACCCAACATAAAGGTGGCCATTTTTATCATATAGAGGGTCAAAAGCTGAGGGTGACAAAAGCGATAAGTCATCACTGTGCGTAGTTTCTTTACAGCGATGCTGTTTGCCTGACAGACCTGTACGAATGAGCCATATGCGTGGCCTCATAGGAGACAGTATCTGGGCTGGTTAACGTCCATAAAGTGAACAAAAATGATGGCAGTGCTGCGTGGTCTCGTAGGAGGGGTATCTGGACTGGCTACTGTCCATAAAGTGAACAAAAACAATGGCGGCGGGTGTGCCGAATTGGGGAGAACAAACGAAAGTATGACGGAGAAGAAAGAAAGGACACGTGATTTCACCACGCGCCGCACCTGCGCTGGCCGCCGTTGCTGCCAGCTGGTTTGCTGTCATCTGCCCTCAATACAACTGCGTGGCAGCTGTGGCAGGAAAACACAGGGATGTGCACTACAGTAGCTGCCAAAGCGTGCAAGAACTGAATCATGCATTGCAGAGGTAGAACATAGCAACAGTTGCGACTCCAACAAAATTGGGAAGAATGGGAAGACCGCGCATTGTGCACATGGCCGAAGAACAAGCCGAGTACGAGGAGAGGCGTCGACAGCAGAGATGCGACTGTAACTAACGACAATGTGCCCGTGCAAAAGCGGAGAATGCAGCTAGTGACTCTGCCTCCGAAGAACGTCAGTGCGAGTCTAACCGTCGGCACCGAGCACAAGCTACCGATGAAGATCGCACACTGGAGCTCGTGAACAACATTTAACACCAAACAGCTTCGCTGGCTAATTCACCACCATGTGAATGGTACAGCCCAGAATTTGTCCTTTTTTTTTCCACAGTGCATCAAGTACGCATAAGAGTTCGAGCAAGGTCCGCTGCAGCACGCAATGCGAAACTGTTACAGGCCCCACCCCAAAACAAATTACGCAAAGCCAGTGCCATTTTTCTTTTCTTCCATCAAACGAAATCTTCCTGCCACATTTCACATGAAATTGTTGCAGGTTAACTCTACTAGTGTGTTGAGCTGCCTACTTTGCCTGCATAAATTAAGGGCACACATAATACACAAAAGCCTTTTGGCGACTTCCTCACTTCTTAGTGCGGCAGTTGCCATTCCTACACATGTTATGAAGGAAGCAAACTGAAAAATTCCGTCAGCTGATGTAGTTACACCTCTTCTTTTTTTCTTATACGCATGTGACTTAGAACATCGGCACCATTTGCAGCCAAGACAAAATAAGAAATAAAATCAACTGGGATCATCATGCAGCGTATAAACATCACTTAGGAAAAAGAGAAGATACAGGCTAGTCTTCTCCTTCCTTAAAAAAAAGAGAAAGAAAAAAACTAGGAAGCAAGAACGACAATGGGTGAAACTCTAAATGAGCTCTAAAGCAGTGCACACAACTGCCACATCCAGCAACCATGCTTTGCAAGACCATTCAACCAAATTTGCTCACCACATCCATTCGAAATGGCACCTGGCAGAGAGAAATTCAGTGCAATTTTTCTAAATGCAATTCAAAGCATAACCTACTTACACACTTCAATTGGCCTGAACACATCACACACACAAGTGCAATTGTAAGCATTCAAAGTACGAAATGTTATAAACCTGTTGCAATATGTTTCTAAAATTTGTGGTCATTATAATCATTTTTCATTACCCTTTACCTGGTACAAACTACAGTGCTTTCTACTACTGTGTTGCAACATCATTATGATTGTACACTTTCTTTTTTTTTTTTTCTGCAAGACAAACCATCTTACCACTCATCCCAGCTTAACTCTTCGAAATAAAAGCTAGTAGGCATCACCGAAAAAATAATTAATGCAAACGCTGTACCCATTCTAATAAGTTAGTGGTTTCACCAAAGATGATCCTTATTCACCAGTGCAAATGTTCATTTGCTTTGCTTACTAAGAATAAACCTCACTTGCCAACACACAACAGCTTAGTCATCAGAGTGTTGATAATGCATAACACAGTAACAAGGCACATATTAAAAACAAGGCAATGGTAACTCAAAATCCCTGGTCTCCACGGTCAGAAATATCACAATATCCTGGTGTTACGGTGCACCAACAAGTGATGGATGTAACCTGACTTTTTCTTCGTAAATGGTCTCTTTAGTCAAATGGTGATTGTTCTGGGGGCGGTCACTCGCTGCTTAATTTTCCAGACCTTAGAGTGAAGTTGTGAAATTGATGGCCTGATCAGTACAAGAATGCCAAGATAGGCTAGCTGGTAGAGCAACATTACAGTGCTAGCAACAGTACCTAGTTCTTGTTGTTTTCAATATAAAAAAAAAATCATTTTAAAACAATTCTGTGGCGGCAATTTCCCAGCCATATGTGAACTTATGTAATTTGCACACTGGTTCTATCAGCAGAGACAATAACATATTGCTGCAGCATTAAAGGGCAACTCCGGCGATTTTTCGATGCCCACTGACCTTAATAAAAATTCTAATATACATTCTCTCTTGCACTCTGATTATCTGCGCCAAACAATACGACTGCAAGTCATTTAGTTTTCCTGAAAATGAACTTTAAAGATTCATTGCTTCCCGACTCGTCACTTTTTACTGGCCACCCTGCATTTGTGACGCGAGAGACTACACCGCCACTGTCACTGAAATCGTCACAGAAATCGCCGCTGTTTAGTTCAGAAAATCTTTAAAAGCTCCCTGCATCATCAGGAGACATCAGCTTTGCTTTTTTAGCATTAGCATCACATGTACTGCGTGTTTAGCATGCGTTCTGCGTGATTACATTATAGTAGTGTAGGATCTGACGTCATCGACTCATCACGACATTGGATGAGGCAGCTACCCATTTTGGTATCAGTACTTCATTTATTGGTTATTTAAAATTTTTGATGAATTTCTGATCACACTGAACCCTCGTTACGATGACAGGACTGTCAATGCCATTATAAAATGACAATATCCTAATATGGTTAAAAAAACACGGGAGTTGCCCTTTAAACTGTCAACCCGGTAGGAATTAGCATGCATTAAAAATTTCCTGCACAGCGTGATATTTCAAATATAGATTAAGCACATGTTTATAATGTCACAGCATTTCGTTGTAGATTATTTATTACCTCAGCTTAGCGCTGACTCAGAGATGTAGGTTTCTATGACAATCGAGGTGCATGTGTGCTAGCAGCAACAAAAACTGCTAAAAAGACATGCTGCAGCAGCGAATATAAACATTTTCCTTATTTTAGGCAGCAACAGATACACAGAATGCGCTGCCTTCAAAATTTTTGATGCTATTATTCATGCAGTGAGCTATTGATAATTCCCTTGTTTTTCGTTGAGTTTTTTTTAACTCACGTTGTGGTTCACTTACCCCAAGAACATCAAATCCACCAACTGAGGATACATCACCGGGAGGAAAAAATGTTGCCAGGATCAACATCTTGCAGAGCTGCATAACGATATACATTGCTGCGGCCTGCACACACTTCCAAAACGCTCCATATTCCGATCTGAAAGAAGGGAGGCGAAAACAAGCTTGGCATAAACTTTGTCAAGCATTGCCAGCTGCATGACGGCAAGCTATCACAAACGAAACTAGCAGACACTGCGCAAGCAGCACAGCCACAGTAACGTAAGAAATTATAATGAATGATGAAAAGAGAAAAATTACGCCACTGGTAACATCGGTAACTGTGCTCCCACTTGGCTTTTGCAGTGGCCTGTTTTACGGGTAGTTGCCGATTACCTGGTCACCATGGTGCCTTTATGAGTAACGCTGCCTTTACGTGAGGCTTAAAACTGGGTGGAGAAACAGCTTCCGCTGTTTATCATGGCACCAAGGTATTGCCTTAGTGGCCCTTCATCCTTTCTTTTTATAAGGTGCCCTTAAACAAGATATCCGGCTAACTTACGGTGTCACTATGGGATGACTTAATGACGATATTTTCTTACAGTATTGAACATAGGCACCATTAAAGTCTTAAGACACTGCTTTCGAACACGTCTACAGCTGGAAAAAAAATTTATGCATCAACTGCGGTGGTAACAAGTATCCACCAGAAACAACTCTTCGTTTCTAGCACGAAACTATTACCAAAATCAGCATATCAGCAAGCGAGAGGTAGCGGTGGATATGGTTGAACATAAGCGCGTTTCCGATTGCTGTTGGCGTGAAACAAACAAGCTGCAGGGGCAGCTCGGCAGAATTCGCCCCAGAGGAACGTTTCCAATACTTACAATCCGGAGTACTTGTAGGTGAGAAGATACGGCACGTATGCCAGGGCGACGCAGTTTCCGAAGTGAAACAACGTCATTACAATTCCTACTTATAGCACTTCAAACACTACCTTTCTTACGTCGCCCACCGAACCTCACAAGGGCACTTTCACGGTTCTTCACAGCACTGCTACGAAATATTCAGAATCCTATTAAAACCGGCTTCTTTTCCTCATAAGGATGGAAGGCGCCATGTTGTTATCCCGCACGATTGCAGATAAGTCTCGCATAAAACCACATTGCTAGAAAAAAATCTAAATAAACGGCCGTGGTTAAAACCAGATAAAAGCTCAATTAAAATAAAATTTACTTGATAGTGCATTTTTTATAACATGACTGTTTTCATTTAAAAAATTTTGGCTATTCACTTGCACAGTTACCAACATGGAGGAAGGATCGGTTACCAACATCAACTTCATTAAGTAGTTGTGGCTAATCCAAGTGAGAACACTTCAGACAGTGCACTTTCTTATTCTTTTGATATCACCTAAAGTAAGACAAGGAAGAAAAACCTTGAAAGGGTTAGTATGCACAGCACTTGTACACTGGTAAAGTCCAACTGATTTAGCGAAATACGCGATTTAACAAAGTTTTTCTCCAGGTTATTTTTCGTTTTCCTTGATTCAGCTGTGAAGTAGTATTAGACTCAAGTCTCAAGTTAGTGATTTAGTCAAAGTATATATGCGTACAATTTTTCGTTCCATCGCTCTTTGCGTGGTCCTTGTTCTCAAGCTTTGTTAACCTCCAAGTTTCTGCCCCATATGTTAATACTGGTACAATGCAATGATTGCACACTTTTTTTTACTATACAGTGGTAAGCTCCCAGTTAGCATTTGGTAATGCCTGCCGTGTGCACGCCTACCTATTTTCATCATCATCATCAGCCTATTTTATGTCCACTGCAGGACAAAGGCCTCTCCCTGCAATCTCCCATTGCCCCTGTCCTGTGCCAACTGATTCCAACTAGCGCCTGCAAATTTTTTAAAATTTCATCACCCCACCTAGTTTTCTGCCATCCTCGACTGCGCTTCGATCCCTTCTCTCGGCACCCATTCTGTAACCCTAATGGTCCACCGGTTATCTAACCTACGCATTATGTGACCTGCCCAGCTCCATTTCTTTCTCTCAATGTCAGTTAGAATATCGGCTATCCCTGTTTGCTCTCTGATCCACACCGCTCTCTTCCTGTCTCTTAGTTATGCCTAACATCCTTCATTCCATCGCTCTTTGCACGGTCCTTAAAGGGACACTAAAGAGAAACAACAAATCAGCGTAGACTAATAAAGCATTGTTTGAGAACACTGCAGGCAGTCATTTCAAAATAATAGTTTGATTACTTGATGAGAAAATGAGGGTCAAAGTATCAGTATTTGAATTTCACGCCTAAACCACGACGCCGGTACGTCAGTGTGACGTCAGGGATTTGAAAGTATGTTTTTGCATTTGGCCCGCGTTGGATGAGTAAAGGTTCCCGAAACTTGCAATGTTTAATATTTGGTTTCTTTAGAACACAATGCAGTCAATCTGTAATGCTATGTAATTAAGTAGACCCTAGAAGATACCATCAGAATCCATGACGTCACAGCGACCAGGTGCGGGAAGTTGAAGGAGGTGTCGCCACCCGTCTTTCGTTCTTGCGCTTTTTCTGGCTTACCAGGCGTCTTATCGTAGTAAGAGTGGTGTTTGTAGGAGAGAAGTGGTTGGGCACGTGTGGTTTGGTATTTGGTTCGAAATTCTTTTTGCCGAGGTGGCATCCAACGCCAGATGCTGGAAACCAGATTTTCTGCGACACTGGCTCCTCAAAGCTATTGCATTAAAATGTCTCTCATGCAGCTACCACTGGAGAATTAAAGCAACAATGGAGCGAAATGAATTATCATTCGCGCAACACGTTCGGTCAACTGTGCTGGGTGCATGCCATGCACGGCCTCTGTAGGCATCGTAGGTGTGCACATTCATGCGCATACAACAGCACTATCCAGCAATGACCTTTTGTTAGGGTATTTCTTTTTATTTGGCTACTGTAACAACAACTGCAGACTAAACTGACCAACAAGCACAGCAGGCTTGCCTGACCTTGCAGAATTGCAACCCAATTTCCAGCGAGGCTGCCTCTTTTGAGCATTCGCAAAAAGAATTTCAATTGCCTGCAGTCAAACCACACAACTTAAAAAGTTGACTGCATATGGTTTATGATGTCCATTTTGTGCACATTAAAACATGTTGCTTTTCGTGCATGATGCTGAGACAACATGCATATAAGCTTGGGCAACATCATAAGTGACCCATCTATAGACATTATAAATTGCACAGACATCAGAAGTGAGGTGCCTCCCCATATTTCCACCCAATATGAAGTTGCTGCCACACTTAGTTCCCCAAAGAACAGAGGGGCAAGCACTCTATGTGCTTTGTATAATGTCTGAAGATAGAAAATGAGTACACAATTATTACTTCCAAAGAACATAATTTAGAAACATTAAGCTTTCGCCATACATTACCCTAACATGCCTCCTGTTTCCACTCAATGGCACATATAGTTCTAGGAGAGTGAAAACATTGCAATAACGGCCATAGTATAACACTCTCAAGCACATAGGGCAAACCACCCATGCAATTCGTAAAGCAAGCGTCTGATCCTCTGGAATACTTGTATAATTTCCTACAAAGGATGCACCTAATTTATCTACAGTTTAGGCTTTGATTGTAACTAAATTAAATTATGTGGTTTTACGTGCCAAAACCATGATCCGATTACGAGGCATGATGTAGTGGGGTACTCCGGAACTTTTCACCGCCTGGGGTTCTTTAATGTGCACCTAAATCTAAGTAGATAGGTGTTTTTGCATTTTGTCCCCATTCACATGTGGTCTTCGTGGCCAGGATACAATCCCGCGACTTTGTGCTTAGCAGCCCAACACCATAGCCACTAAGCAACCACAGCTGGTAAGCTTAATACTTAATGAGGTGGCATGTGCAGCTCACCAAGGAGACTGAGGAAGCGTACTTCGCGCCTTGTATAATGCTAGAAAATATGGAGAAAATGAGCATTAAGTAATTATTTTTAAAGTTCATAATTCGAGTCTCTTTAACAATTTCCTAAGTGTATATGTATCATTAAAAATGTGTACCATGAACCTTGAATTTAAAAAAGAAATAAGTTAGAAAATTAAAAGAAAAAGTCTGTGCATATCATGCATATATGGTCACTATTCTCTCTGAATATAATATTGCTGCCCTGTTTTGCTCACCCAGGTCAACAGAAAAAATTAAGCATTTCGTATAAAATACCTAAACAGACAGAAAGCAAGGGTTTAACAATCTTAATTTAGCCCCTAATTAACCCACTTCCAAAATTTGCCTGCACATTACATGTAACATGCCTCCATTCCCTCCAAATGAAGTCTAGTTCTCTCAAGACTCCATGAAAGCATGTACAGTGAACTCTCACTCGAGTGAACTTTGAGGTATCCAAGGAAATAGTTCACTGAACTGAAAGTTCACTAAATGGAATAGTCACTAGAATATGGAACAGCATAGAGCACAGCAGACGAGTCAAAAGTTTGAAATGCAATTTACGGAGTCATGTAAATCAGTATATATGAAGTGCGTAACAGTTATGTTGCTGCCCATCTCATTTTGAAAAAAAAAAAAAAAATCATTTGCACTGGTGCTCTAAACGCAAGAAGTAACAAAGCTGTCCAGAGAGTCTAAGCTTTTGTGCACTTCATCTGGCACAGCATGTTGCTGAGAAACAATGTCTCGCAACTTTCCAAGGCATCCTACAGCCTCGGCTAGAGCTACAGGATTTGAATCTACCTCTGCCATTGCATCTTCCTCGTCGCACTCTTCTCTTTGAGACAAACACTGGAGACAACTTCCAGATCAGATGGTTTAGCACAGGTAACGAGCTCACTGTCACTCTGCACAGAGGCTTCAACCGAAGTGTTGCCGTCAACATCCAGCTGGTGACGGACCTCTGTCCACGTCCCGCGGTCGATCACCTCATTGCACTGTTCCTTCCTCTTGCTCGCTTTCACCGCACAAGGAGGAAAGGCAGGATTTATCTCAGTAGTTTCTAATTGTAACCAATGTTACTGTTACACCGCTGGAGGTGCGATTTGGGGGCGGCGAGCATCGGCTATGCCAGCGCTGCAGAAGGTAAAACTTTAAAATTTAAAAATAAAAAATTTTAAAAATGAGCCTGGGTCCACTGATCAAGTTCATTCAGCTGAAATATTCGCTATTCAGAAATTTGTTTAACTGAAAGATTTTTGCATAGAAAACGTAGGAAAACTGCCGGGGATTTTCTAAAAGTTCTTTATTCTGAAATGTTCATTAAACCGGTGTTCCCACAACTGAGAGTTTACTGTATACGTTGTTTCTGAGAGCTAGACTGGCTAACCACTTCACTGGGGTGCTGCAACATTAAGTAAAGCATGCTCGCACACACAGTGTGCGAGCATTGCAAGTGTAAATCGCTAATTCACACCAGCCCAACCGATATGCTAGAAAATGCTGAAGAACCTGAGAAACTGCTATGTGCACTTTTTTTTTTTTACTAGCATTGAAGCATACGAGCGCACTTGTCAAATGAAATATTGTTTCTGTCCAGTACGTTAGTCAAAGTGTAATCAGCAGATTTCTGCAACAAGACAGAATCCCTGCTGCCATGCAGTTAGCCAGTATTGTTCCATTTAGCAAAAGCATGTCACGAGTACTGTTTACATATTTCAATGTGGCAACTTTCACAGAGCTGCAACAACATTATATTTTTGGTGGTTGGAAAGCTGGTCCGTAGCTGACCCTGTGCTGTTTTACTACTGCACAAGAAAGGAGTGTATTTCACCACTGCAGCCAATAAAGGCCAAAAAATATCCTTGGTCCAAGTTCCTTTTTCAGACAGAATTTTCACCACAGCATGATGTTGTTCGCCTAAGGTAACAATAGATTGCCGAATTTTCCGCTTCACTGCTAAGAAAATGAGTGGATATGAAGCGTAAAAAAAATGAGACAGAAAAGTGCTTTCGCACTTCATCATTATTCATTATGAAATACCAACTAGCCCTCTCCCAAGCCTTACGGTCTGGTGTAAAAGTGGACTGGAGTAAAAAAAATTACCACATCGTTCTAACATTTACCTTTTATAGAAGAATCCTTGAAATTATCAGTAGACAATTATCAGGTTAAAGCAAAAGACGTATTAGCAACCCTCACAGAACATATAAACTTTGCAGCAAGATAAACTTCTAAAGCTGAAAATGACTAATCGTATCTAACTCTTTTTTTAGCCATGTCATTGGGCTTTAATACTATCACTTTATTAAATAAAAGCTATAAGTGCTTGTTTCAAGAATGCATGACTAAGGCCGCATTCACAGAAGAGTAAGTTTAATATCAAAGAAACATTGTGCAGAAAAAAAAAAATCCAAGAATAACTGGGAAACTAGACCAATTCAATTGGCAACAACCTCAAGAACCACTTTATTCAACTAACACTCCTTTACAGAAAGAACTGCACTTAGTACTCTCCAGGGCTGATAACACTTTTTTCTTGCATCCATACTCTAGAAGCCACTTCTACATGTTCAGTGTTGCAATGCCGTAACCTTATTACAGTTGCAACCAACATCCCCTGTACTGGCTACAATAAAAACTCTTGCCTTCGCAACTCAAATCAAAAAGAAAGTTTTACTCACGACACCTGTGAACTGTAAATGATGTGCGAATTGACGCTCACATAATTCAAATCTGAGCTGTTATTTTGTACAGAGACACATTTTTATATATATAAGTATTCACATTTTGTGCAGCGCTCCTACGCTAGTACAAAAGAAGTGGGCGGCTGTGCAACCCTTTGATGAAATAATCACTTCCTCCTTGTAAGCACGGGGAACCACACACAGCACTATTCGTTTACTTAACGACAAAGCAAATGACGCTTGCGAGGAAGTGTTCATTGCACACAGTCTTCTTGTTTCATCACACGACAAAAATCTTCGCTGGTGGCTCGGGGACAGCGCCCATTCCCTCGCGCACATCACGACTGTACGCACTGCACAGAGTGCTGAGTGTCCATGTCGTCGTCGTCGTCACTGTTGTCGCTGTCGGTGCTGCTGTCTGCGCCCCCACCTCTGTCGCTCCGCGCCTTCAAGGGTTCAAAAAGAGAATGTTATATTGCTGAAAGAGAGACAGCAAGCACAAACATGTAACTGCCTAAGCATAAGAAAACATGACACTTTCAATTCCAAACTGCTAGAAATTTCATCCTTGGGGAGAAAAAAAAAAAGGTGGCCTATAGAATCAGCAGCAGCAAGCCCAACAGAAACCTCCTGCATACTTGTTTTCAGAATTGTTTAGTTAGTAGAATGTCGTGCTGCTAGCTCAACAGCTTTTAAAGCAGAAAGCAAATATATATGGGGAAGAGTGCAGATCAGCTTAATTACTTTAAACTTGCATTGAGTAGGTAAACACAACAGTTCACTGTGACATATTTTATTGGTGTTTTCTGAGAAAATAGCCAGACAGCCTATTGGTTGGCAAAGTGGTCATCTTAAGTAAGACGACAAGATGGGAGCCTCTGCAATTTTCTTTTTGCATTCCTTGTAAATTTCAGGTTCTCACAGCAGTGTGTGGACTGCATGAGCAAACAACCAAACAAATAAAAAGCAAGCTTCTGCTGATGACTGGAACAAAGAGATCAATAGAAAAAGCACTGCTACTTTTTACTGTTTCCTAATATGGCTGCTGGCTCCTTCAATGTGCTTCAAAGCCTTAGTACAGTCGAACTTTGTTAAAAAAAATCGCATTAGACACGAAAATACCTTTGTTATACAGTGCAGTCCACTTATAACGATACCACATATAACGATATATCGGTTATAACGATGGGTCGACACGAGAGTGTCATTTTATGCATTAGGTCTATGGAGAAAAAAACCATTTATAACGATAGGTTATTCACCGCATATCGGATATAACGATCAAAATTTTGCAGTCTGGACGGCGTTTTCCGTGCCAAATAATCGTAACGTTTGCGTTGCTTAGTTCCCTGAAACGAACGATGTCGAGGCGAGGCGATGTTTACCTCTGTAAGTTCGTATCTGCCGCCATTACCGCGCAGCGCGTCTCGCCCCGCCCGCGCACGAGTAGGCGCAGCCAACGTTGGCGCAGCGCGCCACAAGATGGCGCTAGCTGCTTCATGCGCGTCGGCCACAGTCGCTTCGAAAGAGAGAGAAAGAAAAAAAGAAGCGACAAGCAATGCGGCGCGGCGGCGCCCGTCCCGCGTCTCTTGCTTTCCTTAGATCACTATCATCCGGCGTCTCTCTCGCGATAGCAGGCTGACGCCACCGAAGCAGCGTGCAACCAACGGTTCAACCCAGTTCGAAGATGGCGCCGACAAAGCGCAAAGCTGTGTCGCTTGACACGAAGATGGATATATTGCAGGACTCTCGATGCGGCTTCAAGGTGAGCGCCCTCGTGAAGAAGTATGAGCTCGTCCAGTTAACGATATCAACCATCTTGAAAACCGGGAGCACCGCGATTGTGAAGGCAGGAGCTATCAGCGGCCATTCCAATCAGCGGAAAAGGGGTTAGAGACCCTTTGTACGCCGATGTTGAAGAGGTGCTTTACCAATGGTTCATCACCAATTGCTTCAAGAAGGCGGGCTTTGTGCGTAAGGACGAACTTCCCCAACCCGCTGAGACCGACCCGGTGGAAGTCGCTGACATAACCGAGCTCTGGGAGCTCGTTCCTACTGGTGACACAGGTGGTGTGTCGAAGGAGGAGTTTTTGACTGCAGACAGTGCTGCCTCGTTCTGCGATGAGGTCACCGACGAGGCGATCGCCGAAGATGTGCTGTCTTGACAGACGCAAAGTTGTGCGACGGTGGCGACGGCATCAGCGACAGTGACAACGAGATCGACAGTGGCTCCTTGACCCCGACCACGATGTCCACGCAAAGTGCACTGTCGTCGATCGACTCCTTAATTGATTTTGTGCATGCTAAAAGATTGCCGCCAGTGTTCGCGCAGCAGCTGGAATCCATGCACACCGCGGTTGTGAAGCTGAAGCTGCCGCAAAAGCAAGTGCAGATTTCGGACTATTTCGGCGCGCCTAATCCTTGACACGGTCATTGGCGCTAGAAATAAAGTTTGTTTTTCACGGCCTGCTGTATACATCATCTATTCTTTAGAGCAAGTAGCGAATTCGAGTTCAGAGCTGCAAAGGTAAAGAGCGCAAACGCGTTTAAATATATCTTTTTTTTTGATAACTGCAGTCCAGATATAGCGATCATCGGTTATCACGATCATATTTTTCGTCTTTCTCGATATCGTTATAAGTGGACTGCACTGTACCAATCGTATTTAACATTTCTTATAAGCATGCATGCAGACATCACATAGAAAAAAAAAAGAAAGGAAGATTGTGGTCATGTCTCGGAGAAAGAAACACAAGTGAAATACAGTTAAACCTGGATATAACGAAGTTGACAAAAGCTCGCAATTTTTCGTTACATGCAGGTTTTCGTTACACGCAGGTTTCGCGTGAAGGCTCGTACGAATGATGCAGAAACGAAACCAAATAGCTCAATATATCCGTGAAGGTGAACTCACCCTTCAATCATTTATTTTACACTAAAAACTGCGTAATTTCCGCTTGCTTCTTCGGCACGAGTGTAGGCACAACACGCCGCTCCAAAGAGGCTAAATCGTGTAGAGCTCCTTCATCGTCGAGCGAGCCGACGAAACGGCGCATAACGTCCATTGCGTTCATCACCTCCTTTGCAGTAGGCACGTCACACGGATCTGCCTCACAAGCACCATCATCACCGCCATCCGGATTTTGCACGCTTTCAGCTACTGCTGCATCAGACATTTCTTCTGTAGTCACGGCGGCGTTGTCGGCAAACAAAAAGTCAGTCAGTTCAACGTCGTCGGGTACACCACCGTTAGTACATAGCTCGTTCCACGCTTCGGCCACATTGGACGGAGTAGAAAGGTCTGCCTCCTCCTCGTCGGCACCAGCCCGTGCGTTTTTGGCTATTCCGGCCTTTAAAAAGCAATTCGCGATAACATCTGCCCTGACCTCTTGCCAGGAGGCAGCAAGCATCTCGACTGCTTGATAAATGTCGATCTTCATCTCCCGTTCCAGACAGATGTCGAGAAGTATTTTCAGGATTAGTCGGCGCCGGTAACAGCATTTAAAACTGTTAATGACCCCTTTGTCCAGGGGTTGTATTAGGGACGTGCAGTTGGCCGGGAAGTAATGCAGTTCGATGTTCGACAGCTGCAGGCCCTCGACGTGGTGCGCCGACCAATTGTCCAGCAGTAGGCAAACTTGACGGCCTTGCCGCTTGACGTCCTGGTTAAATTCCTTTAACCACTCAGAAAATATTGGCCGAGTCATCCACGCTTTGGAATTCGCCACATACTTCACGGGCATACGCTTCGTTCCCTTAAAACACCTGGGACGGGCACTTTTGCCGACAACTAGCGGGACTCGCTTGTCTGTGCCGTCGAGGTTGGCACACAGCAGAATCGTTATGCGGAGCTTGCTCTGCTTTCCACCGCGGCAGTCATCGCCTTTTAACGCTAGCGTGCGGCCCGGAAGCATTTGATAAAATAGAGCTGTCTCGTCGGCATTGTAGACATCAGCCGCCTCGAAGCGACTCAGGATTCCAGGCAGCTTGCCAGCCACCCACGAAGCAGCAGCATCGCTGTCTGCGGAGGCAGATTCGCCGCTGATTACTCTTCCGACGACACCGTGCCGGCTCTTAAATCCCTGCAGCCACCCGTTGCTTGCCTTGAAATCGTCATGACCCAAGATACACGCAAAATCCTTTGCCTTCTGTTGCAAGATCGCGCCACTTATGGGTACATTTCTGGCTCGCGTGTCCAAAAACCACGTGAACACTGCCTTGTCCACATCAGTGTATGTGGACAGCTTCAGTCTTTTTTTCTTCGAGCTTGTTCCCGACTCCACTGCGTTTCTGATGCTGTGTTCCGCACTCAAAATCGTTGATAGTGTGCTCGCTGGAATGCTGAAACGGGTGGCAACGTCCTTCTTCTTCTCGCCCGCGGAGACTGCATTTAAAATTGCGAGTTTGTCTTCAAAAGACAGAACTTTTCGTTTTCTGGCAGTAGAACTCATCACGACCAACCGACAACGCAGTTAGAAGCGGAGACGCACGACTACACGCCGACAGGCAGGCCTAGCACCTCCAAAACAAGTCGGACAAACCAGTACCAGACAGTTGACACACGCACACGT
This sequence comes from Dermacentor andersoni, assembly GCF_023375885.2. NCBI lineage: Eukaryota > Metazoa > Arthropoda > Arachnida > Ixodida > Ixodidae > Dermacentor > Dermacentor andersoni. The sequence continues at coordinate 87,377,862 of NC_092818.1, forward strand.
GCAGAACGCAGGACAACACTCAAGATGGCGAATGCAACGCATCCATAGAGAAAGAAAAAAAAGTGACGGATATCGTTCGTCATCGTCCCTCCCCCTCTCCCTTCCGGCGCCTTGGCAATGAAAGAACCGGCTATCAGCGTTGCTTTTCAAGTGAATTCTTACACATAAGTGTGTCTAAGCCGTTGAAACAAATGAAAATCATAAAATAAGAATGCTTGTCCTCAAATCCATACGAAACAAAATAATTCTGCAAGAGAAATCAGCTGCCGATACCAATGCCACCTGGTGCCACGCTAGACAAGCAAAGCCTGAAAAGACTGCTACGTTAGGCACGGAGCGGCGCTAGTTGCCGCCATCATCATCATCATCGCTAACTTTGCTCGGTCGCGGCAATCCCTGGCGTTCGCGTAGCTGCTGGCTCCTTACAGCATTAATATTCAATAATCTAGAGCATTTCTTCGGCCGAATTTTCCTTAAAAGTGCTAAAAGTAATGACTGATCAGCTTTGGGAGTTCGTTACATCAAGGCTAACCGCCGCAACGCGTTCGTTACATCAAGGTCGAAAATACATGGGCTTCAATGGGGGCAGCGTTGGGGAATTCAAAAACTTCGTTAAATCCAGGAATTCGTTACATATAGGTTCGTTACATCCAGGTTTAACTGTAAATGCCTCCGATGGGCCAGCAATGGGTCTCCTGTGGATTTTGATGACCCGTCGACATCTTGCCATTCCGATAAGAGGAACAAGAAATTACATACATGCGCCCTGTACCGCTGCGATTACGCGACCTGCAATCTGTGTTATCACATCAGAGCACGTTGGCTTGCCAGCTGCGGCTCAACCGAGTCAAGCCACTGACCAAAACGCGCACTCCACCGACAGACTTTTCGGACATGGAGGGGACCGCACATGGATGTGTACTCTGCTACTACAGCCATCAGTCTAGCCCTTGCGTCTGATCTCACGCTCGATCGCTGATAAGTTATAGAGGTGCAAAAATATTGGCGGCAATCTTCTCGCAACGGCTTTTCACCGACCAAGAGTGCCTACAATCGAACAACCCAGGCCGCTAAGCCTAACCAGCACCACTTCGACGAGACTTGGCAACCAAAGTTGCGATTTCGTGCCAGTTGACATGGTGGTAGAGTCTAATGGGGAAAACTTTGTTCATGGCAAGCATGTTTGCAGCAATAGCAAACAGGGTAGCTCGTAACACCATGTTACAAGCATGGCTTGGCATGGTTTCACTCTCGTTAATTCAGCGTATTTGGCCACACACTGGTTAATTCGGAAGAGAGCAAAAGTGGTGTTAGTGAGCATTTCAAATGAAGCAGCGGAGTCCACATTGCCACAGCCATCACCAGAAACCGTATTGGAACAACAGAAATGCCGAATTCTTCATGTCTATTTGTGCGTTTATGCATTTACCACCAGACGACACCGCATTGGCTGCACCTGCCTTCAGCTTAGTCACCATCTCTGATTGCATCAGTAAAGGCCACGGTTTCATCAGCAGCATCTACAGGAAACAGTAGTTCCATTTTGACGCAGTGTGTGCGTTGGTCGTGTGCATTCAGAACAGCAGAGTCAGCATGTAAGATTGCATCGATAGCGACCGCAGTTTTGTCCACAGCGGCTGTGGAGAGCAGTTAATCCATTTTTCAGTCAGTGCAATGCATGCACAATTTCGGAAACACGGCGGAAATTGTCGAGGGCGATGACTGATTCTACTGCGGCCTGTACACTGGCATAAAAGCTGTGGCTACATGGCAATGAATGAACGATCTGTTGCCGACCGGCTCACTGGCAAAAAAAATAATCAGGATGCGTGCACGGTAGTCAAAGGCATGCCTACTTGGATGAAGATGCGGGTCTTCATCCAAGTACGGCCAAATAGGCCACACTGCAAAGGAAGTCTTAAGGCCCTCGCCGCTGTGATCAATAATCAGTCACAAGATGACGAGCACTGCGGCTTCTGATTTTGCACTGAACTGAAATGATTTTGTAAGAAATAGAAACAAGGGGAAGTGACGCCAATGCTGAGAAGTGCAGACGCGCTCGCGTTGCGCTCTGTAATTTTCGTGTGCTTAGTGGGGAAATTTCCTCGCTACGAAGGAGAGAGGAATGCGAGACGGAACCCAGGGATACCATTTTCGGGGACCTTGGACCATTTTTGGCATCGATGTCATCTCAAGAAGATATGCACGCTGTGCAAAGCCTACCAAAGAGTGGGGTAGTGGCCACAGCTGCACTGGCGGTGCCAATGAAGAAGACAATCCACATGGTGACCAGAACACCTGCACCAGGCGCAAACAACAGCACCGCACGAGCCGCAACAAGTCGCAACAAGCCGCAAGAATCCCACAGATGACGGAACGGATTTTCTGGAAAAGCAGCTGGCGCATGAACGCACTAATATACGCAGCCATGGAACCAGTGCTGCCTGAGACTTGCGTAACTACACACAGGCAAGGTGAAGATGCTTATCGCAACAGTGTTGGTTACGATAGCAGTAAATGCCGTGTGCTACGATTTGCGAGGAGGCTTGCTGGTACCGGAAGAAGAAACTGAGTGCACGCTGGCATTTACACAACACGGTTGAGTGAGTACTGCGGGGAAGCTGCCACGGTGGGTGCCTACTGCTCTCAATTGTGCGCGCCTCGCTCCTTTTCTTGGTTACACGGGATCTACCACCATGAAAACATGTGATACCATCGCAGTTTGGCGATGTGTGGACTTTGGTGCCGAAGGATGGTTTTCTGGGGACGCATTAGCCCGTAAAAAAGAAACGTAACTGTATTGGGTCAATTATTGTGCTCTTAATCATGAATGCTGGAGCCGGGAAATCGCATGAAACAAGATTGTGCCGATGACGTTCCACTGTACCACTCATAAGAAATTTAGCAGGTGAAAATTTGTTGCACTTGGGAAGACAACCACCTTTGGTCTTCCCAGGTGGTTTACCTTCCTGAGGACTGACTGAGCCCACTACTATTTAGCTTTGGTGATCTGAAGAGAAGTGGGATATTGAGCATGACATAGCCTTCGTAATATTTCTTTGAAAGTGCTTGTGAAGAAACAGTCTGCCTCCGTTTCTGCTATTTACACGAACATTTCCCAATAAATCTGGAGAGATTAAAAGACATCAACACAGAGAAATATTTTCGCGTTAAAATCTATATTCCACAGGACACAAGAGAGTTTGAATGGCTTCCTCAGATGCAAGTTCAAGGATGAATAGCTAACAGAGCTCAAAAGTCAACAAAGGGTGCTCTGTGCACTCCTTGTCAGCACAGATTGTCCTTGCCCAAATAAAAATAATAAAATAAGTTTAACAATGCACTCCTCGGGCTAGCAACTCAAATCATGTCGTGTTTGTTCCTCATTAGGAAAACATCTTACTCGACTCTGGGCTGATCGGTGCAGTTGCTGCATGAGATACCACAACATTTGGCTGTCAATGGCTTCGTGCCCTTCACGTTTCCTCTCCTCTTCTCGCTCTTTCATGTTCTTGCACACCCTCTGCAAGTGAAGAAGGACAAAACACATACTCAACTTGCAACCAAGCTATTTATTTCTTTCATTTCACAGAACATCATTCAGCCCTGACAAAACTGTCAGAGCACAACACATACAACCACAATTCCTAGTAGCTCTAAAGTATTGTAAAGTAATTTACAATCAATCAATCTACACAATTCAATCGCAATGCCAGAATAGGAAAAAAAAAGCCTTTGGATTTCGATCACCACATTAAATATTTTTTAAGTTCTTTTCGTATAGGCACAAGCATGACATGCTTTGGCAAAAAGAATTATCAAAGTATGATTAATTTCATTTATCAAATGAGTTATGTAGAGATCCATGAGCTGAAGAAAGTTTCATAAAAGAAATAGCTGGAGGATTTTTCTTCTTTCCTTTTCTTTAGCTGCCTTCTTTCTAAGGAACACGTACTTTGCAGCTTTCACAATTAACAATGCCTTCAAGCATGGACAAGCAATGACGACATACACTGCTGAAAGTGCATAAAGGCCATGTACATATGCTTACGCAAATATGACGTTTCACGTGTGCTTCACTTGTTTGACGGCATACTAGCCTACGGAATCCTGCACATTGCTTCTATGTTTGCAATGCCTCAGCTGCTTTCGACTCCTTAGACAATGTGGAGAAGTGCGTGCATCGCAGGCAGCGAAATTGCCCAAGCAGAAAGAAATGCAGGACTATTTCATGCGAAACTAAGCTATTTTCATCAATAAAGTGATTTTATAAATGGTATGTGCTTTTATGACATCCAATTATTCAGCAGGCTTATATCAAATTATGCTCTATACCGAGCTGATAGGCGTTCTTTTGCGAGTTCGATATAGCCGGGTTCGACTGTACATGTAAAACGCAAAAACGTTTTTCTGAGATAACCCATGAACAGATTTTAATGAAATTTGTTGCATTTGAGAAAGAAAGTTAAATTCTAGTGACTGTTGGAAGCGGAATTTCGATTTAGGGCTTTAATTTTATTAAAAAGATTTTCAAATATTCGCCCGTTTGAAAAAAATAGAAGCACGAAGTTTACAAATTCATAGCTCTGCATCAAGAGCAGATATCGCGGTTCTGTAAACGGCATCCATTACGCCATTTAAAGCGGACAAACTCTATATGTCATTTTACATATTACGTGAATTTGTTATGTTGGTTACAAGGGTTCTGCAAAAACTGTATTTGCATATAATTTTTTTTATATTCATGTGTAACATATCAATTCTGTCCGCTTTAGATGTATTAGATGCGATTTACAGAATTGTATTATCATTTTTCTTTGTTGAGCTACAGAGTTGTAGACTTGATAGTTTCGTTTCTTGAAAATTTTCGATCTTTGCCAATTTTTAACAAAAAATTGACAACCTAACTCAAAAATTCAAAACCAACAGTCACTAGACTAAGTTTTTCTTTTACATGCAACAAACCTCGTCAAATTTGGTGGAATGGTTGCAGAGAAAAACGAATTCTTGTTTTACATGTATTTAGATAAGAACACCCGAGCTAAAGCTTCCTATTAAGTGGAGTTATACGCCTGCTGCGGGACATAGAGTTTATCTGCTCACAAAACGGAAGTGCTGATCAGACACCAATAAACTCTGACATGCCGATGAGTAGGACGGTCGAGGAAAGTGACGCACACAGTGTGCTTGTCAAAATAGGTGCGCGCTTTAACGTGATGCTTGTGATAATGGCAGACGGCCGAAAGCGGCTGTGAAGATAAGCTTGGGCATGATCGGAAATCGCTGCGCGCAGTTGCCCTAGGCTGCGCCGACTTTGCGTGGCTGGCCCGTTCGTTCTTTATTCTATGGTGAAACTACGATGTGGATGAAGCGGCCAGCGACCTGAACGGCAGGTCTGGAGGTTCCGATGCAGAGTTTAGTTACGGTTTGCAAATGGTATACATGTTGTACAGTCTAGCCCGGTTATAACGAAGCCACTTATAGCGAAATAACGGTTATAATGAAGGGATTTCAATTTCCCATTCCCATTTTTGCATTTTCAATACATTTTGGGTCCGGTTTTAACAAAGTAAATAAGAGCGCATCAGCGGATATAACGAACAGATTTAATACCAACCGATAAATAATCTGTCAATCAACACATTTTTGCGTTCTTGAGGTGATTTTTTCCGCGAAAGTAAGAGCAAAATTCGGCTGACGGCGTCCTTTCATGGCGTCGTCTGCTCTCCCACGGAGCGAAAGGTTGCTTCACTGCATCGCATGGCACGCCAGTCTCGTGTTGCGCTGTCCATGAACGGCGTCACGGCGTAGAGCGGTAGAGCACGCCGTGCAGGGGAAAAATGTAAAAAAAAAGAGACTATATATATATATTTTTTGGTGACGTCGCGAAGAGCGGCCGTCTTGGCCAATTGCGGTTCTCTATTTCTCCCGGGCAGTCGGCGCCACAGCTGGACTGCAGTCTGCTGGAGGTGTGGCAGCGCGCGCTTTGTTTTATGTCAGTGCCGCGGTGCACAAGGCAGGGAGAAAGCGCGGCAGCATTGTGCATGTTGGAAGCGCGGCTCATTTTCATCATTTTCGCGGATCGTTCTATGCTGTTTATTAAGACAGAGTTATTCGACTTGATCTAGCTGGTGAACGGACAACTGAGCGCAGTGTCGCACTGTTCCAGGTTGGGAGCAAGGCGAACGCTACCGACATTGCGTTTGACGCCATTGTCACTTGTTTTCTGCACGCATTGACGCCATTACAGTTTTCTGTCTTGTTCCGCTTCTTTTTATATTTCGTGACCGCTTCGCCTCAGCGGACCTACTTAGCTGTCCCCTTTCTCGGCACTGACTTCATTTCTCTGCAATGTCGAGCCTCGCGAGCCCCAGCACTTCGACAGTATGCCCATGTTTGCATTTTTTTTTTCATAGTCCACATATTACGAAATAGCGGATATAACGAAGTGATTTCCGATTCCCGCCGACTTCATTATAACCGGGCTAGACTGTATTTCACTGCAAAGATAAGTCATCTTATGCATGTTCTAAATAATTACCATCTTACTTTTCAATTTTTGCTGTTTCAAAAATGCCTCCATGAAATTTACCCTGCATAATGAACGTACCCCACCCCCCCAACTTCGCTTCGGTATACAGTTAAACCTCCATATAAGGAATTTCAATATACGAAATTCTCAATATAACGAATTATTAAACTTTTCACAACCTCTTGTCCAAAAAAAAAAAAAAAACACCATGTATTTAGAACCTTAATATAACTAAGTATGTTTGTATGTAATTTCAATATAACGAAATTTCACTGCTGCCGCAAAAGAATGCCGAGACAATAAATGGAAACTTCCGTGGACACAGATGGTCAAATGATTGAATCTGCTTGCAAACGCAACTTTCAAATTGCATGCCTTGCGACAAGTGACCCCCGAAGTGGAGCAGCATCATGTTCCGTACAGCACAAGTGCGATAAGATCTGATAGCACCCTGCGTAATGTGTGCTTTAGGTGCGAGTGAAAATGTGTGAGGGTGAGACAAGAGAGATACTTTCCCAAGCAAGCAAAGGAGAGGGAAGAGAGCTCGCGTAATGCCATCAAGCGCGTGCGAGGGGGCAGGGCGGGGGGGGGGGGGGGGGGGGGGTAAGTTGGCGCGCATCTCTTCTCCGCCGTGGCTACGCATGACTGCGCATGGCTGAGTGCACAGCCACGCAAGCTGTTTTACCACGAATGTTATATTGGAGGTTGCATAATTTTGAGTTTCGGTCACCCACTGGAGCGAGAGGTAGATAAAGCATTCGCTCCCCGCTGCCAGCACTTTTCCCAATAGCATCGTTCCAGTGCGGGCGACACTGGGAAAGCGTGGCTGGCTTCGCTTAATTCGTAGCATGGAGAAGATGTAGTCGACATACATGGCATGAAACCGTATCATTTATCGCAGACTTCCAAATTTATCAAATTGCATTGTTTTCTCATTTAATTTTGCCTTGTTCGATTGCCCGGTAATTCGGAAAATCCTGCGGCCCCTTTCCATGAAAGAACAAATCTATCAGCGACTGTACTTATCTGCATAAAAGGTCGAATTTCAATACGACGAAACTTCGATATAACCTATTTTACCTACTTTGTTATATCAAAGTTTAGCTGTATTGGGAAAAAAAGTGTTCATTACGCGGATATATAAGGTACTGTTCTCTTCCCTTGGCACCTATCTTGCTACTCAAGCTGGTTATCTGCTTTGTCACCTGGCCAACTCAACTCTGTCACTCCTCTAAATCTCAACTAGAATATCGACCAACTTTAATCTTTACTCTTTAATCCACACTGCCTCTTCCTGGCCGTTAATGTTACACTTGCTATTTTCTATTCCAATGCTCATCGCACAGTCCTTAGCTTCTTCACAAGCTTGGCTCTCCTTCAAGTTTATGCCTCACTGCTCATTATTTCGTTATGGTGCACAAGAGGTGAAAAAAAGTGTGAAGAAACAACAGGACAGGAAAGAGCATTCTGTTCTGTCCTGTTGTTTCTCGACATCCTTTCACTTCTTTTGCACCATAAGAAAACCCAACTACCCCAGCAACGAGTACCGATAGTTAGCATTGGTTGAATGCGTCACCAGGGGAACCATACTGCTATGTAGTGGTGATAGTATGCAGGCAGGTAGCGAAGAACACTTTTGATAAACTGTAAACAATTTACCTGGTGAACTAATGCGCCCCCCAAAGAAAGCAAAGAATAAACAACTCGGTGGTGGCAATAGCAGCAGGCGCCATATACAGTCATCGAACCAAATGCTCCCATCTGGCCGCTCTAATACATGCATAATATAATTTCCAATGCACTCTCGATGGCAAGCACAATTCTAGGGCATGCCGCAATCATCTATTACGTGCCTACAAACTGATACAATGGGCCTGTCTTCCAGGAAAGAATGACTGCAAGACTGATCCGTTCACCGATACCGAAGGTGTGTTCTTCGAGTGATAAAAGGCGTGTGATGACAAAGTCGTACAACGAAGGCAAACGATCGAGACTGTATGAAAATCATGTGGCATTACAGACTCGCGTGCTCACCGTCTTCAGGTCTGACATGTCTGGAGGGTCCTCACAAGAAGGCACCCATATTTTGACATCTTCGTCAAGCCCGCTTGTGGCAAGTATAGGGCAGCTGGGATGAGGCTCCAAGCAGTTCACCTATGAGGACAATAGGGAAAAAAAAAATAATCATAAATAAATTCTGCAGTTTTATGTGCTAAATGATCCAGTTATGAGGCAGACCATAGTTGGAGTACTGGGATTACTTTCGACCACCTGGGGTTCCTTAACGTGCGCCTAAATGTAAGTACCCGAGGGCTCTTGCACTGCGCCCCCATCAAAATGTGGCGGCTGCGGCTGGGATCAAACCAGCACCCCTGTGCTCAGAAGCGCAACACCATAGACACTGTGCTATTGTGCAGGGTTGTGGGCAAGGCGGTCAGCTTAGGTAGGCTTTGCAACATCGCCACTGTCAAGCAACTGCTCGTCCATTGACACGGTCAAGACATGGAAATGGGTATTGACGTGAGGGAACGTGTTGGGAAGAGCTATTGGCATGTTTAAAAAAATGACAAGACTGAGCAGGGGGCGACATTATCCTGAACACTGAAGGGACAGCAAAACAAATAATAGCTTGAGATAAAGTTATAGACTAGTTATAGATCTCAAGATGTTTGAAGTGTAACACTGACCAATAACACAGCTTTCAGAAGTGAGAAAGTGACACAATGGTGCAACGAGACTGATGCAGCCATTCGGAAACTGCAGCATACCAGCTCTCATGACTTAACACGTCTTCTTTATAACCGTGACACAGATACGACAGCCGATATATGCGACCACTGCAAACAGATTTCAGAAGGTACAAGAAAAGTCACTTTCAACCATGCTAGAGTAACAATGCTTTCAAGGCATGTCTCCAGCGTGCTCCAGGGCGAGGCAGTACAGTGTACGGCAGCAGTGGCCTCTGAGATGGCATGGGTGTGCACGCTGGTACTTTCTCGGAGGCCATGGCAATGGCACTCTTTGTGCAGTTCTCGAACCACTATGCCTATTACGGCAATTTAGACCAATTTGGACCAACCGCTGCTCAAGTGTTGTTATATTATCATAGCTGTCGATATTCATGTGGAACCATTCGATGTGAATATTGAAGTGGTGCCGACAGCAGCTTCAGTGTTGGTAATTTTTCCACATGCTGAAAGTGGTGTTCACATGTAATTAACTACTACTGATACAATGAGCACCTTTCGTGGAACTATCAAGTTCGTTATAAATGGGTTTAACTGTTGAAGAAAGGCACCCTCTGTGTAGCTCTTGGATTTGATGTGGGCAGTCTCGCTCTATGACTACCTTAGCAGCCAAGAGTGCAAAGCACATTAATCCAAAAGAGCAACTTTTTCACGCAATAGCATGAATGTTAGCACCATTGACACGTCCGCTTTATATCCTCTGCACTACCTGTGCACAGATAAAACATCAGAAGCACAGCATATCAGGAAATTCGGTGACAACAACGTAAGTCAACCTTCAGTAGCCCAGTATTGAAAAAGAATTTCTTCGTATGAATCAATGTGCTCTGCAATATTGACTATCCCACAAATTTTTTTTCTTTTTGTGGTTCTTGCCTGCTAAGCCCAATCGATCTTGGTTGTTACTCTGCCAATGTTGCCACACGTTTCATTTGCCAGTCTTCAATAACACCTGCACAAATACCCAATGCAAGCCCAAGTAAAGTTTCAACAGGTAGTCAGTGTTCGTGTAACACTCTTGTCTCATCTTGTTTCCTTCTTTGCACAGAGTAGAGTAGCAAACCCCACAACCCATGCCTACCCCTCCCGCCCTACTGCTCATGCTCTTGTACCAGACAGACAGTCAAAGTGTGCGTCTTTCCACACAAAACTGCTAACTGCAGTGTCCTTGAATGTACTCACCACGCCTTCCTCATCTCCATGCATGGAGTGAATAATGTGCTCACTCTCCTTGTCCCAAAGGTAGATGTAGCCGCAGTCACTACCGCTGACGACATATTCGCTCCGGAGACCCATGTAGTTGACACCTTTCACTGTGGGTGAGAAGCATCAGCGCTATTGACATATTTTTGAAGTTGTAGAAACTCTACCACATGCTTCTTGCATGTAAAAAAAGGTGCACAAAACGCAAGCACGGCAAGAGGATTTAGGTATACCAAGACGCTTGGGTGTGCTAATTCTAAAACTCCCTAACAGGCAAAAAAGAAGCAAGCAAAACTCACCTGTCTGGCTGTTTCTGTGGCCTTTGTATCTGTGCACAAACTCAGCTCCATCAGAATGTTTAGAGTTGAAAATGTAAATGTCCTCATCATTGTATGAAGCCAGTATCTCTGCGAAAAAATAAATATAAAGGAGTGTGAGTAAACAAAGTGCATTCCAATGTATGCCAAAGTATGCATGTGTAAAAAGAAGCCTTCACATATGTATGCAAATCCGAGCAACCCATAATCAAAAACAGCGAAGGTGTATAAGACACACCCTTCATAGCTTGTTGGGGTCTGGTTTGTCATTGCCCGAAATATACCCAAAATATGTATACCCAAGACCCAAGGGTATACATACAGCATAGACCGCTTATAATGTGGCAGTTGTGAATACAGTCAACACCCTATTTTCAAACATGCCCAATGCCTAAATGATCAATTCAGGGATTTTTTGTTCAGAATGTAGAGAAACCTTGCCTTTTCATGCTGCTTTATGCAGTACTACATTCTGGGCAGTGCATAATCCTTAGGTGTACATTACACTGCACATCTGTGTTTGCACTCCATTACCTAATCTGTCAGGTAAGAAGCTGACCTACATTGATGATATTGGACAATGTTTTTAACAGCCCGATCGACTAATGGGATGACCCATATGCGACATTACGGCTTCTGCTGAGATACGGCTGAGCACACGGTAACAAGTTTGATACCTGCCTGTGGTGGTGGCCCTACTCTGATGGTGGCGGAATGCAAGAAATGTTTGCGTATGTACATCGAGCTGCATGTTAAAAGCCTCGAATGGTTAAAATTAATCCAGAGTTTGAAGAAAAATAAAAGAGATGCTGAAGAAGGTAAAGAAATTGATAAAACCTAAGGTTACCGCCCCCATATGGAAGCCTTGTTCACAATCTGTTCATAATCATGAGGGGCTGAAACATCAAATTTTGAGTAACATTTTGATCTGGGTCGGCATCTGCGTTTTTCATGGTTCTTCCTGACCAGATGAGATTTCACTGGACTCTCAACTTTATAATTCAGAGCACTCCAACAATGGTGCATCTCACAGCCTGTGTGTTACAATGGGATATTTATTCTGACGTGTGTTATCAATTAGCACAGTTATCCTGATCTATGCAAATTTAGCCACGTGATGTGGCGTGTCTTGGTCATGTACGTCACATGGTAGGTGCAAGAGGTCTGATGTAAGAGAAAGCTATATGGACATCACAGTATTCTGCCCATTTTAAGCTGGCAATAATGCTACACAAGCAAAACACATGCAAGACATGTTGCAACTATCCAGATAATGAAAAAAAAAAAGAAACAGCAGAGACACACCAGCAATTAATTTGCTCAAAACCATGCACCATTAGCTGGAATTGCCGCCTTACTTTCACCTTCTGAGACAATGAGAGAGCCCCTTTGAAATAAATTACTTGTGGCAGTCTGTTGTTAAGCAAGTACTGTAAACTGTTCCAATGTGCCCATTAATAAATTTATGCCGCATGCATAGCAAGAAATAACTGTTGCAAAGTAAGAAGAAAGAGAAAAAGTGGATCCGTACCTGAGCCATCATAGTTGTACACTAAACAAGAAACACTGGCTCGCACTTCACAGTTCAGCTGCAAGAAACAGAAATATTGTGGTAAAGAGAATTCAATAATGCACACATACAAAAAAAGGTATCATTTCATAAAACATTGACAAATTTCTAAAGGGAAAAAAAGAAAGAAAAAGAAAAAGCACAGAACACTATTCCTATGTTTTAAGCGATTTCATAGGATGGTCACTGAACATTTTTTTGGGGGGGGGGGGTGGCGGTGGAGGGGGGCTGCTGCTCACCATCACAGCACCGCAAGGGCTGTCATGCTGAAATGAGTTGCAAATGGGAACAGAGTGGAACATCACTTGCAGCATAACTGGGCATTAAACACACTCTATTTCTCAAAGCATATGTGACTGAACCATACCAGCATCACAAACAGACTGGCGAATGCAGAAAGAGAACTACGGTTGAACCCACTTATAACGATATTCAAGTGCTACGAAAATTCTATCGTTAGAACCAATATTTCTTATAACTGGATCGCATGAAAAAAAAAATCTGCAACATGGGGGTTGGTGTAGTTGTTCAGAGAAAACTATAATGGCAGGGACGCCAGCGCTCCCCACCACCTTCCTCCATCCAGCTTCTGATTGTGTTGACTCGTTTAACTGTCTAACTCTGCATCCTGTGCGCTCTGATTGCGTGTTGTTAACAAGCTGTGGCTGTCGGCGTTCAAGAATGGCACTGCTATTACAACTGCAAAGAGGGGTCACGAACGGCAAGCGACATACAAGCTCCACCAAGGCATCGCTTTGGTTGCCTTATAAAGGCGCCTTTTAAAAAATGCGGGAAGGTTGCCACGGCAGCATCTCAGCTGGAGAAATCCAGAAGAAATGCTGGGACGTAATCGCCACAAGCAATTTGCCACATAGTTCTCACTGGCTTGAATGAGCAAACTGCATGTCCGTCAGCCTTGCTTGCTTTACGTGAAGCTTGCCGACATCCTTCCACAAGGCATCCGGGTGCTCCATGTAATGAAGCGGAAGGTCCGTCACGAAAACAAGCCCACGAGGGACTGAATCATCAACAGGACCTCTCGCAGGGACAACATTGAGGCAGCCTGCCCTACCGCAACAGCGCTGCGGTCGTGGCTGTCACTGTCACTATCCGATGCAAGCACGTTCGTGACGATCACCTTGTCGGTTAGAAGCACTTTGTTTCCAAATCTATAGCAGTGCGCTTTTTTTCACCGGCAATGCACGACGTTGCCAATGATCAGCCAGCAGATCAGCCATCTTCCATTTCGGCAGCGAGTAAAAACGAGGCTGAGAAACAACGTGGCCCGGAACAATTTCGACGCAACGAACAAAGACAAGCACGCGCGACTTAATCTGTTAGCGGAACTCTGCAGAATGAGGGCCACAGAATAATGAACCAACTGTGAGGGCTCAGCGAGCAATTTGGAAACAGCACCATGCAGCGCCAGCAGCATTGTCAGCACAGTTGGCGCAGCACATTCATGTTTCGGAGGGTGGCGCGGCGCAGAGCTATGGGTGCAGCCCATTCGTGTTTAGAGGGGTGGAATGGCGATGGGAGAGACGTGTGCGAGGCTGGCATCCATCTCTCGTGAAGAGAAGCACGCAACAGCAGTTGGGGTGGTGGGTGATCGTGCAGCGGCTTGCATTTAACTTTTTCTTTTTGCTTTTCAAGGATTTCGCATTCCGTTATCTTCTGGCACGGGCACCCAATAGCCAGACTTCATCGTTATAACTGATAATGCGGCATGGGGACATTGTAGTAAGCGGGTTATTTCCCCATACAAAACAATGTTGACGGTGCAGCACTTTTTCACTGTTATAACCGATATATTGTTATAACCGATATATTGTTAAAACCGGTTTGTGACGTTCGAATGCATCTTCTATAATGTCTTTTCATGTAAAATGACGGGATGGTGGGGGAAAGTTGGAGTAGACTTGTGGTTGGCTTAGATAGCACAACAAGACAAGAACAAAGGCAAAGTGATCTGACTGTACAGCTCATGTCCTATTGGCTCATTCTTGCCTTTGCCCTCATCTTGCCATGCTAATACTTAAAGAAGCTGCTTTCTCTTATTTGCACTTCAATGCAGCATGACAGTGCATGGAGCCAATTTATAATGAGAATGAAACAACTTTCCAGTGGAATGCAGCATTGTAAATGTCCCTGGTGTAAACAAAGTTTCCCTAGTCTGTGCAATGTCTGGCCACTGGGCCTAACATCTTTCTCCTGCTAATGCTATGTCCAAATTCAAGGTGGAGCAGGTCAGAGAGAGGCAGAAAGACTTTAATGCAAAGACGAGAGAGAGGAACGGTTCAAGTAAAAAGCCTGTGGCCTTTCACCCACCTTTTGGGAAAGGGAATTAGGAGGAAAACCGACAGGAGGAGTATAGGAGGCAGCGTAAGCCAAGGAGATTGAAATCATTCTATAATGCAGGGTTTCACATGCACTGTTGACATCTGAACAGAATATTGTGCACACACTCTAGAATGATGTCAGCTCATTAGAAGCGGTGTTCCACTCCCCAGCCAGCCGACCTACAGTCAACACTGACTACCTGATCCCCATAACTTTGCCTGTGTTGCCACAAAGTGAAATAGACAAGCTTCGCATAAGAGCCCTCACTAAGTTAGTGCCATGCTCTCAATGCAGTCCGTTATGAACATCTGTACGTAACCATATTGCAACAGGTGGCATGTTAGATTACGTCTTTTGAATGTGAAATGCATTATCAGCATTTGTTTCAAGCAGATGTCACCACACTGAATCACAGGACTGAGAGAAAGTGCATTAGCGAGCTTTCCAAATGCTGCATGAGTACCATACTTTGTTGTGTAAGGCCCATCACCCCATCTTGAAACTAAAAATGTTGAATTTTTTACCAAACAGCTCTCCACAAACCTCCAGCAGCTTAACCTGGGCAATTGCAAGAGTAGAAGATGCTAAAAATACTGAATAAAAGATTACCTGTAGGGAATGAGAGGTTTCAGATTCTGGCATAGGATCAACCGCACAGTATGAACTGCAGAGTAGTAAACCTGACTTATGAAGGATGTGCATGCTATCCATCACCAGTAAAATGTTACGTGAATAAAGCACTGATGACATGGAAGACTATACACAATGTATTTACACAGTAGATTGAAACGCTGGCCAGTTTAGCTAACCGCTTGCACACGAGTCTCTTCATCGTCAGGACAACTGTGTTCCAACCTTTTCAATGAATGTGCTTACCAATATCATTTAAAGATAAAATTCAGGTTTTATAGGAGTAAATATATAACGAAAAACAAAAAGGTGTTCTTTTCTTTGATGAATTTGCCGAGTTCGACGATCCGATATTTTTTTTTCTTTTGCAGGCTTCCACAGCTCTGTTCTTAAAAATTCATTAGTGGCCGTATAGTAGGAATTCTAGGGTTTTACATGCCAAAACCACGATTTCGTCATGAGGCAAGCTGTAATGTGGGACTCTCGATTAATTCTGACCACCAGGGGATCTTTAACGTGCTCCCAATGTACAGGACATGGGCGTCTTTGCATTTCGCTCCCATCGAAATGCGGCCGCCGTGGCTGGGATTTGATCCCGCGACCTTGTGCTTAGCAGCACAACACCATAGCCACTAAGCCACCACAGCGGGTGCTGTATACTAGGGACCAATGTGGAAGAAAACACTAGATTCCCATTTAGGGCATCAAACGTCCATCTGCTGCATTGCAATCTAGAGGCCGATTAGCAAGCATTAGCAAGTGGATTCCAAAGCCACGCCTTTACAGTGATCGTTGCTCTAGCACAAATTAACTGTTCCCTTTAAGACTGGCACATGCATGAATTGTGCTAGACGGCCAGAAGATATTAAAAATGTAATTTATACTTTGCTTATAACTGCACTTAATCCAATGAGGTCCAAACCACAATGGTGAATTAACTTCACATTGCTAGGATGTCTTCCGCGAGAACAGAAAGCAGTGTCTTAGCAGACAGCAATGTCTTAGCAAGACATTGTCCTAGGTATGACATGAAAACAACCTTTGAATAATTAGCGCTCACACTTTAAACGCTCGTGAACCAAAAAAGCTCTGTGACAGATGCCTCCTTGTATACGACTACCACTATGACTGTAACTAATGTTTCTTTCTATTCTAATATTATTATTACTGGCACCTTATACTAATTTTTGTAGGTAAAAGCCAATATGCAAGCCAGCATGTTCAATGTGTGACATGGAGTATTTCAGCATTGTGTCACCAAACACACCACATCATACTGCCCTATTTGTTCTCTCAGGCAGTGAAATTGCAAGTCAGGTGTAGAAGCAGCATTATGACAAATTACACTCGAATCTTGTTAATTCGAACACATTTAATTTGAACTTTCGGTTTATTCGAACTGACCCTGTGGTCAAAGCTGTGTGTATTCCAGTGGGTGAAAACACCTGGTAATTCGAACGCACAAGCATTTGCAACGGTTAATTCGAACATACTGTGCTCCGACAATGCTCCCCACAGCGCACCAAATCACGCGGTGGAACCTCCGACTAGCATTCCTCTGACCCCGCCACAGATGAAAATTTTAGGAGAGACTTTTCAACGCCGCATGCAGAAAAAAAAAAAAAAAGGGCCGTGATGGAAATTTATGCACAGGAATGTGCAGGTGCGCAACACCGATTACTTCTGTTCATGACAGGTTAATGACTTATATTAGTGTTGCGGCACCGCCATGTCACTCATAGATGCTACCCCATAGATGTACTCCATAGATGGACCCCCAATGTATAAGAACGTCTGAAAT
The DNA here is from genome assembly GCF_023375885.2 of Dermacentor andersoni. Taxonomy (NCBI): domain Eukaryota; kingdom Metazoa; phylum Arthropoda; class Arachnida; order Ixodida; family Ixodidae; genus Dermacentor; species Dermacentor andersoni. The sequence goes on from NC_092818.1 coordinate 87,395,002, forward strand.
TTCGGATGCAAGAAACCTTCGCCCTCCGACTTTTCAGACTTTTTGCCATGACCACAGGTCCGAAATGGCATTAATCGAAGCCACCACCACCATTTTGATTATACTATTAATAACTGACAGCAATTTGTAAATACGTGCGAATAAATCTTGAACTTCCCACATATGTGTTAGCTCAGTGCACAAGTGCCACTGCAGGTAAGTCCTCCATTCAATTAGCTTGCTTTAATTTGAAGTTCCTTTTTTTCGAACAAATTTTTTCACCCCTTCAAGTGCGAATTATTGAGATTCGACTGTATTTAAATCGCACCCAGGTTAACCTCAGTGATTTTTACCACAGGCAATTAACGGTCACCTTCCTGTGCAGTAAAAATACTGTCCTGAAGGTTCAATGGGTACACTCCCCTAACGGCAGTTCAGAAAGCAATAATATTTCTGCATTGTCAGTTTTCCATTGACAGATCACAACGTTCATCAGCAAACTGTAAGCGGATGTCTAAAAGCCACTGACCAAATGATGTGGACAAAATTTCTTCATTGGATTAGAATCTTCTCTTGTGAGCCTCCGATCATAAACTCTGAAAAATAAAATGCCATGATGCATCACCAAGTTTCAAACTCTTGGAAAGCATGGGCTTTCATTATCAGCGTGGATAAAACACAAAATCAGGGAAACGAGAAGCAGTGTTGACTCAGCTGTTGAAATGAACACTGCATCCATACCTGACATAGTGGTCTCGACCTCCAACGGCATACTCGTTTGGGTTGGCTGGGTTAATAAATATTGTGTAAAGGGGAACCTTCTTGTCATTTTCCTTTACTAAGACTAGTCTGAAAAACAGAGGAAGAAGTAGCGATTAGTTAATGAATACTTATTGCTAAACATAATGCAACACCACAATTTTAAAGGTTTAACCCTTTCTGGTTCATTTTTTTTTTTTTTTAAGTTGGATCGTGTTATAACGCAGCTGCATCCAACATGAAAATATTTTGTTATATCCGATCATCGTAATAAGCATATATTCGTTACACATTGATATCAGCAAACACATTTAGATTTGTTTCATTACAGTCAATCCCAGATATATCAAACTTTGATATATCGAATTATTGTCTATATAAAACAGTTGTAAAATCCCGTTGAAAATCCCATGAAAAAAAAAAAAAAATACAATGTCCTACGCCTACATCGCACTCCCACTCACCGCCACATTCGACATATTAAACGCTGTGCCGCATCGCGCCTCTGGAATTGCGCTTCTCCTAACGGAGACACAATCACTTCTTGCGACTTCAGAAATACTTAATGCCAACAAATTTGAAACGGCCCTGTTTTGGCAGATGCTGTCAAACAGGAGATGGAATCTGAAGGACATTACATGCCACAGGGAAAAAATTAGCAGGCTGCTCTCAGTTTCGCTTGACGCACCATGAATAATTTGTGCAAACTGCAGACGTTCATTATTGGCAAGAGCAGATCGCCACTCTGCTTCGAGGAAGCGAATGGCCTCCTGGTCCGATATGCATTCCACAAGAAAACGAGGACGACACTCCATTTTTTCCCTGACTGGCAGTGGGCATGACGTGCTGAACTAAAAATACTACGCTACTGGGTTTGTCTTTTTGTAGACAAAGGCTTTCTGCAAATGGAACTTCAGGATTCTGCGAGTGGCCAAAACAAATCCAACCCCAACCTCTACTTGGACGGATCTTTACATTACAGCTTTAGTTTAACAAAACCACTGCACACGATATCCACACTTTGCGGATAGATGCCCCTTCCACAGCAGCAGCGGCACAAAAGACTCATCGCTTCACAAATTCACGCGTTTCATTCATGCTCGCACGGTTACACGTCAGTGTGAACGGACTCAGATGTTCTGCAAGCTCAAATCCACTTTCAACACTACAAACGTTTGTGTACGTGTGGCAGTCACTGACACAGGGGCCAGAGGGGAAGTGCAGAAAACAAGGGGGCATTCAGGCCGCGAGGTGCCAAAGCACTGAGCAGCTCGCAAGAAGCTACACGGCGACTTTTTAGGGTGGTCAAGGAGCACGATCAACTGGTTCCCACAGGAAGTCAGTTCCGAAACCAGACAAGAGTCCCCCTGGCTTGTTGCCCACGTATGACTATCGGCTGGGCACATTTACACTCGATTCGCTGCGCAAGTGTACTGATAGCGCCACAGTGCGTATCCATACAGGCCAGTTTGCTTCTGCAGTGCGTCCATTTCTACCTTATCTTGAATAAATGCATGCAACGAGCACTTTAACGTGCACAAGGCGCACCGCAGCCTCGGGTCAGGGCAATGCGGGCTTTGAGGGTTGGCGTTGTGAATACCATTCCACAGCGCGAGCAACTTGCAACATTTGTAAGCAAGAAAGTAACCTTTTAGGCATTCGACACAGCCTTGGATAAGCGAATCAGCAAGTTTCCACTTTTCACAACTTCCGAGAAACTGTCTAAAATGTTCGGAGATCTAAGATGACCTTAAGAAAGGCATATTTTACATTTGAATTATCGATATAATGAACTATTTAGTGATCCTCTTCAAGTTCTATATATACGGGATCACATGCATATCCAATACAATTCAATATATCAGTGTTCATTATATTGATGTTCAATGTATTCTACGTGATTTATGGAGAAAAGGACAACAGACAATAACAGTTATTAAACAAATATAATTAAATATGCAATTAAGAGGTAACCACAAGGGCTTAGAGAAAAATAGGAAAAAATTACAGAGCAGCTTTTTGCGATATGCGAGAGCCATCTGTCACAAATTCAGTATCGTGCGAGGTGATTGTGGAGCGTCTAAATTCTATATTTCAATCGCAAGAGCACTAATTATTCAAAGATTGTTTTCATGCCATACCTAGGGCAATTTACAGACCTTAGGTGGCAGCCTCCAAAGTTGCAACTATGACGCCCAATCTCGGCTTGTGAAAACACACGGCCTCTTTTTTTTAAATCTCGGAACAAAATCTGTAGCACTAAGTTCACATAAATTATACAATTGGAGTTGCCCGCCCTCTGATTACTCAGGTTAGTGTTGACCTTTGTTCTTTTACATGTGCGATATTCCTTGTAAAGGAGTATAATTCCTACCATAGTTACTGGCCCAGGCATGGTTAATTGGCTATTTTCAATGCCAAGCTTGTTGGAAAAGTCACAAAACTAGATAGCAGCAGGACATCAACTCAAGAAGCTTACTTGTCGGGGCTGCTTTTCCGCAGATCAATGCCAAAAACATAAGCGTCTTCACCACAGCTGAGAACCGTGTGGGGTGAGTCGTTTTCAATGGCAAGCTGCAGTAGAGAACATAGATGGCAGTGACTACTTAAACGATTTAATAAACCGGAAACTGAGAACATGCACACAGAGATGACGCACTGAATTCGGTATGCACTTTGCCACTGTGTGCAGGCATTCTTGCTGCATTATCAAGTCCTGCCTTTAAAGGGCCTCTCACCAGGTTTGGGCATTGCAAACTGGCAAGTGTGGAAAGTAGATCATGTGCTGATGATCGTGTAAGCAAAATTTTTCGAAGGGCCGCATGGCGTGAAAGATAAATTTAAAATAAAAGCCTAAAAGCATAAATTTAAAATAAAAGCCTGTGCTCCCTTCCTCCCGAGAAAGCCCCCCCTTTCAGCCAGAGGGTCAGGGTGACATGCACAAATACCTCTACGTACGATCCACTGCCAGTAACATCAATAATTATGACACGTGACTTTGGTAAATAATTCAATGCAATGTAATTCATTGCAATGCAAAAAGAAACAGGTTAACAATAGAGGTGGGATTTGTGGTGTAATCACGACACGATACTTTATCTCATGCATAGGAGAAGGCAGGGAAGAAATGTCACCTGCGGATGCTAGTCGAGGCAGAAGCATCGCATTGGCAGTGAAACTCGCCTCTAGGCAGCATAGCAACGCAACACTTCAATTTCTCCCGTCTTCTCTAATAAAGAACCATTCAGAAAAGTTCTTGCAGTAAAATACTCCCTAGATGACACTCTGCAACTTCCAGCGTACTATAAGCTAAATTTGCAGAGGGGCCTGGTGAGAGGTGTGGGAATCCTCGTGTCCCATGACGGTTGCACATGTGGAAAACATGTTGGGCACAAACACCAGCAGGTTTGGGGAGAGGAGGGAAGCTTTCCTTTCGTGGGCAGAGCGCGGGAATTGCAAGCGCAAGGTCTGCCATGTGAAATTGCTCCGACATTGCCCGAGCCTTTTTCGTCTTTTGAGAGGAGCTTTGGCGATGTAAACTATAGCTGGCTGTCCTGAACTGCGAGCTGCAATCGTAATAAATGCTATAGTAAATATGGTTGTAGACTATTGTTTCCTTGAGCTTGTATCAGACTGTGGTTGATCAGCGGGTGTGTGCCAACCACAATGTGCAGTGGGCCGAGGCGTAGTGCCGTTGGCGCACCCTTATCCCTACGGGGGCTGCTTAAGTGTCCTACAAAAAAACATTTGAGGATGCAGCAAATGTCTTGCATCAATCTGAGTTTTGAGAGGGTTATGTCTAAATTTTCAATGTTCAAGAAACCTGAATACTCTGCCGCCAAAGTATACCACCTCATGGCGAGCTCGTGTGGTAGCTTCAAGACAACATCATATGTCGAATATTTACGTCTTGCCTGGCTTACGCCTCCTCTCACAGTAAGTGGTTTTTTCCGTGGTATTGTAGAAGGGTAATTAATACAGCTAAATATAATGTTTGCCTTTAGTGTCCCTTCAGAGTAGAGCTACAGTCAAACCTCAATATATCAAACATGGATATATCGAATTATTGCGTATATCGAACACTTTCTATATCATCTGGAAAATTGCATGCATTTTTAATTTTTTATTTCGAACGGGGTCAGACGTAAAATGGATATATTGAACTCCGCCACTCCAGACCACATGTACTCTGCTGACAGGCGGTCAGCTTTCCCGCAACACTCTCGAAGATAGCGGTGGCGCAATGGGCGTTCCCGACTGCTGCGAACTGTAGCTGAACACACTGATCACACCGAGGGCGCCATTGGAACGTAGCAGCGTACACATGCAACGGCTTGGCTAGTTCAACGTCAACAACGCATTGCATTTGTCGCACAGACTCCTTCTCGGTGCCACGCTCAGTGCCTGCTGAGCCTGACGAAAACTGGCGGTTTGCATACACAATGACACACGACGGCCCATGCTCACTGGGCTCAATAATAGACGCCTTGGCAGATGCCACTTCATACTCTGTTATTGAAAGCGTTTCAAAATGCTTCGAATGACGGACGTGGAGATCGCAGCAGAAGTAGCAGTCAAACAAAGACGCTGCCAAGGTTGATCCCGCAAGCGCCGATGTTGCCCCGCTCCCGACTTCAACTGGGGCTGTAGCTGCTTTGCCTTTGCCCCTTCTACGCCGCTACTGCGGTGCAATAGAGGGCGCCAGCCCATTGCTTGTGGATCATCTAGACTATGTTGAGGGCTCTGTGTTTAAGCACGGGGCTGTCAACAAAAAGCAGGCTACACTGCTGCAGTATTTACAGCCAAATAAATAAATACTTTTTGTGAAGCTTCAAGTGAGTACAGTCGAACCTACTTATAAATACATTCAAGTGCCATGAAAATTCCGTTGTTATAACCGATAATTGTTATAATCGGGTTGCATGAAAAAAAGAAATCAGAATGGGGGTGGACATAGCTGTTCCGAGAAAATTATAATGGCAGGGAGGCCAGTTCTCCCCACCACTTTCCTCCATCCGGCTTCTGATTGTGTTAACTAGTTTGACTGTTTAACTCTGCTTCATGCGCGCTCCAATCGCGTGTTGTTAACAAGCTGTGGCTGTCGGCGTTCAAGAATGGCACTGCTGTAACTGCAAACAGGGGTCATGGGTCAAGTGACACATAAGCTCCACCGAGGCATCACTTTGATGGCCTCAAAAGGCACCTTTTAAATAATGCAGGAAGGTTGCCGCGGCAGATCGCCACAAGCATCTCGCCCCGTACTTCCTTCTGGCTTGCATGAGAAAACTGCATGTCCGTCAGCCTTGCTTGATTTATGCGAAGCTTGCCAACATCCTTCTCCAAGGCATCCACGTGCTCCACATAGTGAAGCGGAAGGTACCCCTTGCAAAAACAAGCCCGTGAGGGATTGCATAATCTACAAGACCTCCCGCGGGGACGATGTTGAGGCAGCCTGCCCTACATCGCCCTGCTGCATCAGCGCTGCCGTTGTGGCCATCACTGTTGCTATCTGTTGCAAGCACTTTATGGCGATTGCCTCATCAGTTAAGAGCACTTTGTTGCGCTTTCTTTTTACCGGCAACGTTGCGCACTACCGATGAGCAGCGGGTGGATCAGCCACGTTCTGTTTCGGCGGTGAGTCAAACGAGGCTGAGAGACTATGTGGACAGGAACGACTTTGATGCAACGAACAAAGACAAGCACGAGCGACTTAATCCGTTAGCATAATTGCGCAGAATGAGGGCTCAGCCATAGAGGCCTAGCAAGCAATCTGGGAGCACCACCGGCATTTTACACCGGTAGTGTTGTCAGCGCAGTTGTGGCAGTCCATTCATGTTTCGGAGGGGCGGAAGGGCGACGGCAGAGATGCGCGTAAAGCTGGTGTGGATATCTCATGGAGAGAAGCGCGCGGTGGCAGGCAGGCGATTGGGCAGCAGCTTGCATTTCACTTTTTCATTTTTCTTTTCAAGGGTTTCGCATTCCATTACCTTTCGGCACGGACACCTAGCAGCCAGACTCGTTGCCATGCTGCAGTATCGTTACAACCGATAATGCAGCATGGGCACAATGTAGTAAGAGGGTTATCTCTCCATAGAAAACATACAAAAGTTGGCGGTGAAGCAGCTTTTCATTGTTACAACCGATATAGTGTTAAAACCGGTATCGTTGTAAGTGGGTTCGACTGTATTTACTGCGCCACAATTGAGGCACGATTGGGGATCATTATTCGGAGCATGAATTCGGTTCCGCCACGCGCGATTGGCCTAGGCTATTCCGACTTTGCGCGGCGGACGAAGCCGGCGCGGCCTAGGCTAATTGCATACAGCCCAACCAAACGCATGCTCCCCGCTTACGAAGTCAATGGGGTCTAGGCCAAAAGCGCGCGGTGCAACCAAATGTGTGCTTCGAACAACGATCCCCGATAGCACCCTTGGTTCATTGATTGATTTGCAGAAGTTCATGACGCATTTTTTTACATGATTTTATATGCTAAATTCTAGCCATATCAAACTATTTCACGATCACCGCGCTGTTCGATATATTGAGGTTCAACTGTATAAGAATTCCATGACCATCCCTCAGAAATAACATAGACGGAAAGAAGCAGCAGAGGGGCATGGCAGAGGGTAGTAGGAAGCTTATCTTGACAGAGCAGCGGCTAACGCCATTAAAGCTACTTAACTGGCCAGATAAGATAGACTTGCTGTAGAATGTCTTTATTCCTTTTCTTCTTCTTTATATTGCTCAAATACATATAAAATGCAACATTAAAGCATTTCTCTAAAAACTAAGTGTGATATTATAGATCAGAAATATTGTTGAGCAGCTATTTATAGGTAAATGTTAGGTCAAAACTATTGTTTGGCACTTGCTTTCACAAGGTCAATGTGTGCTCTTGAGATCCACCTCTATGGAGATAAAAAATAAGAGTGTGCTTAAACAAAGGACACAATTTTCGCATTGGTGAGAATATGACCACCACATGCGCTAAGAAGAGATCACTGAGGCATTCGGATTTAGTCACAAAACATCTGCTGCTTCTCACAGTCGCCATTTTTATCGAGATTGTACAGCCCCATGACAAGTAGCAACCGCCTTAGGTACAACTGCAATCGGCAATGAGACATGAGGGCAATTGTGCTCGAACATAACAGAAGCTTGATATGCCACATAATTGGTCTAACACAAGGCCAATACTGAAGAGGTTTTTTTATCACAGTGTTTGTACATCATTCTATCTCAAGTGTTTTTTAACTGAGACGTCAGCCATTGCAGATTAAATGGCAAGTAAAGTGACAACAAATTGGGATGCTTTCATGTCCTACCTTTAATTCCACAGGGCCAGATAATTCAACAAGTCCTTTTGGTGCTACCATAAGGGTGATATGAACAGTAGTCGATTGTGACATCAAGTTCCTCTATTTCATTTTGCGGCGGCAAATCATTGTCAAAACGAAAAGGCACCACTGACCACATATAAAGATAAACACAGACAATAACCTGTCTGTGCTTTTATCAAGTCAACAATGCCTTCTTCTTTAAGCTGCAGAATGTAAGAAATTAGGCTGCCTAACTGGAAAGGTTCACTAGAGGCAACTTTTTTTTTTTTAATGTTGGAAAGCGAATTGACCTCTATTGAAGCCGATCTAAGAGAGTGCCTTCCTGAGCAAACTGGGGGTGCAAATGAGGCAGAGTCACTGTGCATAGCACTCATGTCCCCCATACGTGAGGAGAACAGGAGCATTGAACTGTTTACATCTTTTGACTGCAGTATCTTTGAGATCGGCCCACATATTTAGATAACACATGCCCGTGGGAATGACCCATGAAAGAGGCTAGAGGCATGCACACCTAACACAGAAAAATGAGGGTAACTCACAGAGAAAGTTACGGAATTCGCGATGCCCACAGTCAATAGAGAGACATGTTCAAAATTTTTTTAACCTCTTAAGAACTCAGACTATGGGTGTACTGAACTAATACCTAATGAAGATGCACATACAGGGTCATAAAAACTGTGCTATGTATTACAAGAGCCACAGAAAGACAAAGCAGTGCACACATATAGAACAATGAGTGCAACAGGTATGCTTCTTTGTCCCCGTATTTGCACTGTACTGCTTTCCATGTGCATTGGGTGCAGGTTTAACCCTTTGACGGTTTTTGCCGTGCATGTACAGCGGCGGTTTTCTGTCCCACAAGGTCTTTGCCGTACGGGTACGGTTTCGATCCTCCGTTTGAAATTTCGCGCCATAATGACGATACAGGCTTACTGGGAGGTGCTGCCACTTCTTAGGACTTACAAGAAGCGTTTGAAATTTGTGCTACCTTCTTGGGGAGATAAACAGAACTGGCTTCTAGCTTCAGCGTGTCGCGCAGACTGCGGCAACACCCCTTTTGCGGTTTCGGTTTCGCCACGTGATCGCAACGGAGGCGCGCGAAACGTCATTTTTCTCTTTGTCGGCACTCTCTTGCAGATGTGGTGGAAGTTGATTTCTATCTTGATTGGCGCTGCTCTTAGCTAGTTTGTAATCGCCGCTCGCGAGGTATTCTCGCTCTCAGCGGCAACGCGCTTTCGGTTCCGCCGCAACGGAGGCGCGCGAAACGTGATTTTTATCTTTGTCGGCACGCTATCGCAGGGGCGGCGGAAGTTGATTTCTATCTTGATTGGCACTGCTCTTAGCTCGTTTATCACCGCCGCTCATGAGGTATTCTCGCTCCCTGCGGCTGTGCGGAGACTCGTGTTTCAAGGAGTACCACACTCTGAAATACTATTGAACATTTTGCAGTTCTGAGTGATGCCGACACCAAAATACTGTTCCTAATTTTTTTTTTACTATTTATTCCCGACTTTATACATCTTGTACATTCAAGATCCGCAATAAACTAATTTGACCACCCGGGAAAGTTTTCTTCAAAATAATTCGACCCTCAAAGGGTTAAGAAACCCTGGTGGTCAAAATTAATCCGAATCTAATACAGCATGCCTCGTAATCACATCGTGGTTTTGGCACGTAAAATCCCAGCATTTATTTTACCTTAACGAAATCAAAGCTGGTGAGTGGTGCCCTGGAATGCAATGCCTATAATGGTGCCACAGTGAAACAGGGCTCTCACTTTGCGCCGCCTGAAGCAGGGAACGGCGGCACATTTGCGTTATCAACTATTAAAAGCGTGCAGCATGCTTCCGAGGGCACAGACACCCGTCTTCACCTGTCTGTTTCACAGACAGGTGAAGATGCTTATTGCAATAGGGTTGGAGGAGATGGCCGTGAATGCGGTGCCATGAATAGGAGACCGACGGAGTGCACACCGGCATTTTCACAAAATAAAGCTAGGGATGTGACCACGACGCCTAGATGTTCTAACGTAATAGCTTTTGAGCACATGCTCAAAGAACCTGTCTGTGCCAAATTAGAAAGAAATCACCGCTTCTTTTAACTAATTTATTACAGAAAAAACTTGGTTAAATCGAGTTCGGCCAAGTTTGTTTTGTTAATGCGGGTTGATACTAACACTGAACCCTATGGGTACCTGCCAGGGAATGGAAATTTCTTTTTTACACTGGGAACTTCGTAAAATCGGGTTTCGCAAGATCGAGCTTTAACTGCACCTGGTAATAAAGCCAATATAACTGAACCACTTCTGCTTTATCAAGAGAAAGATGTGGCTAATAGGACACATTAGGCTGACATCTATGCATTAAAAAAATGGTCTGCATACCTTCATGCTGTAATTCACTTGTAATTGTTAGCCAAGTACTAAATGCGTGTTGCCCTTAACAGTGGACCATACAGCACACCTAGTAAACCAGAGGGCAGTATTCTCAGGCGATCACTTTCGGGGATACAATCACTTTCGCTAGGTTTTGCGCAACTCGCCACCAGACATGACGAAGTATAAGGCCAACAGCGTTCCTGGCATTGCGAGAAGACGGCAAGGTTGGCACGGAGCCACGAACACTGTCAGCCATACACGTTGACATGTCCGGTGCTGGGTAACGCAAGATCTAGTTGAAGTGAGCGTATACCCACAAGTGACTACAGCCCCAGAATAGCTTCCCATGAATCTTTCTGTAATATGGGGCACGCAACTAAGTGTGGCACATTCTGCAACGAGCCTTTACCTTGTGAGCGGTAGCCCTATGCTGAGCAAGTCTCCTGGTTGTCTTGCAGACACCCGTCGAGGATAGTTCCGCCAACCGAACCAGGCCATCGCGGGCACAGCTCACTATGTAGCAGTCGCCAGTCATGGGAACAAACTTGGCCTGTACGGGGAAGGGAAAGGAGAGGGAACACAACAAGTTCAAGAGCCCTGGCTGTTTAGCAGGTGGAGCTGCTTCAAGCCTTGCAAAGTGGTTTTTGAACCAGCAGACACAAACATAAAAAAGCAGCACAGGACTCATGAAGCGCTTCGTGTGGATCTTATAAGCCAAAAATGTGAAGCAAGCACACAGATACGCCAAGCTTCCCTCCAAGGCCTCCTCGCCCAGTGCAGTCTGAGCCTTTCTCCCCGCCGCACTCTCATTTGCTGCAAAACCATGAACGACAGCCTTCATGCTCACAAAATGCCTGTGGTAGTATTCGACTGCTCGTAGCCCCCAGCAAGACTCAAGTGGAAGAGGTACTTCCGAGAACTGTTTATTGAAAGTGCAAATGTGACAGGGTGCCTTTAGGAATAGCTTTTCTGCAGCGATGAGCCCATTCACATCATTGGATGCCTTTCGGACTTCCTCACAAATATGATGTAACCCATGAGCCAGGCACATGACGCGTAGCACTTGCGTGCAGAAACGAAATGAGGCTGGCTTGTGCATATAACGTGCTGCATCAGTGTACAGTAGCAAGACCTTGCTGTCAACAAGTCCAGATGAATAAAGCGACTTCAACGAAGCATTGACAAAGTATGCCATTGTCTCACTATTTGTTTTCTCAAGAGGCTTCGAGGTCACTAAAAAAGGTTTTGTGTTCTTGCCTTCAGCTAACAAAGTGAAACCAAAACAAAACCCGGTAAACAGCATTTTTAGGCCCTACAACCAAATTAGGAGTGACTGAAATAAGCACTTAGGGCACAATTAAAGTGCATTTAAAGTGCCTAGAATGACTTAATTCATGCTTATATATCAAGATGGCACGCTAAAAACATAAGGGAAAAAAATAGGCATTTTGCCTGAAAGTCCCTTTTCTGCTGATCCTTCTCAACAAATTTGTCTCACTAGTTTGGTAGACATCGCACTGCAGTTCATCAAAGTGTTCATTATCTCGGAGGTTGTGTAAGTTCCTAACACTCTAAATTGTTAATACCATAGCTCGTGCTCTTCAACTGAGGAACTGAAAAAGTGCAGGATGACTGTAAACGAGCCCATTTGGTGTGCGACGATGGAGCAAATAACTGCACCTTTATAGTTTCCGAAGAATGAAAAGAAGGCAGTATCACAGAAAGAAAAGCCACTTCATAAAGAATGAGTTGGGTCACTTATATCTCTCTCTGCAAGAGGTGCTTTTATTCAAGGATAAGTAGATAAGATGTGGCTGTCTGGGCACTTCAACCATAATCATTTCAGGTCCGGCACACACCTTGTCCATGCTTGTATGGCAAAGAAAGAAAAAAAGAAAGAGAGGGCATGATACAAGCACACAAAATACAGCAGCAAACTACCTCTGTTAACTTCAGAGTGCCCAAGACCTACGTGCAGTAAGGCCTTACACATTCCCAATTACGTATAAGGTCGCTGAATCTCCATCCCACTCATGATAGCAGGACATTCAGCACACTTATGTATAGTACTGAGTCTCCTCAGCTGTTGCAGTATTTACTTGTGTAAGAGACACCCTCGCATAACATCCACATCCCCAACTTTCAAGGTCGCAGACTTTAAGAAGTGGAGGAGGAAGGGGAAAAAGATATTGCAGTTCGAACAAATTGCATTTGGTATCAGCTGACACTGTTGCAGAGCGTTTTAAAGTTATTGAAATGCCTAACAGCATGAATGGCACAGAGAATGATCATCTTTGGGAGCGTTCCAATAGGGTTGTAAGCTCCAGTGATGATGGGAATGACATTGAGAGCAGGAGCAATGAAAAATTAAGTGGAACTTAAGCTAAATATGAATGCAGTATGTAGCCAATGTTCAAATTACTGTGTACACCATTCCCGAGTAGTCACACACCCAGCTTGTGTAAGATCAGCATATCGCCAAGATTCCATTACACACAAAAAAAAAAAAGTGGGTATTAGGGTACATTGTATTCCTGTGGTTATGTGAAAGTTGTATTGGAGAAACTTAACCAGAAAGGTGCTGGCTCAGCTGCTGCGCACGCTCCGCAAGCGTGGTGAAATCTGTCTATTGCAGCTGCACTGTTGCAGTTATGCAATGCTGCCTTGCTGCATACATTACCACCTTTACACGCCATGTCACCATGTAGTTCCTCCCCACAAGATAACTTTCCCTGCAACGACTATGCACAAATCTTGCGATGCTCCCTGGCATGTCGTCATACTCAACTCCCCATAAACAACACACAATAAATGTCCGTCCACGTCATGTCGCGTCGCTTAGTGGTTAAGTAGTAACAACAGCAAAGATGTGCAAGAAGCTTTGTACTTCTTGTGGTTAGGACCAGCTCCCTGTCTGTTCCTTTTCTGTGTGAGGTGTCTTTTAGCAATAGTCCTAAACAAGAACACTTCGTGCTTCAGCCTGGTCCACTCTGTCACCCACAGCTGCCCCACCATTACAAGTCCCACATACAGGTTGGGTACAGTACAACCTCGTTAAACCGTACCTGCTTAAAGAGTAGTTTCATTTTAAGAGTAGAAAAGTCAAATCCCCGACTCAGCGACCATCGAACATAATGCATTTTGTATTCGGATAAACCATACCAGCTTATCGCGCATGTATCGATTAACACATAATGTTTCGACTTTTTGTCGCGCAATCACGACGGTTCGTCGTTTCCATCGGGCGGCCTGGCAGAACAAGAAGCCTCAGAGATCAGAACAATGGCCTCCAAGTGCCCTGTGCATTTGCGCGTGAAGCCACAACATCAACATCATTTGGGCACCTTGCCAGAGAGCGTTGTGGTGTCGTGCAAGCTAAAACTCGCGTCATGCCAAAACTCGGATGAAAAATACCGGGTGCTCAGCATAGAAGAAAAATTGGACATCGTTCATGCTATCGAACGTGGCACGAAGAAGTCGGCGCTGGCACGCGACAGGTGGAGGTCTACCGCTGACTATGGTGTGTGGCATTTGGAATGTGAAGAAGTTGCTTGGCAGCGCTGCTGCGACCGTGAAGAGATGGCTACGAGGTTAGACTTTCTGCCATCGTTGGCTCTGTTGTTGCCGAAGTGTCACCGAACGACTGTGACGAGGACAACACGGAAAGCCTCAGCACGGGAGATTCAGGCCTGGCAGTGGCAGAAGCTTTGCGTTACATCAGCCTCATGAATGCATTCGTCGCAACGAGAACAGCAACTCACAATGAAAAAGGCGCCCCGCGACTTCTGCAGTGCTACCGCACTCGTGCCCGAAAAATATGCAATGCCAACGAGGAATCTGAGATGCGAATGTTTGCCGAGAAATAGGGTCTGGCAGAAAAGCTGGCTCGCAGCTTCAGTAGGTTTGAGGCCGCTGTCGTTGCTGCTAGGCCACGGCGACATCAAATGAAAATAACATTTTTGTTGCGCGATGTGAATAAATACTGTGTTTTTGCCTTTTCATCGCACTCTCTTAGTTTCATTTGAGACAGGTAAGTGGGTGACCTCATGCTATTTCGGTTAAGCAGTACTACCGTATAGTATGTACTTTTTCTGAGCTCCAGCCAACTATGGTTTAACAAGGGTTCACTGTATAAAGATTATAAACGGGGATAAGGTGCCTCAGAAAGGCTGGCCAATGTTTCGCTAGGAGGACCTACCTTCGTCAAAGGCCTTTGACGAAGATAAGTCCTATCCCTGTTTATAACCTTTATACCACAGTGTGCTACTTTATCGATTGACCCCATTCTTGATTTTGAAGCACATACAAATTGCAATTTATAAAAAAATCGGGGTTAAGTGCAGACAGCAGTTTCAGAGTCATGATCATGCCGATGCATACTCCACCCCTTTGTTTTGGTTGGACCTTAGTGCTGCTTTTATATTGTGCAATTTCTTTTTATTTGAAGTGCTCTACAGTTACTGCGGACCATGGAATCATCCAAATTAACCAGTGTGCAACCCGAAATATTTGAGTGCATTTGATGCCACAGAACAATGTGCATTTGCTAGAGGTATGTCAAGTCTTGATTAGGGCATCTAGTTAACACCTCAATGGATCTTGATGATTTTAGCCAGCCATAAGCAATAGTGGCTTTCTGACTTATGATGAGCCAACTTTACCATGGGTATTTTGCCACTTTATGAATGGCTTGCTTGCATGCAGGAAAAACATTTTTTTATTTATTTATTTTTTCGCAACATACACATTTTATCCTCCTCATTTTCTTTATTTTGCCTTTCCACACTACACATTAGCCCCTTAGGAGGCTGATGCGATTTCCCTGCCTTCTGAAAACACCCAAAGATATCAGACTTTCCAGAAGTTGACTAGTTTAAGCATAAACATGCGCTGCCAAGGCAAGCTATGTTACCACAACACATGCGATGCCTCTTAGCGCATGCAAATTACCAGTCATAAATTCAAGCCCACCAAAGAATAAATACAGTGGAACCCCGTTCATACGTTTTTCACCGGACCGAGGAAAAAAAACGTAACAGCCGGGAAAACGCAACAGTGAGGAAAGCTCCGAAAATGAATTAAAAAAGTGCAGCTTCAACTATAGACAATTTGTTTCCACAGAGTGCGCTTAGAACGTTAAAAAGTCTAGAATGATGGCTTGCCGTTTCTTTCGCTCGCTAGAAATCAGCACACGTTTCTCAATAGCCTGGAAGGCCGCATTGCTGTCAGCGTCGCTGTGAGGTGCGACGTACCTGCGGAGGTCCAGAGCCGCGACGGCTTTTCCAAAGCTAGGATTTGGAAACTCCCCGGCATCATGCGGCTCGTGCTCCTCGTCGTCACCGCGCCACGGCAATGGCAACGGACGAAGGAATATCCGCAGGAAATTTTGCCCTCTTTGGCGTAATCATGCTAACGTGCTAACGATTGTTTAGTATTGCTGTGCAGCGCGCGCGACCGAGCAGCCCGGTTGCGCGCAGCGCGGCATGGTTTCGCGAGAAATGTAAACAAGAGAGGAGAGCTGGCCCGACAGGCGGAGCAACGCCAACATCCGGCTTCCCTTTAGCTATAGCTTCACAAAGCGTGATGTGAGGGCCTCTCCCGAGTTTCCTTCCTCCGTGAGTCGACCCGTCCAACAAACCATGCGGTGACCGTAATCACAATGATGATAGTGAGAGCATTTTTCACGAATGGCCATCTAGTGGTGGCCTCTCGAACTGGCGTGCGGCTTCTTGCAGCCAGTTCCATAGCCAAGCCCGGCCAAGCCCGGTCAAAACTCGTCAAAAGCCAAAATGGCGGTTGGAGCGCGTTGCCTACTTTAGCCCAGGCGGGTTTGGGTTGCGACGCATCATGCGGGAACGTTTTCACAGCTACGACGTAACAGCGGGGTTCCTTATACATTGGATCCTATGGAAGCTGTGCCGGGACCGGATGAAAACGACGTAGCAGCCGGGAAAACGCAGCAGTGAGGAACGTAACAGCGGGGTTCTACTGTATAGCAATGCAATGCTAGATCCTGTTACACTCGGAGTATAATGTTGGCATACGATTCACACTACAAATGGGGGGGTGGGGGTGGGGGTGGGGTGGAGAGTTTACCACACCAAGCACAGCCTCTTCTCGCACCTGAAACACATTGCTTCGGTGGCCACTGTCGTACTTGAGCACGGGTTCGCCGGTGGCCCAATCCCAGATGACGACGCTGAGGTCATCCGATCCACTGGCCAGACGAGTGCCTGTTGAGTTGAAGTGCAGGGCATTGACACACCCGTCGTGGGCGTGCATCTTGTACATGAGCTCCAGTCGCTCCACTATGCGCCGGCTGCCGTAACAGTCCAAGCGAAACTTGTCCACATGTGATGTGGCTGCTGGCCGGCCATACTCGCGTTGCGTCAGGGCATCCCAGACCAGCCACTTGTATGCAGGTGCAGGGGTGTTTGGCGTCGGGTCGTAATTGCCCTCCAAGCTCTCTGCGTCCTGCACATGACACGAAAGGTGCGGTGACTGCCAGGCAAAGCTCACAGAGTTTCTATGAAGTGTATTTGGTAGTGCGTGCTCTAACCTGCCTTCATGGTAAACATGCCAAGACACTCTGCACAGCATTGTTAGTCATTAAAGGCAAAATGCAATGAAATTTTACTTTGACTAAACTGGTACCAAGTGAGAGCATCATCATCATCATCATCATATTTTACTGTCCACTGCAGGGTGTTAAGAACGGCCAGCTGCAGTGCAAGTTTGCCAGCCTTTTACGCCAGCGGTGGCAACCTCATTTTGGAACGCCGACACCAACCTCTAGCCACGGCGTGACTAAGTCGACTTTGTGTCGGGAACAATGCGCGCATCCTCCACTCTCCGTCGCTTCAGCTAGGATGCGTTCGATGAAGTAGGCTTTGTGCGCAACACAACAACGCGGACCTGACCTGCTACGGGTGGGGGAGTTGCCGCGGGAAAGCCGACGAAGGCTTCTTCCCAGGTGCCGACCAAGACGCAAGACAATGTGCTACCCGGCTCAGAGTTCTACGAAGCCCCTCTGACGTCGGCTCCGGACCATTACACCTGTGTGTGTGTGCGGCACATGTATGTAAGCCCCCATCCTCCTCCAAGTCAATAGACCTCATCCTCCTTCAAGTCGAGAGCCCGCCTCCTCCAAAAGGGCGAGTCATCTACAATGACGTCGAACTATGAAGTCGAGCGGAGTGCATATAAGCAGCGATTGTCGGCTGCTAGTGGGTGCTCGTTATCATGCTAGAAATGTACTCGTGAGCTGCGTGCTCGTTGTCGTGCTAGAAATGTACTCGTGAGCTGCGTGCTCGTTGTCGTGCTCGAAATGTACTCGTGAACTGTGTGCTCGTAAGCTGTTTGCTGTATGTTAGTCTTGCGGGCTTCATTTGGGAGTCACACTAGACTGTCGATGTATGTCTTGTCTAAGATGTAAATAATGTAAATAAATCCTGTTCACCTAGTTCCTCCCAAGTTCATCCCTATAGCTACGACTGCCAAATATTACATCTGAATGGCAGCGGTGAGATCGGCCTACAGCTCGTAGATCGTCTGACAACTCTAACAAATGGTGGCAGCGGCGAGATCATCTGACGAATCTAACAAGGGCGAAGGCCTCTTCCAGCCATGTCCAATTGCCCCTACCTTGGCCTAGCAGATACCGTTTGCTGGTATCTCTATTGAATCAAATGCCTTTTCATACTCCACGAAAGCCATATAGAGTGGTTGATTGTACTCCACAGATTTCTGAAGCGAGAGTGTACAGGGTGCTTTTTTTTTTTTTGAACAATACAGATTTTTTATAGAAAGGCTATAAACACAGCGAATGCGGCATTCTTGGAGGTGTTCCTAATAGGGGTGGACATACTTTGCCGCTAATAATGTGAGCTTCAGAAGACTAATAAAGGAACATTTATTTATTTACATTCTTATTAGTGTCATAGCGGCAGTTGTTTAAGTGGCAAATTCGAAGGCAGTCACACTCTTAATTTTTTTAACATCTTGAACATCCCAAGTAATTTGAGATATTTATCATCAAATTTCAAAAGTAAATCCAGGCAATATCAAAACCGTGCGCCACGGGGGTGCAGGAAAGATGGCCCCAGCTATCATATCACACCGAGATGGCCCGTGACAACATGCCTGAGAAAGTTCAAAACGAAACATTTCAGCCAGTCGCAGCAGCTACTTACACGGCACGCTCTGCCTGGCTAGCATGAGCAGCTGTGTCAGGATTTCCCACAGCATGCCATAATTCAAACTTCACCCCACACTCCTTGCCTTCTGATGCGCAGCGGGACACATTCAGTCTCGATATTGCTTTGATTGAGCTTTGGAATTTGATGACAAATAGTGCAATTTTCAAGATTATTAAGAGATGGCTGTGCATGAAAATGTCACTGCCTCCAAATTTGCTATTTAGATAACGGACCCCAAGGTACCAATAAAGAAACTTAATGATTTCTTATTAATTGGTCTTCAGAAGCTAACATTATTAGTGGCAACATCTGTCTGCCTCACCTAGCAACTCGTCTTCAAGAACGTAATGAACTCGTCTTCAAAAAATAATGAGCAACTCAATGGCTGTGGTCATTACCTGTTTATAAAAATCTGTATGGTCTAAAAAAAGAAAACACTCTGTACATATACTATATAAATGCAAAATGAATGAGTTGGCAAATGAAGTGTGTGTTGCAAGCTTCGTGAACCTGAATTAATGTGTGTGAGGTTAAGAAACCATGAGTGGCACAAGAAGTGAAATCACGAATCCCTTTAGTTCATAAGTCACAACTTTATGGGAAATACAGTTAAAATGTGGATTAAACTTAGACGGAATTCAGATATTCTCATGCATTTTTATTTTTAATGTACTTTTAGCACAGCCCCCTGATCCTTCCATCATACATTAGACTATCAGACATCATTAGACTATTAGGCTTCTATCATACATCAAGACTAGGTTGCCTTTAAAAAAAATGGCAACTAGTATTTAAATATAAAAGATAGTGCTACTGAGTGTCTTTATAGATTTACAAAAATAGAACACAGCAGGAGAAATCATTGCCTTTGAACAGCTTCATCAGTTCATACAGTTATTAACACAAATTAGCTTACATGTAATGAGCAATGTATGTAACTGCACAAAATATCAACTAAAAGCAAAAAAGAAATAAGCAAATAGTATACACACACGAGACATTCCAAAAATGATACCATGACAATCATACCTCCTCTCTGTCATCTTGGCTCATGTGGAAAGTATCATCACTGTTTATGGAGATATTGTCATCAGAGTCTTCGGTGAAAAAGCTGCTGCTTCCACCTCCTCTGGTTGTGTCACCACTGGTGTCTTCAGACGTTGAGCCCGACCTTCGTGTCCGACCCAGCAGGTTGAGCAGCCTGCGCTTTTTCTTTTCCTCTGTTTTCTGCTTCTTCTCCTCTGGAAAACCTAGGAAAAATGAAGATGAAGTCTTAGCTAGTGCGAAGGTAACGAAATATTAAGCACAGCGAGACACACAGTTGCACATGAACAGTCTGCACGTCACTTTGACTCGAACCCAGTCTCAAACCAAGGAAAAGAGAGGGGGGCACTATCATAAAATATATGGTGAATGGGGAAGGGGGGGTTCATTTGCATGTCTTAAAGAAGGGGTGGGAAAGGGTGCCTCCTCTGGATCTGCCAGTGGTCAAAGGTCTTGTAGTGCCACCATAACTGTGGTGATGACAAGGTCGAAGT
Organism: Dermacentor andersoni; assembly: GCF_023375885.2. Lineage (NCBI taxonomy): Eukaryota > Metazoa > Arthropoda > Arachnida > Ixodida > Ixodidae > Dermacentor > Dermacentor andersoni. The sequence goes on from NC_092818.1 coordinate 87,415,193, forward strand.
TTGCCTTGCTTGTGAGGAGAACATGTGCAGCGCCTGACTGGATGATCGCCATCACATAATTTCCTCAGTCTACGATCATCCTGCCTGCATCCATGGCTAGGCTGGCTCCAGCAACGAACATAGGTGCTCATCACTACTCAGCCACCAAAGTCTCAACGCTTTAAGTGCCATGAAAAGCTACCTATGGAAGATCAACACCCTGCAATCAACACTGTGCTTGCATCCAAAGAGAGTTATTGAGCCTCTATGAAAGCAACCCAGTTACTTACATTATGACTGGGGATGGTATGCAGCATCACCACCGAGACCCATAAACAAAGCAACAGTGTACACAGTATAAACACAAGCGAATTGCCAAAATAAACTTGCTCCAATCAAGTGCCCCTTCGGTGTCCTTAAACAATCAGGAGACTTCCAAGACTATGGTTGGAGATCAACAATTGAAACTTTAACATAAACAGAATTAATTTTTCGTAAAACTTGACAATGCAGCCGCAAAATCATAGAAGACTGAGTTAGTAAACTTTAAGCAAAACTTGGGAGAGCTGGCACGTTTGTATTAAAGGGCCCCTCACCAGGTCTGGCCATTTTGAACTTCTAAGCACAGTGCATACAATGCATGCTAATGATCATGCCTGCAAAGTATTACACTGCTATGCGCCGTGCAAAAAGCTGAAATTCCAAACCAAACGCTGCGCGCCCTTCTCCTCGAGGGTGCTGTGCCCCCAGTCGGAGAGCCAACGTCAATTGTACGAATGCACTTACGTAAATGGCAGCACATTATTCAGTGACACGTGACTTCGAGAATTATTAAAGGCAGCATCAGTTAGTTCTTTGATCTGTTGCTTCAAGAGACAATTTAAAGTTTAGAGAAATAATAAAACCTACAAACCAAATGTCTGTGAGTCTTTGTTTTACTCCATGCCATAGCAAGGGGGACGTACTTCCGTTTCGTCTGCTTGTTCCCACGTCGTTCTCACGCGTAGAAAACGAACTATTTGCCATTTTCTACTGGGTTCAGAGCACATGATTGTGCGCTTTGATCTGCTTGCGTCTGCCTCACTGCTCCAGCTCCGTTATGGGAGAATGCAGGGAAGGACATTCGCTAGCAGAGGCTAGACGGGGGTAAGTGGAAAGAGTGTCTACACTCGCAGTGAAACTCGCCTCCTGAAATCATGGGCTCACGGCAATATTTCTGTATCTGCTATTAATGGGCCAACTTGAAAAATTATTGTGGCAGAACACTCCTAGAGGGCCGTAACAACTTCCAACGTATAGCCAAAATTGGCTATCTGGCCTGGTGAGGGGACCCTTTAAGCACTGTGTGTGGCCATTGTAAAAAAATGACAAGGATTTGCCACCAAAGGCATTCTTTTGCATGACAATGTTTCAACTTGCAAATTTTGTGCTACCCAGATGAAGAGAGTGCCTTTCGAAGAGCTCGACCACCCGCCCTATGGTCCTGACTTGGCCCCAGTGACTTGATACTGTTTCCTGAATATGATGGAACCCCTCAAGGGAACTAATTTTGTTGACTTGGAATGTACTGCAAGCTGCGTCAGAGCACAGCAATTTCTCTTTTTTCAAGGTACCAGAAGCCTTTCAATCAAATGGGAGAAGTGCATTAGTGTGATTGGGGCTTACATTGACTTTTTTTTTAAAGTCCCAGGTAGGTTTCTTCATACGCAAGTTGCAAAACTTTAATTGCCGCTCGTACTCTTGCCAAAAGCTTATGATGGCACAATCAAACTGGAGAGAAGGAAAGGATGGTACTGTACATTCTAAGACAAGCAACAACAGAGGACCAAGTATATCCTATGCAGGATGTGGAGGAGTGCAGAATTAAAGAATTGTTGAAGCAACACAAAATTAAGCAATGCAGCCATTGTGTGGCTTCTGACCACTGCACCAGGCTGGCAGGTGTTTGCATCGGCAGTTTATGACACTATACAATCGCCATCTCTGATTTTCGTAATGCATAGCCTTCTAAAACACCTTGTACAATACATTGCACATTGCCTTCTATCATTTTTATAACTTGTGTATTATTATGCAAGATATTCATCTGCAATATGAAGTCAGATGCATGGCAAACTGTCTGGAAGAGGTTTAGTCGTATTATTGCTGTCAGCTATTGATATAAGTGACGCTATACAGATTGATACCATTGTGCTGTTAAAAACGACAAAAAATCAACGATAAGGTCCGTTCATATTCCTGCATGATGACATAAAAATCTAGGATGCAGCATCAACATGCCAACCTATCACACGATGTTACACCTCCATGTTTTTATGCCAACAAAGGTGGTTTCTGTGACAAGGAACATGAGAATACGGCTACTTTTCTCCATGTACAAGGGAGATGCTATATTCAGCATCTTACTTGATTATTTATAAAAATGGAGGGGGAGGGTCTTCACATTCTAACATACCAGACGATAATACCAACCAATTTGAAATGCACTTATGTCCCCAAGATGTCCTCAAGTCTTGGGAGAATAAACGAGTCCTGTTCAAGACACCCTGTGCTACTATGCATGGCTTTTGGTTTGCTTTGAAATGGTTGCTTTAAAGAAGATGCTATATTTAATAATAATTTGTTGAGGATTCAAAGAATTCTAGCACCTATACTATATCTATGAAATTGGCAGCTATCTAACAAAGCAAAAAAAGGAGAAAAAGAAAACGCTAAATATAGAATGTTGCTATCAGTACAGAGAACAGATTTTTTTGACAACTTTTTTCTGGCAAAGTGCATTCATCAAAATGATCGCCTCAGGATGCATACCAAACGGCTCTTACCACCATCACCTGCCTGCCACTGCAAGCACTACGTCTCCGATTCACATGTGGGTTATGGCTATGGCAGCGAAAAAACCTATGTGGTGCTAGTGCAACGTAGCCGCATATGTGCTTAGAAAGAAATTAATAATTCAGTTATTTTAAAGATTAATGAGCAAGTCGCACTTAGTGTGCCCAAGAAAAATTTTTCAATGCACCAACTTTCATATTGTATTATGTTATGGCAGAACCTCACTCACCACTAGTGTGGTGAAACAAGCCAAGATAAAAATTAAAAAAAAAAAAGTTGTATATATGGGCACATAATGGGTGTGGTAGTCTCGGTAATTGATCACTTTCAGAGACAGTTTCACTTTTGCAAGATTTCGCATGGCTAGCACAGGACACATCGCCACTTAGGAGTTACAGCTGTATACAAAGTATGCACGTACGTCATTCAACGATACTCCGCGACTTCCGGTTTACGGCAGCGCCATCTTGGGGAACCTATAGGCCTATGCGCGCGCCTGTTGATAAGGTACCCCAAGATGGCGGAAGGTAGCGGAAGCAGAGGACAGCAGCAGATGTGACGACACGTGCATACTATGTATTGGCACTGTGCCCCAAGACAGCACAGTCTGGAACATGCCAGAAACGCTGTTACCCGTAGATGCTGATGCATCCGGCACTAGTCCCGTGAAACCTCGCAAGAGTGAAAGTATCCGCCACAGTGATGAAGGACCATGCCCATAAAGAAATAAATTTTTTGTCTCTCAACAGCAGTGAAGGTACACACGTCCACACTTCAGGGCCAATCTTTCTGGTATGAAATCTCCATGAATTCATTTCTGGCTGCATTCTTGCTTTTAAAGAGATGAGCACATCACCAAATTGCAGAGAGTGCTGGTGCTTCTTACAAAGATGGGATAGATTTCCATGTGTGCGATTCATGATCAATGTTCAATGCTTGTGCATATGCACAAAAGCATATGCACAACATGCATATGGAAGCATATGCAAGTCCTGGAAAGTGCTCAGTGGCACTTTTCTTCTCCTAATGAATTGGAGTTTGCTGTGAGACATGTTTTGGTCTGGTCTGGTTTTGTTAGTTGGCTTGTTCAAATGTTGATGACGCTTCAGTGCAAACACTTCTTTCGGACTGTTGTTTTTCATACTTAAAAAAAAACAAAAAACTTGATCCTAGGCGCATCTGATGTGCCGCACCATATTTATGCTGTAGGACAAATGATCAAATTAAAGCAAAAGAAAAAAAAAAAACAATTTGCATGGCGAGTACATCATCCTGTGTTTATTGAATAATGTCAACCGCCTACTGGTGGCCATTACAGGGTCACTATATGGTTGGATGTACTGTACCAACTTGTCCTGCAAGCTTTCCCCACGCTTGTTTCAGCAACCACACTTACCATCGCTGTCGTCTTCAGTTTCCGTTGTGGGTCTCTTCTCAGCTGTGCCAGGTGCCTCCTGATGCTCAGATGCTCCAGCCTCGGCGCAGTCCTGGTTTCCAGAGTCCGGGCTCTCCTGCCCTCCATTTGCTGCGTGGGCACACGCCTCTGGCCGGTCATCAGCAGGTTCACTACCAATGCCACTGTCGTCTTTCCTCATCAATCTCCCATCCAAATCCCCCGGACTCTTGCCATCTTTAGCTTGCTCCTCGGTATCAGCCTCTTTGCCGAGGGCGGCCTCATCACAGTGACCACTCGCACCACTGTCAGCACTCATCTTCACAGCAAGATCTTCTTTGCAGCTCCAATACGTTTCATCTAGAAATTAGAATAACATATATGGCATCAATACATTACTACATGAAAAAGAGCGAGTGCACCTTTGCAAATCCCGTCAGTTCAAAGAAAGGTGGGATCGGTGCAACTGTTTACAGTTAAAACTCAAAGTGAGACAGAAAAGTTGAAAAGAGGGGGAATACACAGCCGAATCCACGAGTCCTCGTACATCTCTCATAAAGGTGACTGCTTGTACAGCATCAACTGAATATGAACACATACACCAGTAGTCCAAATACACCAAATTTTTGAAGTGAAAATTCGAGGCCCTCGTTTAAAAAGTACGATCAATGCAACAATTAACGTGCACATATCCTGCGTGACACTCCAGAGATCTTCTCTGCCAACACATTTAAAGCAAACTTCGTAAAGCGCCGTGATAACAACGACGTAACTGGCTTGAAGATACAAGCGTTTTAATTTATTGCTACGTTAACTGACATATTGGTGGGAAAAGGAGGAGGCGGCACACGACTGATTAAATGCAGGTTCTTTCTTTTTTTACGACCCCGCTTTTTTTTTGTGCAGTACAGCACCCAAATGAAGCAACTGCATTTTTACTTAACCCCTGCTATCCCCCATGCACGTCCTTGCGAAAATCGCACACATCTGTAGCGTTCTGACGAGCCACGGCTAACCTTCTGCCGTGATGTGCGTTTATCCGTACCCGAACAAAAGTACATAACGCTTAGTTCAGGGCCTCAACACAATAAACCTTCTGCGCAGAACAGGAACTCAGAGATCGCTGCAAACACAGAGAACTAAGATTAGCTACGCTTCTGTGTGTGCTACTTGGCACACGCGCATAATTCATCAGTTGAAAACAAGAGGCACACGCACGACTGCCATTTTTCGCAAGGTTAAGCCTAGAGATACGAGAAGCCAAGCGCTATTTCGACTCCTACGCACTATGTCTGCTGGTACGGACGAACTTAATCGCTGAACTATGTATTGTTTTTATAACATTTCCGCTGCTGCACCTACGCAAATAAGATGCTAGCTGTAAAGCACGCCACTACGAACCTTTACGATACCTTTCCACCTCGCGTTGCGCTTCGCGCAGTGTTTAGAACCGACACAGCTGACGCTTGTTGTTGTTCTGACGTAGACGCTATACATACCGCTCTATGTACCGCTCCATATGCGCAGTCACAAGAAAACCTCTCCAAGAACATGTCAAGGAGATCTTTTTCGGTGTATTATAAATCACGTATGCGCATACGTTACGTGAACGCCGAGCGAAAGCACCAGCAACTCCAATATACGTCTTTGATAATGAACGCCAGAGGGCACGCGCTGTTTCCGCTTTATTTTGCTTATTTTTTGCTTGTAAGTTTAGGATTCCCTAGCGTTTTTCTTAGTTTTGTTCTGATTCGTTATCCGCTTGCGTCCTTGCGTTACCGGTGGCCGGAGAGCTCAGTTGCCTTTGTTTTTCTGGTGCGGATGGATGTTGATGCTCGAAGAGGCGGAGATTTCGTGATGCCGCAGCCAAATCTACTGAGGTCTCGGAATGCGTGAAAATGTGAACAATGCTAAACTGTGCCTGCTTATAGTGTAATGCATTGATTCAGCTGTCAGAATTTCCCGCATAGTTCAAGGAGAAGCTTTAGTTTTTCCGCTTGTGTGCGTCAGCGGCGGCTGGGTCGTCTGAAACTCTCGTCTGCATCACCAGATCCGGCCGCTTTCTTTGCCACCGAGTATTCAGCAGAAAAAAAGTTTGCTCAGCTGTCTTTCGTTCGGCCCGATAAGACGCATCGTTCTCGCATTTCGTAATATGACGCGCGCATGATCAGCAGCAGGTCGAAAGCTCGTTTGCATTGACGACAATGGATGAAGGAAAGTGCTCGGAGCTGTTGTCGCTCATCGAAGACAATGGGGATTATTTCGAGCGTGCACTGCATTCGGACGTGGGACGACGTTTCTCCAACCAGTTCGGCGATCTTCACGACGCGGTCACGCAACTTCGTGACGACTGCGCGTTGATCGCTCGAAAGGCCCACCTTTACGATTTCGATGCCGAGACACCCGGGAATGGATACAGGACGTGCCTGATCATAGTGAACAGATTTCTTCCCATCTGCATTAAGCTCTGCCGACATGTCATAGCTAGCAGGGACTCGATGTTCTTCAGGGCAGAGTTTTATCAGAAAGAGCTGGAGGCGCATCTGAGCGTGGTCGCGGGAATGCAAGTGAGCGCCCAGTTTTTACGCCGGATGCTCGACGTTGGAACAGTGGGCGACTTGTTTGTTGGTGAGAAGCTGAGCATTAAGGAACTGCTAGAAGAGTACGGGTCGCTTCCTCAAGTCGGCTTCTATGGAAGACTGGCTGGATTTTATGTAAGTTAAGTTTCCACTGCTGATAAGGTCTATTCTCTCGATTAGTGTTGCTCGATACGGCAATTGGGACGTTTCGCACCGAAGAGTTTCTGTCATAAGAAAATGAGCAACCTGTACGTATGACACCGTGAATCTCCCAAAAATGCAGCGATTTAAAACTTGGTCGGTTTTGCAGATGCAGAAGTATGTACATGTGTGCACATTCTTAGAGCACATTGCTGGATAGTCCTTGCAAGATTCTATTTCTCACTCTTTTTCCTCACACTTTATATATCGCCTAATTAACACATTTATGTATCACTGTTACTGTGCAGGAAACATCAATGACTTCACAGGAAAGCACTGCAGGCAATAGTTTCCGGTTGCACTCAAAGCTTGTTGGGAAAGAGAGGCAGGAATAAAAAGAATGTTTCTTACGTAATGGTACTTATGAAACCGGCAATGTTTGTGATGACAAAAAGGAGATTGATGCGCTCATGTGGCATGAAATCTATCATTATGAATGCAAGTTTCATCGTGCAAATTTGCTAAATTACAAATATTGATTCCTTTCAGTTCTGTGAGTCAATGCGGCGCATCATTACTGGACTCAACATAGTCATGGCTTCATTCAGTGATCAGTACCGCCAGTCTGGAGGAGCACTTGCCCACGCTGCAGCCTCACTCATCAACTGTGGCAAGTACACCTTGAACCCAGAGGCAAGAGCCAACCACATCGTGGACGTTACACATCGTGGACGTTACCCAGAATGCATCTCTGGACTTCCTCAAGGCTTTCTGGAGCCTCAATGAAGGAGAACTTCTCAAGGCATGCTACCTTCTCACCTTTAATTTTTATGACCACTTCTACCACGTTACATGGATGTAGTTCTGTCATCAAATGTCAGTTACCTTGTTTTTTGAGTGGACAGGGTGTAAAAATCTGAAAGCTGGCAGTCTTGCAAAGCACTGTTACAACCATAAAATCTGATCCACAGACCAGCTATTATTTTTCATTTAAAAAATGAAATTTAAAAAATGAAATGTTTAAAAAATGAAAAGATTCCATATGTGCTATATATATATATATATATATATATATATATACACACACACACACACACACACACACACACACACACACACACACACACACACACACACACACACACACACACACACACACACACACACACACACACACACACACACACACACACACACACACACACACACACACACACACACACACACACACACACACACACACACACACACACACACACACACACACACACACACACACACACACACACACACACACACACACACACACACACACACACACACACACACACACACACACACACACACACACACACACACACACACACACACACACACACACACACACACACACACACACACACACACACACACACACACACACACACACACACACACACACACACACACACACACACACACACACACACACACACACACACACACACACACACACACACACACACACACACACACACACACACACACACACACACACACACACACACACACACACACACACACACACACACACACACACACACACACACACACACACACACACACACACACACACACACACACACACACACACACACACACACACACACACACACACACACACACACACACACACACACACACACACACACACACACACACACACACACACACACACACACACACACACACACACACACACACACACACACACACACACACACACACACACACACACACACACACACACACACACACACACACACACACACACACACACACACACACACACACACACACACACACACACACACACACACACACACACTGTGAGGGCTGTGTGGAGCAGAGTAGTTTGAATTTGTCTTTGCATCAGGTAAGTCACCTCATTCCGAAGCACAGCTGTGTAGTACCGAGACAAAAGCCTGTTTCTAAGTAAAGAAATTTAGAAAGTAATTGTACTTGCACTGTTGGCCAGCATCCTCATAATCACACTTTTTGCTTGGCCCGAAGCTCTATGTACTTGTGGTAGTAACAGTCTGTGGACGAGATTCTAGTTAAAGCAAAGGCTACCAAGGCCGCTTGTTTACAGAATTTTGCAAGCTGTCCGTTACTGGTAGAGGTGTAAAATTTGTTGAAATACAGTCGAACCCAAATATATCGAACCCACATGTACAAATTATTGTGCATATCGAACAGCTGTAAAAATCTCCTTGAAAATTTTTGTAAAGAATGTCTTTTATATATTGAATTACCTATATATAGAACTTTTTTGTGATCCCTTCTGGTTCAATATATGGTTTGACTGCATTGAAGGCATTAAAAAAGAAAAGAAGCATAGTTTTCTTTCTTTGCCTAACCCCCATAGTTTTACATGTTTCTTGCTGCTGGTTTGATCAGTATTTCACTGGGTATATGTACATCCATGTGCACTGAATGCAACCTCCAGAAAACAGGCTTATTAGCCCTGTATTCTGACTGGAAAAATAGTGCTAGTTAGTGCCCTTCTGCTCTGCTTAGTCAAACTCTAAGTCAGAACATAAAATCTGTGTATATAGTAATGTGAGCCGATGGGTACCTCTGAAGCACATAGACCTTAATGGAATAGCATGCGATGTTTAATGACCTCTTTGATTTACCTGATTTTCTCTTAATTTAGACATTCTATGTGCCACAGAGTGTGTGCCCATTCTTGCCAAGTACAGAACCCTTAAATATATTTAGATGGGCGCCATACTTTTCTGTGCATACCCCTGTCAACACCATTCCTCCTTCTAAACTTCTAAAAGTATCATGCATTGCCTTTGTCCTTGAGACATACACCACTGCATAGATGCCTCACACTGTGCATCCACCTGATTTGGTTTTGCATTTAGCATAGCTTGTGAGCAGTGTAGGGCATAAATATAAAAGTTGCATTAGATTATGCATTACACAGGATCAGAATAAACACATTTGTATGCATTTCCATTAGTTGTATAGCATATACAAGGGTGAATCAGAGAGTTTCTTGCCCGTATTTTTTATTAGCCAAAATAAGGTACATACAGGCAATTACGAATATATGTACTATTCTACGTACCTTATGCTATTTTTCCACATAGTCCTCATACCGGTTCATACATTTGTCCCCTCACAGCACTAACTTTGTAATGCCCCTGTGGTCAGTCAGCGACGCACGCGGCATCCCCGAATGCTCATTATCGTGCAAGCCTTCATGGCCATTTGCGAACTCACAAAGCCACCACCTCATACTTCTCAAAGCAAGGCACTGTTCCTCATACGTGGGCTGCATTTCCTTGGGGATTTTGATGGGCGTTCGTCCCTCGCTCCATAGAAAAGGAATCGCACTTCGTTGCTCGTACGCCATGGACATGTGAAGCACAACCACCATCTTCAACGACTGACAGCAGGGCCATACCATGGAGCTACTGACAGATAAGGCCGAGATGGTTCAAGGAAGGTCTGCCGCTGCAAATGGATATGTTGACTTTGCGTTTACAGCCGTAATTTGGCTAAGAATATAGGGGCGAGGACATTCTGATTCGCCCTCATATTTAACAGCTTCACTGAAGGTTTGCTTCATTTGGATTCCAACATGTGCGTTGGGTACCATGTGGATATATATTTATTTTTCAGAAAATATTCTGAACTATTTTAGCAAAGTGAAATAGAAAGAACTGCAGGCAGTTGTTTATGCAGAAACATGTTTTCACCATTTATGTAAGTATATCGACGTGATATAACAGTTACCTCTCTTTTTATTCACTCAGAAATTCTTGGTAGCTATCTGAATTTACATCTACCGACCATGCAAAATTGTCTTTCTTCTTAAGGAGGGGAGGCTGGCAGACTCCCTGCATGTTCGTTGAAGCGTAGTTTCTTTTAGCAGTTTTCTGGCGGCTTTAGTGTGTTTTTCCATGTGGTCAATTCTATGTTGTGTCTTCATCATTGTGAAAGTGAGGTCGTGTGTATGGGCATCTTTAGCATACTGAATAGTAGCAGCGGACCAGCAACAAGTAGTTTCTGTTTTGCCACCCATTTGCGATTGCACATTTAAGGATGTCATCTGCCTTGCATGAAGTTAAGCAAACCAAATGACATGTTGGAAGCATACTGTTCAAAATTTACATAAATCATATTTTCTTGGCACTACATAAGCAATTCAAAATAGAGAAAAAATAGAAATAGAGGACTGCTCTCCCTGTTTCAAGTTGCTCAACATTAAGCCAAACAGAATAATGTACTATAGCAAACCTAAACAGCAACTTGCCCAAGAACAGGGCCTCGCTTTAGGACTTCGTCAGTTCGAGTTGTGTAGGAAGACAGCTCATTGCAGGGAAAAAACAGCATGAATGAAAACATTACCAGGACCATCCACCCCGATGCTTTTCATAGGTACACTGTCTGATCCTATGTCCCTCAACATGTGTGATGTATGTTGATGCTGCCGCTCAAGGAAACATACAGTGGAGAGGTAGCACACAGCACAATGTAAAAATATCTTGACTCAAACTGGATAAAATGTTGTATGGCATGAATGCTTGTACTCACACTGCAGTCCCAGTCTTTGTTTTACAAAAGTTACATCAATCTGCTTCATTTCATTGGATAATTTATGACCCATTGTTTTATTTCATGACTTTTATGCCCCCCCCTCAAAAAAAAAAGAAAAAGAAGGAAGGAAAAGAAATACATCCTGCAGATTTTGTTCAATATTGCATCTTTCTTCCAAGCTGTCACATCTCTGATTACGCTTGTTAATGTAACACGTCTTATTCTACTGTGTTATGTATCATTCAATCATGTCTCCAATTATTGACCAGGTCATTGCATGGAATTAATGCTTGCAAATAGTTATAACTTCCTTTAATTGAGATTCTGCTCACAGTAGGAAATATTGCTTCTGTCGTGATGCAAACTTGGCCCTCTGAAAAGACAACAGCAAAAGATCTTATTTTGCAGTTGTGTTTATTGTGAAAACATTGTGCTACATAAAAAAATGAAGGTGCACTACGTTTATTGATAATTCAGTTAGGATTGGGATGGCAAGCTTTTAAGTTTGATAAGAAATAGCACGAGCGAGAAAATATTCATACAAAAAAAATAATAAATAAAGCAGGGTGTCTACCTACCAGGAAAATCGGGAATTCTCAGGGATTTTGAGTAGTCCGGAAAAAACTCAGGGAATTTGTGCTTCTATCAGGGAAAATTAGCTGTAATTTTATTGAAAGGGAACGAAAGTCGCAGTAATGCTGGCTCGAGCAACAGAGAGGAATCGTAACTAATGGTCTTTGACGCCGCGTCGGCTGGAGGAGTTGCCAGAGTACAGTCAACGACTGACTTTTCGGACGCCAGATAACTATAGGACGGCTTCGCAGCACAACTACGTAGTACCCCATACACAAGAACGCTTCGCCGTCATATTTTCCGGACATTTTGCCGTGACCGCAGGTCCGAAACGGCATTAATCAAAACCACCACCGCCGTCATTTTGATAACCTCGCCGCCTCGCGCCGGCACACCCGCACGCGCATCCGCCTGCAGCCGTAGCCACCACCGCGGCAATGCTAGGCCTAGCTGCTTCGAGGTTCAGTATTAAGCTTCTTGCCGTTCTGTGCCGTGTTTTTCATTCAAAGAATTCGTCATTGTCAGCAATGGCATCGATACCGCCTTTCATCGCGATTGGCTACGAAGTTCGGAAAGCACGGCGCGTTGCATAATGCCGTTTCCCGAAAGTCAGCTTCGCCTCATTACAGTACTGGTACGCTGTGAAGCATAACAAATGTAGGAAGGGGCAACTGTCACGGGACACAGTATGTATTCCTTAACGCGTGCACCCGCCATCTCCTGTCACAGTACAAGTACCGATATGCCTAATAAGTGTACTGGCCGGACTTCACAGCTTTTTTGGACGTGGCTGTTGCGATTTGAACCCTTAAGGGCTGTAAAAGACATGCATTCATTTTTTCGGACGTTTTCACGGCCCCTAGGGAGTCCGAAAAATCGGATGCTGCCTGTACAATTGTCCAGGAGGATGCTTCAAATAGCCCGTGTGGCGAACGCGCAGCCGAAGGAGAACAAGAAGACAAGGACCTATGCATTCAGAAATGAACAGGAAAGGATCGGAGCATGCAACCACTTTTTTGAAGGAGCTTGCACTCTAAAAGCAAAGTGTTGGCTGATGCCGAGATGCAGGTGTCCCTCATCCAAGCAAAAAAACTCTTTAAAACAGTGAAATGCAACACTGAGGCGTTGTGTGCGGGCTGAGAGTATGTCAGGACAGTTGAGGTTGACTTAACAGCTGTTGCGAGTTATCTCACTTGTGATGAAGTTCGGGCCTCATACCAATAGCTCGCTATCAGTTGATAGAAATAGCTCATATTCATAAATATTCTGCATGCATCTCTTTCTTATTCGTATTTGAGAATGTTCGACTCGATTTGCAATGGTTTTTACTATTTCTTTCAAAGATATTTTATTCGCTGTGCATTTTACTAACCCCTCCTTTCAGTTTTCTTTTTGAATAAAATAAACGCTACCCCTTACTATTCAAACTGGACTAAGTTTTTTTCTTTATTTTTAACATGCTTACTAGAGAGTGACACCATTAGGCGACATGATGTAGGGAGCCCATCTTGACATAAAACAAAGTTCTGTGTCACACAGGGAATATTGCAAATTCACTCAGGGAAAACTTGGAAAACTCGGGGAATTTGGAAATGTCAACTTGGTAGGCACCTTGTAAAGGTTTACCTGGAAATATTTTTATTCTGACGGCCCTTCATTAGAGCTAAGAAGCTGGAAAACGCAAAGGTTGAACCTTCAGATGCATAGTAACACTCTTCTATTCTCAACTGCAGACAATGCCATGCATATCGTGCTGTACTTCAGCCCTCAGTTGCCCGACACGAGATAGGTCTTTTACACTTTCGATTTCAACACAAACCAGCTGAAACCTGTAGGAGAGCACAATCGGAACATGGAAAATGAGCAGGAAAGATAACAGGGCGCTGTCCAGCTTGCACGAGTGATCTGGAGAGTGAGTTATGAAAGTTCGTGTGGCATTTGGCTCTGCCAAATCTCGTACGTAGTGCCATATGACATACTTCCTTGAACAGCTTTATTGACAATTATCTTTGACATGGAAACTTTCCACTCGTTCATTGTTCCAAACAACATCTACCTGTCAAATAGCAAGATCTTCCTACAAATTTATTTCTTGTTCAGCTTGGGGAAGGCCCTTGCTGGGTATCACGAGCTTCTAATCACTGTTTGTTTTTGCCCGATACTACCTTGTGCTGATTGCGAACTTGGAAACCTGCCTTTCTGATATGCTGCGCCAATGGATTTCCTTATCGTCTAAACAAACTTGTGTCGCGTGCCGCCGTCACCACATAGGGTGTAAGCATTATCACCAGCCTTGTACGTCAAGCCTGGTATGACGCCACAGCTCCTTCTGCATTCGAAAACAAGTGAGGCCTCGTGTGCGGGGTGCGCATAGCTCATCAGTGGCTTGCTATTTTCGCCTTAGCATCTCTGCTGGGAGGGAAAGAGTGGTTTGCGAATAGTTTTGTTTGTTTAAAATTGTTTATTAACACTTTTGTGCTTTTCTTTCCTAGAAATTTATGGTGAATTTATGGCTTGCAACTATAGTCCTTCGCACATTGTGCCATACTTCTAAAACCAGTTGTGGCCTGTGGTTGCTTACTGTTGCGTCAGGTCAACGTAAAGTTCATTTGGTCTGGCAGGAAACATTAATCCATCTTGAGACTACCAACTTGTCTTTTGGCTAATGGGACCAGATTTCTCGGAGGGCAAAGTTGGAAATGATATTCATTGTTTATTCCAAGTTTTATTTATTGGAAGGAAAACTCTTTTTAAAGCTATTCAGTAAATTTGTACTTGAGTTTCAGTGTTATTTCATGTGCTTCCAACATTACATACATGACAAGCAAGATAGTGGGGTGAGGGTGAGTGGGGTGAGTGGAGTTCGTTAGCCAGTGCATTGAAAATTTTGTTGCAGTTTGATTGAGAAAACATACGAGCCATAAGTGGTCGTACGTGCTGGAGAGGTGCGATCTTATTTTAATTCAGAAAGCGAGCAGTTCAATTTCCGAACCTTTTTAAAATTATAGATGCTGCTGCCTCAATTTTGGCAGTGTTTCGCTTTGCCACTTACCTCAAGTATTTTTCAACTTAGAGACACCACACCTGAGAAAATCAACAGCCAATTTGACAACACAGGGCAGGCATTTCAGGGTTTAGAGAGGGCAAAGCAGTACAAAACACTGTCCCGTAAGTGAGCTGTGGGACAATGGGGCCATGGCGGAAACACAGGACATGTCTCGCCTAAATCGTGACGTCTGGTCATCTTACATTTGGCTTGAAGTGTGCTCCTAATGCATTTTGAATGCTGAAAGAGAAAAATAAACACATCATCAAGAAACATTGTATGCAGTAGCAGCAACGTGTGCAAGGTAAATAATGCAGTGCAAAACAGAGGCCCAGAGGGATGGAATGAGTGAGCCTTCGTAAGGACTGTGATTCAGAGATTCAGAGAAGTCAGAGATTAAATGTTTGAGATTTGACCTTGTCAGCATGACATTTTTGCAGACTTATAGCACCATTGAAAAAGAAAGAAAGGCGGCTAGACAGAAACAACAAAAGAACAGAATGTGAAGACGCACCACAAAGCTAGCAATTTGATTGCGAGAAAGGACACAACACCAGGACAGCAAAGACACAACACTAAAACGTGTGCTGCATACTCCTGTTGTGTTTTGTGTTCTTCCTGCCCTTGTGTCCTTTTTGTGCTTTGTCTTGCCTTTCTATACTTTTTTTTTTGTGTGTGCGAAAATGAACCTGTAAGGAGATTGAATCGGACAGATGCTTTTCAGTCTCCTGAGCTTTGTAACCAGCCATGCTACTGGAGGCCTGCAACAGGGCCTGGCAGCAGAACTTTTTACTTGTGCAAGAGATTTGAAACCTTTGACAAAAGGTGTACGCTCAAGGGAAGTGAAGCATACATGTATTGTATGTGAAGGCATAAAGAATAATAAAACTGTATAAGCAGACTGTGATGTTGGCTGACAGGCGGACATGAGTACATTTCACTTTCAAGTGATGTATAAGTAAGGATACTCTTGATATTCCGTGGCCTCTGTGACAATGTCACATTGTATTTCCTGACAACATGCTTGCATTCACGTACTTCTACATTGTTTTCCTTCTCTCACTTTCTGGCATTGGTTGCAGTGCTGGTTTTTAGCATGTCATTGCTGTTTAAAGAGGTTTACTGATTGAGCAGCTTAACTTTTATTTTCCTGACGTGTGCAGATGACATGTGCGGTGAGTGCTTAGTAACATTGTGCTAAAAGTGCCCTTTTGGCTGGGGAAGCACACACTGAGCTTTCCCTGGATAAACATACTTGAATAATTCAGCAGTTTGATTTGCTTTTTTTTTTTTCATTACAGTTAGCTATTGCACATAAAAGCTGGCAAGTGGCTGGCACTTAATGGCAAGAGGTAGCACGACATAAAGACATAATCGGCTGCAGTAGCGTACGTTGCTCTTGCGTTGATTGAGAGTGCGTGAAAGATACAACAAATTAATTTACATTTTTGCTTAGATGAATTTATTTTTTGGACATCACAACAAAGCCTTGGCGATTTTGTAATGAGGCTCTTGTGAACATGGGAGCCAAATATTATTGCACTGCACGCAGTAGAGAATTTACGATCTCATTTCAAAAGCAGCGAAAGATCCCTTTCTCTCGTTTCTACAATGTTGTCGTGCAGTGTCATCACAAGCGGCTGCACCCACAACAACTATTAGCTGATTTCGTGATCGTGAGAACGCTCTCAGGAATACAATTGTTGCTCATTCGAGTTAAATAAATGAAAAATATATGTCTACAACCTCAAAACACAGAAAAAACGTTTCCTATTTGCACTGCTGGCCTAAACATTGCAGTTGCGCTTTGCTGCATCTGGTGCATGTGGCCTCTAAGATAAAAAGTGTGGCACAGATACTGAGACCGCCACGGAGTGCCGCCACAAGCCATCTCGTGTTCCACCTTTAGGCAGGGCCAGTGGAGCCTTTCCCCCCACACACTTTCTTGCCGTCTCTCCTGTATAATTTCCAGTGCAACAGTGGAAATGGAGACAGAAAGCTACTGAACGGTCCGATAACTATGTCTAATTTCGCTTGTGATTGAAGGATTCAAAAAATGTTTGCAGCAGGAGATTCGTGAGGGGACATAATTTAATAGTTATATCATTCTATGATTAGTTAGGAAAGTGTTTCAGGACCTCTTTAAGAGGAACTTCCATGCCTCTATTGTGTATGCTTTTCATGTAAGTTGCAATATAATAATGAGCAACAGGCAAAAAATGTGTAATGTTTACTCATTTTTCCTGCATAACAGAGTAAGGTGGAAGAGCTACAGAAATGTATTGTAATTTTGTTTTCATGCAGTTCGATATTACTAAATTTTTTTTAATATGCACAGAATAGCTTTTGAGTACACTTAAGTGTATAGTTGATAACATAAACAAAATTTTTAGTCTAAGAAGGAAGCTTTTTAAATGGCTCAATAAAAGGAAATCTTGGTGTTGATTCGATTTCAGCGTAATGCTGCAAAGGGAGCCCATACATAGACCTCTAGAATAAACTTCATAGATAAAGAAAAACTTTGTTCTGGTCTGGGAATTGAAGATACAGCAAGTGTTCTGACTAGGGTAGTCACTCTAACCTTACTTAGGGTCTTGCAAAAATAGGTAGTCAAGTAACTAAGGAACTCTGCATTAAAATATGGTGACCACACACAAGAAAGGAGATTACCATGAGCTCACTTGTAGCTGCCTGTTGCTTGACAGAAAAATACCATTCCCAACAGAAGAACTAATACCCAAATCTGTTGCCGCATATACATGCATCTCTTGCCGCAGATAGCTGCACTTGGCTGTATCTCCTTCTGCATGCACTTTTTTTCTCTTTTCTTGTTCATCTCCTCTCTCGTAAATTTTTCTCTTTCTTTCTTCCTTTTGTTCTTTTTTCTTTCTTTCCTTTTGCTGTGACCAGCAGTTGAAAGCTCGAAATGGAACCCTTTGTGTTCGTCCTTCTGTCCATTTGTCATTCCCGATAGGCTGTTGTTGCCAGGACAGGAAAGTGAAAACACAGCTTCTCATTCAAGCGAAACATGAACAAGGACGCAATCTGGTACTCAACAACCGTGTCAAGTCGCATTTTCTGACGACATGCGTGCATTCATACAGAGTTGTTCTACATCATGTTTCTTCTCTTTCGTTCTTAATGGTAATGGCTTTAAGAGGAAGCTTTAGCTCGAGCCCGACTCCGACGCAGCCTATTCAAATACATGTAAAACGAAAAACGTTTTTCTGAGATAACCCCTGGACCGATTTAATTAAATTTGTTGCAGTTGAAAGAGAAAGTTAAATTCTAGTGACTGTTGGAAGCGGAATTTCACTTTAGGGCCTGAATTTTGTAAAGAATTTTAAAAATTCGCAAGTTGGAAAAAAATAGAAGCTCAAAGTTTACAAATTAATAGCTCTGCATCAAGAACAGGTATCACGGTTCTGCAAATGGCACCCATTAGATCATTGAAAGCGGACAATTCAATACGTCATTTTATATCTTACCTGAATTTGTTACATTGTGTACAAGTGTTCTGCAAGAGCTGTATTTTCATAATACAAAATTTTTTTAGATTCATCTGTAACATATTCATTTGTGTCCGCTTTAGATGTACATTTAGGTGCAATTTACAGAATTGTGATATCATTTTTCATTGCTGAGTTATAGAATTGTAAACTTGATAGTTTGGTTTTATGAAAATTTTCAATTATTGCAAATTTTTAATAAAATATTGATGGCCTAAATCGAAAATTGGAAACCAACTGTCACTAGA
This sequence comes from Dermacentor andersoni, assembly GCF_023375885.2. Lineage (NCBI taxonomy): Eukaryota > Metazoa > Arthropoda > Arachnida > Ixodida > Ixodidae > Dermacentor > Dermacentor andersoni. The sequence goes on from NC_092818.1 coordinate 87,434,092, forward strand.
TTTTAATTTCTTTTAAATGCAACAAACCTCGCCAAATTTGGCACAGTGGCTGCCAAGAAAAATGAATTCTCTTCTTACATGTATTTAGATAGGAGCAGCACTAAGCTAAACTGTCTGTCTCCTGTGATACCTCCTCGTCCTCTGCTTTGCCGTCACCATATTTTAATTTTATTTATTTATTCAGTACTGCAAACCTTGTACAGGTCCAAGCAGTGTGGGTAAAAAGATAAACAAATCAAATATAAACAAAGTTAAGTTTAGAGGTATCACAGTGTTACAAAATATGGTGATGGAAAAGAGAACTTTACTCATCACTGCTTATTGAACTCCTACCCCTGTGGCAACGTACAGTTGAAAGCCAGATGTGGTAACCTCTGAGATGCCTTGCAACATTTTTTTTTAGGGGAGTTTGTGCGGTGTTTTGCGTGCAATGTAAAATTCAAGGGTGATGGTGTCTGGGCATGTATCTCAGGGGCTACACCAAGTAATAGTGCCACTGACGATAATGGTTTGTGTACATCACAAACCAGAAGGTCTTGAGAAGATAGTGGTGTCCACTGTGAGAACCTGCTGCTGTTATAGCGAATGAGTTCAGAGACAATGGAAATAGCTTAAGTGTGATGATCCTAGTGTGAGGACACACACACGCACACACACCAGTTTCTTCAGTCTGGCTTTCTGGCTACAAGTCATGGCCAAGTTTTCCAGACACTTGGAAACATTGCTCTGTGGGCGGCGGGATTCACTTGTGATTTAGTTGCCAGTGGGTCTTGCAGTCCCACATCCTGATTGCTAATGCTGTGTATAACATTGATTTCTACATTGTGCATAATCATTGTGATGATCAGCATAATTGCCTTTTTTTTTTCTCACTGATCTTTCGTAATTGTAGTTAATGAACTTGCCCAGAAAGAAGCCTTGCTGATCCACTTGCTATACTCGCACATTTATCTCACTGCAGCGGGTCCCCCAGTGGATCTGTCCCTCATTGGAGGTGTGCGAAGTGGTGACCGTGCCTGAAAAGATGCAGACATTGCCCACTGAAAATGGACTGGCCTGGATCGACATCCCCGTGCCCTCTTCTCACCTGCCAAGGGCTCCTATTCGCTGTCGGCTGCTCTCCTATCGGTGGAGGAAAGGACAGGCGAGTTTTGTCTGCTTCCCACTCCTCGAAGGAGTACCTAAGTGACATTTTCAACTTTTTTCAATTCAATTCAATTTCAATTTACTTGCATTCAAAGAAAGTACAAGCCTTCTTAATCCTGAAAAGAAAAATAATAAGTGTCAGAGCACCCCAAGTAATTTACCATAATGTTGGTTCCTACAAACCAGTCTCAATTCCAGTACCCAGGAGGTGGATGTGTCATGAGTGACTAATACCGGCACAGCCAAAAGAGGCACCCACAGCAATCTTGACTTTCTTTTTTTTTTTTTTTCATGAGCAACATCATCGTACCTGCCTAGCCTTATTGCTACATGACATCAGAGAACGCTGCTCTGTGTCACGACGTCGCAATAATGTTGATGACAGTAGGTCTGGCATTTCATGGCCAACTTTATTATCAAATAAATATTTCTCTACCGTCATACTTGCTAAGCTCAATTTTTTGATGTGCAAGAAGAGTGTGGTAGAGTTTCTAAAACATTGAAAGTATGCGTCAGCACTTTTTGAATGGGGTAAGTAAACTTGCCTATTTGGTAGATGATGCTTTATGAACATCTGAGCCAAATATTTATTCCAGTACAAGGAGCAGGGTGCCTGCAGCTTTGCTCAAAAGACCAGCCACCCATTCTTTAAACTTCTCAAAATCCCCGGCACCCTGCGTGCACATTCCGATAGACCAATAAGCGTGATGGCTATTGGCTGGAATCCTTGAGCTGTCATGATTGAGAGAGCACCTCTTGGCAAGACCAAAAATGAGGAAATGTCATTACTGATAAGGTGGTGGAACCGTCTAGTGGCAGAGGACAATACTATCTGAAATGGCTTCCAATCTCGGTTCGTCACATCGCCCAATATCAGAGGCCATCCCAATACCAGAGTGCATTGGCATAGCAGCACAGCTTTTAGTGCAATAGGAATAACATAAAGGAGATGGGTGGGGGCACACTGAGATGTAGCTGGTACATTAACAATTCAATATAATGGCCTGATCACTTTTCTAATCTTTCTTGATTTCTAACTTGCTATATGCTTTCTCACTTTGCAGTAGTAATTATAGAACAACTTGTCATATAAACACTAACGTCCTTATATTTTCATATGTTTGCCACCAACATTTATAAGATGTGCCCAATCAAAATAAACTCACAGTGGCTGTGGAATGGCATGTTGCATGGTAAAATGGCTCTGATGACACAATTTACAGTTCTGTATCTTCTATTTTCTTGCCATGGCGAACAAAAGCAGACTGTAAAAAGTATCAAAGCCCCCCCACATTTTTTTTTTTTCATTTATGCTGGTATATGGAGGTCTTGGAATGAGCTGGAAAGCTGAAGTTTTGTGCTGCAAGCTTCATTTTCGGCCTCAATAATATTTTGAAGTAAAACAAAATGCACGCTTACACAACATGTAAGTAGGATATTATTACAAGTGTATTGATGATGAAACAAGTTCGAAAACTCCTTTGCGACCTTGTTTAAAGCTTTATATATAAAAAATTCACAAAAAGAAAAAAAGTTGCTGAGAAACTTTGTGCCTTGACACCTTTTCAGCTCTTCGGGTTTTCTCGCACAGTTTCATTACTCTGGGTTGATCCGTGGGATTTTCTCGCTGAAAGAAGAGATGTGGGAGTTCTTGATAATGTGGTACTAAAAAAAAGATAAAGAATTGTAAGAAATGCCAAGTTTTTTTGTTTTTTTTTTGAGGATATTCTGTGTATAACTCTAATAACAATAAAATGTTGTGTGACACTTTATTTGATTCTGCTAGAGAAAAACTGTGGAGCAAATGGAACCACATGAAAACCTGCAGATAAGAGGATCTCGATGACTGGGGGCTGCAGAATGGCCACAAGATCATTCAAAGGCATATCTCACGTGTTCTACTAGTGTTTCTCACCACTGGAGACCTCTGGGTGGAGTGGTAGCACAACTCTTATGTTGAATTCCAATGGCGGAGTCGGAGCAAGTTTTTCTGCTCGTTTCGGAGCAAGTTTGTTCCAATGGCGGAGTGAGAGCGGGAGTAAGGTATTCCAATGAGAGAGTCGGAGTGGATTCAGAGCGAGAGTCACTCCGTGGGGCAGAAAAAGATGCTCCGCCAAAATCGGCGGAGTGGACCGGAACTCTGCGTGACGTATTTCCTTTACCACGTTTGTCTGCTGGGGGGCGCCACCGGTCACGACTGGCGAGGAAGCAAAAGCTGCTGCACGCTTGGCGAGATATCCATTCCGCACTTTAAAAAAAATGACAGGTGAACGGCGCTGAAGAGACAAGTGACCGGTGCGGCGGTGGTGGGAGCAAACAGCTGAAGGAAGTAACACGCAAGGTATCCTGGGTAACTCGGCGATACAAGTTCCGTTTCCGCGTTGCACCGCTGGCGCAGGTTGTGTTTCAATCGCGGATTTGGAGGTGTTGCTCTGCGCCAGAGTCGCGTGCTCGCTCGCGGAGTCCGTCGGCTGCTCCGACTCCGCCATTGGAATTCAGCATTAGTTACTGAAAGAAGCACTATAAGCCTAGCAATTGATGGTCTTCACTTCTAGGCTGTGCCCATTTTAGTACCACTGTTGTGAATACTTTCGTGCTAAATATACCAATTAACATGTGGTATTGAAGTGCCCCTAGTAATGAAGCACAGGGCACAAGCCAGCGTAAGCAATGCAAAAAAAAAGGTATTTATCGCTTATTCTATACAACAGTGCCAGCTAGCTGAAATCCATACAAGGAATAGTTCCTGATATCGCTGAAAAGTCAAGGAAGCTGGACTCGCCACGCAAGGTTGCCAAGCAAATGTTTGCCTACGCATCACTGCATCGGTAATTCACGGATGCTGCTCTGTGAACCGAAGCACATGCTATTGTGATTGCCCATGCTGGTGCTGCACTCCGAAACTGAATGGAAATCCTTTCACAGGCAGTCCTGCAAAGAGCACTGAAAGGTGTGCGGTCAGTCCATATGCGCCTACATCTCAAAGCCAAAGTCAAGGAAACAAGTTTGTTTCACACCCACGTTATCTATGTCCTAAGGTAGCGATTGCCTCAGAACATTCATGCCGTCTCCCATGGCTGCGCGAGTGCAGCACTAGTGCCCACCCCACCGTCGCATATGCATCATACGGAGAAGCCGAACACCTTGAGACATGGGATTTATGTGAGGAAGTCGAATGTAAGGGGATGCAGGAGTGGTCAAGTGGTCCTCACAACTGGTTTCATAAAGGGGTGCCTGAATGTCGGAAATTTACGTACAAGCCAAAAAAGTACTACTCTTTTTCAGAAAGAACCTGTTCAATTCGAGAGTTTGATACGGATTCAATTCTGTCAAATATGTTGTTATAGCCGGGTATTGAGTTACTGGAGCAACCAGAGCCTTCCTGCCATGAAAAAAGGCTCGTTCAAATAGCCCATTGGCTACATGAAGCATGAGTTGCAAGCTGAGAAGCTGAGCAAAACGAGAACAAAGTGAAAACAGGAGCCAACGTTTCGACAAATGGACCTGTCTTCTTCAAGGCCTTGAAGAAGACAAGTCCACTTGTTGAAATGTTGGCTCCTGTTTTCACCTTCCTCTTGTTTTACTTATCGTCTTGAATTTCCGTCTCCCGCCTTCCCCCTGTTTAAGCTGAGAAGCTGTGGTTATTGACTGTGTGGAGGGTTAGACTAGAAACATGCAGCATGCTTGGCTGCGGAAACAATGACGCTAAGTAGATACGTCATCGTGCTTAGCTCAATAAACTCTGCAGCGGAGCCAGAGTAGCATTGTTTCGGCCGCTCAGCGGCGGTCGCCTCGCATGCTCAGATGTGCCAACATGTCACCTCCATGTATTACTAGGATGCTGTCTGAGGAGCTTAAGCACAGCGCACAATGCCAAACCTTGCTATGGCTGTCAATACTTTGCCCTTCGGGTACAACTGCCAATTTTGCACTACAATTCTGCCCCGTGTTTCTTTATTATTATTATTATTATTATTATTATTATTATTATTATTATTATTATTACTATTATTATTATTATTATTATTATTATCTTTGGAAGGAAGAAAATGTTTCGTATTCAGTACTCTTTAAAAAGCCTGCATTATCTAAATAGCCATATTCTATTGAATTTGATTTCTCTGGTTGAATATCTGTAAGTAAGCAGAAGTGTCAAACGTTTGCTTGACTACACATTGCTTGGATAGCTGCTGCCAGATTTTCTTTTCAGGACCAGCACAGAAAAATGGCAACTATTTTAAGTTCTGTACTTACCAAGTTTCAGATATTTCTCGAGCATGCTGCTTCCCTGCTAAGAAGAGAACATGCTGAGTGAACGTGGAGGTCACTGGCAATTTTTGCGGTGCTGTTGATCACAGTGTTCTGCCATTGGCCAAGGGAGCTACCAAATAAAATGTTTGTGAATTGTAAACATGGCCATTTTAAAAGTGCCCTTAGTCTATAGTGCATTAAGGTGCTTCTTTTCTAAAAAACTGTGTCTCCTTGTTTTTCCGAGCTCAAACTTCATACCCTGATGAGGAAGCAATCTAGAGATTGCAGTTTTGTTTTGTGTTGCTGTTAAATTTTCATTCTGATGTTGCTGTGTGATACTTTTGTTTGCAGGAGGCTGTCACAGGGAGCCGGTGGTTTTCTAGTCCATCCCCTCCATCCAAGGGCTTGCTGCTTCATTGCCATGGTGGTGGGTTTGTGTCCCAAACTCCCGACTCTCATGAGGTGAGTGCTTGCTGTGCTATGCCTGTCGCAGCTACTCCTCAATGATACCGTGCGGCTGAGAATTGCTGTTACCAGGCTGAAGTAAAGAAGAATGTTGTTGTTAAAGTATAAATATTTATGATAATAATCCTTTGTTTCCCATAAGGATGCCACTGAAAGCACAGATTGTCGTCTCTTATTTCTTTTATGTATTTATGAAGGGAAACAAGGGTGCATGTTTCTTTAAAGGGCAACTCCGGAAATTTTTGAATCATGTCAAGGTAATGAAATATCTAGTTTCCCGAGAAGTGCCTGTCACGCGTCTGATAGTAGAGTTGTTCCGCAAACTCGAAAATAATTTTGAATTAGCAAGAAAGTGCAGAAACGATCCCAAAACCCTCATGCTAAGCTTTGTCAAAGTTACCTACAGTAATGGCAACGATTGTCACTGGTAAGCAAAGAGTTGTATGAATGTACGTAGGCTTTAGTGAAGTGATGAAAAAGTTTGTTAAGAAATTCTGTGGCTTAAGAATTTTAACCTTTCTGCATAGGTAATATCATTTAGGAAACATCAATAGCAGACACTAGCAGTAAGGTTGTTGGCACCATCTTTCGATGCTGATTTCAAGCAGAGCTTACGCAACTGACAGACTGACCACAAGTAAAATATGAGGGAATACCAGGCCAGGGTGAATCTGTATGCAAATTCTTTTTTTGTAAAAACTATCGCTTAGTGGAAACGACTGACGTCTGAGGAAGTGTGCAGTGTGAATGAAGACATATGTCTTTCAAGATTGTAACCCCCCTGCTGTAGCGCTTTCGGGCAAAGCGGGGAAATACACAAATAAAGAAATGAATAAAGAAAAAATAAACTATTATGCAATAATCTCCAATATATGAAACCTGGACATGTCCATGAATGTTTATACAGTTGAACCCAGCTATATTGAACTTGCAAAAAAGTGCCTATAAGTTCGATATAGGGCATGATTCAATATAAGCCTGCTAAAGAATTGGATGTCATAAAGGCGCATACCATTTATAAAACCGCTTTATTGATGAAACTAGCTTAGTTTCGCATGAAATAGTCCTGTATTTTCTTCTGCTTGGGCAATTTCGCTGCCTGCGACTCACGCACTTCTCCACATTGTCTAAAGAGTCGGAGTGGCTGAGGCTGCAACCTTCCACATTTGTGCGGAAGCACTGGACTAGTGCGAGTGCACCAATCACCTCGGAGGATGTGGGCAAAGGACTATCGTTGCTTTCCTCATTGTGCCCACTTTCACTTGTACTTGGTACGATGTCGGCAATGTAGTCTTCATTTTCAGGCTCTCCCGTGGTCGCGACACCATCATTTGCACTCACAAACTCGTCGACTGTTGACTCGTCAACAGCTTCCGGAAATTCTGACAGCTCGCTCCAAATTTCGGCAACACTGGCAACGGCTTCGTTGCACTCATCAGAATTGACAGTTACCACCGGGCACGCCGCAGCCGGCAGTTCTGAAGCAATTTCGGATGAACCACTTGCACACGGCTGTGCATATGTGTCAGGCGCCACGAGCACCGGGTCGCGAGTTTGTCCGCTCTAGCCCTAATCTCCCCCTTATTCTTCAAGATCGTGCTTAGACTACTCCTCGGAATCTTGCACGCTACGGGGTCATCCGACTTCTCACCGCATTCGACCCGATTTACGAATTCTATCTTCACGGCGAAAATGAAATTCTACCGCTTCATCACGGCAACACTGTGGGAGAAGGCCCACAAGGCGCAAAAACAATGAACCAGAAAAGCAGCGAGACAACCAGCACTTGCAACATCTTGCACGACGAGGGCGCAAGAGCCTCTGATTGGCCGTCTGAGCGAGCGCTGCGGGCGGGCCAGGATCATATTTTGCAGGGGTGTGTCGACGGCTTGCCCAACGCAGCGTGGTCACGGTATGGAGAGCAGTTGGATGGAGCTACGCCAGCGGGTTTCCCTGCCGCCGCCAGGGAAAGCCAACTTCTGGGGGCACTTTTGCGCCGCTTGTCGTTCAATATATCGGGAGTCGCCGCTATTTTTGTTCGATGTAAGCGTAATATTTGCTATGTATACTCATTGTAGCTATACCGTGTTCAGAAATTGTTCGATATACAGAATAATTTGATGTAAACAGGTTCGACATAGTTGGGTTCGACTGTATTAGTAGTGAGCAGTGCCAATGCGGCGCTGAACGCATTTCATTTAGATTCACATGGTGGTCGCTTATTGCTTGACCTGGAATTTACTCCGATGTTCTGCACAAACTGAGAGCCACTTACGTATCTAGCAGCGTCTGCCTGGTCAGCTCGCTGCGGATACGTGACTACTAGCGGCGTAAAGCAATAGGCACGCCTGTCACATTCACGCACATTCGTGGTACATGTGCGCCGACTGAGGCATGGTGCATATTCATGAAGGCTGGTTTGCATCCTTACTGCGTGCATGTTTACTTTATCCAAAATAGAAATGCACAGCAATCACATTGGGACATGCAAGATGCACCGAGATCCCGTGTGGCTGGTGACGCAGGCTTTTAAGGTTGGCATTGCATCGAAGATTGTGTCACAGTGCGAGTCACTCGCAACATTCATATGTAAAAAATAAAGTAAATAAGTGTACATCTCTTAGTTTGACATTGCCTTGGAGTAAGAAATCGGTAAGCTTCTGCTTGTCACTATCTCGAAAGACTGTTCCAAGGCGTGCAGAGTTTCTAAGTAAGCTTCAGGTGAGCATATATTATATCTAAAATATCGATATATTGAATCATATCACAATCTTCTTCGAGTTCAATATATCTAGTATTGCCAGAACTGCGATGACTGTCTCAGGGTGTCTACCAACCGGGAAAACCGGGAATTCTCCGGGATTTTGAGTAATCTGGGAAAACTCAGGGAAGAAACTCAGCCTCTATCAGAGAAAATTAGCGATAATTTTGTTGAAAGGGTTGAAAGTCACGGTAATGCTGGTTCGAGTAACAGACAGGAATCGTAATGAATCATCTTTGACACCCTGTGGTCGGCTGGAGAAGTTTCCAGTGTACAGTCAACGACCAACTTTCCGGATGCCCGATAATTTGGACGGCTTCGCGGCACCTTCACGTACCCCATAGAGTCAATGTATCAGAACGTCTGAAATTTTGGACGCAAGAACAATTCGCCGTCCGATTTTCCGGACTTTTTGCCGTGACCGCAGGTCCGAAACGGCATTAATCAAAGCCACCACCGCTGCCGTTTTGGTTACCTTGCCAACTCAAACCGGCGCTCTCGCACGCAGATCCGCTGGCAGCCGTAACACACCACTGCGGCAATGCTAGACCTAGCTGCTTTGACGTTCGCTATTAAGCTTCTTGCCGTTGTGTGTCGTGTTTTTCATTGGAAGAATTCGCTGCTGTCAGCAATGGCACCGACTGCGCCTTTGTGGTCCTCGCGATTGGCTTAGAAGCTTGGAAAGGACGGTGCGTTCCATAATGCCGGTTCCCGAAAGTCAGGTTCGTCTCTTTACAGAAATGTTACTTGGTGTAGCATACGCAAAAGTATTGCAGTGAAGCATGACAAGAGTGGGAAGTACCAATTGCCACGGGACACAGTATGTATTCCTTAATTATACACGCATGTATCCGGTATCTCCTGTTACTGTACGAACACCGATATGCCTAATACGTGTACTGACAGGCCTTCAGAGCATTTTCAAATGTGCCTGTGGTGGTTTGAGCCCTTAACCCTTTCGCTGTCGCACCTTTCTGGCTGTGACGCACCCCCAGTGTCGGCTTGGTTTCAGGGAGCGAGCATAACAGGGAATGAACATAGCAACTTATTTTTGATTATGATTGGTATACAAATAACATAGTCAATGCAATATGCACATTTCAATGTTCTGCAGCTGTTATTAGTAAACATCATCATCATCATCAGCCTGACTATAACATCCGTTCAACATCCGAATCTGACGATGCGGAACTCGTCTCTTCGTTGCGTTAGACGCTGTCCGAGTCCAAATCCGAGCTCGGCTCGTATTCTGAATCGTAAGAGCCACCGCTCCAATGAACAGACGAAGGTCTCGCGCCGCTCAGCTATCCGAAAGTAACTGCGCGCAGGGAGGATGCGCTTTCAGTCGCCCGCGCAACGGAGATAAATGGGACGTTGTGCGATCAAGAAGAGGGAGATGGAAAAAGGCTAAAACAAACTTCGAAGGGCTTTACGTTTACTGCTGCAAGTCGGAAGCGAGGGTGCGGCGAGAGAGCGAAAGCAGCAATCGAGTCACCCTTTTCGGAGAGGCAACGGCGACGCGTGCGCCTGAACTTGACGCGCCGTAGCAGACGCACCAACAGAAGAAAAATAAAAACCTTCAAACCGGCGGAGATGGCAGAACAACCCTTGAACCCATAACCACACGCGCGCGACGCATGATCCAGCGAACGCGGAGCCACCGCGCCACTCAGCAAAAAGAGAGGGGGGCGTGGCAGTCGCACCGTACTCTTCAATACAATGTACTAACACAGGTCGGGGCGAAAATACGAACTTGTAGGAAGAGTCAACAGATGGCGTGGCCAAGTCCGGGAGCGCCAGCTTTGCGCTCAGGCGCGAAATTTTGAACGCGCGATAGAGAACGTACCGGTACGTCAGTGACACTGTGGGGGGGAAGCGCGATGACGTACCGGTACGTCCGTGACAGCGAAAGGGTTAAGGGCAGTATATAACATGCATTTATTTTTTCGAACTGGCCGATTTTTCGAACATTCTCGCGGCCCCTATGGAGTTAGAAAAATCGGACGTGGGCTGTGCAACTGACCAAGAAGATGCTTCAATTGTTCCGTGGGGCGAAGAGTGGCGGAAGGAGAGCAAGAACAGAAAGAACCTAGACATTGAGGAATGAACACGAAAGGAAGCGTGCTGCCGCCGTTTAGAAGGTGCTTGAGGTAAAAAAAAAAAAAAAGAAGAAGTGTTCGCTGATGCTGAGATGCAGGTGTCCCTCATCCAAACCAAAATAAACGCTTTATAGCAGTGAAACAGAACACTCGGACGTCGTGCACGGGCTCAGAGTATGTCAGGACAGATGAGGTTGACCTTATATCTACAAGCTGTTGAGAGAGAATTTCAATTGTGACAAAGTTCGGGCCTCATGCCACTGAGCTTGCTATCAGTTGATAGAAATAGCTCATATTCGAAAATATTTGCTTCTGTATGCATCTATTTTTTATTTGTATTTGAGGATGTTCGACTCGACTTGCAGTTTTTTTCGAAGACATTTTATTTGCTGTGCATTTTACTAATCTCTCCTTTCTGTTCTCTTTTTGAATAGTATAAACACTATTCTTTAGTCTTGAAACTGAATTAAGTCGTTTTTTTTGTTTTTTTTTTCATGTGCTTACTAGAGAGTGACAGTATCGGGCAACGTGGTTTCAGCCCCTCTTGACATAAAACATAGTTCTGCGTCACTCACGGAACTTCGCAAAGGCACTCGGGGATAACCTGGAAAACTCAGGGAATATGAATATGTCATCTTGGTAGACACCTTGTGTCTACATTCTGCTTTGGTGGTGGAAAGGCAATGGCTTACTTACAGAAACTTTTTCCATCTCCTTTGATCTCGCTAGCTTTCAAGAGCTCCAACTTTTTAACTGGTCTGGCAGTTGGTAGCTCATTTTGTCATTCATGATATGGTGCCTGTGTACAGCTGTTAGTAAGGTAGTGAATCAAGAAGATGTGTTAAATATGAACATGAAATTGCTATGCAGCTGTTAGTAAAAACATCTATAGGTATATGTGCAAAGGAGGCTTTGCTGGTCACATCCTTAGCTGTGGTAAAAGTTAGTGTTCTTTTTTGTTTTTTCTTTTCTTTCATGGTGAAGATAATCGCTAAGGGTGTTCAAATAGTGAAATTTACTAATAGAATCGAATAAGAATATAGAAAGATATGATTGCTGAGCCTCGAATCAAATATAAAATTTTCTCGTTTCTAAACAACATGAATTATGAAGTTTGGGTGGAGCCCATTCGGTAAAAATAGAAATCAGGCTTATATACATGTACACGTGCATGTAATACTGTTCACAATTAGCCATCTGGACAACTGAGGAGCATGTAGGTGATAAACAATAGCTTTAACTCTCCGGGGACCATGACAATGACAGTAATCAAACATTAAGGGATGCACGTACCAGATATGTTCCAGATGCACATAATACAGGGTTGTGTTCACTAAGGATATGTGTTACACTACGGCACCGCACATTGCTTTAAAGCGGTGCAGACATGGTGAGACTGGCCAAATTATAAATTGGAACACAATCCATATATAGGCTGCCTAAAACATGAGCCACACTTAATGAATGACTGTAGATTATTGAGCAAACATTATCTGACCTGCGCATTCACTCAGGAACTGGCACCTCTGTGCTACAACTGCAGCTATCCTGCAGCAGAATCATTTTGAACAGTCCTCACACCTATTTTTCTGTCCCCCTTAAAATGCTATATTTGAAATAAATGAATATTTGACAACTTAGTGATTTCTCTACCAATTGTGAATTACATAGCAGGGACTACAGTCTACGCTCGTTACAACGGACCCGCATGCAACAGACTTTGCATTTAATGGACCATATTTTGGCATTAGTTTGTTCTACCTACCTGCCGTGCAACACGAACTGTTTTGCGCCCTCAGAAACAATCGTTGGGAGACCTCGCTACAACGGACTATCGTCTACAGCGGACGAAATTAGCCGCAATATTTTCATAATCGGGCTTACAAAACAGACTTTGGCCGTGTCGAAACGGGCTGACAACTAACTTGCGAGGGTCAGCCGACCATCCGTACTCAATATCACACACGCAATGGAGAAAGGTGGGGCGAAAATGCACTGTCTTCTCTTACACTTGAGGCACAAGTACGGGGGGAGGAGGTTAGGCGAGAGAGAGCGGGTTATACTCTGATGGCTGCTACTTACGGCACAGCTGCCGTATGTTGAAAGCAATTTGTGATGTGGACAAAGTGCGCCCAGTGCCGGTAGCTTTGTATGCACCATTGTTAGGAATGGCCTGCAGAGGTGGCAACGTGCAAGTTATTTCAGCCCGCTGCACGTGTTTTGATCCACCCACGGTGGTGGCGCCCTTCAGAGAACCAGCGAGGGCAGCGCTAACCAACCATGAACTTACTTCAGAGAACTGCAGACAACCGGCAGCCTGGCGGCGGGGGTCAGCTCAGGGGAGTTCTCGAGGGGAAGTAATTGGCGGAACCTCCCCATGCGCTTTTCGAGACACCAGACAATGGACCGTGGCGGAGGCCACTGTGCGAGGTCTGCTCTGGAATTTAGAGGCACCAGCTGGGGTCGGGCGTGACCACCTGGCTATGGGGACGGAGGACAATGGACACTACGACGACTGCGCTGCAAAGGTCGTCTGCCCGCGGAGGGGGCACTGAAACCTGTGTGTGCGTGTGTGTGTTTGTAAAACGTCCCGCAGAAAGGCGGTCTGTTTACGATGACGTCGAACGTTTTGCCTCACCTAGGGATCTAGGGAACACGAAGTGTTTAAAAATGGCGGTTTGTCGGCTGCTAGGTGTGCTCGTCGTCGTGCTCCGTGCTCGTCAATGTACTCGTGAGCTGTGTGCTCGTTTGCTGTATGCTTCGTCTTGCGGGCTCCATTTGGGAGTCACGCTAGGCTGTGTAAATGTATCACTTGTTTAAACTGTAGGTACTGTAAATAAACCCTGTTCACCTAGTTCCTCCCAAGTTCCTCTCTACGACCTTCAACCCTTACAAATGGTGGCAGCGGCGAGATCGTCCGACAACTCCTACAACTGGTAACAGCGGTGGGATCATCCAACGAATCTAATACCGTGCTTTCAGTGTTTAGTTAGCGTTGAAGCGAGAAACAGCACGGAGGTCAATTTGCTTGCTGCTGCTGCCACACTTATCATGCTTGGTTTGCTATCGCAATCAATGCTTCACCTTTCAAGTAGTAATACTGTGACTTTTTGGTTTGTTTTTTCACTTTGTACGTTCATCGTTCTCTCTTTGCAATAAAGTTGTTAAGCATTGTGATGAAAGCTTCGAAAGTGAGCAGTTTCGGATATTACGAACTTCTGATGAAACAGACGTTTTTTGTCAAATTATCAGGGTCCGTTGTAATGAGAGTCGACTGTATTCAATTCGTATTCAACATTTTGAATACATGCACCTTTAATGATCACTGCGAATAACTATGAATAAAACAGTGCAGAGCATTTACAATGTGTCCTGTTTTTGCTTCCTCACATCATTTGAACTGCACCAGATCTACCTGAGAGACTGGGCGAAGGACCTTGACGTGCCCATCCTCACAGTGGACTATTCCCTATCCCCAGAGGCACCGTTCCCTCGTGCCCTTGAGGAGGTGTTGCATGTTTATGCCTGGGCTCTCATCAACCACAAAAAGCTTGGTAAGTTGTTTGCATCTGCTAGATGCCATTCTGTAGGGTTGAGTCCAACAGGAAGGGTGCCGTGATTGATCACAGCATTAAAGATGTTTTCTGTAGCACTGTGGCTGTCATATACATTCTGTTGCATTCCGGTACATGTTTCTGCTATTACTGCGTGCTGCCTTTCCTTATGGAATCTTTGGATGCTCATTCTTGAGCGCTCTAATGTGCTCCCAAAAGGTCAATCTTGTTTGCATGATCGAAGAGGGGTGCCCTGGCTACGTTTGGACGGTTCTTTCTGATTGCCAGACTCCAGATCAGAGTGCTGACAGGTTCTCCCAGTGTTGCTGTCAGAGCAGCTGAGGAATCTGGTTGCTTTTTGGTCATGTGACACCATCCTTTCCTGTGGTTGTACTGGCAAAAGGTCACTCTCGCTCCGTTCAGGGCGACGACAATTATCATCAGCAGTGGCACTGTCTGCGTTAGCGAAAGCTCCCCACACCCTTCCCTTCTTCCCCTCTCACTGTCCTGAAAAGCACCCAGCTCTTCGGTTGGCACAATATATATTCTTCTTGGATTCAGAGTGGCTCCAGAATCTGTCTGCTTAGATTTAGAGGATCACAGTAACCATCCAAAAATGCCATTAGTTGTCTACCCATTACAGTGGAACAACGGTAACGTGCTTTGAATGGTGGTTGTCATCATGCTCATTGCACGGAATTAGCTGTGATGAACATCTTGGAAACTGGTCCTTTTTGAAGAGCACCATTGGTGATTCTTTATCATGTCAGGTAGGTGGTTGTTTCATTTTTCTCCGAGTTTCCTGTCACCCTTACGATATGCAGGGAAACAGAAAGTTTGTCGTCCACCAGACCTCTTTTCTTACTCTTCTTCTTTATCCCCTTCATTCAGAGTGTGCGCTTCGCCTTCATCACGGATAGTTGAGTTAGCATGAATATGCAGAGATAATTTTAGACAAGCGAGAAACACTTCATCAAAACTGAAACATCTTGACAGCTCAGACATCTGATTATCACGAAATAATGTTTGAACAGACACATTCTGTGCACAGGGAGCGGTGACATCTTGAGACAGTATCCTCCACTATGGTTAATTGTAAACATTATGCAGCTTCTCTTGCAGAAATAATAATAAATAAATAAACAAAAATGGAAAGGTTGATTTATAAAGGTTAAGCCGTCTTGAGAATCATTGCACTAGCAGATAAGTGGAAAGCAATTGTTCCTGTGCACAATTTGCTTGAAGACAGGTCTGCAAGGTGACAGCACCACTGCTACTACTACTTCCATGCTGATGTCACAGCAGGTGAAGACAGGGGGTCAGTAGAAATTTGTGTGTGCGCATACCTTTCTGTAGCATTAGTTAGCAGAAAAACTACAAAACTTTCAGTCGTACCCTGTCTCTGAAATGACCATATTGCCCAAATATCATACAACATTCACTGAAATCTGTAGCCTTATAATTGCCCTATACCATACAGTTCTTTCAAAAGTAATTTGTTATTTATTATTATAAATCATATTATATTATTTTGTATAGTTTCTTAATTGCGGCAAAATATGTATGACCTGCTTTTCTTTTGCATTTGTTTCGCACTTTCTTTCTGTAGGTTGGACCGGTGAAAACATTTGTGTGGCTGGTGACAGTGCCGGAGGAAACCTGATGCTGGCCCTCTGCCTAAAGACCATTGAGCTCAACATTCGGCGACCTAGCGGAGCGTTTGCAGCATACACACCCGTCATGCTTAGCATGGCACCGTCTCCCTCAAGGATTCTGTGTGCTGTGGATCCTCTGCTCCCTCTTGGCTTCATGCTGACCTGTCTTCATGGTAGGCACTGGACATCTCCTCTTCACCTGCTAAAGGAGTATTGCATCTTGTTTGTTAGAGAGATGCTAAAGTGACATGTAAGTCAAACTGAAAAAAAAAAAAGCATTATTTTCTGAGAATAGTGGTGTTGCAAGAGAGAGAGAAAAAAGGAAGACTAACACAGGGAAGAATAATGTGGTACCAAATCTAGGGATGGTACCAATTTGTCTTCTTTATATTTGTTCAGTAGTACTCAACTGATAATAAAAAGGTTAAAAGAAAATGCAGTTTGGCCAACACAGGAACTCTGGTATCATCTCTGTGTGGCCTTCTGTCTCAAAACAAGCAGCAATGCCTGGCAAATCTTGACTTCTAAGATTGCCAGTGCAGCTATGTGAGAGAGCCAGTTTGTCACAGACAACTTAAATTGCTGATGAACTATGCCTAGTTATGTACTGCTGTGTATGCTTTGTAACAAAGTCTCTCTTTTTGCAGCATACATTGGCTGTGCCACTGAGCCAGACATCAGACTGTGTACCAAAGCGCCTCCAGAGAAGCCGGCCCGTAGGGAAAGTGTGACAGAAAACAGCGTGTCAGATTCCGGTCAATGTCCCACAGACAGCGTTCATGCTTCAACGACTCAGCCTGCACAGGAGAGTGAGGTAGAGATGGGTAACCCTATGAGCACCTCACCAACAATGAAGGCCAAGGTGCCTTTGACCCGCACAAAGAATGTGGTGCAGCTTGAAGTGGCGGGAGAACTGCCTAGCCAGTATCTCTGCCGCTTTGCATCTCAGTGCAACGACACAAACACTTCGTGCCAAGCCGACCAGCACGCGGACGAACACATAGTGCTAGATATGCCCGTGGACCTGACTTTCCCGGTGCGTAACCGGTGCTGTCGTGCGGCTACGCACTGGGTGCGGGCGCTGGTGACCGTCCTCAGTGCCAGCCACCTGTACCAGAGGCATGTGCTGGCCAACTGGGAGCTGCTGTGCGGCCAAAACGGCAAGAAGAGAAAAGGCCTGGCCGTCCCGTGGTTCCGGAGGGCCTCACGCTTTGACCGCAAGTTTCAGACCATGAAGATTCTGGCCAGTAACCCCTTCATCTCGCCCTACCTCGCCCCTGGCTGGATGCTTCAGAGGATGCCTCCTTGCTACTTTGTGGTGGGTGCCCATGGTCAGGCTCTAATTCTGCACCAAGTCATCTTTTATGTCGTGCTTGTGCCCTTCCCTAGCTTACCAAGGCCTAGCCTTGAGTTAAGCTCCCTGCCTTTTTTTTTTTACCGCTCCTCTCTCTCTATCTCTGTGCTAAGTCTTTGGACAACATTCTTCGATTGGGCGCATAATGTTTCATGTAACTTGGTGGTAGAGTTCGCTGCGATGTGATAAGTCATGTACTGGCAAATTCTTGTGTAAAGACCACGAATTTGGACTGTTTTGGAAATTTTCTGTGCATGGGCCGCACTTGTCATCTGTGACTGGGTGGCTTGTACTCTGGTATCTGCTTGCAGTATCTGCACGGTTCACAGAGGTGGATCACATGCTATATCTGGTTTCTGTTAGTTTGTTTGATCTGTTTGTTGGTTTTACAGTATAGCTAGGCTACTAATTGTAAACTCATCTAACTTAAGCATTGGTGCCATCAAGAAACTAGTGTCTTGGTGCACCAAATCTTGTCAGCTGCTGCATTTAACGTCTGGGCTAAAGATTCTGCAGTTATAGGCCCCATCTCTGTCATTAGAGGAAAGGGGCCCCTTTATTTAGGTATGAATCATTGGAGTTCTACGAGGAGCTATTGGCCTTGGAATTCTCCCCCCTCCTCTTTATTGCATTTCTGTATTTGGCACTAGATGTGTCCCATAACACTTTTCTCCTGGACACACCTGCTTGTATGTGCCACCCTGAGCATGTACATCCTATGCACTCAGATTTTCAGTGCTTTGTAAGTATGTTTTTGCAGGGAACTTTCGTCACTAATGCAATAACCGAGATGCATAGTGGTGGGCTGTAACATTCCATTCACTTTTCATGCCTAGAAACTCTAGTGCTTTTTCATCGTGCAACCTTACATGTGATGTGACAGCTGCACTTGTGTCTGACGACAGCTTGACCTTTAAACAGTTTGGTTCCAGTGAACAGAATTCCAGCTGTTCCAGCTCTGTGGTTAAGCGTCGGAAACAATGAAATAGGTAGCTCTCGGAGGTAAAAATAAGTGTTCCCAATGTCATCACATACAGTGGTGAGCATATCAATTCTTGAGGAAATGTATACTACGCATTTATTTACTATTCACTAGTGTATGGGGCATACCCAACAAATTTGGACCTAAATTAAAAAAAAAATATGGGGGAAAAAAAAGTGTGGTCCTTACACGAGATTCTGCAGATTCAAATTTTGGACACAGAAAAAGTCAGAATGACTGCTGACTTTCAGTTTATATGTAGGTCGAAGCTTAACAAATACATATGCATGTGTACAGCATTCAATTACCGTACTTACTCAATTGTAGGCTGTTGGATCTGGAGGACAATCTCACCGCTGTCTCCCAGATATTGGACCTTGCCATTGAGTGCGGGAGTTGGCCGATGTTGGAGGACTTTGAGATGAAAACTGGAGGTTTATTTACATTATTTACAGTAAAGATACAAAGAAATTAGCAGTCATAAAGTCATCGCTGGCTGGCAGCAACTTGGACGCTGCGGCCCGTGGCAAGAAGCCCGAAAGAGATGAGTGAAGGAATGCTCTCTCTCTGCTCCCGGTCTCTGGCTTTTAACCCCTTCGGTGTCTCGGGGTCACGTCCTGTTCGGCCAATCGTCGAGCCCGCTCAGGTGTCGTCATTTTCGGCCAATGGTAGGCACCCGTGTGAGCGTAAGTCACATTCGGCTCAGAGGGTCGCTCCATGGGCTTCACTGTCTGAGGGATTACTTGTCTCCGATATTGCATTCCTGGTCTGCAACTGCTGTCACAATAGGCGGGTGGGGGGTGCATTACTGCCGTCGTTGACTCCGGGTTTCCAAGCGCTCAGCGGGGGGAGGCGGTTTGTTCTTGAGCGACCTTTCAGAGCCGCAAAGCATCTTTGCTTGGGACCCAGGTTACCTGGAACCGTGCCAGGCTCCCGTTTCATTTTCAGGAAGAGTCAAGCAGTGGGAAAATAGCTCCACATAAAGGCACACGAGGCGAACTTGTTTGGACCTCAGGACCTTGCTGCGCCTCAGGAACGTGGCAGATGGGCTTTTGTGCTCCCTAATTAGGTGTGACAGCGATTCAAAGTGGTCTGGTGAACTCGAAGGATGCCAAGGAAAGGGCCCATATCTAACAAGGCCAATACTTTTTTTTAAAGAGTAATGTACAAAAGTCTGAAGTCATCCTTAGATTCGAGGATGCGGTTTGGCTGCAACCGCCGAAAGCTACCGACTGTTGATGATTTTATCAGCGCACATAGAAAAGAGAGAATGTCCATAATGACGGAGATCATCAGGCGAAGAAAGTCACAAATGTTTCAGGTGCCGCTCCGATATGTCTAGCTGGTTTAGTCAGATGTAGAACTGGGTCTCGTGGCTTGGGATAAATTTCTGGCTGATCTGATTATGCATGCATTCCAAAACATCTCGACGAGCTTGCATGTTCTTTTTTGCAGCCGAATGCCATTTTCTGTTCTGCTTACATTTGAGGAAAGTTTTTTTCTTCTTCTTTCTTTGATTCTTTCCTTCTTTCTGAGCTTCCAAATCTTGGGGTCGGCCTAGAATTGCGACCGGCCTATATTTGAGTAAATACGGTACACATCCCATTAAAGAGCTGGTGTTTACTGCTGAAAGGATAAGCATACATGTTACTAATGCAACATTACACCAGCCTGTGCATATTCTCAAAGAAAAAAAATGATTGATTTGCTCGGCATTCTCACTTGGTGTTACGTAAATTTGGCTAGCGCAGCCATATAGTTCTCTCATTTTTTAACAGCGGAGCTGTTCAAGCTTTTAGTTCCACCGTGGAGTATTACCAGAAAACAGCCCAGCTGTGCACCGCCTCGCGTTGCCTAACAACCACCTGCGAGAGCACCGTGCCACGTAACCTCCTCGCACCCCACAGCCGTAGGGCGTAGTCGTGATGTCACAGGTGACTAAAAGCTCGGAACAGCCGGCGAAGCGACACACCTCTCACCTCCTCTACTCCATGCATACGTGCTGCTTCCATGGGAAGACCGAAGAAAGTCCGGACGTCCAAAGAAGAAATGGCTTACCAGGAACAGCGCCGTACTGCCAACCGAGAAGGGTTGCGTTGCCGCCGAGCTGATCCGCAACACCGCACCGAAGCTACGGCTGAGAAGAGGTGACGCCGAGCCGAGGATCCAGAGTTTCAGTTCAGGGAATGCGAGAGTTGGTGCCTGAACGCTCAACATTGCTCAGAAAGCAATCCCGGCCTGCGACGGCTTGAAAACATTCACTGTCAAGCCCACCAAGGCAACAACTTGGCAAAACCTAGCATAACCTCGCAACACCTAGAAACAACTTAGCCAAGCCTACCATAACTTAGCGTGGAAGTTTGGGCTTGTTGGTGATTCATTGGAAGAAGTGTGCGTGTTGCTCTCTCATGTCCTTGTCTTTTTTGCGCTGTGTTCTTTTTCCTAGCATAACCTCGCAAAACCTATAAACGACTTAGCCAAGCCTACCAACAAATTAGCAAAACCTGGCATAACCTCGCAAAAGCTACAAACTTAGGCAAGCCACGTAAAAGCTAGGTGATCACAAGATCCGCTGTTGACTCCAGCCTTGCACCACTAGTGCAAGCTGCGCATGTGTCTTTTTTTTTCAGTCTGTGTTACACATTTGCGTACAGTTTATTTTCTATTTTAATCGTCAGTATGTAGTATAATATATTTTATTTTATTTCAATGCTTTCTTGTACAGGGCCTTCACCTGGACCCCACCTTGGATGATCTTGTCATGCTGTCGAAAAGGTTGAAGGCGGCAAACAACTATGTGCAACTTGAAATACTGGACAACCTCCCACATGCTTTTCTGAATTTTCTGCCTTTTAGCAAAGAAGCTCACGAAGGTTCCAAAAGGTGTGTTCAGATGATCAAGCAAGCGCTCTGTATCAAAGTGCCGTAAGGTACAGCGACATTTAACTTAAGCTCACAGTAATCCTGCAAAATAGTGTACAGTCGCATGCATTACAGACTTCTGCTTCTTGCATTCCCAGGGACCAAGATGGATCTATAGCGTTGTTGCTTTATATACTGCATGATGCAAGTTTTCTAGAGTGTAACATTCCCTCTTATTTAGTTTAATGGGCTGCAGCTATCACTTTAATTTATCATATGACCTATTATATTAATGTTACTAGTAAGAACAGGTACAATGTACCACAGATGTGCCAGGCTGGCTCTTGGTACACATCTATTTTTCTATACATCATGTAGAGTTTTAAGCATATTTTAACTGAACAACCTGCTATAAGGTGTTTTGCTTCTTTGAGCATAAGTAGGGAACTTTTTATTGAGAGGCTGTTTCTATGGAAGTATAGAGCTGTTGTGACAGCTGCCGAGTGACATATTTAGTTTGGATAGAAGGTTGTTGGGCTTCTTATATGTTCGTACACTTTTCCTTGGAAGAAATATATTTTTATGGATTACGTAAATACATTACCATTTCTTTATGTCATCCCTAAATGCAACAAGAGCCCCGTTGCTACCTTTTGTCTACCTCACTAGCTAAAATGGCGCGTCTGCTTTTATCTTAAAATGGTACAAAAATAAAATATTTTTTTAATGAAGTGTTTCATGTTTGTGGTGCTTTCTTTCATAACTAGAGTGCTATATGATACTGACATTGCATTTGGAAGCTGGACATCAAAAGAGCCGTGTGATTGCACTGGCATGTGGTCTTGAAGTAGAGCTGCAATATGTTTAATTAGATAGATGAAGATTTAATCAAGTGACAAAAGCAGGCTTTGTGCTGTGATAAAAGCATGATGCCAGTGTTGATTATCTTAGAATTAAGGTCAGGCGAGGCTATTTCGTCCCAAATGTAGATTTTTTTATTTTGTCTTCTTTTGATAGTGCATGTTTATAGCTTTCGAAAAATGTATAACAAGGGTATCGCAACTTCTAACATACTTATTTATTTTTAAAAACACTTCGAACACAAAACAAACAGGGATGAAGAAAAGGAGCAACACAAGGATGAGTGCTTTCTAACTGGTTTTATTTTCGAAGAACCATCTGCTTAAATACCCACAGATCTGCGCGATCCAGTCAACACTACCGTAACATGTGTGTTGGTCATTCTCGCCCCGAGCTGGAAAATCGCTAATGGACTATGCCTCAAACCATTCCAGGCTTGTGAAGAATGGTATAGCCATTTCATGTTTCCGGTCAGCGTTGTTGAAGTCATGTTACCACACTGTAAACATTGCATTTCTTGAGCAGCAAGTTGATCGGTTGAGAAAGGCTGGATACCCGCTCGCTGTGATGCTGGCGTCGTGCACTAGACTAATGAAAAAAATAAAACGGGATAAAGAACTATGCACAAAGAATCAAAGGCAGAAAGGTTTAGCTTCCAAGGTTTCAGTGATCCCGTATGTGCATGGCCTTTCACACAGACTTCAAAAGGTGGCTGGGAGTTACGAAGTATAAGTGGTGTTTTCGGCTAAAAACAAAATAGCTAGTGCGAGTTCTAGGGTAAAAAGTAAGTTCGAAAGTAAGGATGATGCAAAGAAGGAATGCAGTGTTAAACATCCACGTAATAACCAATTTGTCGATTGCGCGAGGAACGTTGTGTATCTGATTCCAATGACGTATGGTCATGGGTACGTAGGGCAGACTGCGAGATGCATTAACAAGAGACTAAGGTAACACTTGTCTTGTCTGAAATGTCACCCTAGTACGCATTTGGTAATGCATTGTCAAGAACATGCGTGCTCACCTTGTCTTAGAAGCACTGACATGCTGTTTAGGCTTAGAAATCAAACCGCGAGAGAAATGGTGGAAGCTCACTGGATTGAAAAACTAGGAAAAATGCATCAGTCATCTTTCCGTTTCATTGTTAGACAAAGAGAATTCACTCCTGTCATCGTATCCTTAACGCATTTTCGTCTTAAGTGCTTGTTTTATACGCTTAGCTGTCTTTATGTTGACCGGGTAGCGCTGATCTGTGGCATTTTATCAAAAGTGCTGTTATATGCGCTATCGGCGTGTTCTGTTGACTGGATCGTGCAGATCTGTGGGTATTTAAGCAGATGGTTCTTGGAAAATAAAATCAGTTGTTAGAAAGCACTCGTCCTTGTGTTGCTCCTTTTCTTCGTCCCTGTTTGTTTTGCGCTCAAAGTGTTTTTAAAAATGAATCTGTTCCAACTGGGCCGACTCGCAGTTGTACTTGTTTATTTCATTTTGGTCATTCTGTCAACTGGAAAGTGGGCGTGCCTCATTGTGGAGGCTTGATTTCGTATGAAGCTTTCATCCCACAGAAACCACTTTGGTTTGACATAAGTTTCAGTAAAAAAAAAATTACGGGGTTTTTTTGTGCCAAAACTACGATCTTATTTTGAGGCTGCCATAGTGGTGGACTCCGGAAGTTTGGACCGCCTAGGTTTCTTTAATGTGCACTTAAATCTAAGCACACAGGTGTTTTCGCATTTTGCACCCATCGAAATGAGGCCGTCGTGGCCTGGATTCGATCGCACAATGTTGTGCTTAGTTCCTAGTTTTAGCATTGCAATTTGCTTTATCTATGTAGTGCATCTTACAATCGTTGGGGAAGTCTGTAGCTCTCATGGGGTCTTCTTTTGTTAGTTTATGGGGGCGCATGTTGTTCAGAGAGTGTGCTGGATCTGATCTGAGAAGATATAAAAGACATGCACTGGTGCACAGGAGAGCACAACCATGAGTGAGATCTTGGCCCAGGTTCCCACGGTAGCAGGACACCCGGTCGCCAATACCCGAGCCTCAACTGGCGGTCAGCAAGCCTCCCGCTCGCTCTCGCACACTGATGCCCTTCGCATGCCGATTCCTTGTTCGTGGCACGCGGTCTTCTTCCGTAATCGCCATCATTAATTCTCCTCTTGTTGCCGCACAATCACCATCACTCCAAGCTGGCTGTTCCAACACTTTGTCTTATCACGCCTACACGCCACAGTCCACCTCATCACATTTATGAACGAGTTTATTGCCTGCTACTGCACAGTTCCAATATACACCAGCGCTACTTTAAGTCTTGGTCAACAAAACTTGATGATGTTCTATTGGCATATAAGCTCTGTGAAGCTCTGCAAGGCTTCACGAACGAGATAATAGAGTTTTAGATTAGGTTGCTGAAGCGTTGGGGCGTAAACCGCCGGGTGTACAAAAGAGTGCGAAGAGCCTACAACAGAGTTAGCATCTCCCAATGCTTGGGTACCCTAGTCCTAAGCTCTCTAATGCTCACAAAAGCAGGAAGGGTACACCTGAAAATGTAGACAAGGTGATCAACAGTAGCCAAACGAGCCTAGAGCCAATATTTCAAAAAAGGTGGCTGTTTATCACAGAAACTGTGTCCATCCTTAGAGCTGCTGTTCAATTTGCTCTTCATCACTGTATAATAGAAAGCGACTGTGCCGAAAATGTATACGATCCTCGATTCAACCTCCCTGAGCAGCAGGAATTTTTTTTTTTTTTTTTACCTGCAAAGAGCTTGTCTGAGTTTTCTTTATAGCACTAGGCCTATGAAGGAAATTTCATGCCTCATGGATGTTGCCTTCTGTAAACTTGTTTTGATTGCTTTCTGTCACAGAAAATCTCCTCCTCCGCGGGTGGATGACAGTTTTCTCTTTCGTTAAATTATTTTCACTTAAATCCCTTTAACCGATTGAGACAATTGTTGCTGGAATAACATGTAGGCTTTCATACTAAGTCCGCTTAATTGTTAGCAGCCATGAAAAGTGGAATGAGGTGAGAAGGCGGGCAAGGTTCATGATGTACAGCATAATTGACTGTGAATTTGCAGGTGCAAGATATACAGAAAGCATGATATTACGCCTTCCTTCTGCCTATGCTAATTGTCTGTCTGCCTGCTTTGCGATATAAGATGCTGTATATCAACGACAGTCAAATTTGATTTTAGCTGTACATGCTCAAGGGATTTCCCCTACATGCGGTAGCTTGTCAAAGTAGTTTATTGTCTTCTGTCTTACAAAGCTTCTTGATTATTTATTGGCTTGAAGTGACCAGTTCTCGACCACCAGAACGTGACTATCAAAACAATATTGTCAACGCGAGCCACCGACCATGCTTAGTACGTGTTTCCAAGGTATGGGAGCCACGTGAAAAAAAACATTTTTATTGTACATGGCACCAGGTGACTGGAACTGGTTGTGCTCCAGTCACCTGGAACACAACCAGTTCCAGTAACCAGTTCCAACCAGTAACCTAACCACCTGGTCCAACCAAGAAGAGTTGCGACATTCAGCTTCTATATTACTTTTAGCAGAAGATGAATGCTTTTGGCATCTGAATGGAAGAGAGAAACTCTTGACTCCTTAATTATTTAGCTTTAGGAGAATGGGAAGAGTGGCTGCAGTGCACACTGCATTGTTTGAACACAGAGTTCCCGTGCCTTAGTTTAAACATGTATTGCACTTGGTGACTGATCCAATGTATGTACAAACTAGATACCTTAAGGCTTGACAACTCTTAAAATAGGTTTTAAAGAAATGCTAGTCTCAGCCAATAGGTGTAGTGCTCAAAGGCATATATTGTGTAATTTTGTGTAATTTTGTGTATGTGTTGAGCAAACCCTTGTTTTAATGATATCATCAGTGATAGCAAATGTAATTTGTTATACGTGGCATTTTGGTAAATGAGGAAAGGGTCGTAAGACTGTGATGTAGGACAGATCACTTATGTGTAAGGCAGCGCACGCACTGTAACAGCGCAAGAGCTCGTAAGTATAGGGGTGTGCAAATACTAACCAATAACCAATAGATAGTGTCCTATTCGATTCGGCCTTCGAATCGAATGGTCACTATATGTAAATACGAATATTTTTTCGAATGCATTTAGAATATTTACGTCAACTGTGCATACTCAAACATAAAATTGCAGCAAAAACATCGTAGTTTTGGTGCTCGAGAACTTGCATAGCCGAGCAGCCTACATCATATTCAGGGAGCCAGACTTGACCGACATTATAGTGATCATTTGAATTCTTTGAAGAGTCCTGTGAACGCTTACAGACTGCTTAATTGTAATTGAATGAAGAAACTTGCTAATGCTATGCTACATTGCTAATTAGCTAACTAGCTGTTGTAGCTAACTAGCTACATCAACATAATTACATTAGTTGTGACAATTGCTGCTCATTATTCAAAATGTATTTTATATGCGATTCGATTCACTTCCGGCATGTTTTGAGTCGGTCTAAAACATTACTATTCGTGCACTTCTTTGAAACACATCAACACTCGGAAGTGCACGAGGACATGATAATGGAAAACTTCTGCTGATGCTTGTGAGCAGTTGCCTTTTGCCTGTATGAATTATCATCACGTCATTTATTTAAGTCCAAGGAGCTGCTGCTGCTTGCTGGAGTGACCTTCACTGTGGTCCTTGCCAGGTTGATATGAAGAAACACAAAAGGCTGATCACTGCATATATGCGGCACCATGCAGTCCAATTCGGATTACCCAGTTCGTCATCCATACTACTGAGTGGAGTCCAGCGCCACTGCGTTTTAAATATTACAGGTCTAGGCAGCCCCAAGCCCAGGCTTCCCAATTGCCGGATTCCAAATAAAGTTATCTCACTAACTAAAATGCATACACTGCACTAGTTGACGTGCAACTGGGACCAGTTTGATCTCGGTTGGAAATTTTCACCTGCCTGTGTAGTTGGAACCCCAAAAAGCATTAAAATAAACTTACATTTTTGCAAAGCAATCTAGGTGCAACAATCGACTGGTCACTGCATGTATGTTACATGTGCATTACATTATTCAATTTGTGACAGTGCATATTTTATACCTTAATTTCTTTGCCTTCCTTTAAAAAAAAAAATTATTTTCTTCATTTTCCAGCCTCCTCATCATGTGGTTGTAACTATATGTATGGTGCCCACACAGGTAACGGTAAAGTGTTAATAATGATTGAGTGTTGTTGATTAACTTAAGTGTAAGAAAATTAATATGCTGTGGGGGATTAAGTTGCGACCACTGCTATACCGATACTTTATTTGCATTCATGTGGGTTTGTCCCAGGCACACAGGGGTGCAAAAAACTTCCCATTCTACAGAGGCTTGTGGTCCCAACCCGCTAATTGTGCACAATTTGGGTTTTTTTTTTTTTTGATAGGGGCGAAATGCGAAAACACCCGTGTACTTAGATTTAGGTGCACGTTAAAGAACCCCAGGTGGTCGAAATTTCCGGAATCCTCCACTACGGCGTGCCTCGTAATCAGAAAGTGGTTTTGGCACGTAAAACCCCATAATTTAATTTGGTTGTTTTTATGTACGATACTCGGTGCTTGCAGAACTCGGAGCTGCAGACAGGCTGGCACTGCAAAGTCAATTAGCACGGCGAAATAAGCGCTATTTTTTTTTTCTTTCTTCCGCCCCCTCCCTTCTCATCAGCGCGGGCTATTTCTGTGCGAGATCGATGCATTTAGGAATTAGTTCTATGATTAGTTTCGCAAACTGCCGCGAGGTGAAGCTTGTCGCGCTCTCCGCCCTTTCCGTTTTCACTCTCTTTATCTTTCTTCCCCTTCCTCTCTACGCATCTCGCGTTTTCTATCTGTGCGTTTCGTTTCCACCGTCTCCGGTCGGAGGAAACAGGATTTTGAGCTGCGTGCAACTTGGTCATGTCAAGCAAATGTTGTGCTGTGGCAGCGATTCGGAAAGCCTTGAGGACTGCAGGCCAGACTCGGCGCCTGGAAGCTGCAGTCTGGTGAACATGTCAGGTATCGGGAGGCCAGGCTCCGGCTTATACGAGATGCTGACGACAATGATCCGTGCGAACATCGAGTACTTCAGAGAAGTGGAGACGGAGACGGGAAGTAAAATACTCGCGCACCTGAACTCGATGCAAGAACTGCTGCATTGGGTCGAAGACTCTGCTTACAGAATTTTGAGTTCTGCGCACCTGTTTGACTTCGACTCGGAGACGCCTGCGAACGGCTTTCGAAGCATCATCACAGTTGCGGATCGGTTCATCTTCTTGGCTGTCAAATTATGCAGAGCGCTGCAAATGAAGCGCGGTTCACCGTTTTTTCGAGGGGAGAGTTTCGCGAAGGAATTAGGCGACCACGTCGGCATCTTGCGCGGCCTGAAAGTCGGCATGTCCATACTGGAGCAGATGATGGAGCACACAGATAAAGGCAGTCTGTTCGTGGATGAAAACATGAAGTTTCACGACTTGTTCAAGGAGTTTGACAATTTTGACCCCACAAGCTTCTACGGCCGCTGCATGGGATTTTATGTAAGTGAATTAGTTCTTCGGTAATTATCTTAAGTGGCCAGCTGAATATGTCCAGCTTATACTCGCTAGGAATTTTACTAAAGCATATATCACAGCAGGCATGGTTCGATTTGCCTTCGCTGTGTTCTTCGTTCCAAGTTAATGACACAGCCAGCGACACACGCACACAGTCACAAATCCGAAGGTAAACAACTGCACCTAATTGTTCATGCATAAATCTGGGCTCCTGTTGGAGGTTTCTTATTCGTCATCCCTGAACGAAAACTAACGATCAGTGGCATAAGGCGCAGCCAAATAAATATATTTATACCTGTGATATAATATATTTATGCCTGTGGTGCATGTAGTTTGCAGAGGCAAATTTTTAATTTAGTATATTATGTGTATATAGACATTTTTGATCTATACCCATTGGAGTTATGAAATGTTTTTATATACTGTTAAAAATATATATACTCAGTGATAGTCACAAGAAGCCCACACAACAAGGTGATTCAGAGGAAAACACATTATCGCTGCACTCGGGCAGAGTTTTCCTTCATTGATTTCTTTCCTTTTTCCTCATGTGTGTAGAGTTTGGGCTGGTTGGTATGTTTGGCGCAAGACTGTGTGGTGAATGGCTTTTCATTGCTGTTTGTCCAGCAGCCGTAAAGGGCCAGCTGTGTCACCTGTGCTGCTTTAGGTGCAATAAAATGCAAGCCGTAGTGTTCAAGCATGCAGTAGTCATAACTGCATATCTATGTATTGGCTAGCAGGTATTGTCTTTGCAAAGCTGGTGTCTTTCTTTGTTGTTTGTGCAGTAGTCATATACCGTCGGCTGCATCACCTGCTGTGCTTTGTGTGCGATAGAGTGCAAGCTGTAGCATTCAAGCATGCAGTTTTCATAACTGCATGTCTGTGTATTGGCTAGCGGCTATTGCCTTTGCAAAGATAGCATTTTTCATTGTCGACTTGATATCCATTGTATTGCAAGAGAATGACACTATCAGAGGACATGTGTGGTACCACTATGCTCACATCTTTTTCTTGTATGTTTCTTTGATATCATGTGCTTCTTCCATCCTCTCTCCCTTTCTATCAAAGTCAGCTTATCTCTATCTTTCGCCTGCCTGTCTCAGCAGAGCACTACTGAAGTACTATACTGACTGAAGATGAAGTGGTTGCAGTGTCATAATACAGTCTTCAACATTAAAAAGAACACTTGTACACTCTACAGCGGTAATTGAGCTTACAAAATGGCCAGTATGAAATATTTTGTCACTGCTAGAGTTTGTATGCATAGGTCAGGTGCTCCGGCTGTACGTTTGGTGACATGTGTTGCTGAGTTGTAGTCGTAAGTTAAAACAATGTCAAATGAGAATACACCTGTATTCCACTGTGTGACTAGCTCACGCCTGCATTGTATACTCAGCAGTAGCCATTGTACTAGCCATTGTATGCCCAAGTTCTTAACAAAAATCACACATTAAACCACAATCGGAGACATATGCACCTGTTTAAGATCATTATTTGTATGACATACTTAGACATATTCATGAAGTAAAAGATTGCATTTTTAGATGTAAGTGACATTCTTGATTTTTTTATTTTCTTTCAGAGATGTGCTCAGGCCCTCAAGGCAGAAACTAGGCTAGTGGGCCTTTGACATTTGAGATATTTCCAGTGCTTAGGGGAGAAAAAAAAAAAAACCTTAGATAAAGTAAGAAAAGACAACAATACAGGAAGAACATGTTTTGCTGCATGACTTCTTAGATGTATTTTTGGGGGCAGTAAAATAAGCTGAAGACCAGCATCCTTCCTGCCCTGTCTTTTCTTTCTTCTAATACCTCAGTCACATGGGGCTTTTTCGATTGCAATTGAGTGTGATAAGGATTTAATTTCTCGATTACACTTGGCTCCCTTCTGCAGCTCGCACAAAGGAACCAATTGGGATAGAAAAATTTGATCCCGATCGAGTTCGGTAGCAGTGGAAATTGCTTCGTGTGGCACTGATACAAGATGTTTTTCTCCCTAATGCTGGAAATGTCTGAAGTTGAATTCAGGCATTGTACTTTTATGAACAAAATGATCAAAGCAAAATTTGAACGAGAACACAAGAAATGTGCATCCAACACATTAATGACAATTTGAGAAGTTATAACATGCTTGAGTATCTGGCACTTGACGACATGGGTGATTATGGAACTTTGTACCGGGAATGGGAACCTGTAACTAGTGTCTGTGTGTTACATAGATGTTGTAGTTATGCTGGCATGGGTCATGACACACAGTACATTTTTTAAGAAATAGTTGTAAGAATGATATGGAAATATCAAGTGTAACTGAAGATTAAGATAGAATAGCCCTACAGGATATGTCCAGAGTAAAAATAGTAGGAGATCAGGGTGTAACAGTGATAAAAAAACAACAGCAAGAACAGGGGTATTATGTTCAAACACTATGCAACATTTTGTACATAGTACCTCATGAGAACAAATGCACCATGCAATGACATAGAGTGCTGACATTATAATTCATAAAGAAGTGTGTGTCAAAGAAGTAAAAAATTGGAGCCATAAGATTCACTAAATAGATAGACAATTTTGAGTAAAATTGGAGTACATTTTAATTTCACTGAGCACACAGGACAGGCTGATATTTAGGTACATTGTGCAGCAAATTCATGTCCCTAATCACATTGTTGAGAAATCTTCAGAATATGATAAGGATCCCATTGTATAGCATTTGTAGATTATAAAAATTGATTTCATTCAGCACAGATACAAGGAGCCGTGCAGGCATTTTGTTGTGAACGTTTACATGAGGCATATATGAATGTCTCAGAGGATATATAGGATATATCCAGGAATTGCACAGTTTCACAAAATAGAGGAAGATCAGTCCAGAGGGGTGCCAGGCAAAGTTGTACAATCTCTCTGTTTTATTCACAGCCCGCTTGCAAGAAGTAATTGAAATACTAGATTGGGAATGGATTAGGTGTAAGGATCAATTGAAAATGTCTTGGCAAGCTGCAGTTCACAGAAAACATTGTTCTGTTAAAAAAAAAAAATTCCTTACAACAATTGAGTATCTGAAATGGCAAAATTTAAGGATAGGTTTGGAAGATTTATGTATGAAAAAACTAATGTGAAATAGTCTTGTTATGAAACATCACTTAAAATTTGTAGTTAGCCTCTAGATGTAGTGAAAGAGAACTTTTATATAGGCCAAGTAGTGACAGGTGACCCTGATGATCACGAGCTGGAAATCCGCAGGAGAAAAAAAAATGCATTGGAGTGCATTTAGTGGACATTTTTCAAGTCATGAAAAGCGGTTCCCTGATATTAAAAAGAAAAGTATATATAACCAATGTATTCTGCCACCACTGACCAATGGGAAAAGACATGGGAGGCTAAAAAAACATAAGACTATGTGCTTTTGGGCGCACATGACATGTAATGGCAATAGCTGAGGGGACCTAGCTTTCCACTGGTAAATTTTTTCGCACAAGCTTTTGACGTATTTATTCTATTTACAATAATTGGTTGCCACCATACTATGACCTGTGCTCATTCATGGTTATTACCCCCTGACAAGTATCTTGTTTATTATCCATTGCATGAGGAATCAGGCTGCACGAGCAAAGAAAGCTGCCTTTTCACTGTGCTTACAGCTGTGACAGCAACACCATACTCTCCCCTGTGAAGCATGCCCAAAAAGGTGCATCTGACCACCTGTGCTGCAAAGCATGTGAAATGCTCACATTGCATCATACATAATCTCCCCATGCTTTCAAGTTCAGGCTTTAGTCATCCACAAATTGGCATGTTTAACTGCATCGCTGAGCGTGTATTGAGCTGCATAATATTTGTTCCTATTCAGCATTGCCATTTGTTGGGCGTGTTGGTAAACTAGACTTGGAATGCATAATTAGCGCCAGCCAACAAGGACAGAAGGGAGACAGCACCACAATGCGCTAACCCTAGCGCATTGTGGTGTCGTCTCCCTTCTGTCCTTGTTGGCTGGCGCTAAATATGCGTTCCAAGTTTGTACCTATTGTTGCGTCACTTTGTTACTACTGTCGTAGCACCAGGCCTGGTATAATGTAAAGATTTCTTTTGGGACAATGCTATTCTTTGCTTATCGTCATTTGCTCACAACTGGTCAATCCTGATGTTAATGTTGGCAGAGGGCTGTGCGGTCCGCTGACATAGTGTGAGAAGGAACAGAGTTGGATTAGAATTGTTGCTCACTTCATTATTCCCATTATTTTGTTATATCCGATTTCATTTCAACAAGGTTTATACCTGCCTTGGTTGCTTAGTGGCCTTGGTGTTGCACTGCTAAGCACGGTTTCTTATGTCATATCCTTCCCATACTAACAGTAAACAACTCCTTCCTGACAAATACATTCTTACAGTTGATAGGCTAGTTAGTTAGTCTTGGTATAGTTTCGTTCAGATTGCTCAAGAATGAAGTTCCAATTGCATTAATTCTAACAGCATATCTGGCCAATACTAACAGGTAATACAAGTTCTTGCTTCAGTTAATAATGTCCTTCTACCAAAAGTAAGTGCTAAACATGGCAGACAGTTCCTTCATCATTATTTTATTTTTGGAACCTAATACCTCTGCTATCAAATCATTGGTCTACTTACTCATTTAAAAAAACAAAATATTTTTAATAATGGAGGCAGAAGTAATGTTTTAACTGCTGCATGTTTTATTGACGTGGAATATATTTTGCTCTGTTATTGTAGTTATTCTTTATATAAATTACTCATTAACCTTTCTTCTATTGTGGCTTTAATTAACCTATCATTTTTTGAACATGTCTGTGCCTACTTCTTTTCTCGCTAAGCTTTTGATTGTTGTGCTTTGCCTTTATGCTTGCAGTTATGCTTTACCTTTTCATGTTCCATGTTTTCCTTGTTTGTTATATTTTTCATTGCAATTTATTCTTTCTGCTACATTCAACATTATAGGTAGCCACTGTACAGCCACTGACATTGAGAGCTTCTTTTATATTAATCATCTATCCAAATATGTATGCCTTTATTGTAACATTAAGAATCCTAAATCTGTTTAAAATCCCATAAATGGCTATCAGCATTAAACAGAAACTTGAAAACAAGCTAAGGACCACAATACAGGTGATTGAAAAGAAAGCATTAGACTTAATGCTAACAGATATGAAAGCAGCTTTATAGATGACACATCAAATATGAGCTGGTGATATTCTAGGAGGAATTGTTGGGAAGTGGGTGATTATGCATAAAAAAAAAAAGAAAAAAAAGGTGCTTTATTAGAGTAGGTGTCAAAGGAAGGGAGAAGGGGTCAGGGTGATGAAGAATTTTGACATACAGTCGAATCTCGATAGAACGAATGTGGATATAGCGAATTGTCAGATATAATGAAATTTTCATAAAATTTGAATGTGGTTGGTCAGGTGGAATTTCACATAGTATCCTACTGCTGTTACAAAACTAAAATTCAAGATCTGAGATATTGGTTACAGCAAGGCAGCTATTTGTTCACTTATAGCTCAAAGTATGTTATTCTGGTAGCAAAAAATGACAGATATCTAGCAAGAGCAACTCGAAATGGCACATTCTGGTTACGCGCCAATCCTGTGCGATCCTACTGATCGCATGGTTGAGTGTTAACAATGTTGCAGTGCACACGTTTCCCATTTAGCATTGTTCACATGCTGCATATCAATTTGGCAAGCCACCGATGGGCCATCATCACCGTCAACACTGTTTGCTGGCCTGTCGAAGGCATAATGCATGTCTTTTGCCTGGACACATTCATTTTTTTTGCCAATATCAGTCTGTATATTTATAACATATGTGAATATAACAGAGGTATATTTGTGTCCGATCCAACTTCCTTTTAGTGAGGTTCAACTCTACTGAAATACATAAAAAAATTTGAGCGTGCAGGGTGGGTTTAACGCATGGCACGCAGGATTGCATGTGTCTGGGAGAGGCCTTTGTCCTGCACTAAGCAACTCTTTTGTTACTGTGACTATAGAAATCGACCAATTTGATCAACAGTTCTTTTACGCATTGCTAAAGATTTCCGTTGGAATTCTGTTGCTAGCAACATCACAAACCATCTGAAATGATGACTTAACTTTACCCATTTGTCAGATTTGACAATTTTCAGGAGATTGGGAAGTCAAGGAAAAATAAAACTTTCACTGGAGGTATCGTTGAAACTAGCCTCCAGTGCTCCTACACTTCTTAAATAGAGAGATGCAAGACTTGTGCTTTGGTCCACTTGGCAACATCATTTTTAAATGATAGCAGCAATGAAGACACAGAAGCTTCTCTCGAGTCGTCAGTTTTCCGATTAAACGTACAACTGCTCTATGTATAAAGCAACGGTGGATTCTCATGAATGTGTACTATTTTGATGATTGTGTTCGACTCATATCAAGGAGCAACTTCATTTTGCCTGCGTGGGTTGCTTTAATTTATCAGTGCTCAGGCAGCGAATGTACAAATTATTAGGAGCAATCGTTCCCGCTGTGTGGGGTTTTCACTCACACAAGAGCAAGCAGTCGATTTCAGACCGACGTTTTACTGAAGGTCGACTATAGTTGTGTACTCTTACATTTAGAACCCTGCCAGTGCAAAGGCCCTTATTCATTACTGTACAATATCATGCAAAACTCAGCATTAGTGTACGGCCCTCTATACTTGAGGACAACTTTCTGTGGCTATGAAGGGAAAGCTACAGGGGCGGAGCTTCTGCACATGTCTTACTCTGCCAAGTAGTCCGCCAGCGATTGACAGTGCTTTTGGTTGTCCAGAACAGATGCTGAATCGACGCAGATTCCACGTGGGATGGTTTCGCGTTTGCCCAGATGTGGAAGGGAAAAGCTGCAAAATAAGTAAACGTTTACATTCAGTGCTGTGTTTTATCTTACTTAAGTGTTGCTGATAAGGTGTTTATGTTTTCTCTTCCCCAGCTTAAACTAACGTGGATGAAAACACGAGACTTTTTTCAGAAGCGCTCTCACTTGTGCATGCTTTGCCTCAGTAGCTTTCCCTTCATTGCCACAGAAAGTTGTCCGCAAGTATGCAGGAACTGTACAAAGCGTGTGGAGGTTCTGGCGCCAGTTAAATGCACACCAGAACACCTTGCTTGCACAAAAATGCTGATTGAAGTCTGAGGAGTATGAGAAATATTGAAGTATCAAGTATGAAGAGGCTTCTGCATGCTTCTTGACCTGATAACCATTGCATCACGAGCCTGAAGAATGGAGTGAAAAACAAACCAGTTGTCTGCTGCTATGAGTAAAACCAAATGCTCCCTGTACAATAGGAACTTACTCCTTTTTACATTTGTGAAGCTGCTGCTTTCCTGTATAGCATGAGCATCAGCCTGGCTAGCACAAAAAAAAAAAAAAAGGGGGGGTTTTACGTGTCAAAACCACAATCTGATTATGAGGCAGGGTGTGTAGTGGGGGATTACGGAATAATTTTGACCACTTGGGGTTTTTTAATACGCACCTAAATCTAAATATACAGGCGTTTTTGCATTTTGCCCTCCTGAAAATGTGGCCACTATGGCCAGGATTTGATCTCGCGACCTCTTGCTTAGCAGTCAACACCAAAGAACCACAGTGGGTACGGCTAGTATTGACGCCAATAAATGTTCATTATAACGTATTTGCACGATCTGACTTACAAAAGCTGGGAACTAGGAACCAGGTGCATATTTTATATATTTCAGTTTTGTTTTTCAGTACTTCTACTAAAAAATAGCAAATTATTGCTTTCATTTGTGATCTTTTAGATGCTTCTCTGATGTTTGACATAAGAATTCTGAAGAATTGTCCAAGCAATTATTACGACTATGCATCCATTCAAAGCATCAGTGATCAGGATGTAATTTTATGCATCGCAGTATACATTGCGACTACTACGTCTTGCACAATTGCACCAAAAATTAGCACATTTCTACCGGTAACGAAGAATTAAGTTGATGGTCATGACATGACGTTCTTCTAGCCTTTTAGTGAATTTGTTGTTGCAAGTTTGTTGTATTCAAGTGTTGAGTTTAGTTAGCCTCTGAGTGCCACCACTCAGTAGAAAAGGATAATTGCAAAATATTTAAAATTAATTGTTTCATATAACAGAGATGTTTACCCACATTGAGTGTTCTTGCCCAAGTATTATCTAATGTAAGCAAAACATGTACTTCACTGTGTGTTGTAACATATCTGCTGAAAAAAGTCGTTAAAATGTCACTGTTCTGAAGAAGAGTTGTGAGGCAAGCACGCAGCATTGTTGATTGAACTTCAATGAATAAGATAAACTATTATAGTTGTACTCAGCCATGTATTGGAAACATCTTACTTACCTTAGCTTACTCCATAATATAGATAGTTCAAGTGGCTGAGGAGTTCTATAGAGATTTATACAGTACCAGTGGCACCCACGACGATAATGGAAGAGAAAATAGTTTAGAGGAATTCGAAGTCCCAAAGGTAACGCCGGAAGAAGTAAAGAAAGCCTTGGGAGAAATGCAAAGGGGGAAGGCAGCTGGGGAGGATCAGGTAACAGCAGATTTGTTGAAGGATGGCGGGCAGATTGTTCTAGAGAAACTGGCCACCCTGTATACGCAATGCCTCATGACGTCGAGCGTACCGGAATCTTGGAAGAACGCTAACATAATCCTAATCCATAAGAAAGGGGACGCCAAAGACTTGAAAAATTATAGACCGATCAGCTTACTGTCCGTTGCCTACAAAATATTTACTAAGGTAATCGCAAATAGAATCAGGAACACCTTAGACTTCTGTCAAGCAAAGGACCAGGCAGGATTCCGTAAAGGCTACTCAACAATAGATCATATTCACACTATCAATCAGGTGATAGAGAAATGTGCGGAATATAACCAACCCTTATATATAGCTTTCATTGATTATGAGAAAGCGTTTGATTCTGTCGAAACCTCAGCAGTCATGGAGGCATTAAGGAATCAGGGTGTAGACGAGCCGTATGTAAAAATACTGAAAAATATCTATAGCGGCTCCACAGCCACCGTAGTCCTCCATAAAGAAAGCAACAAAATCCCAATAAAGAAAGGCGTCAGGCAGGGAGATACGATCTCTCCAATGCTATTCACAGCGTGTTTACAGGAGGTATTCAGAGACCTGGATTGGGAAGAATTGGGGATAAAAATTAATGGAGAATACCTTAGTAACTTGCGATTCGCTGATGATATTGCCTTGCTTAGTAACTCAGGGGACCAATTGCAATGCATGCTCACTGACCTGGAGAGGCAAAGCAGAAGAGTGGGTCTAAAAATTAATCTGCAGAAAACTAAAGTAATGTTTAACAGTCTCGGAAGAGAACAGCAATTTACAATAGGCAGCGAGGCACTGGAAGTCGTAAGGGAATACATCTACTTAGGGCAAGTAGTGACGGCGGATCCGGATCATGAGACGGAAATAATCAGAAGAATAAGAATGGGCTGGGGTGCGTTTGGCAGGCATTCTCAGATCATGAACAGCAGGTTGCCATTATCCCTCAAGAGAAAAGTGTATAATAGCTGTGTCTTACCAGTACTCACCTACGGGGCAGAAACCTGGAGGCTTACGAAAAGGGTTCTACTCAAATTGAGGACGACGCAACGAGCTATGGAAAGAAGAATGATAGGTGTAACGTTAAGGGATAAGAAAAGAGCAGATTGGGTTAGGGAACAAACGCGAGTTAATGACATCTTAGTTGAAATCAAGAAAAAGAAATGGGCATGGGCAGGACATGTAATGAGGAGGGAAGATAACCGATGGTCATTAAGGGTTACGGACTGGATCCCAAGGGAAGGGAAGCGTAGCAGGGGGCGGCAGAAAGTTAGGTGGGCGGATGAGATTAAGAAGTTTGCAGGGACGGCATGGCCGCAATTAGTACATGACCGGGGTTGTTGGAGAAGTATGGGAGAGGCCTTTGCCCTGCAGTGGGCGTAACCAGGCTGATGATGATGATGATGATGACTCCATAATATGGTTGTATGGTTGGATCATAGGGCTTCTCTGTAATGATCTTCTTGCTGGCTACCAATCTAATTTAATAAGCGAAGTTAAGAAACACACCTGGCAATAAATGTGACTTTGGCCAGTTTGATTTTCTGGGAAACAAGCAAAACAAGTAGTACTTCTGTTTGTTGCCACAGTGTTCCATTCAAGCCCATTCTTCTTGTGTTTTCTATTTGTGGAACCTTGGCGGCGGTGTTCCACATCTGCCGCCAAGTTTTGTGAGTGGTGGTGTTGGCTAACACTCCCATGGTTAGTTCTAGTAGTAACACATAAATACCCAAGAAAGTGGATGGGGAAACGACGCCACAGTAGCTCAATTGGTTAGAGCATCGCATGTGTAACGTGAAGACGTGGGATTGTTCCCCACCTGTGGCAAGTTGTTGTTTTATCCACTTTCATTGCCATTAGTGTTTAATTGCCATTTTATTTGTTTAATTCAATTAGTAAGTACAAGTAATTCCCCTATGTTGTCCTTGGTGTCATTGTTTCTTGGCTTCTCATGAAGCTGATGACTTAGTGCTTTTTATGATAAGCTTTTCATTGTGGCAGGAAGAAAGGGTTGGGGTTAGAGGGTGTCGGAGGATTGGGCAGGAGAGGTGGCAGTTAATTTGTCCCTTTAATATTGTAGCTTTTGTAGTAAGTCATCTTTGAATTCATTTATCCTGTGTAAATCCCACTGATGCATATAGCAACGTTAAAGCTGGACTTCTGTCTTCCTTTCAGTTTTGTGATGCTATCAGGCGGACACTACGCAAAGGCCATGCTGTTTTGTCAGCCTACAGGGACCACTATTACCAAACTGGCAGCAACTTTGGAAGTACCACAACATTGATCTGGAGGTTCGGAAAGTACAGCATGGATTCAGAACTACGCGCCAAGCAGATGGTGGAGATGCGCAAGAATGTCCACACCGATTTTCTCAAATCTATGTGGTCACTCAATGAGCAGGTTCTTCTTAAGGTATGTGCTCCTACCTCACTCCAGTAGTTTTGCGCTTTACTTTCAACTTTACTTTTAAGCCTTTGCTTCCAACTGCCCTCTTTGATAGTTAAATTGAGTAGAAAGTTGACTCTGGCAAATCCTTTGTCTATTAATCATTTTAAAATATGTAAGAACTGATGTATGATAGGAAACTAAGTGTTTTAATGCACTTCTAATCAATCACACAAATATTCATTTTCATCCATAAAGTAGGAAAAATCTGCTGCAAGTTGACCAGTGCAATTTGCTCTAAAGTTGTTTTCTAATTATGCAATGTAGGTAAACCAATGTTACTCCTTCAGTGAGATTGTGCATCTGCCGAGCTTTGCCCCTTTCCTTGAATCTTTTATACGAGAGTCTATCATGCAAGGCACAGAAACATTGTTGTCACTTGCAACATTTGAAGTGTGTCTCTAGGACAAGAAGGCTTTGGCAGCACAAAATAAACTCTCACTATAGTGTTTGCCTTGTTCAATTTGCGCTAGCTTTGAACTTTTTTATTTGTCAAGAGAAGAAAGAAGCTTGTCCCTGGTGTGATACCTGCCTTTTATTTCCTGCTTACAGAAAGTGAACAAGCTTATTTCTTCATCGCTGCAAGTTTGCTGCGATGTGGTGGTTCCTCTTGAACGTCTGGGCCTGCCAAAGATCGACAACCCGTCCACTCTTGTAGAGATACCATTTCCCTCAGCACATGGTCCCCCTGCTCCTGTACGATGCCGGTTACTGTCATCTGCAGTTAGAGATGGAATGGTAAGCTGTGACTGTTTAATATGCCAGAACATCGTAATAAGTTGTAGCAGACCCTTTGGCTCCTGAATTATTTTTGAAGAAAATGTTACCACAATATTGATTTTTAAAAAATGCCTGATAGAATCGGCATATTAAATAAATGCCAAAAATAAATTCACAGCAATATATTTTATTTGGAGAACAACATTAACATTTCTTTTAATGCTTAAAGGACCCCTCACCAGGTCTGGCCATTTTGAGCTGACAAGTGCAGAGCATACATTGCATGGCAACTATTGTGTCTGCAAAGTATTACATCGCTATGCGCCGCGGAAAGATCTGAAATTTCAAACCGAACACCGCTTTTTCTTCTCCTCGCGGCCGCCGCGCTCCAAGCCGGATGTCCAAGCCGGACGTAGTCATGCCCTTGTGCCTATGTAGTCGTGTCCGCAGTGTGACGTCGCTCGTGGTGACACGTGACTTTAAGAATTACTCAAGACAACATCTGTTATCTGTGCGATCTTTTGCTTGAATTGACGAATTGAAGTTTAGAGAAATAATAGAACACAGAAACGGAATGTGTGCGTGTTTTTTTGTTTTACTTCGCACCGAAGAAGGAGAAATGTACTTCTGCATCATCTGCTTGTTCCCACGGTTGTGCGGTCCCGTGCGCAGGTACCGAAACTATGCCATTTTCTACCGTGTTTCAGCGCATGATCATGCTCTGCGATCCACTTGTTCTGCCTCAGTATTCGTGTAGCACTGAATTAGAACGCTAGTCAGGTTTCCTTGTGCACAGCGCGCAAGATAGTAGGCTGCGTGAACGAGACAACAGCCCGCGCACGACGCCGTCAGCGGAAATGCGTAGCGCTGGGAAAAAAAATAATAATAATAATAAGAAGAAGAAGGCGGGGCTCATGACAGCGGATCTGGTATGGGAGAACACAGGGAGAACGCATTTTGCTTATGTAGGCTAGACGGGGCGAGTGGAGAGAGTGCCTTGCTTGGCAGTGGAGCCCTCCTGCTGAAATCATGGGTTCGCGGCACCGAAATATTCCTCTTGGCTATTAATGAGGCGATTTGAAAAATTTTTTATGGCAGAAGGCTTCCTAGAAGACATGTAACAACTTCCAGTGTATAACCAAAATTTGCTATAGGGCATAGTGAGGGGCCCTTTAAGAAAGTTGGCTGCATCGCACTGCTTGAAGTCGGCTTTTACAGCATCAATGAAGTAGAAAAAAAAAAGTGAACATCCCAGAAACGACTTCCATGTCCTGTGAGAGTTGTGACGCAGCCGACTGCCACGTGGGATCACATTTAGTCGTATAGGAAAGCTTCATTTAGTGTGGTCAGTATTAATGGCTTCACTTAGCGTGCTGCCTGCTAACACCACTTTTCTTATGGCCAATTTTAAAACTGCTTCCACCGTGATTTCAAATTTTTGCAGCACCCTCTGTGACAGAAAAACAGAACCAACTGTGTGGACGTGCTCGGGCTGTATTTGGCGACACAAATTGGCACTCTTTACACCGTGGATTAGCCCAGCTTGTCCACAGCAGTTGGTGTGCAAAATGTGGGGGTGTGCCTAGCTCGTCTATGGGAGATAAAGGCTTCAACCTTCAAGGCTAACTGGCAGCCACATAAACGTTCTGCTAAATGAGTTTTCGAAAGTGACAAATTGACATCCATCTTAATTGTAGCATGAAGCTACAAAGGAAAACCATACGGCTGTCTAAGAAAGGAAGCCTCATAATTTAAGGAAAATTCGTAGTGGTCCGTGATTTGAACCCGGGACCAACGCCTTTTCGGGGTGGTCGCACTACCATCTGAGCTAACCAGGAGGTCAGCAGATCGCAGGGCGAGGGCAAATGAACCGACAACTCGAGTATCATGAAAGGGAAAAATTTACATCTACCCGAATTGTAGCATGAAGCTACAAAGGAAACCTATTTCCTCCTCCTTGCGGGGCTTCCACAAAACTAATTTTCCATAAATGAGTTTCTGTGGAAATCTTCCACCAAGTAGATGACAAAGCTTTGTTCATTTTCTTTCATGTGCACTTAGCTGGAAGCAAGCATGGGTAGCTCTTCTGAAGCATTTTGCATGTGCATAAATTTACCATTTGTCAAAGAGGTTAGTGCAACAAGCAGCAATAACGAAGCGCTGATGACGAAGCGCTGATGATTTTTGCAAAGGGGCGCACAGAAGAACTGCGGAAGAAAGGAGACCTGGACAGGAAAGATGCTCACTTGCAACTAAGTATATTTTCAGAAACAAACCACCAGGAATGTTATTGCGCATGTGCTGCCATCGAGAATTGTGAAAAAAGAAATATTTACAATTTTTCTGTTAAAGAATTGCATAAAAATTTATTTAAAAAATTCTATAGATAATGTTCCTGGTGGTTTGCTTCTGAAAATATACTTAGTTGCAAGTAAGCGTCTTTCCTTTCCAGGTCTCCATTTTTCCACAACGCTTCCGCGCTCCATTTTGCGAAAACCATGTCAAACCAAATAGCCCAAGAGCTTACTATTCTAAAGAGCTGATGCTTGCAAAAGTCTTTTCTTTTGTCCCATGCATTGGGGGCATGTTAAAGCTCCCCTTGTGGTCCAAATTAACCCAGATCCCCCCCCCCCCCACTATGGCATGCCTCATAATAAAATCGTGGTTTTGGCGCAATAAACTCCAGAATTAAGTTCAATTAAAAATCCCTAATGTGAAGCATTCTTTGCCTCATTCAGGCAATTTGGGGCAGGTAGGTTTCTGCATCAATGCGCTCCCAAGTTCCTTCAATAAAAAGTGCATGACCTATGCTGGAATTGAACCGTAGTCTTTCAGCACACCAGTCTAACCATTAGACCACATTTGCACATATACATCTCTCGTGCCAAAGCCGGCTTAGCTATTTGAGGTGTTTGGCACATGTGTCATATGCCAGCATTTCCCATTCTTTTCTTGTGACAGCTAGCGCTTTGAGATGCTGCCTTAGACTGCACCGTCTTTGGCATTGGCCCACGTTCCCCAGTCCTGTCCTCGTAGCAGCTCATTAGGCTGTACGCCATTACACTGCCTTCCAGGTTGAATAGGTTTTAATGTTTCTTCACTGGAGTACAGATCCAATTGTTGTTTAATGTAGAGGACATGACGTAGATGTAGGTAGGTATGATTGCATAATGCTTAGTTGCAGATGACGTCACAATTTGTGCTTCTCTCGCTTGTGAACGTCCACTACATAGAACCCAACACTTGGCATGTCATAAACTCAGGTTGAGTGGCCAGAGTGCATATGCTGTCATCATCGTACAATGATTGTCACCATCATCATTGCCTTGTCGCTGTCAACACTCACTATTCACACAAACACACGCAAACACACACACACACAACTGTGCACCTTGCACAAACATGCTGGATCACATGGTAGCACTTTGTAAAACCCCCAAATGATTCTGGATAGCCAGCTTCCAGGAAAGTGCTTTGCATAATACCAATTCTCACATTGCAAGGAATTTACATAATTTCTTGCCTTTGTTACTTGTTGACACTGTTCAGAAGTGTACTGCCAATGGCAGAGCTTCTTTAATGGTGCATAATTTTTTTTAATCCCTCTTCTCTCCCCTGGATGCACACACACACAGGCTCGCATGTGCACGCACACACACACTCATCCACGCACACACGTACACACGCAGAGTGAGAGAAAGAGAGAGAGAGAAACAGACAGACAGTGGATGAGAAATGCTTCATGCAAGCAACTCCTAGACATAAAAATTGTAACAGCGCAAACACATGCAACCACAAAGTACCAAAGACGAGACACAAGCGCTGACTGTCAACTAAATTTTATTGGCGGAATATGGATACCTTATATAAGGGGAAAGGCAGAAGTGAAGGGGGGAGGAAGTGTTACAATCGGGGAAAATGACAATGCGCATCGATGAACGAACGTGCCGGCAGACAACGGAATCA
This sequence comes from Dermacentor andersoni, assembly GCF_023375885.2. Classification (NCBI taxonomy): domain Eukaryota; kingdom Metazoa; phylum Arthropoda; class Arachnida; order Ixodida; family Ixodidae; genus Dermacentor; species Dermacentor andersoni. The sequence continues at coordinate 87,478,333 of NC_092818.1, forward strand.
GGCGCAGGAAAACAAGAAAACTAGAAAAACTAGAAAAAGGTAAAAAGTAGAAAAATAAGGTGGTGGATACTAACATACAAACAAATCAGTAAGCGGTCGCTTCCAAAAACTGAAGCTCTGCAACAAAAAGGGATACAGAGGGAATGCTTACGCACTTGCTGCCATATTTCTGTATTTTCTGTATGTGAAACGCTTCCAAACTGACCCACGCCGTCACGTCTGCACTCTTACCGACAATCTTCGTCTCTCCCAATCGAGCCTCGCAACCTGTGCATGCAATTACGTGCGCAACCAAATGTGCGTACTTGTCCTTTAAGTTACTTAAATTTCGGGCATGTTCCCCCAAGCGTTCACTAATGCAGCAGCCGGTTTGGCCGACATAAGCCTTTCCACACTTCAAGGGAATGGCGTATACCACTCCTGTGGAACACTTGATGAATGGCTTCTCATGTTTTAGCTGACAACCTTTTTTTTTCGAGTTGCAAATGCGTGGGCATAACTGTGCCAGCTTGTTGGGTGCCGAAAAAGCAATGGACACCCCATGCCTGTTGGCTACTTTCTTGAGACTGTGTGAAGTCTTGTGCAGGTACGGCACAACCAAAGGCTTGACGGTCTTCAGATGGTCTGTTTGGAATTGTCTCTTCAGAAGTCGTGCCCGCACCTAATGCAGAAAAGTTTTGAGAATCAGGCCAGCCAACTTTTGGTGGTGGGGTTCCCCTATTCGGTCTTGATTGCTGTGTCTGAGACCCTCCTTCAGAAGCTAAAACTAGGAACACGAAGAAAAGATGACCGTCGGAAGACCGTCAAGCCTTTGGTTGTGCCGTACTTGCACAAGACTTCACACAGTCTCAAAAAGGTAGCCAACAGGCATGGGGTGTCCGTTGTTTTTTCGGCACCCAACAAGCTGGCACAGTTATGCCCACGCATCTGCAACTAAAAAAAAGGAGGTTGTCAGCTAAAACATGAGAAGCCATTCATCAAGTGTTCCACAGGAGTGGTATACGCCATTCCCTTGAAGTGTGAAAAGGCTTATGTCGGCCAAACTGGCCGCTGCATTAATGAACGCTTGGGGGAACATGCCTGAAATTTAAGTAACTTAAAGGACAAGTACGCACATTTGGTTGTGCACGTAATTGCATGCACAGGTTGCGAGGCTCGATTGGGAGAGACGAAGATTCTCAGTAAGAGTGCAGACGCGACGGTGCGGGTCAGTTTGGAAGCGTTTCACATACAGAAATATGGCAGCAAGTGCGTAAGCACCCCCTCTGTATCCCTTTTTGCTGCAGAGCTTCAGCTTTTGGAAGCGACCGCTTACTGATTTGTTTGTATGTTAGTATCCATCGCCTTTTTTTCTACTTTTTACCTTTTTCTAGTTTTTCTAGTTTTCTTGTTTTCCTGCGCCTGATTCCGTTGTCTGCCGGCACGTTCGTTCATCGATGCGCATTGTCATTTTCCCCGATTGTATCACTCCCTCCCCCCTTCACTTCTGCCTTTCCCCTTATATAAGGTATCCGTATTCTGTAAATAAAATTTAGTTGACAGTCAGCGCTTGTGTCTCGTCTTTGGTACTTTGTGGTTGCATGTGTTTGTACTTTGTGGTTGCGCTGTTACAATTTTCATGTCAAGTATGCACCAACTCGCCCAGAAAGAAGTTTTAATGAAGCAATTCCTAGTACTGCACGAAGTCAGTTCTACACGTAAAAGGTGTTTTTCTAAAATGCATGAATGTAGTAGCTTATCTAAATGATTTTTTGTACAACTAAACAAATATATTTTTTTTGGTGCACTTTTAGAGCTTGTAAAGCAGACAGATGCATACAGAGAAGCGTTCGAGCGTAATTATCTTGGTTATAGGTTACTACTATATTTTTCTTGTTAAACAGGTTCTAGTTCAAGCCAGGGCAAGGCTAGCACTTGAAGGAGCTGTTATTTATGGCCTTTTTGCTTTTTTTGTTGTTGTGGCAATGAATAATGCTTACTTGGCTGGAATTGAAGGTCATGCTCAAAACCTTGTTTCTCTCTTGTTTGCTTTAATTTTGTTTCTTTTTCTCTTTTGCATTCAGCAATCACTTCTGCCAAGCAACCTTGTCAGCTCGTCTGATGTCCTGCCACCTTCTCATGGTCTCATATTGCACTTTCATGGTGGTGGCTTCATTGCCCAGTCTGCTGAGTCCCATGAGGTGTGTATAGAGAGTGCGTATTAAGACTGAATGCAGTCCAGCAGGACTTGAAGTTTCTTTGTGAGTCGCATGTGTGACCTGATTAATCAGAACAAGGTGTCTACCCCCTAGAGAATACCTGAAAAGCATGAAGGAAATCTTGAGAGAATATGCTCATCTGAAAAAAAAAAGGAAGAAAAAGGTAACAGGAGAACAGGCAGAGAATCCTAGCCCTATTCACTATCATAAGGGAAACTTACTTCTTAATATTTATGGTGGGGATGTTTAACACCGTAACAAAGAAAAACATTTTTCTGAACATATAAAATCTACAACTTGATGTGTCTCCTAGTTTACAAAGTGCTAGACCTAGCCAAAATGCTTAACACATGTGGTTCAATTATTCATCTCATTATGCACCATGCCGGGCTTAATTAGGACTCATGGTAAGGAATTGTTATAAATAATTGGCTGGCACGGTTCATCACAATTTTACAAAACACCATTTTGCACTTCTTAGAGCAGCAGTGGTTGCGGGTCCACAAGGAGAACTAGTCAGAGAAAAACCAGCAAAGATCAGGGAATATGAAAACGTGAGGTTGGCGTACATCTTGCAAGGTCTCTTGCAAGTGAAGAACACTTTTGAATTGCAAGTGTGATGAGATGCTACTTAAGAGAGTGATCTACATGGTTTGTGCAAAGCATTACCATCACTGATACTTTTGGTATAGGTTTCTGCTCATTCATTTTCTTTTTCATTCATTCAGCACATACATTCTGGAAGCAATAAGAAATATGCCTGTACAATTTCCTCAGAAGTATGAAAAAAAAGATAGCCAGCTGCAAGCGAGCATGACCATCGTTATTAATGTATGCCTCAAATTATAATTGGGAATGGCTTTAGTTTCACTCTGCATTATCTATTATGCTCTTGGCTACTATTCAAGAATTGGTTGAGTTAACAGTGCTAATGTTAAGACTTAGAAACAAGGTACCTAGAATAAGTGCAGATCGTTCATAATTACTAAGCATACTTTGACTAAACGTTCTTGCTGTGTGTTTTGCCATAAAGCAAAAGCTTTTTTTTGTCAGTTTGATATATTATTTCGAATTTCTGTAATTTTGTTCATTTTACATTGGCATAGAGCAAAAATGTTGCTCATACAGCTTAATTGCTTGATGCCACAAGTTGCTTAACAGTGTTTAACAATTAGTAACGACTTACTACATTTTTTTTCCTTAGCCACTTGTTTCAAACAGTTGTTATAGGCTTTGGCCTCATTTTGATGGATGAAATGGGTAACCTGGTTCACATTTATGGGGCAGCTTTCTTAATTTCTTATTTTTTTTTTATTTTGGAAGGATTTGTTGTGGGCACAGTTCTGTATGACACTTAACATTTAATTGCTTGTTGAGAGTTCTAAGGTTCTTTCATTAATAGTTAAAATAGGTTAACCTTGAACTGAGAAATTGTTTACTCAAGAACAACTTGGCGTTTGAGAGCTTTTTTGAAGTTTTGTTTTAAACAAGAAAAATTCTTTTTTTACAAGACGCTGATATGCAATAAATAACTACAGTTATTTAAAATTGCGCTACGGTGCTTTTCACTTCAGAAGCTTGTTCTCATGTGAAAAATCTTGAAGCACGGTGAAGCACACCGGGCAACATAACAATCCTTGTAGCAATAAATTACTTTCTTGCGATTTTTGAATTCTGCACACAGGGCACACATTTTGTGCCACTACTTCCTGGTTACTGGTGGGTCATGGAAGTCCTGAAAGTGCCTTGCCGAAAGCTGATCTCAAAAGTCGTTCTCATTTCTGTTGCCAATTTCGCTGTAATCACTGTCGAGCTTCAATACATGTTAATTGATAGTGTTGTCACTCTGCTCCAGCAATGCCACACTTTCGCTATTCGTCAAAGATTTTTTGCCTCTTCGCAGAATCTATGTTCAGAAGTTTGGTGCAGTTCGCGCCAAAATTAAGAGTTTCCCACTGCCAGAAAGTTGCAAATCTATTGAACCACATGCTCCCCACTTTTCTGTCTACAAAACCAAAGTGGTGCCATTTAGAAACCAAACATCTCTCTATCATTCACAACCTTTCTTTTCTTCTGAGAGAGGACGGAGCACATTCTGCTTGATGAAAAATATATTTCCTTTGAATCTGGCTTTTCTCTATGTGGGGGCAGACTCGTGCGTCTGTAGACACGCTCCCTAGTTGAGGGGTTAACAATGTGCAACAGTTTTAACAACAAAGATGTTGCTTTGGGATGAAAATACCGGAATTAATATTTGTGCGTGTTCAAAGATATTGTGTGTCTAACTTTTTTTAAAGCCAAATCTGCTTTAGTCTCTCAACTCTATCCTGGGGCACACAGCACAGTGCTTTCTATGTTGGTCATGGTGGATGAATAGCAGTTGCTTAAGCCCCTCTCTTTCTCACACATTTCTTTTACACTGCGTCTACTCTTATTTTTCTCTGTTCAGATTTACTTGAGGGACTGGGCTCGCCTGGTTAATGTACCAATCCTCTCAGTGGACTACTCCTTGTCGCCAGAGAGCCCTTATCCACGGGCATTGGAAGAAGTGACCTTTGTGTATGGCTGGGTTCTCAACAACTGTCACAAGCTAGGTACACTCGTCTTTCATGTGTTTCCCTTGGGTGTTTCATGAGCATCCATCTTTGTCTGTGGCATTTTCTGGTATCAAGAAATACACCGGGTGTGTTTTGGACATTGGATGAAAACTACTGAGTGAGAAGTGAACTTGGCTTCCTAGTGCGGTGATTGCAACTTGTTCCCGTTGTCAAGTGGAAGGGAACATCACTGGTGTATATCTGTATCACAGTGTTTATGCAAGTTTCACCTTATGACACTTTAAGTAATGGGTCGTAAGTTTTGTACAAAGCTGTTTTCACTGCACTCAGTGGCAATCTTGCGTGCCTTCTGCCCGTGCACATATCCCCAGCAGCTCCCTCGCCCCTTGCTTTGAAGGGCCTGGCATGGCGCAAGCTTATTGCTATCTTGGTTGAAGGTACCATAGTGAACAAAGGAGAGGGGAACAAGTTAGGCTTAATTAGAACACATTCTTTCATTCACTCTTTCACTAGTGTGTGTCATGTCAGCAAGATTTTGGCTTCTGAGCTTAGTATGGTGCCTACACTATTCTTTTGCAACTGGATAAGCAGCAATGCGACACTGCACTTTTAATTTCCTGTTTGCATTTCATTTGACCACAATAGCACAGAAAGAGTTCAGTGCAGCCCTCACCCCTGGTCATGTCCCACAGGGCAGCCACAAACCTGCAACGAAGTTGAAGGAGATGTGTGATACTGCAAGCCTTTTGCTCTCTATGATGCATAGCTACTGCAAGTTGTACAGATTCATCAGAAGAGCCATAGCTAGCCCTCAGTCATAATCTTGCATTCTTATTGGATGTCTACATGGGCAAAGAAGACCTGGCTTTGCTGTTTGAAGTTGAAAGGAGAATAGGATTTTCTGTTTGTACTTCAGTTTAGCTGTAAAATACATGTAGTGCTTATTTGAACTACTGGTGCAGGGATGATAGTGCGATCAATTTACCCTTACATAAACCATGCAGGAGTAATAATAATAACAAGAAAGACAGACAGTTCATTGCTTGCTTGTGGGCTCAGTTTGAAGAAAGTTTGCCACTGGGATAACATGTTCTCGACGGACCAAGAAATTGTTTTATGTTTCACTGACATGTTTTATAACAAGTAGTTGCTCTCTACATAAAGTGTGTTTAATATAGCACAGAGAGATTGGCTCAGAGAATGATAAAAGAGTGGGCAGCAGGAAGTAGCAGTGAAAATCTTTAAAAGAATTGAGATAATGCTTGCTGTCAGAGGCATGCAGCATGAGCGCATAAAGTACATCTTAGAAAACACTGCATTCATCACATGTTACTTGTTGGGAAAAGGCTCTTGATTCAATCTGTGTGCTTCAGTGAAAAGTGTTTGTACAGGCAGGAGTAGGCATGCAATTTAGGTAGGTTCCTCCTCCTCGAAAAGATTTGAAAAAGTCTTTCTTGTGTGCAATGCACTGTACTACAGAATACAGTAGCTGAGCTTATGTTGTGTTCAGTTCTATTGGTTGCAATGTGTCTGCTGGTTAGCGGATGTAAAAAATTGGATAAGGTCATCTTGACTGAGCTTTTGGTGAGACCTTTCCTTTTCATTGATCTGCCCACCTGCATGCACTCTGATGTCCTATTTTCCTTGAAATACTGCACGATACTTTTGAGTATTTGGTAAATAGAAGGAACAAAATTTATGTATCCCTAGCTACTGCTCTACAGTTCCCGAATTGAAGGAACACAGAGCGGGTGCGATGTCCCTGTATAACGTCTTACTACGCTGTTTTGCTTATTGTTCTTGCAGTTCCACTGTATTACTCATTGGTACTTTTCTGCTTTCCTTCATTACTGATAAGTATGTACATGCAATGACTATCTTTTTTCACTGTGTCATCTTACGCACATTTTCACTTTTTAATGCAACTATTGCTACCGTTTGTTTTGAAACAGTTTCTCACTAAACCTGCCATGATGGCTTAGCGGTTACCATGTTCCTCTCCTGTGTGAAAGGTTACAGGTTTTATTGATTCTTGTCTGTGGCATGGGCATTACAATGGAAATGTAATGCAAAGATACTTGGTAAAATTTAATTCGGTATATTCTCCCCACCCCCAGACTACAGTGTGGCCCATAACCCAAGTGCTGGTTTGGGTTACTAAGAGGTCATTCAATCAACCAATGAATCAACTTTTGACTTCATATGCCTTAGTTGCACTTCTGTCTGTTACGATGAGCTTCATTCCAATTTGCAAGTGGCTTGTCTCATTCTGGTTAGAGTTAGATGACATGGAAAACAAGTAAAGCTACACTGTATGGCCGTGCTTTCATTGGTCACTTGTATACTGCATTTTTACTGGCATTATTGGGAACATTGCTTTCTTGAGTCTCTTTGTACCTTCTTATCTGAGAAATTAAGCACACGAGTAACTCTTGCCAATATATAGCTGTCTTCAAACCTTTGTGTGACCTCAAGAGTAGTCGTGAGCTCTTTACTTTGACTAACACATTGTTATCTACACACATTTCAGACAGTGGTGCACTCATGTGTCTTCTGCTGTAGGCACCTTGATGAGCCTCTTGTGTGAAGGAGAAATGACCTTTGCATTTAGGGTTATGCTTTGGAGAAGGCCCAACGTGCAGTCTGCTGCAGTTCCAATACCGTGGAGCAGTGATGATTGCATGGTGCCTGCTTGTGTATCGATAAAGATGTCACAATCAATCTGTTAAGCCATGAATGTAACATGCCTGGCTCGCACAATGGAAGACGTTGAGGGCCTCCATTGTTTCGGTTCATTGATAAGACGGGCGATAGCTCGGCGAGGAATTGGAATGCCTTGCTCTGAATAGGCTCAATGGTAGGGTGGGTCAGGACCCTGGCATGTGCTCTGCTATGAAATGCTTTCCATCTACCATACTGTGTGTTTATTATTGAAGCTTATTCACAGAATCTTGTGAGCTGATGTTTGCATTTGAAGTGTACATGTTGTAAAGTTGCAAGTACTTTCTGCACTAATAAAGCAGCAGCTAGGGCAGCCTCATAATATAGTTCATGGTTGGAATAAATTGCCATATAGAGAGAGAGAGAGAGAGAGTAGTAATAAAGAAAACTGTGTGCAATGTTTAGATTAGGAGCTTCAGCACTTGTAGTGGGCTCTTCTCTAAGTTCGTACCTTTTCTGTGTACCACTTCATTTTCTTTATTATGAGAGGGACCTTGTGCTATACCTACCTACTGGCTGTTTCAGTTTAATTTCCTTTAATCAGTAAACTTAAGCCATTGTAATAGCTTATTTGTTCTTGCTGTGATAGCTTTGGACTGAGCTGTTCCTAGTTCTGTCCGTAACTACTTCTACTTCTACTGTTTTACATTAGTTGAACTTCCTAGAGGCATTGACTTTTTATTTAAATATCAGAAGTTTGAATTGACCAAACTTGAATTAAGTATGGCTGAAAACTGAAAATGGAGTTAATATAGAGAGCAGTAAAAAAGCAGTTAATAGCTAATGAGTTAATATAGAGAGCAGTTCTGCCAGCATCATCTCTGTCGTCGTCGTTCGCACCACACAAATTTGGACATATCATTACCTTTACACCACAAAGCTATCGCTTGACTTAGCAATCATTCACTGATAGTGTCTGCCAAATTTCTGACAATTCATACCTTATCAGTGTCCTGTCATAAGCTGTGTTTGGCTGTTCTACTGTGTGAAGCCTAAAAGCTTTAATTAATTGAAAGCCTTGGTTGAATTAAAGGGTTTCAAAATGCCATAAAATCTGTGCAAGCCAAAAACGAGATTTGTTTGAATAAACAAAAATTTTGAATTACCAGTGTTTGAATAATTGTGAATTAACTGTATTTAAGCCTCTTGAGCTACACTTTTTGTGCAGCTTCAAATGCAGTAATATATAAAATATTAATAAGGTTCTAGTTGTGACTGGTTGGCACATATTGAGGCATGCAAACCCAAGAGTGCACCTCAGACAGAAAAGGAACCACAGGTTTCACGCTGACCACCAAACAACACTAACAACTATAGTTCAGAAGGTCTTGTTGCTGGGTGAGTTGGTTTAGCTGCACATTAGTGTTTTGGTGAAAAAGAAAAACCCCCACATAAAGAACACATGCATACACAAGTGCTGCTAATGACTGTTTTGGTAGAGGTGCTTGTGGCATATTCTTTCTGTGTTTTCATTTTCGTTGGAATAATTCACATTCAGCTAACAACCAAATGTCTCGTTTCTAAAAGCAGCCTAAAAAGGCATGTGGAAACACATAAGTGAATAGGAATATCGGCATGGTGTTCTATTTCTTTCATTACTAGTGCCAAGCATAGGGAGCTGACACACGCAAGTTCACATGCCAACGTGTTGAAAGATTTCTCACATGCGCACTGTTTGCAGTATTCTCTTGTTATTTTATGCTCATCTAAGAAGGGCAGTTGGTACCTCTGTCAGCAGGCAGCAAAATATAGGGGACTTGTAGCTAAGAACTAGTCTAACCACAGTAATGTGAGTTAAGTGAGTGTGGTGGTCTTGTATTATTTAGGTGTCCTTGGATGCTGCATGATAACAAAACAATAATTTCTTGCACCGCTTATAGCGCTTTATTTTTTGGGGCATGCAATGTGTTTAGGGGTCATGAAAGAAGATGAGGGAAAGGGATAAAATCTAAAATTATGTGCATGTGGTAGTTGTCGTAGTTGATGGGGCCATCACTGGAGATTACCTGCTGCAAAGATGATGTGTAGGTTTTGCATTGGTAGCTAAAATGTTGCTCTGTAGAAACATGAACATTTGAGCCAACTGTACATATTAAAGAGCAAAATTAATGTCCCTTTGCTGGCAAGTGGACAATAAACATTTGGCTTAATAGTGCCTGACTCAGTGATATTCCTTGACTGTCTATAAAGCATCTCTATGGCTTGAGTGGCTACAGGATAACAGTGTTACAGTGTATTTCTGGCTGTGAGCTGGAAGATTTGGATGGTAGGCGAGAGAATTGATTGTGATCACGCTATCCCGGTGTTCGTTTATATTTTTGGAGATGGATGTCAACGGCCCCGTTGTAGAATGTTGCCATCTTGCCTTCACTGATCTTGTCGTGTGTCTCACAATTTTGCAGCGTGTACTGCGAACAATGTAGCTGCATACTGAATTATGCCTAACGATTATTATCATCAGGCTAGGGGAGTTATTCGACAGGCTAGCAGAAATTAGAACATTTAACGAATGAATTGTAAGACAGACACTGCTTTTCTACAGAATGCATATGAATGCATGTCAGCATACCTGGTGTTTTGGTTTAGTGGCTAGATTTTAAAAAGAGGGCATATCTTAGACCCACAACAATACTCATCATCTGTCTTGCTTGCGTTTGCTTTCCTTAAAAATTCTGTGCCCATTACTTTCCTGTCAAAAGTGCTATGTCATGCTCATACCAGGCATATCATGAGAAGCCAACAAACAAAGACACCAAGGACAACATAGGGAAAATTACTTGTACTTATTAATTGACACGTGCGTAATGCAAAGATGTGGGATCATTCCCCACCTGCGGCAAGTTGCTTTTTTCGTCCACCTTCGTTTCCCATTAATTTATCATTTCTTTAATTCAATTAATAAGTACAAGTAATTTCCCCTATTTTGTCCTTGGTGTCTTTGTTTGTTGGCTTCTTATGATATGATTAATAAAAATTGGGCCCTTTGGTTAACCCCCCTTTCTTCTTGTTCATATCAGGCGTGCCATTCATGACTAGTAAGTACCAGCTGAGCAGAAAAAAGAAAAGGCATACAGGATAGGCCACAGTTATTGTTGTGAGACAAAGACAAAAGGGGTAAACTGTTCATAGAATGTATAGCATTCTATTGATCAATTTGGTTTTGGCTTTAATTTCTGCTGTGGTGGCTGCATTCCTAAATGGCTGGAATGCAAGAACACCCATATCGGGCTTTGAGGGATGCGCGTTCAGAGAGGCCCAACTGCACACCTTGTTTGCGCTTGCCTGTATCCCCCTGTGTTTTCTTAGTCTTACAGTAACACTGTTTACCACATTTCATTGGGAACCTTGATTTCTTGTCCTGCGCAATCAGCAACAAGTGAATCAATTATGAATTATGCAACCTGGTGCAGCTGAGCATTTGCTTCACAAGCTAGGGACAGTAGTTATGAATGAGACATTTAGCCATTGGCAGTGCACAATGTAGACTCATAATAATTCTGACTGTCACAATTTGAAAATTCCAGTTATTTTTTAACGAACGAACGAACGAACGAACGAACGAAGGAACGAAGGAACGAACGAACGAACGAACGAACGTAAATTGATCAATCAGCTGTGGTGTCCTATATGTACAATTTGCAGCTGCTCTCTTTCATCTCTGCCACAGAACAATGTAGTGGCTAGTCACTCACTTTTGCACGTGGTGAAGAATCGTCTTGTGACTGTGTCTGTTGTACCATGCTTTATTGAATAATAATAATAATAATAATTGCTTCATACAGGCTCGAATTATTGTAATAAAATGTGTAACACAGAACTTCACGCATGCGTGGGGCGGAGTATGTGAGAGCTCACCCACAATGAAAATGATTGCCTTCACATGTACTAGTGGGAATCCGTACTGATTTTCTCACGTCTTGATGTTGACCTTGCAGGTTGGACTGGCGAGCGCATCTGCCTGGCCGGCGACAGTGCGGGCGGCAACTTGTGCCTGGCGCTCAGCCTCAGGATGGTACAGCTGCAGTTGCGGCGCCCCGATGCCATGTTCTGTGCGTACACCCCAGTCATGCTCAACGCTCATCCGTCTCCATCCAAAGTGCTCACATGCATGGACCCACTCATACCACTCGAGTTTCTTCTCACCTGTGTTCACGGTAAGCTCGCCATTTTGTCAGAACTCTTATTTAGTGAGCAAGTTGGTTCCGCATGGCAAAACCTTAACGCGCAAGTGGTTAATTACAATTGCCAGTCCATGAGTGGTTGCTTATAGGGATCCAAAGTAATATATGATTTGTTTGGTTTGCTTTCCAGAAACCTCTCAATGTTAATTTTACACCAGGAGATTATTTACAGTAAAAGCTTACATCTAATGGGAAGCTTTTTTGCAGACTTGAGCATGTCAAATTTGCACTCGTGTTATGTACGGAACCAAACAGTTTTCAGCCAAAATGTGCAGTTCCGGTATTTTTTAGTCGTGCCTGCTATGCTAGCACACCACTTTCTGTGCTATTGCAACACCACGCTGACTTTGTGGCGCTCTTCTTGTCAGAATCAGCACGATCACACAATGTCGGGAACATGAAAGCAATGTTCAGAGGATTTTAAAAGAAAAGTTATTCTAGCTGCCAAAAGCATCAGCCAACTGTGCCAGGAAATGTAATGGTTTCGTCAGGTGCTTTCAGTGCTGTAGTTATCACCTCACTTGACTTCCTGTCTGTCAGACTGTCCTGTCTGTTCCTCTTTGTTTTGATGTGACATGAAACTTCTTTAAAAAAGGCTCGAAGAGGGTTGCTTGCTGAAACAGATGTGACAAAAGCATGTTATGGCATTAGCATATCTTTGAAACCATACCACCCACACACCTTACTGTGGTATCGTTATGTGGAAGAAAGTAGCCATTACTCGACCACATGTGGAGGACGCAATCAGTGCTAAATTTAGCCTCGCAGGCAGCATTCAGAGAGGCATAGCTCGACAATACATTTGTCCATCCGAAGCAAGAATGCTTGTGTTTGGAGCTCACTATGCCATAGTAAGTATAGTTTATCAAACTTTAACTGGTGTTCATCAGGAGTTGTAAGGCCAACGTATTTGCATTATGTTGAAAAACATGTCACGCTTGCTGGGCTATGTCCCTCTCACCCCTGCCTTTGACACCTACGGTTCAACAATGGCATGAATAGACTTGGGCAGCAAGACAGAGGGACACACAACAGGGAAGTCTTGGGTGCCACCAGTAGGGGGAGGGGGGTCATTTCTTTAATCCTAGTGCTCAAACATAATCTAGAAAACAAGTGGGCCCACTACGTATAGGGAGTGAGTACGGTTGTGAAATTAAATTGTAAGTACCCCACTAGCTCTAGCACCAGTTTGACATGCAACCTTTTTGATGCGTGACTAAAGGAAACTTGTGTATTAAGTTACGTCATTTCTGTACCCTAGTGCTCCTACACTGTCTGAAGCCCGCACAAGACCTGGTGTGGGTGTGTACCTAATACAGCCTGCCTGATTTTTCTGTCTTTTCTAGAGTCTTGGCAGCTGGGCTATTGTAACTGCCATCTTGGTAGAAGCCTACCATACCTTAACTGCACTTTGTAAACTGTTTAAGCACCAGTCATAAGCTTCTTCCAGTGTGTCACAATGTTATGCATCTTGAAGTTACTGACCTTAGTGCTCAGGTTTCAGAAGCCTGATAACCTGCAACAATTGCCCTTAATAGAGTTGAAAGATTGTGCTTTTGATTTGACTTGAGGTTGTTAAGCAGCACAACAGGAGACGAGGTGCAAGAATATGGTGGGCCTAATTTGCTGTTGGCTCAATGCAGTCTGTGGCTTCTTTCTTTGTCGTATCCCTTGTCGCACTGCTTACAGATGATGACCTTCCTTAAGGGGCCCCTCACCAAGTTCGGACATTGCAAACAAACAGTTGTGATGTGTAGATCATGCAGTTTGTTTGTGCAATGTATTAGACTAATGTGCGTCACAAAAAACACCTGAAAACTCAAAAAAGAGTTTGCATGCTCTTCTTGGAGGAGACAGTAGTGAGTGAGTTGATGTCACACGCTGTGCACTTGACGTAATAGTTCTGCGGAAACTCGCAAGGTGGAGAGAAGTAAGTAATAAAGAAAAAATCGGAAATCAGGCTGTGCACTTCTGCGACACATGCAAGCTGCCTGCAGTTCACCAACAGCCAGCGGCTGCGGGAACAGCTCAGGGATTGCCATGAAACGCAGGGAGTGCAGCACAACCTCTAGGAATGTACTGTGCAACAAGAAAAGAAGGGAGAAAAAAATATGGTTAGGATGTGAGGGCTGCAGTGGCAGTGGCTCTGACAAAGGAGGAGGTGGGCTTTGAGCTTCAGTAAAAGTGAAAGTGGAGAGGAATTTTGCTTGCAGGCCCTGGTCAAGGCAACTGGAGAGAGTTTTGGTGCAACAAGGTTAGCATGTCTCCTCACACTGCCTCTTTGCAATTTTCTTTGCTTCTGTCTAGGCTACTAAGGTCTTCAAAGTACTTGGCTTATCAGAGAACTGTACAAGCTCAAAAGGACATAGGTAGTGCATAAATCTCTGTTAATCTGTTATTTTGCAGCCTACGTTGGTGTGGAGCCACATAATACGAGGCAGGACGCAAGAGACACACAAAGCATTCACACAGCAGTGGAGGCATTGTCATTAGTATCCAGTCTGGAACATGAGACTGCAGGTGAAGCACCGCATCTGAAATCAAGCGTGCCCTCTGAAGAGCCCAGGAAAGAACGACCGTCTCCTCAACACGCAGATCAGCCCAAGAGTCAGAACGATTTGCTCCAGGACTGTGCAGACCGTGTGTCTCTGCCAGCCACGAATGGCATAGAAGTGAATGCCGGAGAGGAGCACGTTATATTTGAGATTCCTGCTAACCTCTCGGCATCGTTGCAGCGCAAAGCAGCAGAAATGAGCAAGCAAAGCTCGGAGAAAGTTTCGGGCTCTGCGTCCAGAAGACGGCTTCCCAAGACTCGTCGTGAGGCGCTGCCATGGTTTCATCCGGAAAATCCATCTAGATTGAAAACTCTGGAGTCGCTGGTGGCTCGAGCAGAGGACCCACTGATGACACCATACTTGGCTTCAGATGACTTGTTGAGGAAGATGCCTCCTGCCTACTTTTTGGTGAGTAGCTTCAGAGGGTTGAGTGTCTTTCCTGTCTTATGCTCTTCCATTGCAATGCCTGGAAAAATGCTTGTCTGGTAAGGACAAGGAACTTGTCTGCTCTTTCTAGAAAGACCACACCACTGTTTCTTGATTATATTTGAAGCTTAATATGATTAGTTTTTATTGTAATTCTTGAAGCTTATCTTGATATCTGTACAGTTGCAAGCTAACATTTGGAGACAATAGCATCATCGAAAAATTCACATTTCTTCTAGCACTGTTTTTCAACATGTGATTGCTTCAATACATTGCATTCGTCGAACACACATAAGTAGGATATACAACTTTATTGCAGCTGGCATGCCCATGCTATGAATAATTAATTCTTTTTTTTGCAGTACTATCGGTCTTGCTTTTGCTCCCCTCATGAATATATGTGCTCAAAGTACTCGTACTCCTGTTAATATATCGAAGTTTGCCTTAGGTTAGAGTTTCTTGAGGCAGCTCTGTTGCACTTTTCTGAATTCAGTTTTAGTTGGCTGTTAATATTTAATGTTCTTTTTGTCCTGCTTTGAAATAAAGAGAGATAATTGTCATAACTGCCTGGTAGTTGCATCATTGCAATTGTACAACGGCATAATTTCAGTTTAATATTCACAGTTTCACTTATAGAGTGTTCCTAACTGATATCCTGATTCTATTATATTAATGAATGAAAGCTGATTTATGTCTTGGTCACTTTACTTCACCTTTCTTCACTTATTTTACCTTTCCTAACTCTTGACTTGAGGCATGTTTAAATTTGATGTATTATCACCAACACAGCATGAATTGCCTTTCCATTCATTCATTCATTCATTCATTTGTATTTGCCAGCATCAGAAAGCTCTGTGTATTATATTTACGACCACAAACCCAATACAGGTAAGAGGGTGGTCCCACTCCGGTGGCTCCGTTTTCAGTACATTTCGAGAACATGCAGCAACTCTTCTGCTTATTGCATAAAGTTGTCATGTATGCCATTGAAACGACTAGTTCTTATAGATTCTAAATAAATAAATAAATATATATGTATATATATATATATATATATATATATATATATATATATATATATATATATATATATATATATATATATATATACATATACACATGTATTAGATGCGAGTGTATATGTAAGGTTTAAAAATAAATGCCCAAGAAGAAGCTAAGGATACACGGTTTTGGCTAACTGGGTTTCTGTTGTGACCATATCTTGAGAAACCCACCGCAATTGCAGCATTGTGACTTGTGCTGTAACTTTAGGATATATTTATCCATTTCTTAGACGCATCTCAGAAGCGTTGGAATTTTACTTTCTTGCTATATTGCATTTGAAGATAGCCAAATATACAGTAGCAACTTGTGTTGTAAGCAGCATGGCGACAATTGACTAGAGGAAGTTGAATTTTGGAGACAGCATCACTCAAACAACTTCCACTTAGGAAAGCGAAAGTTCATATCTATGTTCAATACTTTTCTTAATAATGCGATCACTACTAGGTAATATTCAGAATACTGTGTCATACTTGTGCCCATTTTTGTGGGAAGCTAATGAAACCATGAGGCTGAGGTTCTGGATTAAGGAACTAGAAGTCTCAATTCAACATCCCAACATATACTTTTCCAATAAAGCAAGCGGTAATGTCACAGCAGATGTATGCACTTTCTAATTTTTCTTCACTGTGAATATCAATAAAGTTGACGCACACTTAAGTGCGTCGAAATCTCAGCATGCGTCGCTCAAAAATGAGCAAGTATGGTCCCTATGTATATACACGTGTATCACAGCAAGATGTTGCAGGAAAACTGAGAAATTAATACTATTTTTATAGTTAGCGATATTTTTTGCCTAGCGTCACCTAAACGGCTGGAACAAAAGTGCTGAATCAAGAAGTTTGCTTTCCTTCAGAATGTGGCGGGTTAGAACATCTTGCCTCAGCTGCGAGTGTTTTAGACCTTTCCAATGAGAGCTCTCTAGTCACACTCATAATGCATTCCATTCGTGTGTTGCTGTCTTCTTGTTGCTGGGCTAGTTCTGTGCAGTGCAGACAAGGCTAAGGCATGCGCCAGCCTGCAGTAAGGAGCGCCAGCTGCATATTATACGAAGCAAGGAGGGATCACTCATTGTGTTCCAGTAATACTTGTCTGACACTTCCACTCAGCCAGTTTCGCAGTGACTGTGAACCCCCCCCTTTTCGGGTTATTTTTTTCTGGTTATCGACCCGACGCACAGTTTCTACTGGTCTGCAGTGAGATATAAGGCGACTTGTAGCACGGATCACATGTGCCAAGCAGTCCAATGTCTTTTGTATTGGCTTCCGCTCACCCTGTTCTTATGTGTGGTCTTTTTTATCATGCCCAGAGCAGTTGTCACTGGCATTTGTTTTTTTCTCTCATGAGCTTGTGCAGAGGACAAGAAAATAAGAAGAGTTATTATATCAAACACCATACTCGAATAGAGGCGCCATTCCTCCGAACATAGAGGACAACGCACCACACATGGCACGTATGCTGCGAATGAAGTACATGTACATGCAGTCACGTGTAATGCTCGTGTGTTATTTTTGGCTAACATGCTTATAGAGGTGACATAATAGTTCTACATAAACCCGCTAGGTGGAGAGAAGTAATCAATTTTGAGGAACCCGTCTGGGTTTCCTTTGCTGTAGTGCTTAGCTTATGGGTCTCCGTTGTAGCGCTTAGCTACGTATGGGTGGATGTCTCATTTTACTTTTGTTAATTACTTCTCTCCACCTTGCGAGTTTCTGCAGAACAATTATGTCAAACTGTTACCTTTGGTTCGAGTTGTTGATGAATTTGACTCCGCCCTGCCATCTGCTAGCCGCCTGGTTAGCTCAGATGGTAGAGCGGCTGCCCCGGAAAGGCAGTGGTCCCGGGTTCGAGCCCCGTACCCGGACGAATTTTTCTTCAACTGCGAGGCTTTTCTTTCAAGGAACCCTTGGGTTTCCTTTGTAGCACTTAGCTACATCTGGGTGGATGTCTCATTTTCCCTTTAATAGTTTATGAAGGAGATAACTTAGTTCATGCCTGCATATCGAAAATGGGACAAGAACAGTGTAAGTGATTCAATGTAAAATAAGCTATTATTTCTTACAATAATATATATGGGTTGTGTACTATCAAATTTTTGCTGTATGTCAGTTTGCTTTTCTGTTGTTTGGGTACACAGACTCGAAGAGCTGACCTCAACCTCCAGCTTCCTAAGAGAAAAAAGGAAAATGCTGCCTAAGCTATTCCACTCCATCTTTTATATGTGCCATCTTTTAGGTACGGGGGTCCTGCCTATACTATTAGGTACACTTTTAATTGGAGCATTTACTTTATTGTCCCTTTGCACAGCCCAGCTGATCAGGTGTGAATACGAAATGTCCGCAGTGGCAGCATCACAGTGTAACATCTGTAAATGTGCGCTAATTCATTGGTGGAACGAGGATCGCACGCAGCCTGTGATTCGTTTTGAGATAACGTTGAACAGACTTTTTTTTATTACTGCAATACTTGCGCTATCTGCAAGAAATGATAGCCCCCCAATCACACTTTCTTGTGTGTTTGTGCACGTGCTCTAAATGGTTGTCTATATGCACAAGTATGATAGATGATAGTGATAATCTTTATTGCCTTTTACATATTTATTGTACACGTTCTTGCAGATTTTATTCAGTTTTAGTAGATTTTATTTTTCTATTCCGAGATGCTTCTGCAGGCTGTGTTCGAGGCCGATGTGCAACTTTGCCGCTTGCACTGGGAGTGCTACAATGTTGTGCTTTGTTCTATGTACTATATATGCTCCCCTTGGGAAGGGGGGTCTGCAGTAGCTGTAGCATTTTCTGAGCCGGCACTTTGCTATTTTCCTCATGTACTAGAATAGCGTAGCTCGTGGACACTAGGCGAAATGCATGTGCGAGCTTATTGTCCACAGCTTGCATAGAAAACGACACTGTACGTCTTGGAGAACGGGACAGGTCTGGCCATAAGACATGAGAATATTAGTTAGTGCTACTACCATAATAAGAATATTAGTTAGTGCTACTACCACTTTCTGATAGCACTGAACCATCTATTATGGCTGTGCATCTCATTAGAATTTTTGCAACTTTCTGGAGCAGTCAGTGTTTGATACCTGGCTGCGCCATGTATGTAAATAAGGGCCGGCAGCGTTGTCAGCATGGAACTTTCCACAGCATTTATAAATAATACAAACAGTGTAAATAGTACATTTTCTCTTCTCTTTGTTGTTCTTTCTACTTTATTCTAGGCTGTCCATAGTTGTTTACCCTATCTCCTTGCTGGCTGGTGTTCAGCGGTTAGCTGTCTGCAATGCAGTTATGGTCCGGCCAGCAGAACACTCTCCTTTTTGTTGTCACAACCATAAATAAACCGTTTGCTCGTCCTTTGTTAGTGGCAGGTATGTCTTGGCGGTCCGGAATGTGACCCTAAAGATGAATGCGACCCTAACGACCCTAGTGATAAACACAGTGGTCTGCTCTTGGCGTTTCTGATTGTCCTGGATGCACTTGTGGTGGATGGACGAATGTACTTTTCTTTTGCATGGTGTTTCCTCATGCTTTGTTTACTACGAAATAGAAACTATTTGACATAAGCGACCAGCAGTATGCTTTACGGCGAGAAGGAACCGGTCATGCCATTGTTCAGGACATTGTGTTCCTGTCTGCACTGTACGTGCAACATCAAAATGATGATGACATGCTAAGGCAGCACTCGTCACTCAAGAAACGTTAGGGGTTGGGTGGGGGCGCATCTCTTGACGAAAGCAGATCCCCCGTCATAACACCTGTGCTGAATGTGCAAAGAAAATGTTTTTTCTGTCATGAGTGAGTGGTGTAGCCTGGTGGTGGAATATCAACTACTTGCAAGATGGCTGCCGTGGTACCCCTACCTTAAACCTTGATATAATAAACTTCAATATAAAGAAATTCTCGATATAAAGAAGTGTTCAACTTTTTATAACTTCTTTTCCAATGAACAACAATGTATATAACGAAGTGTGTTTACGCACAATTTCAATATAATGAAATTTCATTGCTGCCGCAAAGGAATACCGAAAATAAATGGAAGCTTCCGCGGACGCAGATGGTTGAATGCTTGAATTACAAATGGCTGCATGCAAACACACCTCTGAAATTGCACACTGTGTGACCAAGAGCGACCGCCAAAGCGGAGCAACATCTATTACTGTTTAAAGGGACTGACAATCGATTTTCAAGGACCTAGTTTCTTATGGCGCAACGCAAAGCTCATCCTCGGTAGTGTTTACATCTGCAGCGGTTACTTCCAAAAGCGCGTGGATATTTAGTAAGCAGAATTTTTCTATCTGAGCAGCCTCTAAAAAAGTAAGAGTCCCTCCTCCAGCAACGCTGAGAAGTGAGAGCGACGTCGATAGCCCACCTCACAAGTTGTCAAAGCTGTCCATCGTTCTGCTTTCACAGGAGTGAGTGTAACTGTGGTTAACCACCTACATTTTGACCCTTTTAACTACTTTTGAAAATAAAAATCTGGTGCAATAAGTTTGCGTTGTTGTACAGACATTTCTTATATTTGTAGCGCGTTTTCCCCAAGTACATGCCTCTGTCATGGCTGGCTGGCCCCCATCGTCATTATTTTGTGAATAGACGAGCCAAGCCAATTCATCGAAAACGAAGGCAGTGCCAATTTTCTGCTCACTAGAAACGAAGGCTTATATGCACATTGTAAGTGAGAAAAAACGTATAATAATAAAGAGTATACTGAACTTCAATACCAATAAAAAGACCAGGAACTGCATACACTAGTAGAAGATCACTGGGTGGACCTCTTATGTAGCTTCATGTTTTTGCTGTATGAGCCGCCAAAGGTCATTTTTTCGACTTTTAGCGATGAATTAAAAATATAACTCCACGTTTAACGAGAAAAACATGGCTTGTTTTAGTCACTACGATAGAGAATCATTCCATCAGCGAGGTTATCTTGATTCATGTTCCGAGCGGTTGTCTGTCCCTTTAAAGTCCAAGTGAGGTAAGATCCTATCGCACCCCGTGTGCCGTACGCTTTGGGTGCGAGTGAAAGCGTGCAAGGATGAGCCGAGAAGTATGATGGATTGGTGAGCACCATATTCCCATGCTAGCAAGGGGAAAGAGAGAGGGCGCTGGCTCGCGGTAACACGCGATCAAGCGGGCGCAAGAGGAGGGGAAGGGAAGAAGTGGGGGGGGCAGGTTTGCGCGTGTTTCCTTTTCTAGCACAGCCGTGGCTATAGTGTACTAGAATAATGTCCTAGCCGTGGCTGCGCATACGCAACCCGCAGGCCATGTTTTAAAGATAATCTGCTGCATGTGCAAAGGCTAGGCGTGTGCAGCATCATAGGCACTGTCTTGCTGCATGTTTAGCACTGGAGGTTACATTATCTCGAGTTTCGGAGACGCGTTAAAGCGAGAGGCTGATGAAGCATTCGCTCCTCGCTGACGGAATTTTATTGCGAGAGCAATTATATGGACACTCCAGGCACATTTTCACCGTCAATGTGGGGTTGATGCTCCGTATAAAGTTAAAGTCGATAACACCGTGGCCGCGTGCCGTATGCTGTAGGTGTGTCGAGGGAAAGCGTGCGAGGGTGAGCCGACGATGGTGGCTTGGATCTCACGCGCGCAAAGGAGAAAGGTGGGGAGGAAGCACGCTGTCTTCCACTGCGTGCAATGCATGGGGGGAGTGGGGGGCGTTCTACTCTGGCGGCGGCTGGTATAGCATGGCCGCGTGGGCCCTATTTTGAAAGCGACCTGCAATGAGTGCAAAGTTTAAGTGCCGCGAGGGCTTATACAACCTTTGTCCGTAAAGTTTTGAAACTGATTTACTTTCTTCTCTAGAAATGATTCCTCAAAACAAATGTTGGTGCATATGTGTAGTGCCATCTTTTCGTGCTAACCTGAGCTATTTATGTTAATTGCTGTGGCAGCCTCTACATGTAGAAATGGGCTACATGTAGAAAAATATGTTGTCACTAGTCGTCTGCACATTCTACTGTGACTGAATGTGGAGAGAATGACGTCTACCTCGAACAGCGTGTAAACATAAAATTCTGTGTGGAGCTTGGCAAGACAGCCACACAGACAGACGTATGGGCTCCTTCGTGACGCTTATGGCAACGAGAGATTATCACGGGCGTGAGCTTTTGAGTGGCACGAGAGGTTAGTTCTGGGGAGAACGTCGGTGGATAACGACACAAGGCAGGAACACCCTGCAACCTCATGGAAATAAACAACGGGGCTCGGATCAGGGAGATCATACAGCAAGACCGCTCCATTACAGTCCGCATGCTATCAGATGCTCTTGACATCAGTAAGACAACATGCCACCAAATTTTGTGTGAGAACTTGTGGAAGCAAAAGCTGAATTTCAGACTTGTGCCGCACTCCCTCACACAGGACCAGAAGGACACGCAGGCGTCAGTGAGCACTCACTTGCTCTCCGAGGCAGAGAAGGATGCTGTATTCGTTGACAGCATCATTGCTGAAGACGAAACATCGTGTTTTCAATACGATCCTCAAACAACAAGGCAGAGCGCCGAATGGCGGTCCACAAGCTCTCCGGCGTCGAGAAAGGTGAGGCGACAGAAGACCAAAACAAAGACGATGCTGATAGTTTTTTTCGATGCCAGAGGTATACACCACGAGTTCGTCCCACTAGGGCAGACGGTGAATCAGGAGTTTTACATCCTCGTGCTCCAACACATGTGATGCACTGCAACGCCGTCGCTCTGACTTATGGGCATGTGGAAGATGGAGCCTTCTCCACGATAATGCAAGGCCGCACACTGCTCTCAGCGTGATAAAATTTCTCGCCAAGTACAGCATTACTGTGCTTCCCCATCTGCCATACTTGCCTGACCTCTCCCCATGCGATGTTCCCCTGTTTCCTCGTGTGAAGAGAGCCCTAAAAGGTCGCTGGATGGGTAGCGTGGAGGCCATTCAAGATGCCACGACAAAGGAGCTGACAGCCCTGCCAAAAAAAGCGTTTTCCAACTGTTTCCAAGACTTCAAGAAGCGTTGGAAGCTGTGTATAGACTGCAAGGGAGACATTTCGAAGGGGTGCTGCGCAAATGATTTCGATGTTAAAAAAAAAAAAAATTTAATGGACGCAGTCTCTGAACTTTACGGACAAAGATTGTAATTTCGTGTGCTGTGTTCTCACCGCTCAGTTCGCATTGATGCGAGAGGCAGCACGATGGTCAATTCATTCGCCGTCGCTGCTCTTCAGCGTTTTGACAGCGAATGTGCACGCTCATTGAGTGAGATGTGTTTATGCTTGCTTGTGCACGCATGACACCATGCTTGTTAATTTAGTTAGTAAGCAAATGTTTACGAGTTTATAAGGCTGATAAAACTGCTTTCCTTACTTGGTATAGCTGTCTAGCAATTTGCTATTGCAATCGATCCTTTGCCTTTGGGGCTGCGAGTTTTTTCATGATAGCATCATCCCACTGCGGACGACGCTATCAGCCGCGAAGGCGTAGTAGACGCAAACGCGTGGCTGGCTTCATTTTGTACCGCCGATGTGAAAATATCGTCGACACGGCATCAAAAACTGTATCTTTTGTCGCTGGCTCTCGTATTCAACAAAATGACCTTTTTCTCCTTTAGATTAGCTTTTTCTGATTGTGTGATTATTCTGAAAAACTTGCGGCCCCTTCCCCGTAAGAAAATTTAATCGTCGACCGTACTTATTTTCATGGAAGGTCGAATTTCACTAGAGCAATGTTTTGATATAACGAAGCAAATTGGCGATTTTACCAACTTTTATATCGAGGTTTGACTGTATTCGCCTTGTGCACTGCCTATAGAGGTGCCACTGATAGCCACCTAGCGGGCGCTACCAACAGTATGCTCGGGAGCAGTAGCAGAGGACAACCCTTTGCAGCAAGGATGGCTGAAGCTCGCGGCTGTGATTTTTCCTTTGTTTGAGTGTCAGACTGCTTCTGCGGTGACAGCTGTAGGGAAGACGCTGACCTCCGTGAGAGCGGGCATGAACACGATGCTACCGGTGTTTGGGACACCTGGTCCACATACGTGCCAGGTGCGTCTCGCAGACAAACGCCATAAACCCCATTTACATGAAGTGGAACTCATGTTGACTGTAGCCACTCGATTTTGTTGAGTAATGCGACGTCTCGATCATTTTATTTAATTCTATTCTTGCCGTAATGCTGCTTCTCTACTTCAATAATAAGCACCCGTTGTTAGTGCAGACTTAAAGTGAAGCGAAGTGATTTATTTCATCATCAATTCAAGTATACAGATCTTATCCAGTGGTACAGCGGTAAGGGTTGGCGAAAAGGCAACTGAATGCCTGACAATGCGCCAATCCCCGCCCAGACCACGACATTGCACAACACTCAGCATGTCACTCTATGTAATACATAAATGCTGGGAAAAAACAATCTGCATAAATAGTGCAGAACACTCAGCCTAGAGCTCTAATACATAAATGCAGTGAAAAAAGAACTAAGCCGCGGTTTTAACAAGTGAACTAGAACATATCTGTATCAAGAGCTTATCGAAAAGAAATTTTCACTGCTGAATTTTAGGGCACAATACATTTCTGAAGAAAGTATACAAAACAAGCAAGTCTTACACAGAAGAGAGAAAAAAAATTTCCTGTTTGAAGCGTGAGTAGATAAGAGTGCATCTGTTTTTTGAAAATTGCTTCTGATCGGCTTTCATCCACTAACCGCATGGCAATCCTGTTAAAGGTTAAAAATGAAGAAATAAGGTGTGTTAGCTTTTGCTTGCCGTATTTGGTTCGAATCCTTTCACTGTAATAGGGGGTTTTCCTAAGATAATACATGTGTGTCTTCTGGAAGTAAGTATCCTTAAATATATCTGTGTTCGATTTAATTTGATCATAGATGACTGTCGCTACCTTTTTATAAAATATATTTTCAAATTTTAATATGCTGTGGTTATGAAAAAGTGGTGAGGAAGGCGTTTGGCGTGGGACATTTTCGATTATACGCAAGATTCTTTTTTTCAGCCTGTGAATGCTATCTTTATTCGTTTTTGTTCTTGTGCCCCAGATAAATAGGCAGTAATGTATGTGTGAGTAAACTAAATTGTAGCAAAGCTGCTTTGTCACCCAAAGGGGCAGTAAGCATCTGATTTTGCCAATTATGCCAATGGACCGCGATATGTGGGTGCGAAGCTTATCCATGTGATTGGACCAACTCAATGTTTCGTGAAAGATAATGCCTAAAAAGTTTTGAGTCTTAATGCGCTCAATCGGAGCTCATCGGAATGTGAGCTGCGTATTGCGGAGAATACCATGGTTTCATGGTTAAAACGTAATGTACTTCGTTTTATTAATGTTTAATTCCAACTTATTTGTTCTCAGCCATAATGACATATTGCTAAGCCAAAGGTTCGCTTCTTGTTCTATATTAAACATATCTTGGCCAATTATATCAAACAAATTAGCATGGTGCGATGTCTGCGCATGCCGTTGTGATCTTTCTGCCGATGAATACATGTGATATCGCCAAATAACTGCAGTCAAAGTCGTCTCAAGAAGAGTAATTGCAAATTTATTGATGGAAACACATACACTAGTCAATGAAGTCACCAAACGCATGGGTTAATAAAAGCGCATGTTAGCGCTGTACCGCCGATATAATTCTGCTGCATATACGTCGATGAACTGTCGTTCCCACTGCAGTTTTTGCACTTTTAAATTCCCCAAGGGAACTGCTTGAAAATGTACAGAGCTACAGACCAACTCTTCAGTGCTTTCTTTTAATGTTACTAGAGAGAGATGCCACATGATATATTTAAAGGCAGAGCAGCGCCAGTCAAAGTAGGTGAGCGCTGGCGGCAAGGCCAGGTTTAGTCCTCTGTGGCCGTAAGCATATTAAGAAAGAATTCAGTTGAACACAAAATTCACATGCAAAAAGGGACTACGTTGTGAAACAAACAAATCACTCGGCGTGTTAGGTTTGCTCAGGCAGCATCGAGGTGTGGTGACTTCCCAAACGTGACGCGGCCTTTTCAGCAAAAATGGAAAAAAATACCATATGCAGCAACTATTAGCAATTCTTGCCTTGAACTACCTATTTTCTAAACACATTTCCCAACAAACCACAATATCTATGATGCCCTCGGGCGAAAAGAATAAAGCTGTTAAGGAGGCGTTTGTTTGGTATCATTCCTATAAGACACATCAAGATTTAAGACCTTTACAAACAAGGCAGGGTGAAAACTTCGCACTTAAAAAAATCAACAAGGGTTATACATGAAGCAACTAGCAACAGTTCAACATGCGCCAAGCCACGCATAAAATAGTTGCAAGAACGTAAAGTGCGTGACAGCTGGTGCGAGTATTTACCGGGCCATATAAAACCAACAATTTCAATTCTTGCAAGCGTCAGTAACTTTAACATACAACACAATGTGCTAATGCAGTTGTGCTGCCTAGCTAGTGCAACGTGGTAAAGAAGCGGCAAACAGTATAAGCGGCAAACGACATTCAGAACTTTACCGAAATGCCTTTCAACTGCATGCTATACTGCAGACGAACTTAGTCGCTTACCCGTCTAAATATGATGGAGTGGAAAAAACACCGACGCGACAAAGGAAAGGATGAGAACAAGAAACTTCCCGCCGAACGGCGGCGATCCATTGCCACCGTTGCCTCCGCTGATGAGGCTTTGCGAGGAATGATTAAAACTATATTGCCGGCACGTTTTTGCCGGTATTTGGGCCCCCAACCACGCAACAATTCTTCTAGATTCCTTGAAGTTTTGCCACCCTGCACATGCGAAGGGTGTTGCTTAGTTTGCTCTGAAAATGTGAATAAGACAGAGAAGCACGATCAGCGATGCAGCAAACTGCGGCACGCGGCTGGCTGCTTTCCCGAGTGTTCTGCGCAAGGCCGCCACCAGTGGTGCGTCCATCGGCGCGCACTACGCGAATAGCGTGAAGATCCCCTCACCCCCGAACATAGGCTATGCCCCGAATCTTCTGCTTTGCACTTCAGCCGCTAGGTGACTAAGCATTGCGGAAAAGCGAACCTTTTGATGTCAGGAGACGCAGGCTTTCAGACAGCTAATTCAACTTAGCTCATTGAAGGGTATGGGGTCCAATAACTTATAGGGGTGAAAGTACAGCAACTTAGCGAGGCTCTTTAAGTTCTGTGCACAGATTTACAAGAGCGACACGCAGCCATGTGGCCTCACTGTGCAAATGTGTCTTGGTGGTGCTATGAGCATCTGTCATCTTGGTGCAGCCCATTGGGATTTTAATTATAATCCGCATGGTGCAATGGACATTCTGTCATGCTGATCTGCGGACTGCGTTAATGTATCGCTCATTGCTCTGCTAGGAGAAGGCCCTCTTCTAAGGTCCTGGATAAGGCTGCATTATTACATTTTGTTATTTCACATTATAATTGCACTATTGTTGCTTTATACATTTCACACATGGGGGGAATATAGCATTTGCACCATGTGTGTAATGCACAAATGCATGTTACTGCTACACAGGGTATCTACCAACCGGGAAAACCGGGAATTCTCAGGGATTTTGAATAGTCTGGAAAAACTCGCGGAAACTCGGGGAATCTGTGCTTCGATCAGGGAAAATTAGCAGTCATTTTATTGAAAGGGAACGAAAGTCGCCCTAGTGCTGGCTCGAGTAAAAGAGAGGATTCGTAACGAATTGTCTTTGACGCCGTGTCGTCGACTGGAGGAGTTGCCAGTGCACCGTCAACAACCAATTTTCTGGACACACCATTTTAGGGAAATGCCCGATAATTCGGACGGCTTCGTGGCACCACCACGTGCCCCTAGAGTGCAATGTATAAGAACATCTGTAATTTCACACGCAAGAACCCTTTGCTCTCCGATTTTCCGGGCTATTTGCCATGACCGCAGATCCGAAACGGCATTAATCAAAGCCAACACCGCCGTTTTGATTATCTCGCCGCCTCAAACCAGCGCTCTCGCACGCAGATCCGAGCCGTAGCCACCACCGTGGCAACGCGAGGCTTAGCTGCTTCGACGTTCGCTGTTCATGCCGTTCGGTGCCATGTTTCTCATTGAAAGAATTCGCCGCTGTCAGTAATGGCGTCGACTCCACCTTTGTAAACCTCACAATTGGCTTCGAAGCTTAGAAAGCATGGCGCGTTGCATAATGCCGGTTCCCGAATCACAGCTTCGCCTCGGGACAGGGATGTTACGCGGTGAAGCATATGTGAAGTATTGCGGTGAAGCTTAACAAGTGTGGGAAGGGCAATTGTCACGGGACACAGCACGTATTCCATAATTATACACGCGTGCACCCACCGTCTCCTGTCACAGTACGAGCATCGATGTGCCTAATAGGTGTACAGAGCTTTTTCGGACGTGCCTGTGACAATTTGAGCCCTTGAGGGCAGTAAAAGACATGCATCCATTTTTTCAGACGTTTTCGTGGCCCCTAGGGAGTCCAAAAAGTCGGATGTTGATTGTACAACTGACGAAGAGGGTGCTTCA
Source organism: Dermacentor andersoni (assembly GCF_023375885.2). Taxonomy (NCBI): domain Eukaryota; kingdom Metazoa; phylum Arthropoda; class Arachnida; order Ixodida; family Ixodidae; genus Dermacentor; species Dermacentor andersoni. The sequence goes on from NC_092818.1 coordinate 87,506,509, forward strand.
AATGGTCCATGGGGCGAATGCTTGGTGGAACAAGGACAAGGAAAGAAATGACTGTCGCATTCAGGAATGATCGGGAAACGAACTGTGCCCCTCTACTTTGAAGGAGCTTGAGCTCAAAAAGCAGAGTGTTGGCTGACGGAAAGATGCAGGTGGCCCTCATCCAAACCAAAATAAACTCTTAAAAGCAGTGAAACACAAAACAGGCATTGTGCGTGGGCTGAGAGTATGTGAGGACAGTTGAGGTTGACTTTGAGGTTGACTTTCCAGCTGCTGAGAAAATCTCACTTGTGACAAAATTCTGGCCTAATACCAATGATCTTGCTATCACTTGATAGAAATTGCTCATTTTCAAAAATATTTGCTTCTGTATGCATCTCTTTTTATTCGTATTTGAAAATGTTCAACTCGATTGGCAATGACCTTTACCATTCTTCTTTTTCGAAGATATTTGCTGTGCATTTTACTATTCCCTCCCTTAAATTTTCTATTTTGAATAAAATAAACACTACTCCTTACTATTCAAGCTGGATTAGTTCTTTTTAATTTTCTTAAAATGCTTACTTGAGAGTGACCGCATTGGGTGACGTGGTGTCAGCCCCTGTCTTGACATAAAATAAAGTTCTGTATCGCTCAGGGAAAACCTGGAAAACTCAGGGAATTTGAAAATGTCAACTTGGTAGATGCCTTGGTTACATGTCATGGTCTTCATTTACAGCAATGCTGTTCAGGGCAGTTTCACAGCTGTTTTCATTTTTGTGCAGTGAAGGCCAGCAAGTGGCGGCATGCTCGGTTTCAGCCAGCAATGCAACCTACATCAGACACCTGAATTTTGACTTTTAAATGTAATTATCGATGATTATAAAATAAAACATACCTTGTGTATACCCTACTCGAATAGATAAAAATTTTTCGTGTTTTTTTTTAGTCATTGTGTAATCTGTGATTTTTTTTTTTTTTCGTGCGTCACATTTTACCAGTTCCACCAGGAGGTCGGCTAGAAGTGTGTGTGCCTGTGGTGGTAAAAACTGACGGTGTAATCGGCAACGCAGCCTGTGTGGGGGCCACAATGAGTAGCAGGGTGTTGGAGATGAATCATCACTAACAGTAACCAGCAAACAGACCCCTGATACTTATAACTCATGTGTACAGCTTTGCTGTCTTTGATGTATCGGTTGACCAAATTGGCGTACATCTACGAAGGATCTTTTTAAGGTTGATTTTCATGGTCTTGCAATAAACACTCCTTTTCTGTTCTGTGTTGCTTTCAGTGCCTTCATCTCGACCCAACTTTGGATGACATGATCATGTTCGCCAAGAAGCTACGTGCCCTGGGCTGCCAAATAACTGTCAAAGTGCTGGATTACCTGCCACATGGGTTTCTTAATCTATTTCCTCGTGGAAATGAGGCCCAAGATGGTATCCAGTGCTGCGTCAACATGCTGAGGGCTGCCCTTCATATGGAGACACTGGGTATCAAATGAGTATTTTTGATAAACTCACTATACAGCCGACGGTTACTTAACATTAGGGGTGGTTTTTATGGAGCCGATCTTATACAGTGACTAGAAAACACTAGACGAGTGCATCACATACACACTCGCACCACTTTTGAATGGAAGAGGCCTTTTGTATCTGCGAGGATCACTAAAGCATTATATAATTGTTGACAATTTACAATGAAACTATGCATTTCCTTGGTGAGGCCAAAGTTGGAGGATTGCAATTATATGTATGATTTAGTGCAGTACACGTAATGTATGTTGGAATGGTGTAGGTTGGTCTTTAAACAGACAGAAACCTACATATCGCTTCGAGGAATTGTTACTGCTAACAGGGTGTCATGTAATGCCTTACCACGTAAAACCAGCCTGCCTAAGAGTGTCCACTAACTGTTGTTGCCTTTGAGGAAATGACCTTGCTATTTTGTGATCCAGTGAAGGGTGTACATATCATGTCGTTCACACACACTTTAATTATGAAAGATATGTTTTTGTTACCGAGAGAGCCCTCCGAACGAGAAACTGAATGAGAACTTAAGTAGAATGAGAGCATTGGCACGTGGTAAACACTGGCCTTTAATGGCAATGACAGACAGGGATTATAGAAAATGGGACAACACTTGGTGATCTTTGTTTTCCTACTGTGCTGGTTGGTTTTTAATAGTTTGTAAAAATGAATGTTTGTTTCTTACCTAATTCTCTGCCCCTGTTTCATGTTTTGTCACTTGTAGTCATGCTGTCATAGTGGCGTTTACATTAGTTTTCATGTCAGCTGGATACTGGTTGCAAGGCTCACTTGAATGTTCACGAGTCAGGCTACGTTGAGTGATTAGCAGGGTAGGTTGATCTGTTCAACCAAGCATGCGGGCACAGTTGAACAGATGGTCAAGATGTCTGGTTGACCTTGCGAAAGGAACAAGTTTTTGTGGCCATAGGTCTCAGTGTGACCTCTTCACGGCTTCATTACAACCTCATAGTCGAGATTATAACAGCTTGCCTCATTCTTGGTGGATACATTGGCAGCATTGTGTCACGTGTCATGGCACTGGACCATTACTATAGTCATGACTCAGCTATTGCTAAAGTCACTTCTGTGTGAATCGTGAAGGCATTGAGATAACACAAGCTTTCTTGACCAAACACCTGGATTGACCTGCTTCTGTTAGGTTTGTACTGTATTAATGCTCTGTGTGCTGTGTAGCCGTATTCACCAACGAAAGCAGTGCACCACATTTTTTTTCCCGGTTTCTTTTAGCAAAATAATTTTTATTCTCTGAATAGTCAGCATACAGCTTCTGTACATACATAACATCTCTTGTTATGCGACATGTGTTGTACTTTAGCAAATTTCTTGGCTGGCACTTTGGTCAGGAAGTCTTCCCTATGAGTCAAAGTAAAGTAAACCTTTGTTGTTCTACATGTTACCTTGTCAGAGATATGTGTTATGATGAGTAAATTGAAATGTCTTCACATCCCTCTGCCACACCCCATTTCCTGTGGTGATGTCATAGCAGAGCATGTTTACTTCGTTTTCATGTTTTTACCCGTCACTCTCCCTGTGTGTCACGCCGTGTTTTGTGGCACCATTTCCTGTTTTTGTAATTGTTTAAATTAGGTCATATACTCGCACGGCTGGCGCACTTCTCGAATTATTTTTGAATATACTTGTAGCAGACAACACCACAGTCGGTTCTGCGGAGAATGAATTTTCAGTGCTCCTGTGGCCAAGTGGCATCAAGCCTGCATGACCATGAGACTCGGGACACTCTAACTTCTTACCACACAGCCGTAAGGAGCGGTAGTTGTCATGGCATCTGCTACATACTGAACAAATCAGTCTAGATTTTGATGGCTTCTCAGAGCTGCGTTATTGTGCAGGAGAGACAAGTCAAGGCAAATTACTTACTTGATATAGGGACTGATAAGAGCTTCCTAAATATTGTGTGACAGTCATGACACTAAAGAATGTTTTTGTTAAGCGCTCTTGTTGCCATGGTGCTGTTTGGTATTGCTAGCAAAGGATGGCATCCCTGCGCACTGTGCAACTGCAACATGCACAGTGAATGTCACATTAATGGTAGTCAAGCATAGTTTCGTTGCAATCATCTCGGGTCTTCATGCACCCCGCTTTGCTGACCTTATACTGCAGGTTTATGTTGTTCACAGAGAAGCAACTCCGAGTACACAAGAGGCGAGATGCCACTGTTAGTGTTGTGATGCGGTTAAGATTATCTCTACTCCGCCTTAAAGTGTTTGAATGCTGCAGTGCGTGTGATGACATCTGTATATTTACAATATTGAGTAGTTCCTAACCAGTTGTTCTCAGTTTTATTTTTTTGTGCATTTGTTGTCACAGCTGTGCTGGTCACTATTTGCTGTAGTGAGTCACTTCCTGCTTCTTCGTTAGTTTTACTTAAATGAGCAATGAACAGTCAGTATTATGTTTTGCTCAAAGTCATGCTCAAAGGATGCAATGCACTTTTTTGGCATGGCAGGTTACCTCCTTTATGTACACTCGTACTATTCGGCTATTGTTAATATCAGTACGCACAGTTGCAATGACATTTTCATGTTCTGAACAAGGTGTACTGCATAGAATACTTGTGTATCCAAAGACGTTTTGTACTTTGAAAGGTGTATAAACTGTCCAAGCACACCCAGGCTTATGTGGTTTCTTTGTGATGTGTTTCAGTGTTTGTAAGACACCTGCACTTCTAAGAAAACTTGATTTCTTCTGATGCATACTCCATTGCCATTCTTGGGGAGAGGGCCACGCAAAATGCTGAAAAAAAAAGACATCAACTCTGTCAGAAACGCGATGGGTTGCCTGTTATGCTACTGGAAATAAACGTAGTGGCACCTAAATTGAGGATAAACTGTTCATTTAATAGAGGTAAATGTGGAACTGCAGTCGTTTAACATTATGGCAATGGTTGGCAGTAGTTACATGGATTTTTCTACAATTTGGCAGGGCATTGTTGAGAAGGCAAACTGCAGCTTCTTTTATAATTCTTTGTGGTTGAGCTTTATTGCTTGCTAGTTGTGCAACATTTCTTTTTAGCAGTTGAGTGTTCTGCATTGACAACCAATTTTCTCTGTTGTGAAATACTGACTGCCTATTGACTCTTTTTAGTCTGCATGTTGCTAGGATTGGCTTGCATTGAGCAGTGATACTTGCTAGTCTAGATAGCCAAACAAGACAGAGGATCACAGAAAGATGGAGACATCATGTGATTAAGTAGTGGTCAAATGGATTGTTAGGGGTCTCTGGAGACAATGTTCCAATGAGGTGACTTGGCCAAGGCAAGTCTCCTTGTTGAAACATTTGCTCCAATGACATCCTGTGTTTGACCACTGCTGGCCATTAGTTTAGATGTTTTAAAGAGTTATCTTTGTTATGTTACAGGAACAAAAATATGGTAGAAATCAGAGGGTAGGTTGCCATACAGCAAATTTGACATGACAGTGTAAGGCTAAGAAAGAAACTGGAACATTGTTCAAGGCGTGAGGGACAATGTTTAGAAAAGTCCACATACTACCCATCATTTGTATGTTGAATGAAAGGCTGTACTGTTGAAGAGCATAGACAGTAGCGGCAGATTTCCTTCTAGTATGTTTAGTGTGAGGACTTACGGCCACAAATACGAGGCCATCAAAAGCTGAATTGCCTTATCAAAAAGTACCCTATATGGTTTAAACACCAAGCAGAGACTGACACTGCAATCAGCCTTTCTTCTAGGGAGGAAGAGCGCCTTAGTGAATGTCTCTGCATGGCATGTTTCCTGGCTTACCCATGAGTAATAATAATAATAATAATAATAATAATAATAATAATAATAATAATAATAATAATAATAAAGCATGTAGGCATATGCCTGATGTAGCATGGCACCTTGTCCTTGTAGCATCTGACACACACTCAGCGGTTAGAGACGATCGCACTTTTATGGTTCTCTTGGGCACTCGTGAATGAAGTCTGTTCCCCGCACTAAGGAAATCATAAAAGTATATGCCATTAGATGAAGTACAGTGCAAACGGGCATGTAGAATGGCGGCAGAGGAGATGACGTCGTCCTGGGTGCCCGCTTGTGCTATGCTTCACTTTGTGCAGTCCTAACCAGCCCGCCAGTCTGTTCACTATATGTCATTGTTTCACTACCAGGGGGGCGATGCTTGCTGCTTTTCATGAAAAAGGCTGCTTCCCATTTGTTCATTTAGGCTCTAGCGTTTGGGTTTCTATGGCCGAAAAACTGCTTGATTGTCCAAATATATGCCTGCCTTCACAAATACCTGTTGAATTGCATTCATATGTCTATGCCAGGCAGATGGCATGGCAGATCGCCTGTGGCAGATGGTACAGTTGTAACCCTTGCACGAAGTTGCTTGATGAGGCAGGCATTACTTCTATGAGAAGTCGGAATACATAATTGGATAATAATACAATTATACTAATTAACATTTTTAATAATTACAATCTGGCACGTGTTGGAATTTACAAATTGTCGCTGGTGAGCTTGCAAGACATGTCCACTTGGAATGAATTATCATGATGGCATCAATTTTGAGATATGTATTAATTTTTAAAGTGTGCAACAAAATACATGGTCATTCCAGTTAGTTTTGTGCTTCAATGCATAAAACAGTGTTTTCGTTGAATGACAGTGCATTTTTACTGCACGTTTGCTGCCACATATCTCGAAACAGGTGCCATCCTTAGAATTTGTTCCAACTCGATATGCCTTTCCAAACTCGCCAGCTGCAATTCGCAAATTGCAATATGTGCAGTAATGTAATTAGTGAAGTTTTATTAATTGGTCAATTACACATTTGAATGCTAGTGAAATCGCCCGCCCCCGTGGATTGCCCTCCTCATCGAGCAATTTAGTTCAAGGGTTAGAATTGTGCTACCTGCCACAGTTGATTTTCTTTAAATTTAGTGCAGCTAAAAAAGAACGCTATATAACGAACACACACATAATGAATTATCGCATGTAACAAAGTTAATCAAAATGTTTCACCTATACATGCGCATGCAACGAATATATGCTTATAACGAATATCGGATATAGCGAAGGTACTTTCATGTAGAATGCAACTTTGTTGTCTCCAGGTTCAACTGTATGGAAAAGCATATTACATCTATTGACATGTGAGTGTGTCTATTTGCATGTAAGTGTGGTTTGGTTATAACAACCATTTCGCTTCTCTCTTACTCTAACGTTCACAACACCGTAAGAGATTTCACTGAAATTTGTTGAAAACTGCTGTGATTCACTTTTCTCCCAGCTTTTTCCGGGTATTTGTGGAAGCATTGGGAATTACCTTTTATTGAATTTAGTTGACAGCGCATGAAGTGAATTGTCTAATTTTTGAATGTGTATTAAGCATTGTAAGGCTTGATATTACTATTAAATATTTATATGAAGTTAAGTAAGTGCCAGACATTTCTACCCTCATTCAATGTAAAAGCTGTCACTTTTAAAAGACTTCTTCCTTCCTAGGCTATTAAATGTTTCAAGCAAAGCACTTTAGCTAAATTGACAAACATTAAATTTGATTTTTGTTATTGTGCATGCCTAAAAATGGACACTAAGGAGAGACACTAAATCAATCTTGGATAACAAAATATTATTTGAAAACTCTATTTTCATTAATTTCCAGGTGATAGACAAAAGAAAACAAAAATGAACCTCCATGATTTTTAATTTTCGTGCAGACCTCAGCGCTGGTTGTGATGTTGCTGTAGTTGTGATGTCAGCACTGTGATGTTACTTATTTAAAAATATTTTTATTATGCGGGCGGTTGTGCCACAGTAAAAGTTATCGAAACTTGGCCTTAAATCGAGCATATTAAATGGCACATTTAAGTGGACCACAGTGTGGAAAATTAAGTTGGGTTAAGGTGTTTACTTACAAGGTCCGCAAGATGGGAGAGGTCGAACTAGTTGCATATCCGTAAATTTCACTTCTACAATAGCAAAGCGGCTACTCCTACCATGAGAGGGAGCTTGATCAGACAGAAAAGGTGCAAATACAAAAGACTGATGGTGACCCTGCCTTGAAGCTTTCTCACCAAATTGGCAGCGCGTCATAGAATTTTGGCAGCATCTACACAAATTCAGTTACCTATGAAGAATGACTACGTTGCATTCTGAAAGGCGTGCATTTCGCTGGAAATATGGTGCCATATTTCGTGGGTTTCCGCTTCCCCTACCAGACGTAAGAATATTTTAGTTGCACACTCAAAACTGCTATAGCGCCTTATGGCCAGGGCTGGTTCCCCAACTGGCGAGGTCTTTGTGGGAAACTATATCGCTTTATGCACCGTCGCTTTACACAGAGGGTCAGCCAGAGGTTAGGCGCGTGCAGCGGTGTTAAGCGGTGAGGAGGTGCTCGTGCCAGAGCATGCAATATATTCATTGCTTCAACTGTAATGGTTGTTCCTGCGCGCTGTTGCCTGTTGACTGTTATGGACTGCTGAAGGGCCAACCTAAGGTACTCTGATGTCACGTCACAACATTTCAGCGAATAGAAGATGCAGACAAGTCGGCATAGAAGCAAAATGCATTGTTACCTTGTACATCACTGCGAAGTTCTTCTCCGCTAAAGAAGTATGTCTTCTCTCTGAAACGAATAAGCAGAAATTATTGGCGACTGCAAACTGTCTCTCATGCACCGCATAAATGAGAGAATATGCAAGCATGTTTTTGTGTAATTCCACTTGGATACGTTTGAGATACGGCGTAAAGTATGCACTGGCACTTCATTGTACACTGTGCACACGTACATACAGAGCGCTTTTTATTGTAGCAATAGGCTCGCTCATTTAGTCGCTCATGTTCTTATAAATTAGAGATCGCCACATTTATGTGCTTTGAACATTTAAATGCAACAGAACATTCCTTTAGCTACATGTTTTGGAATAGCAGGTTCCTCAGTAGCCAAATTTCCCACTTTCTCGCAGTTAATAAACAAAGAACAAAATGTGTTTATGAATTTGAACCCGTTTTACCATTCACGAAGAGTGCAGCTGACCTGAATATTATATTTGAATATAAATCAAAAATCTAAAGTGGTTTTTTTATGAAAGATAGTGAGGTTCACTTTTTTGCGTAGTTGTTTAGGAAGGAAATGTGGACCATGAGGTTTGTATATGCGCTTACCTGGTGTGCACTAGGTCTGTAACAAAGCTTACTCTTGTCTATGTAATACCAGTGGCTTCAATACAGCATCGTCAACAACAACAGCAACATTAAAAAAAAAAAGATACTTTGGTAAGGCAACGCTGTCTTTTAGACTTTGATAGTTTTAAGTGGTAGGCATAAGAAATTGTGCGATATTCAGTGATGACCAATATAATGATCAAATGTTCACACCTAGTAGCCTTAATTGTTTTCGGGGAAACCTTGAAATTGCAGAGATGAAATTGATCAGTGTTAACAGGCACGCTCATTTAGTAGGAAACGTAGGCCCCTACCGGTTTTGAGACATTTTCCCAAAATATCCCAAAATATGCATTGCAATTTCAGTAGGGACAACTGGGCGAGTTGGTTTAGTAATGGGATGAAAACATTGCTGTTCCCTGTAGTGGGGTAACCTGCGCATTACGCGTGGGTAAACCTGGTAACGTAGGGCTGTGCACTCACGTGGGCAGTCCTAAACTGCTTAAATGTTTGCCTGATGACAGTTGCTCATTTTATAAGATTTGTTTCCTTCTCCAGCAGCAAAGTGAAATTAACTGCCTGCTAAATGAATGTACTATAGGGGCAGCTGCGCTAAGGTGTCATGATATGTTGTTTATTAAAAATACACAATATATCGTCCTATTAGAGACTAATACGGCTATTTCATAGAAATGTGTGCTAGTGGGTGTTCTCTTCAATGGCAGATGTCATTCCCCTATGGGCCACTTTCGCAGCAATGAATCAATCTTGAAGGGAATGAAGGTGTCTTGTTAAGTAGATCCCACGGACTGGCTGAACGCCAGCAAAAATGTTACACGTAATGGTGATTAAAGGTACAATGGTCTGTAGACATTAGAGTTGCGGTAGCCAGGTGCATGTATATATATGTGGAATTGTTTACGGCCCAGAGGACAAAGGGAAACAAGGCGCATGCACAACGTAGTGAAAAAGGCTCGGCTCTTGTGTTGTTCTGAGCAGCCCGCTGCCAAGTGATTATTAGCGCACTTTTCCCACGGTCAATTGTAGAAGAAGAAAGAAGGAACAAATGACATGGATATTACAAAGGCGGGGTGCTGTCGTAATGGTTGTGCATAAAAAGTTCGAACTCACACCATGGTGGATCCCGAATTTGCGAAGTTACTGTTGCTTCTTCGGGATCGTGACCACCGTGGTGACTCGTCTCCTTCAGTCTCCATTTCCAGGGTGGACTCTGCGTGTCAGAAGAGAATGGTGAGTTAGCTTTTGCACTATTCGATGCTAGCAAGTGTTCGTTGTTACAAGGGATTAAGTTTGAATTACTGCATCATTAATGTGATTTGCTGTTAACGAATGCAAATGGAGTGATGCTGCTTATCGTAGGGCAAGCCAGATAGGTGCGCTGTGTTTATTTTTTTTCTATATTCACTGCCATTTATCGTGCTTCACACGTCGGCAGTACTACTTGCGCTACAGTACACACCAAATGCTTCGCATCTTATTGTCACACGATTCCTTTTCGAGTTCCTTTTTCGATTCGATTCCTTTCGAGCACTGCTTTATTGCTACCGCGAATCATGCTGCGAACCACAGAAAGGTTACTATCTTTTACGCATAACAATCGCCACCAGTGGCGGCAACGCGGCTACATTTTTATGGGACTTGCGTGAATGGGCATAGGAAATTGGAGTATGTGTGGAATTGCTGTAGCAGTGGCAGGCTGCGAGAAAATGGTAAGCTACAGCTACAGAGAACAACAAACTATGCCTGCGTTACAACCCTCCGCCGTACTCAAGATATTTACGCGGTGGTGTACATGGCAAAAAGACCCCGCAGAGGAATATCGCTGCTAGGTGATATAGCAGCTAGTAGGTCATGCAGACGTTCACTCTCAGACGTCGGTATGCGTGCCTTAAGAATGACGAGGTCTTCGCCAGCTGCGTGATGTGCAGACGCGCGACAGCAAAAATGCAAGTCAACTCGTTGTCGAGGGAAAACGCACGCGCTGCGAAAAGGCAATCGAACGGCGGTGTCTGTCTGGCAAAGGAATAACAATTCCTTTGAGAGGTATTTTTCGCAGCATTCTTGTCCCGTCACTGATTGTGTTTGTGTGATATTGGTGTTGGAAGCGTCAGTAAAGGAAACTTGATCGACCTTACACATTCATATTGGTGTTGGTGCTAGTAGCGCATCCGTAAAATAATTATGCAGATCCCACGCACTGCGGGAATCGATGTAAGCGAAGCTTTTTGTGCTGTTTGCGTTGATTGACGATATTTTGCAGTGATGTTGACGGCTTGCGATAGTCGTGAGGTGATGTTAAGTGTTCACCTTGCGTACACCACTTAGGTTTGTCTGCTTAGCACACAGAACGCACAGTGAGACGTGTTTGATCGAGGCGTTGTTGTGCGCTATTGTTCGTAGCCTGCGACAAGGTTAGCACCGTCATTGCCTCAATCTGCGCATCGCATCGTGGCTGAAGTGTTCGTTTGCTGGACGGCTGCTTGGCGTATTGCTGCCGTGACACTGCTGTGCTTTAAAGCGGCTCTGCGTCTTCACGCCCTGCGTCAGTTGACTGCATGGACAAACTTGCACGGTGTTCATGTTTCAGAAATGGCAGAAACGTGCCTTAATTGCCATACCTTTCATTACTTTCTTTCCAATTTATCCGCAACTTTAGCAATATGTCTATTATATTAGTGTTTCATTTATTATGAGACCCCAAACAAGCCATGCTTTTTGACGGCGTCCTTCCCCTCTCTTGTGATCCTCCCATTGCAGAATGGCAACGTTGTTTATTCACCCGTTTCGTGACGGCGGTGGCTTTCCCTAGTCTGTGTCTCCTCTCTCTACCTCATCTCTACCACTCTATCTATATTTTCTCTGGGCTGGTGCACGTGGGTACAAAGGTAAGCACTGCAGCAGCTGCAATGCTTTTGCGGGGGCCTCGTGCGTAAGTACATTCGTTCAGAGGGCATTGTGTCGACGGCGAGGGAGTTCCAGAAGGCATTCAGAACAGCCAGGGAGCTCCAGAGGGCATTGTGGCGATGCCTAGGGAACTCTCGCTAAACAGGTCTCATAGGACCCTCTCCCACTCTTTTGCCATATACATTATACACGTTCTCAACCAACCCCTGACGTGGCGTGCCAGCTGCAGCAGCAGCAGCAATGGGCGTCTTGCGCTGGAGTTTGAGGTATAGTAGCGGCGCCTAGTGGCGGCGCGGGAAACGACATCTGGGTCGTACCAGCTTGGGTCGTATTGAGCCCTGGCTGTGGCGAAGCACGTTTCTAGGCCGAGTTTTGCGTCGATTCTCACTTTTTTCTGCCCTGTTGCGAGTGCGAAAAGGCTCGTCACTTCTCACAGACCACGTCGACCACGCTGCAAGCTAGTCGCAGCCTATAGTTTAACGAAAACGGACTCTCCGTGTGCCGTGGGACGTAATGCTGGAAGCAGAAGGAATCGGCGACGCCGATCCGGAGGGACCTAGCTCAGCATCGAAAAAGCGTCACCGCCGATACTGCTGCGTCGTGGGCTGCCATGAACAAGAAGGCCTGAATCCCAACATCCGATTCTATCGTTTCCCTTAAAGGCCTCACGAAGCGGAGCGTCGGGCGCGCTGTATAACTGCAGTTCGTCGCGCTGGGTAAGCGAAACTTCGCGCCATGCTGACTGCTTCACCTGTCTTGAAGCTTGCTTGATTGTAGATCTGCGTTCTAAAATTCAGTCTTTTGCACCTACAGTCCCGATGGCAGACCGACTTATAGCAGCAGGCATGGCTGGTGATTCACGATTCGAAACCCGGCCACAGCGACAATTAACAATTCGATCGGTGCCAAGTGGTGAAGTGCCCAGGTGTGTGCAAATGACCACAAATGGCCGGGCTCATTCGGTGACAATTCACTACCCCACTACGAGCAGCACAGGTTAGAGAGTTAAATGTGCTCATACTTGACCTCAAGCCAGCATGTTGAGGCAGCGCAGCAAGATAGTATTGATTACAGCAGATCGATTTTCGAGCGTTGTCATTAGAAGCTACATCAAGCGAGCAGCGCACGAGCTCGCGCTGCAGCGCGATTCGCACGTACGTGCGAGCTCATATGCATTGCATCAGTTATTACCAGTTACTAAAAGGGACAGATGGCCGCTACTACAACGCAGGCATAACTACTTGTTTAGCGGCATGCAGTCAACAAAGATTGCAGGAGACCCGCCGTTTCGCGGCATGTCGAAAGACCGCTGCTGTCGCGGCGCGTACGATCGTGCGCTCGAGCAGTTCGTACATCGCGGCTTGCTGAAAGACCGCTGCCGTCGCGGCGCGTACCGTCGTGTGCTCGAGCAGTTCCGTACACATGATGTCTGCTTATCGCTGCTGTGGATTCATTTATAGCAAGCATTTCCTCGCGTTTGTGCGCCTGAATCTAGCAGCGTGCAAACCTTACCTGAAGTTCCACTTCGTACGCGACTCGCTTCACTTGCGATTGACACCGCGCTAAAACTTCGCCGCTTAATTCTTGAATACACGTATTCGGCACTGCATAATTTCTTGCCTTTACGCAGCGTGCCACTCCTGAAAAAATCTTCGGCGCCCGATATCCGCTGCAGGCCGTGATACAACACAACCGAAAGTGGCGATTCCATATTGTAAACGTGCTTTCCGAAGCAGACGACCGAGCTCGGTACGACCCATTTTAGGACAGAGGGCGCTTTTTAGCACTTTTTTCGCAGCGCCCCCTGGGCAATGCAAGAGCCCCATAGTGAAGTCGAAGGAAGAGGCAATGAAAACTTCGCTTTAAAATGTTGAGTTCGCGTTTGCAAAAGTGTTTGAAATTGCTATGTTTATATATCTGTCGTTTTTCTTTAAGCATAAGATTAGTACATACCATGATGACTTTGGTCATGTTAGGTTTGTGGAAACAAACCCTATTTCTTTTCTTGATGCTACAGGACCCGCTGTTGCTAACAGAAGACAGTTAGACACCGTATACTTCGACTTGTCAAGAGCATTTGATATTGTTTCTCATGACCTTAGCCATGAACTCTTGAGTTACAGCGTTAGTACTAGCCTGCGCACACTGATTTAAAAAGCGTTATGGGGTTGGGAGTGCGCCCATAAGCAATTTCGGGGACTTTAAAGAGTTGTGCTGATGTTGTGAGTGCATCGACAAAAAGTCCTGACGGACCTTTAGGAATGGTGTTGGTATTGGGAATCGTGCCCATAAGAAATCTTGAAGGCCGTCAGGATTTCGGTGTTTCCGACAAGATCACTTGGAAGTATTTTCCCAGTGGGGTAAAACTTTACTCATAAAAGTAAATGATAGATCCCCTCACTATTTTCCTGTGGTATCACATAGGGCCGACTGCCTTTCTCGGCCGGGTGCTGCCACTTCTTGGTACAGCCTGCAGCTTTCGTCGCTTTTGGGTTGTCGTAGTGGTTGAACTGTGCTGTTGGCGTGTGGGTGGCTTCGGCTCCCTTGTCTCCTTTCTGTGCATCTGCGGGATCACGAATCGGAGCGGGTTTGAAAAATTGGTGACGCAATGCCTTGTCGTGACGAAGACACTATAAAGGTTTGTTAATTAGTGCAGCGATGAAAGCGAGCGTGACATGCCGTTTTAACTTTCTCTGGGCTTCATGGGCCATCAAATGGTAGTGTTCAACTCCACATATCGTATTAACGGGAACTTAAGTACCGCGAAAGTGTAAGATCACGTGACCTCTCTGCAATAGTGCAGCAGAAATAAAGAAAAGAAGTACAGTGTATACTTAATCTCTATCAGTTTTCTTGTTCGAGAACACGTGCGTCACTTGGCAACGTTTAAGAGGAATAAGAAAAAGTCCGAGGCATATTGTGTTCAGTGTTTTTGTTTTGAGGTAAGAAAGCGGTCTCTAGATAGTCGAGGAAGGGGCAGTGAACTTCGTCTCCTGTCTTTGACCTCCTCGACATTAGACTCGTACTTGCTTTTGTAACAGGGGCTATGTCGACAGACCGCGTGCGGCGCACGTGATGGATATCTTGCCAAGAGCAGTGCGCCATTATGAAAACAAGGTTACATCTGATGTTATGGCGATTAAGAAACATTGTTGAAAATATTTCATTACTTTGTGACCTATGCAACAAGGCTATTAAACAGTACAAGAATATGGCTGGTCCAATACAAGGTCGGAAGTTGAGAGAAAGAGGGGGAGAGAGTAAACAGCCGGATAAACGTTTTCAAATTGCTTTTCGCACAAGTGTAGAAAATATGTAGAGCAAGGACAGAAGTGGCACTAATAATTTCTCCTCTAGTGTTGATAGCCTACGAACAGAGCACACACACTCTGACAGATCAGCCTCTTAATTTAATTTGCATATTCAAATGACTTTTCTTCGTGCAAATCGAATTCGAATTGGCTTTCAGTACACAGCATAAGAGCTCAACCAAAGGGGTACCTCAATTTCAACGACTTTACTTGTAAAGGAGCGCCGCTGGAAGTCCGCTGAAAGTAAACAATGTCATTCGAGCTACTTTACCATCAGGATACAGGCTCTCAAGATGTATCTGCTTTAAATTTTAAATAATTCATACAGCTAGCACTCACTGTCTTCAATTAAAGAGGCCGATCACTTTCAGAAGGTTCGTGATAAATGTAACTCTGGCTATTTCTTACACAGAACAATCGCGACGTTAAATGGTTTCAAGCTCTCCGCTTACCATCATTGCCAGCGAGATTATGTATTGAAAACGGCCTCTTCGTTCTTGTATTTGCCACAGGTTGTTCCTGCGAAAAGAAAGAAAAGTATGGTTAGACGCCTTTATTAATTGTGGACATAATTAGCGCTCGGTCGTCTTTTTTTAAACGCCAGACAGCTTACCTGCGTTTTCTTGAGCACTATTCTGGACTTTATTTGAGTTTCTGGAAACGGTGCATACCCTGATATGTCATCAATTGAACCTGAAAAAGAAGAAAGCCGTCATAGTTGGCGCTTCCCACAAGTATCGGGTACAGTTGTCGGAGTTTGTGGCAATATTGGCCGGCAGGCGAGAAGCATAGTCCAGTAATTCTATCCAACCCAGTCTCATGTTGCTTAGTGATAGCGCTGTTCACTTCTCATGGCCATTTATTTAATTTGGTTGCTCTGTCTTCCTGCGTTCTATCGCTTACTTGCGCCCGTAACCTCGTAATTCAGAAACGAGCCTTGGCTTGAATCTCCACCTTGATTTCGTTAATTGGAGTGCAGTGCAGCCACTCACCAAAAGCAGTCACTGCTCTTGAAGAACGTTTCTCGGCTGCTCCTGAGAGAGGAGTTGCTTGAAAGACAGCACTATGGTATTTGACACCCCCCTGGTAGCGCGTGATTGCAAAATATTACCGAAGGAATCACTGAGTAGATTTTTTCGAACCCACTGATTACATAAGTCTGGACTACATTGCCCTCTGCTCAGTGCAGTCTTAAACGAGAAACGTCGAGTCGAGTATGGTTCGCGAATGGGGTAGTCCGTCTAGCTCAAACATCGTGTCTTCGAGGGTGACCAGACCACAGGAATGCGCCACAGTCGTGTAAAAAATGCCTCTCACGTACCTTGCGTGGGCGTGGCTGCGGGCGCGACCACGGAATGGCGTCCCGGTGAGGCCAGGCAGGACGAGCCCTGGCGGCCGGACGCTGACGTGAGCGTCGAGAGGACGTTGTCGATGCTGGAACGCTTTACTAGCGCCGACTCGGCAAGGGTGTCATTGCTGGCACTGCGGCCGCCTCCTCCCGCTGGGTGGCCCTCTGTCGAAATAAAAAAGGGTACTGCGATTGTTGACCTACGAAGCGTGCAAATTAGACAGAGAGATATTTGCATGTTCTGTTATATTGAGGAGCTTCTTACGTAGGTTGGCCGCTGCACAACGTGTTCGAAAGTATGCGTGAAGGCTACCTGTAAAGCGTGCTTTTTCTGTAAGCGAGTCGTACTTAGGGAAAGCGCCCTTACTCATGAAATAGGTGAGCACGGGTGTCTTTGAATGAAGTGTCCAGATCGAATCACGTTCTTCAGGTTTTGTATTTCACTACAACGTTTTCCACCATTCGATTCTTCGGGCGCTTAAGGATATCGGAGTTGGTAGCCGGATGTATGCATGGCTGCAGAGTTACCTCAGTGGCCGCACCATCTTCATGTCCACTTCGGATGGCGAGACTGATAGACATGACGTTCGCAGGGGTGTTCCGCAGGGTGGTGTCCTTAGCCCAGTATTATTCAATATCATACTGGTGGGCCTTGCAGACGAGCTACCTGAAACAGTGCGTATCAGTACGTACGCGGATGATATCTGTATTTGGTCATCTGGGGTCACACGTCCACAAGTGCGTGCGAGGCTTCAACGTGCGGTTACCATAACGGCGAAGTACTTGCGCCGTAGAGACCTGCAACTCTCAGCAACTAAGTGTGCGGTCATGGCATTCACGCGCAAATCAATGTCAAATTATCCAATCGTTGTCGACGGAACGGTGCTCCCTTTAGTCACCCACCACAGATTTCTTGGCGTGATAATAGACCGCAGTCTTTCTTGGACCAAACATGTTACTGCGCTTAGGGCTAAACTGACCAACTTCATACACGTTCTTCGTGTAATATCAGGACTGAGATGGGGCCCCTCTGAGCGAAGTTTGCTCCAAGTGTACCAGGCACTTTTTGTGGGCTACATACGCTACAGCATGCCTGTGTTATCTAACATGGGGTCATCTTGTATACGCACGCTGGAGAGCCTTCAGGCACAAGCACTACGGATATGTCTTGGCTTGCCACGCTGCACGTCAACCAAGGGCACAATAGCGGAAGCACGGGCTTGTCCAATCGACATATACAGGTCTTGTGAACCTGTGCGAACCTATCTTCGCCTGCTAACCAGACACCCCACACCATCCACTGTCAACACTTCCAAGCACCAACCTTGACTGTGGTTTTTCTAAAGCTATTGCATATGACGCAAGTATTATACCTGCAAGATTCCAGGCCACCGATATTCCCGCAACACCTCCATGGACATTGCCAAGACCACTAGTGAGGCTTCAGATACCCGGAATCATGAAGAAATCTCACGTTTCCTCCATTGGCTTGAAACAGCTCACCCTGTCCCATATATTTACATTATATAGTGGGGCTGTACAAGTATATACCGATGGTTCGGTCACGCCATCTGCCACAACGGCCGCATTTGTCATCCCACAACTTGGAATTACTCAACGATTTAGATTAGACCACAAATCGACATCTACGGCTGCGGAACTTGTGGGAATACGGGAGGCTGTCCGTTTTATGAGAACGCAGACACCTCATAAATGGACGATATTGTGCGATGCCAAATCAGCGCTACAGGCGCTAAAATGTTTTTTAAAGAAAGGACCATGCTACCTGCTCGTGCTGGAAATCGTCGAACTTCATCACAGTGCCGAGTTAAGTGGCCACGTGATCACCTTTCAATGGGTACCTAGTCATTGTGGTGTTTTTGGCAATGAACTCGCTCACAGTGAGGCAAGATCGGCGTCCTCTTCCTCTGATGAAGTACGGATTGCCTACTCGCAACCTGACACCAACTCCACGATTAAGGCACTCATGCAGGACCTTACAAAAGCTTACAGAGCCCACTATAACCACATTCACAGACGTCTACACATGATTGACCCAGACGGTAAATTCTGTTTCCCCCGAAGCTTACACGGAGCAAAACATCACTGTTACACAGGATTCGGCTCGGCGTTGCTTTCACCCATCGCTACGCACACCTTATCGGCCAATCGAACAGCCCTGATTGTGATCACTGCCAGACGCCTGAAACACTGCAACACCTACTGTGCGACTGCCCAGCATATATGCTGGAGCGAAGGACGTTAGAAAGTTTCTTAGCCAGCGTTGGCAGGCAACCACTGTCGGAAGAAGCTATCCTCGGCCCATGGCCTGGCACTGCAACTTCAATACGTGCAACAAAAGTATTGCTGAAGTTTCTGCAGGACACCAAGCTCGACGAGCGGCTCTAGCAAGACAACTGTCTCATGTACATAAGCACTCATCACTTCTCTTATCATCATCATCCATCCCAGTACTTTCACTCCCCTTCCCTCTTCCCCAGTGCAGAGTAGCAGACTAGAGCGCACTAGCTCAGGTCGACCTCTCTGTCTTTCCTATCAATAAATCCAATCTCTCTCCCTCGTATTTAACGTATGGTCTGATATTGTGCGGGTGTCCAATAAATCCGCGATTTGCAGCACAAGTAAGATCAGTAGCAACCAATAAATTGTGATGCTGAAAACGGAAAGAAAAAATTGGAGGACGCTTAAGCTTCGCCTTCAAGAGTGGAACGCGACAGCGTTCCCGTCGACCCGCGAAGGGGTGTAAGACAATGGGCTACGGCGCAGCGACTACGCGCCCCGCATCGGACGCGGTGAGCGTCGAGCAACGCAGCGTTCGGCGCGACAACGAAATGTGCGCCTGAGCAGCGACGCACGCCTGAGCCTTAGAAACAGCTAGTTTCTAAGACAACACCGCGTTCACTAGAGGTGCTTTTGTACCGCTTTGAAGTATCGAACTCGTGGCTCAGTGGTAACGTCTCCGTCTCACACTCCGGAGACCCTGGTTCGATTCCCACCCAGCCCATCTTGCAAGTTGTTTTTTATTCATGAAGTGCCTGCTGGGATATATCGCTCATGGCCAACGCCGCCGACGCCGACGACACCGGCTTTTCTGCGACACGAGCTCCTTAACGCTGTCGCGTTAAAATTATTTCGACCGAACATACACCTCACATTACAATCTGTAATGACATTACCTTGGCATTGCCTGTAAAGCGTGCTTTTTCTGAAAGCGAGTCGTGCTCAGGGAAAGCGCCCTTACTCTTCAAACAGGTGAGCAGGGGTGTCCTTGAATGAAGTGTCCAGATCGAATCACGCTCTTCAGGTTTTGTATTTCACTTACGGTCTGATATAGTGCGGGTGTCCAATAAATCAGCGAGTAAATCAGCACAAGTAAGATCAGTAGCAAACAATAAATTGTGACGCTGAAAACGGAAAGAAAAATTATTTCGACCGAACATACACCTCACATTACAATCTGTAATGACATTACCTTGGCATTGCCTGTAAAGCGTGCTTTTTCTGAAAGCAAGTCGTACTCAGGGAAAGCGCCCTTACTCGTCAAACAGGTGAGCAGGGGTGTCCTTGAATGAAGTGTCCAGATCGAATCACGTTCTTCAGGTTTTGTATTTCACTTACGGTCTTATATAGTGCGGGTGTCCAATAAATCCGCGATTTGCAGCACAAGTAAGATCAGTAGCAACCAATAAATTGTGACGCTGAAAACGGAAAGAAGAAGTTGGAGGACGCTTCAGCTTCGCCTTCAAGAGTGGAACGCGATAGCGTTATCGCACCCCGTTCGCACCGCCCACTCATTCGCTCGGCATGCTCTTGAGTCACACGCTGCGTTCAGCGCGGCAACGAAACGTGCGCCTGAGCAAGCGGAACGAACCAAAGAACTCGGTGTCTCGGAGGGAGAAACGATCTACGCGCGCCAAACGTCGTGATCGGCACTGACAGCCGGGCTGCGACGCGCCATTAAGGCGGACGCGATCATGGGGCTGACGCCTCGATGGGATCGTCCTCTATCTCGCTTGGGAGCACCACGCAGACGCATGACTCCTCGGAAGCAGCTCGGCACACATCGCAGGGGACGCTTTCCCATCAGACGCGCTACGGCGCAGCGATCATGGCAGAGGCGTCCCACATCGGACGCTGCACCTAGGCATCGCGCTGTGAGCGGAAAGAGGAGCTGCCTCGCCTAAACACGAGGGTTCGAGTGACGCACGCTGGAAGTTGGAAGGGGAGAGAGCGAGAAAACTTATTAAACGCAAGGGTATTGGGCATCATCGCACCGGTCCCCGCACGGCACGAAGGGGAGAAGCGGGCGAATGGCGTGACGTGTCGGGCAGCGCCGCACATTGCGAGGAGATGGTCTTCTGTGTTTGCCGCAAGGTGGCTCTACGTGTGCGCAGAGCGCAGAAGAAATGTAGCGGAAACGCACTTCGCTACTCTTGTAACTGCGACTTCTGTAATTTACATCATAATTACCGATATACACCGCAGTATAAGTTTCTACGGCACGTTTCTAAGGCAACACCGCATTCACTAGAGGCGCTTTTATCCCGCTTTGAATCATCGAATTCGTGGCTGAGTGGTAGCGTCTCCGCCTCACACTCTGGAGACCCAGGTTCGATTCCCACCCAGCCCATCTTGCAAGTTGTTCTTTATTCACGAAGTGCCTTCCGGTATTTATCGCTCACGGCCGACGCTGCCGACACCAACGACACCGGCTTTTCTGCGACACGAGCTCCTTAACGCTGTCGCGTTAAAATTATTTCGAGCGAACATACACATTACAATCTGTAATGACATTACCTAGGCATTGCCTGTAAAGCGTGCTTTTTCTGAAAGCGAGTCGTACTCAGGGAAGGCGCCCTTACTCGTCAAACAGGTAAGCACGGGTGTCCTTGAATGAAATATCTAGATCGAATCACGTTCTTCAGGTTTTGTATTTCACTTACGGTCTGATAAAGTGCGGGTGTCCAATAAATCCGCGATTTGCAGCACAAGTAAAATCACTAGCAACCAATAAATAGTGACGCTGAAAACAGAAAGAAAAATTATTTCGACCGAACATAGGCGTCATATTACAACTTGTGGTGTGACTTATATATAAAAAGAGTAAATCAATACACGGGATATTACAACAGTAAGGTATCATATTTAATCCATCGATCACAAGTCTACACGAGATTTTTTCGCCAGGACTAGTCTAGGAGGTTTGGTATTGAAGAGCGAGGGCTCCTTAACGAATCCTGGAGAGCTTTGCCTGGTGGCATACCTAGCTTGCTACTCTAGATGCGTGTGACGAAAAAGGAAATCATATGCTCAGAGAACGACCAAGTGAACTAGTGCAGGCTGGTCTTGCCAATATATTCTTTGAGGAGGTTTAAGCTCAACGATTCTATTGGCAAGACCAGCCTGCAAAAAGAGAAATCCACACGTAGGAAATAATTTCATTTTATTTTGTACCTTTACTGCTTTTGCTTTCGCTAGCCAACAGCGCAACAGTGGTTAGTGAAACTTTCGCATTAGTCATCATAATTTATTTATTTATTTATCTATTTATTTATTTATTTATTTATTTATTTATTTATTTATTTATTTATTGTCATTATTACGACGACCACCGTGCTAGTGTTTAATGTCTGATAAACGACGAATGCACTCTGCCATACTCAGCTCCGTTTGTTTTCCTTTCCTGGCCACCAATGCTGTTACTTGTAATAGACCACCAGTTACCGGTTTAACGCATTACATGATTTGCCCAGCTCCATTCAGCTCAATAACACTGAGAATATCAGCTACACCCGTTTGCCCATTGCTAAATATACCTGTAAAGCGTGCTTTTCCTGAAATTGAGCGGCACTGAGAAAAATCGGTCTTGCTCGCGAAACAGGTGAGCATGAGTTTGTTTCTTTTCGTTTCTTTATAGAACACTTGTCACTTGTATTGCGCTTTTGTTCTTGTAAGAACACAAGTACTATTGTATCTGTGTAACTCCCCAAGTCACTGGAGGGGCATTTTGCGTGATGGCGCTCACCGTGATCCTTGGCGAAGGCAGGCTCCGCACGCCTCCTGCAGCAGACGTAGCCCAGCACCAGGGTGGCGGCGGCCAGAGCCAAGCTGAGCGAGGTGGCGATGGGAACCAACAGTGGCAAGTCGCCGTCCGCGCCACCGCCACCGTTCACCACCATCAACTCGGGGAGGACGGTGCCTGAGACATGCACCGAAGATATGTGGTAAGAGGCAACAGGTTCGACGTCATTCGACAAGCGGAAAAGGCTCAACCATTCGCAGCTTCACGTGTGAACATAACAGTCAAACGCCGCCGGAAGGTAGTTGCAGCGACAGTGCGGAAGTTGGGATGAAGGTCCGGATTTTGTAAGGATTCTTTTCCCTCGCCTTTATTATTTGCTTATCAGCGGTCGTGCCAAGTGGCCGGTATCAGCGATAATGACGGATTAATAAAGCAATTATAGCACGAATAAATACAAACACAAAGAACCGGACACGATGGATACTTGTGGTGTCCGGTCTTGCGGTTCTTGTGTTCGTTTTTGTTTGAGCCACAATGACTTTATCAACTATCAACCAATCTAGCCCAAGAACAGAGAGAAAGGAAACCGAGGGCCCGACATTTATTAGTCACATGATAAAAGGCCAACAAACAAAGACATCAAGGACAGCATAGGTGAACTTACATGTACTTATTAACTGAATTAAAGAAGTGATGAACTCATGAGGGTGGATGAAATGACAGGCCGCAGCTGGGGCACAAGCCCATGTCTTTCTATTACGCGTGCGATGCCAATTGAGCCACTGCGGTGCCGTCTCCCCATCCAGTTTCTGGGGTATTTATGTTTATCTACTAGAATTAAGCCTGGAAGTGTTAGCCAGCGCCACACCTCACGGCCTTGACCGCGGATTTGGAGCAGCCTTTTTTGCCGCAGGCGTCACATGTACGTGACATTTTTCATCATCATCAACCTATTTGATGTCCACTGCAGGACACTGTTTTTGAATGAAGGTAACTGGTTAATAAGCCCCCACATGCTATCTGAATGCATTAATGCTGCCGGATTCGAGGCCTTGCTATGTAATGAGCGAGAAGAAAGGGAACCGAGGGCCTGATTTTCAAGCGAAGCTTACGTTACCTCATTCTTGTCGGCGTCAGTGTTGCCGTACGAGAAAGCTCAAGCCGCGCTAGAACAAAAATTGCTTGTCGGGCTGCGGATTCGAAACATGTCATCCGGGTTGCGAGACCACCACGCTAACCGTTTCAGCCACTGTCAGTTCATCATACGTGCCTTTTAAAGCGGAGTTTTATATGCATGAAGAAGTAGACGCAGCGCAAGGCGCGAGCCAATCACAGGTGTCCCCTCCTTCCGCAGGGGGGAAAGGGTGTGATCACGTGTTCGCTCGCTACGCGCCCTCCGTAGCCGCCAGTTCAATCCCGGCAGTCAAATGGGGAGGCCACGCTTGGTTCGTTACTGCCAAAGGGCAGGCTGCGTTGACGCAACGGCAGCGGGAGCGGGCCGCGCGTCGTGCGTTCGGCCGAAGAACACGCGGCGTTTGATGAACGCCACCGGGAACTCGCTCGAGAAAGGGCTCGTCGTCGATGTGCCGACCTCGCCGTGAGGGAGCGCAAAGCCGAGGCGTTACAACGAAGAGCCGCGGATGCACTTGCACTTGTTCGCTTGCACCCCTCTCAACAGTAGTGGAAGGGCGGTCAATTTTTTATTAGTCATATCATAAGAAGCCAACAAACAAAGACACCAAGGACAGCATAATGGAAATTACATGTACTTAGTAATTGAAAAAAAAAGAAGCAATAAATTAATGGATATGAAACCGGATGAAAAAGCAGCTGGCCGCAGGTGGGGCACAAACCCACGTCTTCGCATTATGCGTGCGATGCCCAATAACAAGTTATCTTAAGATAATGACTGCGTGGCAGCGCGCCAGCTAATGACGAAGGGTGGATGGAGGGGAAAGCTAAAGGAATGGTCTCGAAAATCTGGCACCACGTGCAGTGCTTGTTAATGCGAGGTTGCTGTAACTGTGATCAGTTTTGTACGTACGCTACGTGCATATGAGTCTAAAGAATGTTCAACAGGGGCTCGCAACTTGACCTGTTCAACAAATGAACAGCGTAAGCTCAAACTATGATGGGGCACAGGCAGCGTTTTCTCGCAAACACGCTTTCTTGCATGCTCCAGGAAACCCAAACCTTAGCGTTTACACACTTTGACGAACGTTTGCTGCAGTCTCGAAAAGCCACCAGACCCGGGCTCGTATTTACAGAGCAGTCCGTACGGTTCGGTGCTATACGGTCACTGTCGGGCATCCTTTAGCAGAATTTATAGTTGTAAGAGTTGGTTTTGGTCCATATTCGGAACCGCGCGAATGAAAGAACGGAACGTACAGTAAGGCGACACAAGACATCGCTGTTGTATTAACTGAAGTTTTCGTTGAGGCGAAGGACGATTTCGAATTGGTGGCGATAACCGTGCATGTAAAGCAACAACAGCAAAAACCGTTGCAACCTCAAGGTTGCAACGGTTGCGTTGTACTCCTAGGTTATATGACACATCTCGTGTCATAACTTTGTGCTGTCTTGTGTCGCCCTTCTCTGTACGCCCCTTTCTTTCACGCTGTTCTGAAGATGATTCTTTTACCTTTAACCGTAGCACTGAAGGCCGTGTGTAAGTCTAAGATGTTTGTTATAATAATAATTAAGAGAGAGAGAGAGAACAACTCTTACGAACAGAGTGCCTTTCATAAGCCGCTTCCTATAGGTTAGCAAAACAATAAAAAGTTTATCGATACACGCGACCTACAGTGGTGGCGAGCGCACCTGCAAGAGTGGCCGAAGCCGGCAGCGTGCGGATGGCGTACTCGGCCGAGGTTGTGCCGGCCTCGGTGTGCGCCGTGACGCGCAGGTTGTACCAGGTGTCTGGCCGCAGGTGGTGCAGTGTCATGGGGCCCTCGCGAGGTTGCAGGGCTCGCGAAGCAACCGTCCAGGGACCCGTGCCGTCGCGAGGCCTGTACTCGACGGCAAGGTGCGACACGGGGCAGCCGGCCGGACCGGACGCCCAGGAGGACGGACGAAGGGTCAGTGAACTTGCGTTGGGCGTCACGAACGCCTCCCGCTTGGGCGAGGTGGGTACTGCGTACGTGGGCCATCCGCGGCCAAATTACTGCCCAGGTATAGTTAAATCACATAACTGGCGAAAGGCACGAATAAGCACGGGATCAGAAACCATGTGCGGTTACGCTAGACACAGCAACCATAGCACTGAGTGTACGTGTCCGCGGGCGTTGCGCTTGTGTATGTTGTTTTCTTTAAGCCGTTTCACATTTAGCAGCACGAAAGGTGAGTGGTTAGTTTGCCGTAACCGTCATTATTCGAATTAAACCAATAGCAGCGCAAAGGCCTGCCTTAGAGCTCTCGATATACGCCTCTGCTACGCCGACAGCGCTTTCATAAATTTCATCGTGGATGGCACGTAGGAGCGTGCTGTTTCTATGTGGTTTCTTTAAGAACCTAGCGACTGCCAGATCTCGGGCGAAAAGTCGCTTGCTCTGTTCCCACCTATTATTTATTGTCCCTTCCTTGACTTTTCAACAGCCTCTTGGTGAGGGCTTGTCGCTCTCCATTCTTGCGTCTCTCCTCAATTAATTTTAGCTTACATTACAATTCGTTTACCAGCGGTAGCACTGTTTCCCTGGGTTTTATTCTTGCTATTTTAATTTTTCACAAGGGGGACACTTTGCATGTGACGAAGGAGGGAGAGAGAGGCGCAAGTTCCTTTACCTCCTCCCTGCGTCCTTGCGAACACGGTGTCGCTGGGTTCGCTGCGACCCCTGTCAGCCACAGCCACGACGTAGATGTGGTACTGCGTGCCGCAGGACAGGCCGCTCAGCTCGTGGGCCAACCAGCTGCCGTTGACGTGGGTGGCCGTGGCCAGCCTGGACGTCGAGGGGGTGTCTCGTGCTGCAGCGTCCCCGCCAGGCCTTGGCTGCGGAGGAGCGACGCGCACCAGGTCCCAGGAGCCCTGCTGCCTCTTGTAGTGCACCTCGTACTCTT
Source organism: Dermacentor andersoni (assembly GCF_023375885.2). Lineage (NCBI taxonomy): Eukaryota > Metazoa > Arthropoda > Arachnida > Ixodida > Ixodidae > Dermacentor > Dermacentor andersoni. The sequence continues at coordinate 87,532,851 of NC_092818.1, forward strand.
GAATAGCGAGTGCGTGCACCAGAATGAGTGAGTGATTGAGTGAGCGAAAGAAATAAGTTTCGGTGGTCCCAATTTCGCAGTGTTAAGAAAGTGCTAGAAGAGCTAATATATGTCAATAAAACCGTGCTAACACTATTCGCTGTATGTACCGCATTTGTGCCACCAGAAAGGATCAGCGACGTCGTTCACTTTACACTGGAGTGCATTCCAGCTCTGTGCATCGTTCTCTAGCAGCTGGTTGCACGTGGTAACGTAACGCGACTCGGTTTAGTTTTACCTGTTAAATGCACAGCATTCAGAGAATGCGCGAACCAGCAAATGTATAGTTCGGAATAAGAGGTTTGCAATGTGCGCAGGGACCATTATCAGTGCGGGAAGAATAAGAAGAAACAAAAACATTCATAAGTAGTTATAATCGCACACTTTATTATTGTACTCGGAAAAGTTCTTGAAAAAAAAAACAAACAGAAAAACAGGCTTCATTTGCACAAATACACATGCACGAAGACGTGCTGCTCATCACGTGACACACACGCATCGCGTTACATTTTTTTTAATCCTTCGCAAGCCGGCACAGATGCTTGCAGGGACGCGATAAATGCACGTCTCTTTAAACGTACATCGCATTTAAGTGGCGAGTTAGCGGTGAGCTCGTGCGAGAGGGTGGTTAGTTTCTTTAATGGTCAAGTATAACTTCTACCCGCTCGAGGCGCTATCTGCGAGGCAGTTAGCTTTGACAGTGAACAAACAAGTTGCCGGAAACCGCCACTTTTCAAAACAACGCTCTCTGCTTGCATGCCCAACTTGCATGGTGGCGGTGAGCTTATCTTTACGCGTCTCTGTTCTGTGTCATCATCAACCCTCATCTATCTTTTTCTTCTTCCTTTCCTACTGCAGAGCTGTAAGGCTAGGGCGTGTTAGCTCTGGCCTGCCTCTCTGTGTCCCCTAGAAATAAATATTCTCCATCTGACTTGCTATGACGGCGGCCCACTTAACATCTGCGCCCGTGTTTGCAAAAAGCCCCCTGCGCTATAATTGATGCTAATCGAAAATTTCAGCGAATCATGACGCTGTACACGATCATGAATCGTGATCTAATCAAGATGGGGTCAGTTTGTGCGAGACGTTCCTCATTGGAGATCGCTGAGAGAGACCTTTTTCCTTCATTGGACATGAACTGGCGGATGATGTTGATGACTTAGCTGTACATTTCATTAGCGAAGGCTACGGGCAGAGAGTACTGAGGAACGACGAGCTTTGTGAATTTGCACCCCCGCTTCTTTACGAATTTGACACTGAGCACGGCACGAGTTTGTGCGATTTTGTGGACTGCAAACCTTGCGGTGTCGCTTCACTGCAAGACACGGGAAAAAAAAAGGTGCAGAAGACATGACACGAAAGAAGGGACACCGCGCATGCGTTCGGCCTTTCTTGTCCTGTCGTCTGCGCTGTTCGCCGTGTCATTCACGAACCAGCTAGCATAGAGTCTAGCCCAACAAGATAGACTGTAGGTCTTCTTCGGCATTGCTAACGGTCTCGCCAATATAAGCTGAACACTGACACTACATACAGTAAGAAATCTCGCACCTACGCTCACAGATTCCATATGCTAAACTAGTGGTAAATTTCGATACTTTTCGCGTAAGCAGTTTAATTTTCTTCGGAACATAAAACGGGATAAAGAACAGCTGCTTTTAGGTTTAGGAAACGCTTTGATATTGCTGGACTGATAACGCCGCAAGAAACGTTAATATTCTTTTGTTTGTGGATTGATATGCGACAAGACAAATGATGCGTTCTGCTCAATAATGCTGGAAGTGGAAGCGTACATCTCTCAACAGCACAAATGAAAGACCCGAAGGCAGCGAAATTGCCCCAATTATTTTCAGTTCATGCTTTGAATACGCATTTTACGCGAGACGCGGCAAACTTTCCGGACGTCTTTTCTCGTGCACGCACGTATCAGACACGCGAGGGCACGGTGGTTGAGGCAGTGCCTGGGACGCTTTCCTGCGCCTAAAAGAAGCGCCCACGAAGTTCCGTGCGTGCTCTAGGCTGGCACGTTTAACAAAGTTCTTGCGTTTATTCTGTAACTGTCCTCTTCTTCTTCTGCCCTCTTTTTCTCTTTTTTTTGTGTAAACTCTCACGTGACACGCTAGAATCAATTCAGCATCTCCTTACAGGCAAACTTGTGTTGCTGTCAGGCGTCGACTCGACAATGAAATAGCGGCATGAATTAGGGCGCTGTAACCACCAAGTGCTGCGGCCCCTCATGATTACGCCGTCGTGTGGTGGCAGCCACGGCGTAGGCGGAGGGGGAGGGGTTGGGGGCGTGAGGACCGAGCACGTTGCTGCGGGAGCGAATTTTCCTCGGTGAAAAACGTGCCCTGCACGAGGCTTAGTTTTCATTCACCCGTCTTGTGAAACGGTTCTCGCCGACTTTTCTTCCTTTCGGGGAGGGCTGCGAATCTCTTTTGCTCGTTTGTTTACAAACTCCGATGTGACTTCGTAATGGCCAGACCTGTTATCCCGTTTTGAAGCACGCCTCCCGTCGCAGAGGGTGGAACTCGAGGGGGGAGGAGCAGGCGGAAATAGAAGGGGCCGACATGCATCGCACCTCCGAATAACTTCGTGCGCGCCTGTGCGCGGGAGCTCGTCAGTTTGAACGAGAAGCAAGAAGTGGGAAGCGTGCCACGATTTGCAAAGAGGAGAACGCTGGCCTGTGGGAAGGCGTACGAAGGTTGGTTTGAGGCGCGCAGAAACAATAACAGTGTTCGGCTCAGTGTGACGTAAAAAAAGAAAGTGAGAGAGAAAAATAAGAAGCAAGCACGCTCTCAGGGCTTTCCACTGTCCCCGAAAGCCCGCTTACGTGCCTCGCACGGTTCCTTTCCGGGCTCTGGGCTTCGGAAACAGCCCCTCCCACCTTTTGCCGTCTCGGCCGTTTTCCGCGCACCGAGAAATCAAAATCGTATTTTATTCCGTTTTCTGTCATACTCGCGTTATTTTCGGCGCCCCCTCCCCTCCCCCCCAAACCGCTTTCCGCCCTTTACGTTCTTCTCGTCATTTCTGTTTTCTTTGTTTAAAACGACTTTTCCCCGCCAACTTCCCGCAGCTCCCTTCTCTCAACCCCGCCTCGTATATTTCTTTTTTTCGTTTTTATTTGTCCCGAAATGCCGCCTCTTCCCTTCCCTCACCGCAATACCCCGCGCCGGCTGGAATCGATGAACACATATTTATTCGGCATCTGGACAAGCTTCTTTCTTTTTCTTTCATCCACGACGTTTCTTCTTTCCGTGCTTTCTTTCTTTCTTTCTTTCTTTCTTTCTTTCTTGTTTTTTCTTCCTTCCTTCTACCAAGCTTCTTCCGTGTCGTCGCTCATTCGCGCCGCTGTCTGCGCCCCCGTCGGCAGCCGTCGATCTCGCCCGCAGGTTTTTCCACTCGAGAGTTTTTCCCCGCGTTGCCCTTCTTCGCTTCTTCTCGGCTTTAGGATTGATGCGCCGTATGCGTATTTCTTTCGCCTTCGCCTCCGCGGCCGTCGTTTTGTTTACTTCCCAATGCACATTTTCCCCTTTCCTCCTCGCCTCGCCGCCCCGCTGGCTCGCCTCCGTTCGCGGAGCACCTACCTCTGCTCCCCTTTCCCCCTCCCCTCCTCCTTTCGTGCGGGTCTCACTCCCGGCGGCGCGCAGAAATCGTCGCGCCATGCGCGTCGCGGCCACATCTTGGCGTAACGGTCTCGTTGCGCCGCCAGCTGCCACTGTTTCTCCTCCACCTCCTCCTCCTCCCCTACTCGCGGCATCTCTCTTTTTGCATTGGCATTCTACGCCCTTTACGTCTTTCTCAGCCGATTCCCGGCCTTCCTTACCCCGACTGCTCGGAAACAGGGCATCCTTTTCTTTCTACGTTTCTTTGCCTGTCCTCTCTTTAGTTTCTTTCACCGTAGAACGTCGTCCGCCTACGTCACGGGCCGCCCCGGCGCTGCTTTTAGCGACGCGCCCGTCGGGGATTCGCCTGCTATTGTTTAGGAGAAGGCGACGCATGCACGAAATGCATTTCCTGCCTCTTGCTTTTCGCCCCCTCCTTTGCTGTCGGCTTCGCCGCGCGACGCCGGAGCACCTTGGCAGAGCTGCTGTCGGCTTCGCCGCGCGACGCCGGAGCACCTTGGCAGAGCTGGTCTACTTCTTTGGGGCCGGCTGCGTTGACTCTGCGCATGCGAGGAACAGCGTGCCGGCAAGGCTGACGCGCACGACGCGTCTCTTTTGCGCAAGTATCCAAACACGAACACCCGTGTCCCGTGGGTTGGGTGCACGTTGAAGATCCCCTGGTGGTCAAAATTAATCCGGAGTCCCCCACTGCGGTGTGCGCCTCGTAATCAAATAGTGGTTTTGACACGTAAAACCCCAGAATTCATTTCAGTTCACTACAGCTGCGAGTATTTCACTGCGTGTATTATTCTGACATGTTGCCAGCGCATTCATTGCTTCGTCCTTATGGCGGCACTGTGTGTGTGTGTTTTCTTTATACTCTCTCGTGTTACCGTGTCGCGGCACTTGTGATGATTGTAAATGAATAGGTCCTAAGGTCAGAGAACAACATACGGGATATGACAGACAGCGCATGGATCCGTATTCTGTTGACAATCCTGGATACGTGGACACGCGCCAGAATATCTTTTTACCGGTGCTATTGCGTTCTGCCCTCTTCGGAATGCGCTGGTCGCGATTGGTAATCAAACTGGCGACCTCGAGCTCAGCAGTGGAAAGTCATAACCGCTTAGCTATCATGAGTTTCAGAGATCAATCAATCAGCTTTGCAGAAGTCTGCCGTTTATTGACAAAACAACTATTTTTGAACTTGCGTGCAGTGTCGCCTTCTCATAACGCACCGGATAACATTTAATAATTTTTTTTCTGAAGGAAAAAAAAAGGAACATTCCGCAAGGAGATTATTAAATTTCGTCGTTTTGCGAAGTCGAAATTTCATTCTCACCTGACGCTCACTTCTCAGCAATGCGAGCTGCATTATTCTCTCCCGAGAGCAGATATGTGTTGCCCGCGCGTGCGGTACCTGAGGAGGAGGCAAACACATGGAGCGCATTCCGGGCGTACCTTCGGCGTCGCGTCGCCGCGTCTCCATCGCGTGACGCGCAATCCGCGCGCGCTGAACTGATGGCCGAAGTTATTTATTGCAGCCGCTGCTCCAAGCGAAACCCGCGCGGTGCGAATTTAAGCGCAGAACGCAGCGTGGGCGTGCCGCGCCGCGATACAGCTAGACGCGACGACGAAGCCACTCCAGAAATACGGTTCATGTGGTTGCGGCACATATTTTTAGACGACCGTTTCCGCTCGCATATCATCTGCCGAGACCCCTTCTTTTCCCGCCGAAATCGTCCTTCAGGAGAGCGCGCGCTTTCACGTGCCGCGTACGCAGGCTCGCTGGAGCATGCAAATCGGAAACGAATGGCGATGGTACCGACCGGGCCACCCGAGTCAGATTCAATTACCTCTTCTCTCCTTCACTGAAGCGTTCACGACTGATCCGTAGGAGACATCAAAGATTTCTAAGAGGAGATGTTAGACGCATAGGCATCCTTCGACAGAGACCGCCTTCGCTCGCGATCTCTTTCGCCCGCTGAAGTTTTTTTTTTCTTTATTTTTTTTCCCTTCTTGGACCGTTTCGCTCTCTCGTCTTTTGAAAAACTCTGCTCGCGCGCGGTTTAACAACGGGAAAAGGTTCAGCTCGGCGCCGGGCAAACGCGCCGTATTTTCTGGTGTTGTGAGTGCGCGATATTCAATTTGCGATGCCCGTGACGTAAAGTACACAAACTCTTGCGCGGTTGTTTTAGGCAACCGATCGACTCAAGAACACGATGATTCCTTTTCTTTTTCTTTCGAATTTTCTCCTTCGATTCGGCGAGTAGCTTGTCAAGATAGCGCGTGAATTAAACGCTGCAGTTTTCTTGCAATTCTGTTTTAAGTTGCAAGATAATCCTGAGAGGAAAAAGATGGTAGGTGACCGTAATCCTTTGACTCAGGTGTCTCTTAGTGGCACTCGCACCTCGGCGTTAGTGTTCTTTAGCTTAACTTTAGGCGAGCGCAACACACGAACCGAACTCGGAGGCAACTGTTCTCCGTTAATTAGCCGGTCAAGTATCATGCCACCTTCTTGTGTGTGACGTTATCACTTCTTTTTTCTGTTTCCAGGTTTGCAGGAATTTCGCCAGAGTCGTGCTCACGTGGCAGGCCCTTAAAGTTTACGATTCTGTTCTTTGGTTTGCGGTAATCAGCGATTTCTCATTCATTCTAATTATTCCAGACATTTCAGTAACTCAACTTGTAACTAAACTTATGCTCTGATATCATATCTACAATGAAACCCATGAAGTTTGTACTGTACGATCTGTTTCAATTTTGTATTATTTATTTTGTGGGACGAAATTCAAAATGAGGTCGCCTGAGTGATTTTCGATTAATTCTTATTATTCCAGACACTTCAGTAGCTCGTATTGTAAATAAACTTATGCTCTGATACCATATCTATAATGAAACCCATGAATTTTGTACTATATTATTTCTTTCCTATTTTTTAGACTTATTTTGAATTTCGTCCCTGGTCGTCTCGGGAGGTGAACCGGAAGTGCTGCGCAAGAACCAAAGGTGTCACTCGGCGCTGGTGCCACTAAAAAGAAAGTTAGGCCTGATTCACGCAGCCGTCACGGCACCAGGGGGTGCAAAGACAGCGTTTCCTCGTCGCTTTCTCCACAAAGAAAGGGGACGACGGCGACGTTAAGAGCGTCGGCGAACGTTGTCGGCTTCCCATTTTCGAAGAGAAACCGGCGAGGAAACGTTGCCTCATGACAAACGCCAGCGACGTGACGGGAACGGGATGTTTGACGGCTTCTGTGAATCAGGCGATAGACTGCCGAGCGTCGGAGACGTTGCAGGTTCGTGCGAACTAAGCGCCCGCCTACCTTTGACCTTGGGCACGTTCGCTCCCTTGGCGGTGTTCCTGTTGAGCCAGCCCAGCGTGATGCTATTGGACGTCGTCGACAGCACGCTCACGGAGGCAGGCCTCCGGGGAGCTGCGCAGCCAATAAGAAACTCGCTGGTGTTTGCGGAAACGAGATTAAGGTGTGATGTTTACACGAAATTTCCGCAGCGTTGCACGGTGGCTTCATGGAATGAAAGTTTGTCAATTTTAAGGGCAACAACGGGTTTATTGCCACAACGAAGCTTCCCGTAGAGAAGCGGTAGCTGCGCGGACACTTCGGACCTGATGTCGGTGCGCCTCTAATACCGTCTATATCGCGGTAGGAATTATTTTAAGAAGCCGTATTTTGTAACTCTTGTTCTCGAGGTCTATCTATTTGATTACCGAGTTAAAGTTCTTTATAGTGAGCGATAATGGCATGAACGTGTTGTTTGCTATTATTCTTATAAATTATCATAATGATGAATGTTGCATTTAGACGAGCTTTCATTTGTTTTGTTTTTCTCCGCAAGGAAGCATTAAATCGTTCAAGTAAATTCTTATTATGGCTGCGCTTACCCTAAACAACGCACTGTTCTACATAGAGTGATGGTTGTTCTAATCTTTAAGGTGCGTTGTTATTGACCTTGAAAAAAGAAATGCGTTCACACTGTTCTGTACAAGTTACGGCTGTCCAAATTTGTAAAGTGCGTTATTATTGAATTAAAAAAAAAAAAAATTCGTTGTGTACTTACATTTTTGAGATATGTTCACTGCAAAGAAATGAAGAAAAGGAAATAAATAACGTGCAGACATGCCCATTGATTCACGTTTCGCCAAGCACAATTACGAACACGAAGCATGTACGTGATATCCTCGGTTTTTATTCCTACTTCAAAATGATGTCAGACACTAATCATCCTAATGCAATTGACATTCTTAGGCACCTTCACGCACTTTCCGGGAGCTGGATGTCTGTCTATCTATCTGTCCACATATCTGCGAATATGTCTGTCTATCTAACCAGGAACCGGGCTTCCTTGCTGAGAAAACCAGCCTAAAAAAAAAACGAAAAAAACACCGTAGGAGAAACTTGAGTCACTGGGTACGTAACTCTGGGTGTGTGGTCTTCAATGACCCTTTTTAGCACCGACCTGAGTCACTGTGCATGTGAGCTGTTCATTAAACCTCTCTGACTCTAACTTTGGTCACTGGGTGCCACTGGGTAAGTGCCGCTCTTCAATTGCAAAAAAAAAAAAAAAACATTAAAAATTTTTACGGTGCAGGGCGGCATTGAAACCGCGGCACATATACTCAGATACACTTGTCTGAATGTATATTGACACAAGCTGCACGCGTGGACTTCGCGGCGGTGCCGCTGAATGACGCAGCGTGTCCAGAGGGAAGCGCCAGTGAGGAACCCGGCTGCAGTACAGGCCTCATACATGACGCGTGTCTTCGCGGTGGCGTTATGGTGGGTCGCTACATTGCTTCATTGCTAATAGTATTAACGTTGACATTCATCGTGAGATGCGTTATGCCGCGATATTTAAATGGAAGCAGCCCGCAAATACCTTGCGTAATATAAAACGGTATCCTTTTCAATCAAACACCGTAATAATATTTCAGACAGCACACGTACTGAACCAGAACTAAGTACATTATCTTTCGGTTTACAGACTGTCGTACGTATTTGATAATTTGGACTAAGACATGGAAGCTACGAAAGATCCTCATGTGTCCTTCCGTGAGTTAGGGCGCCCAAGGTAAAACTAACTAATAAAACTATCTTCGTCGGAGCCCTGTCTGATATGCATCTACAGAAATAATGGCGTATCTTGCTTGAAATTCTTATTTTTTTTCTAACGTAACGAAAGTAAACTATATCTGTATTTAACCGGGACACAATGATACCCGCTATGAAGCTCACTGGGCCTCTCGGGTAACGCCGCTTTGTTGATGCAGTCACCGATCTCTATGGGCAACCTTCGTTAAAGAAATGTGCCAATATGTCGCAATATCTGTGATGTGATGCCCGCCTCGCGTGTGATAGGCTTGTATCGGTAAGGTGGCCGTCCATATCCGGTGAGCGCGAGCCAAAGGGCACGGGAAAATGAAACTAAAGCGCGAATTTGTCTACAGAACACTTTGGCTGGCACAAACGAGTGGGCACTTGCTGTCCGCTCATCTGTACGCGTAAGTAAGGACGGTAGACAGAGAGCGCGCGCAAAAAAAGGACCAGACCGGATGCTTACCGTGCACCCGGACGGCGTAGTGGACAGCGTCCCTTCCGTACAGGTTGTGCGCGTGACAGCTGTAGTTGGCGGCGTCCCTTGCTTCGGCTGCCTCGATGTGCAGTGTGCCCGATGGGAGCACGCGCACGCGTTCACTATCCCGCAGAGCTCCGGAACTGCGCGGTGAGGACAGAATGCAGTGTTGATTTCAGTGCCGCAACGTAGGCGAATAAAAACAACATGAACACAGCTAGAGAGAGAGAGAGAGAAAGATGAAAACAAAAGACGTGCATATATAAAACATGACGAAGTTTTGATGCTCATCTTTCTGACCATGACCATTATGTCTGTTGCTTCGCGAGAATGGGGTTCACAGGTGGCTTTGTGACCCTCTTCTCCCTTCCCAAGCCCAACTTCAGGCCGTAGAGCCGGCATTTTTTCTGACATTAAAGATTTACAGATTGAACTCGCGCTTTCGCTCTTCCTAGGTTTTCTTTGAGATTGGTCGGAAGTGTTCAGCGCCTAGGGCGCAGCTTTAAGACTGCGTTGTCACCAGGTAGTCCTCTAGAATGACGGGATAAGCATTACGTGCACGACCTTTTTCTGAAACAGGTACTTCCAGCACTGAGAGAGGCGAAGCACACGTTTACGGGAAAGGCACAGGACGGTTTGGTTGCGTACAAAAAAGTACCGTTACTATTGCTGAAAGCTGGGCGAGTTTGGTTACTGGAAATATGAAACATCATTACAGCACTGAAAAAGATGACACACAAGTGAACTGCTGATTACTTATGCGCTAGGCATGGCTACTCAGTACATCTAGAGAGAGAAAGAGTTATTGGTATTGAAGACAAGAGAGGACTCCTTAAGAAAGAAATGAGGAAAAGAATTTTTGTGCTAATAATTTCAAGACAGAAATAGCCTCCTAAAGAAACTCACCGTGCACATTATTTTTCAGATAATTCAAGGTGACCTTTGTTGCCTTACGTGCGTAGCATTTTGGCCGCGCAGATCATGCAGGCCACCGTTGGGGCGAAACGCATGGAACACACAGACGTTTTCGCGCGTGCTGTCGTATTGCTGTTGCCTGCTGCTTCAGACAACTTCCACCTTCACGTTTCTTAATCAACTTGGTGGAAGTATAGGATATGCAGATACAATGCACTTGTTGGAGTCTAAGGGTGCGAAGCTCTGGTGCGATTAATGGAGCCTTGCTTTAAATGTGCTGATCTCTGTGCTTTCCCAAGGGAATGCTTTGCCACTGCCGAAGTCACGTACTGTGTCCTTTCGAATGACCGGTAGCAGTGCCTTTCTGAGTTAAACGCAGAGACCTGAAATAGTTAAATGCGTGCAGTGTGTTTATTATGCAATTATGCAATCTGGTGTCCTGTTTCCAACTACTGACGGTCAAGTCAGTCTATGTGCACTTTTTAAAGTTAAAAGTGTATACATAAGAATTTTGAGCCTCAGATCTCGTCTCCTTCCCCCACGCACGCACGCACGCACGCACGCACGCACGCACGCGCTTGTTCATTCTGCAAACGTCGTGGCGGGAATGTGTACGTGGAAATTCGGGGGTAGAGGATGTGTGATGTCGATTTAATGGTGTGTAGTAACCATCGCGATTAACTTAAAGCAAGCATTCATTCTCGCTGCTCCTGCAGTCCGTTGCCTACATTCCGTGACCCTTAGGGTTCATTCACACGGCACATTGACAGAGGCTACGCGACCGACCGCGACTGTCGTCCAAGCAGTGACCCACGACGACCGATGTCCACACTGGCAAGCCCGAACTGCCTTTTTCAACGCCTAAAACGTCTCGCGGCCAGTGCCGTTCACGTCTGCTCGCACTGCCACTGCCACGCAAAATAAGCGTCAGCGTATGCAGACGTGCTGCTCCTGTGCCGCTGATTGGTTAAGTAGGTTTGCGATTGCAGTCGCGTGATCGAAAAAAACACAAACAAACAAGATAGAGCGTTGAGCGACTAAAGCTGCCCTTTTGATGCATATTGAAGTATTTACTGCTTGTAGCGCCGTTTCCTTTGCGCTGATTTCTCCTCCTCTGTGAATAGCGGTTTTGGACCCATCCCTGCAACCGGCACTGCGTCTTACCGCGCTCGATCATATACGCACAGAAACCGCATCTCTATAGATTGCGCCTCCGCGAGACCTCTCGCACTTCACGACGATAACGCGCGCCTTCGCACGTGTTTCCAAACACTCACGTGCCACCGCTCCTCTCCTTTCTACTTTACTACGGCCCGACTGGAGTTGGAGGACTGGACTGGAAGACCGGACTAAGCTGTTCTCTACAGTTGGTTGTCCGCTTTACCTAGGGAGCCTTCATGCAAACACTGTAACTCCACCTTGCTCTAACCTGCAAGAACATCGGTACAGGGCACGAGACACCGAAGGGATAGGCAACAAAAACCTCGCTAAAGATTTATGAAAAGGGGCTTGCTTTTCCCTGCGTTCTGTTATAGGGAATACCGATGTGGTTCGCTTCGTACAAGTTGAAAAGACATACTTCGTACATCGCGAGCTCCGTGTAAAATAATTTTTAAAAGTTAGTCACGCTAAAACTAAGCGTCTAGAAAATAAATAAATAGAGCGTTGGCCGGGAAGGCGACAGTGTGGTGTCATGGGCCGTGAGATTCACTCTTGGTGCGGGGTGTATTGTGCATGGAGTTGCCGTCTTTGAGGACTTAGCTTCCTGTCTACATAAGTTTCAGTGCCGATTACTCAGTTGCAGGTTTACGCTCAGGAATTTATCTCCCCCTAAAAAAATAGAAAGAAAACAAAATGAAAAAAGAAAGAAAACACGTTGGAATAACTGCACAAGGCAAATAGAATCCTTCGTAAAAGGATAGTGAGGAAGCACCAGGTAACAGTGATGAATCAAAAGTTTGACCTGAATAATTGATTACTTGACCTGCAAGTGTGAGCCAGATTAATATTTCCTGAGATTAAAACGATAAAACTTAGCAAAGTTAAAACTAAAACGCAGGAAAGGCCGAACAACGGTCGTGCGATACCTCTCTCTCTCTCTCTCTGTTAAAATTAACAGACAGCTTAATTTTTTAAGATTTTGTAACAAGTAATATTTCTTTCCCGACGCCTCCATCCATAGTGATGGCAGACACGAGCGAGTATTGTAAGGACAAAGAACGGCACACAATCCATTTTTTTTTTCACGCTTGAAAAAGAGTCCTTTCGCATAGTACTGTCATGGAGCGCCAAGCAAGACATTTTTTTCCCGACACGTAAGCGAAGCTGATGGCTCGAGACGGCACAAGAGCAACGTAACCTAATTATGATTCGTCAGTCCGTCGTACGGTTGCAAACACAGCAGGATACGTTGGCGCGGCCGCTCGCCAGTATAGCGACAAACATCGCAAGAAAAGGACAAAGAATAGAAAAGAACACGAATCTAATCAGCACATTCCGCCGGAAACGCCAGATCAAAGGAAGTAATTAATGACTCCCCGCGAAAACGGCTCGATTAATTTGGCGTAAGACTCGCGCGGTCCCGCAGAGGTTGCTTCGCCACGGCCGGTGATATACGCTTCTCGTCTTGCGCTGCGCTATCGCGAGCGCGCACGGGGCGGGGGGTTCGCGCTCCCGAACCCCCTTCGAGAGAGCGTATACATCGCGGAAAGGCGCGAGAGCGGGAAAGGGAACGACCGGGGAAACGACGCACATGCTGCGAAATACCCTCGATTCTTCTTCCTTGCCATTCGGTGGCATCAGAGGCTTTTCCTTTCTGCAAATCCGGTGAGACGCTGTTGAAGGAAAAGGGGGAGAGAGAGAGAGAGAGAGGCTTGAACTAGATGCGTAGCCAAGGCATTCATTGCCCGAGACGCCCGCGGCTCGTTTTTTACCCTGGCAACTATACGGGCAGGTTTCGCGCGGGAGCCGGGGTTAGGGCCGCAGGGCCTGCCGCCCATTTGGAGCGAAATGCCGTCTGCGCTCGATTTCGCTTCCAGCTCGGAAGGGCAATCCGCTGGCCGGGGGTAGGGAGAGAGACTCGCGTTCGAGGTGAGCACACAGCGCGGGCCTCGCCAAAGCCGAGAGCTCTTTACCGCAGTGCTCTGGCCCGCGCGCGCGGGGGCGTCTTTGTGAGCCCCGGCCGCGCTCATCGGACAATGCCGAGAACCGGGGAAAAGGCGGCGTTCCCTCTTCCCTGCTTCTCTCTCCCGCGGGTTCGTTGTCTGCGGCCGGACGGAATGGCCGGACTCTCATCGTTGGCGAAGACAGCGGCCGTCTCTCACAGGATGGACGCGCGCGCGAGCGAGCGAGAGCAGGACTTCAGAAATGGAACGGACAGGGCAAGGCCTTTCTCCTCGCCCCCATTCTTTCGCCGAACGATTGCAAGGACGACGACGGAGCCCTGACGTGGTCAGCAGACGGATTATTATGAGGTGGGCGGAACGGATTCGAGCCGGAGATGCGTGAAAGACGGAGGGAGTCGGGCGGGGCGGTGATTACGGCAGGTTCCCTGGTATAATGACCGGCACCAGTCGTCGTTTAGAGGCCCGGAAATACGTTGGTAGAGAGGTGCGCGGCTTACGCGCGTAGGCCGGCGAGAGAAAAAGGTGCACGCGGGGAAAATGAGGTGCATTCTTAGTGATCAGTGAGGAGGAGGAGGAAGAGGAGGATAACCACAGGCGACGGTACGAAGAAACAGCCGTCTAGGCTGCCGCATTTACCCGCTGAGGAGAATACAGAGGTCATTTGGAGAGAAACGAAGAAATGAAAAGACTGCGGCACCGATGAACCATCGGGGATGCTGTATTGGTGCTTCGTTTCGATTCACACCCCGAATGCAAAAGAATTCCGAACTAGACGCGCGGGATAGAGGAAGCAGCCACCGCGCCGCTAATGTCACGCGACGCTACATGGCGGTGCGGTGTCTTTTCTGGCGCCGTTGCCGTTTCTCAGTGGGGACCGCGCTCGCGCTCTCGAGCTAATGCGAGAACAGAACACATTCTGCTGACACCTTCGCGTTCACAGTGCTAGCTTGTGCGTCATTTTGGGGAAGTCAGGCGCGCGTGAAGTCGCCAAGAATGAGTGACACGGACCGAAGAACACCCATAAAAAAAAAAAAAAAAAAAAAATATATATATATATATATATATATATATATATATATATATAGAGAGAGAGAGAGAGAGAGAGAGAGAGAGAGAGAGAGAGAGAGAGAGAGAGAGGAAAAGGCCTGATGTAGACTGGCATACAGAATGCAGTTGAGGAAGGGCTCATGTTCAGAAAATTAGTTCTGACGTGCGCTGGCGAAGAAGAGCAGCTGACACTTCGGACAGGCGGCATTACCTTGTTACATTAATTATAATAACTACAAAAGCGTTCAGTTCATTAAAGTCCCATGTAATGTAATGTGAACAAAAATGAAACGCGAGTTACCGAGTTGTAAATTCAATGCTTCGTTTTTCTTTTTAAATCTGAGGTTCTCTTCATTTTTTTTGTAGAGCAATTTATGGCCTATGCCACCGGAAGAGTCACCTGAATCTGTCCTTTTCCTTTAAATGCAGCAAGATTTCTTCATATTGGTGCAGCAGACGCCTAATGGGACAATTTCGGCGTTTGGTGTGTGAAAAGCTAGGGCCCAAGCGAAGGTTCATTCTCGAGCCAGCATTCGCGCTAGGCGATGTGTGTACGCACCTTGTCCGCCACTCTCTCACTGGCGTCGGTTGGCCCGCTGTCCTGCAGGGAAGCTCGAGATCTTGCTTCAAAGCCACGCTCACCTCCCGGCTGAACGACGCTATGCGCGCGGGAGCTGCGAAGCACAGAAATCATAAGAAAGGCTGTCTTCGAAAGCGAGTTAATTAAACAAAATTTTACGTTTTAACGTCCCGAAATGGCGCAGCGGGTCATCAGGAAGGCCGTAGCGTGGAGGACACTTGATTGATTTTGATCACTGGGGGTTACTTAACTTGCGCTCAAGGCATGGTACACGAAGGATTTTGCACCCCCCTCCCCCCCCCCCCCCCGGCGACATGCGGCCAGCACGGCGGGTGATCGCGCTCAGCTTCGCTACGCCATAGCTACAGAGCCATCACGACGTGTGCAAAGCCCTAGGTACCAACACCGATTTTACAAGTCACGAGTAGCACTTTTTCGCGGTTACGTGAAAGACTGCTACACTGTGCAGCCTGCGTGTGCTTGGGGTTCTTTACATAAACGGTTAATAAACGATCTTGTTTTGAAGCCGTCAGCCACTACTTGCTAAGTGGTTGGGACTACACGTGCTGTGCAAAACTTACTCTAGTGTCTGCCTTCCAGTCTGTATTAATGATACCGCCCTCTGTACAACTGCGTCGCGGGCTCGGTGCTTTTCTTTTTTTTTTTGCTTCGCCCTAACCACCGTTAACTGTTTGTCTGTCTAAGCAACAGACTCAGTAGCAGAGGCAGTCGCAGGTGCCTTTCGTAGAGGCTGATTATCGTTTGATGTGTCTGAGAGTCTGATTGAAACTGCGTTCAAGCGACGCCTGTACAACCTAAAAGATAAGTGTCTATTTTGTCATTGCTAATCTGGGCTATGCTTTGCGGCACGGTGCCGCAAATCACGTGACAGATTAGCAATAATGTTGTTAATGGGCATATCGCGGAATGTCCACTAACAAGATTATGATACGTTTAGTGGTCTCATATAAAAATTAAAAATTTATTTTACTTTATTTATCGCGCGAAATGACCTTCGCTCCTTAGAAGTTACAGTAATCGATAACGCATTCAAGGTTCTTTCTGGCAAACATGAGATACGCCATACATTACATTTTACTTTATCTTCAGCCAACCGTTCGACCATCATAATTGCTTGAAATATGATAGGAGGCACGATGTCACAATGTTGGTGAGCAATAAATGATAGTACCCGCCGTGGTTGCTCAGTGGCTATGGTGTTGGGCTGCTGAGCACGAGGTCGCGGGATCGAATCCCGGCCACGGCGGCCGCATTTCGATGGGGGCGAAATGCGAAAACACCCGTGTGCTTAGATTTAGGTGCACGTTAAAGAACCCCAGGTGGTCGAAATTTCCGGAGTCCCCCACTACGGCGTGCCCCATAATCAGAAAGTGGTTTTGGCACGTAAAACCCCATAATTTAATTTTTCTTTAAGTAAATGATAGTGTTGCTGACAAGTATGAAACTCTTTGAAGCAAATATGCCGTAAAAAACACTAAATTGTTAAGAAGGGGTCCTTCCATGTTTTCTGCATGTTGCACGCACGAGAAATAAAGTACGCTCAGAGGTTATACCTAAATGCCTGCCTTTCCTAGCACCTTCAAAATAAGAAAAATAAAAGAACAGAAAAAAATAGACTCATTAGCCGGGTGGCCTACATCAGTAGGAGCGGTTTGTTAACGAGGTAATTATAGTCGGAGTTTTGAGACAATGACACAGTACCACGTTGCGAAACTCTCCGCGGTTGTCCCATACCGTCTTGTATCGCTGCATCTGCCTCGCGCCAGCACAGCATCGCTTTGAGATTTACCGAAGGTCCTAAACGCTTCAAAACAATGAAATGCTGGTAACTCTCCATAATTAACTCCATCTCCTAGTTTTCTGATTCTACTGGCACGTTTCCTCTGCTTGGTAGCTAGGTGCATACGAGAACTCCCGGGAAAATGTGGCTCAATATACGAAACTACGCTGCCGCAAGAGGCGTATAGTCGGGCGCTCTACTTGGCCTTGCAGTCGTGCATAGGAAACAAGGAGATGCAGGAGAGAGGAGGGAATACAAGCAAAAAACGGAAGAAGGCGTGCTTACCCCGCACTTCTGGACTCTGGGTGACGATGCGCGTGGCCGGTCCCTCGCCGGCGCCGGTGGACGCGGTGACCCAGAACTCGTAGCGCTGTCCCGTGCGCAGGCCGCGGGTCTCGTGCCAGAACTGGGATGACGGCACGGACACCGGTCGCGCAGGCACACCGCCCGACGCCTGCTGCGCGTGGATCGAAACGTGGAACGCTGTTGCGGGTGCTCAGTGAAGCACGACGGCGCCACTTATACGATGCCGTATAATCAGTTACTGGCTCTCCGCAGCAGGTGGAAGAAACAGCACATCGCCTGTCACCACGCCGACGTAAATGCACGAGCTAATCGCGAATATTTTTTCGTCAAGCTATATGGCAAAAAGCTTGTGTAAAGTACTCGAGTCGGGTTTGATGGACGTGGACCACTTATGTGCACAAAGAAGCGCTAACATTACGTCAGCCGATGCTAAGCTGCCATCTCTACTGTCAACTATCAACGTTTCTTTTCTCTTTTTATCCCCCTACTACTCCCCCCCCCCCATCCCGTGCAGGGTAGCCAGCCGAAACTACCTCTGGTTAACCTCCCTGCCTTTCTATACATCCTTTCTCTCTCTCTTTCTCTTCCTGGCGGTGTTTATACCGTAAGGTGGTTTGACAATCCAAAAAATATTATTAGTGAAAAAAGAACGACGCTCACATATACATGTAGCCGCGCGAAAGAAACTTATAGAGGCGCGCTAAGAAAAAGAAACGACATGGTTGGAAGGACAAATGGAGATGTCGCAATTCTTTAGGATCCGGGGGGCTCGTGCTGCGTGTTGACAAAACTGGCAGTGACTGCCGCAGACGTCACCGACATAGGCCAAAAAATTTTCGGACTGGCTTGACTGACAATGTTCCGCAAGAGCTAACTAGAAACTGCGTGGAAGCTGGCTGGTAGAGAGATGACGAGCTGGTCAACCTTTGCGAACGGTCTCCTGTTATTAAAATACTACAGGCTACAGTAACAAGGTCAAATCAGAAAGCAGCGAAAGTTCTTGGTGTGCACGTCGATAATTTCGTAAGAAAAAGAAGACTACCTAACCGACGCTTCGGTCCTGAAAGTATCTCAAGTAAAATAAAATAATGAAAATAAAAGGTAAACTCGTCAGATACATTAAAATATAGACACTGCGCGAAGGCAAGCGGACATACTTCTAACTTTAATATACGAAAGGCAAGATGAGCAGTGTGAAGATGATAGTGGTGAAAGTTCATAACATGAATTTACACTTTGTTACCTCTACTGTGGGACGTATTCTTATAGGGAGATCACAACTGGTCAAAAAAAGTCGATATAACCGCAACAGTTCTACGAGCGTATATTTGAGAGAGGAAGGGGCTGATATATCGCGTGTTGTAGACACATATGTAAACAAATTTTGTTGGGTTCCATTTCATACACACGTCTGCTGTGATCGATCGATGGTGGCATACTTCCTTACTTTTCTGTCCTCTCTATTTCTTTTGTTTTCTTTTTTTTTACTATACCTGACTTGCAGTGTAGTGGAACCCCATCGTGCGCCCGGGTCGGCCGCATTTCCTTTTCTCTTTTTACTTTATTCCTCTTTTATTTTTGCATTCCCGTGAGAGAGTTCTTGAATTTCAATGCCCGTCGAAGCGCTGCCCAATTGCCAAGCTGCCGACTGCCTGGATGCCCAGTTCACGTTTACGTGGGCGTTATTTATGACAGAAATTTTAGCGAACCGTTGACACAATTGTGCGGAGTAGCTGCTTTCACCCGCATAGCGTGAAAGGTAGCTGGCGCTCGGGCCTTGTCGCGAGATCCCGACACGAGAACTCGGGCACATGTAGTTCTGCACATTCGGCACGGAACCTTAACTTGAGTATATTAAATACCGCTCTGCAAATATTGCGGTGCGCGTTTTTTTACACTAGTTTGCGCTTTCTTGAGAAAAAGTTCGAGCACGCTGGTCTGGAATTTCTAGCCTTGCGCGCGAGCCTCATACCAGGTCGATGCATGCAGCCGGACGCTTTCCGAAGCTGTCTCCGTGAAATGAATGGCTATTCTTGCGGGAGCGTACAGTTCTGTTAGGGGCCAGTTTTCATCTCTAGTGACACATTCTCCTGCAGGGGCATCTCTGGATGTGCCTCCGCTGCTGTTCTTTCTGCACCAAACCAGTTTAAGCTGCCTTTTGGAGACGGAGTCAACGCCTCCAAGTTCAAATTCTACGAAGTCATTCCCTTTTGACTGCCATTTGTGCACGCCCAGATGATAGGCTAGCACGTGATCTTGCAGCGCAGCGCTGGGCTGACGTAACGCCTAGGGGGCGCCAGTAAACGTCCTCGGCGCTAATACTAAAAACGGCCAACAATCACGGAGAAGGGTGGAAAGTAAGGAAAAAAGAAACAACGATGATTTGGCCTCCAAGCCGGCAGCCTCGTCAGTATAGAGAGCTTGACATTGACAATGGCACATCGAGTCTCTCACACTATTGTAGCTCATAGGAGAAAGCGGCTTTTCGAAAGAACGTGCCGTTTCTGATACACTCTCAAGAGTTCAGCCGGCATCGCTGGTACATAGCAGCGGCCACGGCACGGCATTAAGCGGACCGTGGAAGAACCGGACGCCTGCTGGCCTCCACCAATCTCGGCGCATTCATCCCAACGGAGTCGGGCAATCCCATTGAGGCTAAATTTCGAACAACACGACGGTTACTCTCTTTATATCTTGGCTTCGGAGCCAGATAAGACACGCTTCGAAGCTTGCTTTGTCGCCGCGTACGGACGCAGAAAACGCACCATACGAGCGAGGAGATTGTGAAGGAAAAAAAAAAGGAAACATCTGCGGGAAACAGACAGGGCGAGTCTTTTCGTTCGACTTCACTTGTCGCCTCTTCCTTCTTCTATGGTCGTATCTAGTACACAATGCGATTCCTTCTCACATCTGAGTTCAAGCTCGCCCTGTGCGAACTTGTTGGGAACGTCTTGTTCCTTTATTTTCGGGTTTTGACGCTTCAGTTCCCGAGCAAAATCTAGAGAAACGCCTTATCGATTTGTGTCCCTTCTGATACTCTGCCTGTTTCGTGGATAAGTGGTCTATGCTTGGAAGCTGGGGAAATAGGGAGTTTGACAGAGAGTGGTTGCGAGGCCTAGCAAAGACGCGTTGTTAAGAAAAAAAAAAGGAACTTGAAGAACTTTGACACCGGACTTAGTTGGCACTCATTTATTTACGTCTTTCTGTTTAAAAGAAAGAACAGATTTAGAGGGCCACTTCTATGGCCTTCGACGTAACGGAAACAGGCACATACACAGATGCGCAAAAGCTGTGCTAGTTTGCTGCACGCCTGTTTGACGTTTTTAGTTGAGCTTAGCGAAACTGCCCTGCCACGCCTCTCACTGACCAAGCTCCTCCGCTTGATTTGTCTCTCTCTCTCTCTCTCTCTCTCTCTCTCTCTATTTTATTTTTCTGCGTATAAGGCTTTGACTTCGGGGTTTGAAACGCGCTGATTATTTGTCAAAGGAGGCGGGAAATAGCGGCACTTGCGTGACGAGCCTCCTTGGCGCGATAACAAATTGACTCTCAAAAAGAAACGTTGCATCAGGCCAACTGCCCTTCTGCCTGCCTGCGCTTTCGCAGAGCTCTATATGTACGCTGCCATATGTCATTCTCGAAAACTCGGGGCAAACGGCTGTGTTGAAACGGCGAGCACTGAAAAGGGCAGTGATATTACGTTATAGACATTTTCGTTTCAGCACGCTTTGCAAATGCGCTTCGCAGCACTTTCTCAATACTGGAGGTCGAATGAGAGCGATATTTCTTGAGTCCAGAAAGGAATGGCCGAGTCGGCAGCTCGGTTCACTCGCTTGCAGGGTGGGGCCTCGTTGGAAGGCGAAGTCCTGCTGATTATTATTATGTTTTGTTCCTGGCAGAAGACGTGTGAACTGACATGATGAAAGGGCGCAATGTAATGCGCGAAGCTATAGCCGTGCCGAAAGAACGCAGCAGTCCAGTACTGAGCCACCTTGTTTCGCCGGTTTTATGGGGGCGATAAACGTTTTCGAAACGGTCAAATTCATTTTATTGAACTCAGAAGCTTTGAAGTGAAAGCCCGACGTCGCACTCCGTACCAAGTCGCACTCGTCGGCCGTCAAACATACCGGGGGAGGAGGGAAGGGGGGAGGCGCTATTCTGGACGTTGTTGAATTCCGCCATATTGTCAACTTCTGTGATGGTGGCGTCACGAGCCAATCAGAGAGGCCGTAGCGACCCTGCGGGCCAATGAAAGCAGGCAATATGGCGAATTTGACAATATATGGCGGAATCTGACGTTGTCCGGAATAGCAACTCGGGGCTCGCCGCAATACCTTCCCTAAAGTAAAATTAAATTAGCGGGGTTTATGATCCCTAATCTGCACAGTGGCATATGGAAGGCTCCTTAAGCGAGGTGCGTTGGATACACTTTTACCCCCTGTGGTTCTTTGACGCGCACCCAAAGCACAGTGCATCAGCGTTCTTGCACTCCGCCCCCATCAAAATGTGGTCGCTTCGGCATGCATTAGAACCCTCAAGCTCAGCAGGTGTGCGCCATGTAGTCCCCGAGTCACCACCGCGGCTGCTCTTCGTAATAAAGGTATGATTGTAAGTAATCGTCACAGTCACGCACCTTTCAAGTTAAACCCGGTAATCCCACAAAGAAACACTCGTATTTTACGATGTGAACTTTCTCTCGCTACTAAAAAACCGCAGACAACAGCGAAGAAGACAAACAAAACGCTTTTTTCTTTTCGTGCTCTGCTTTTGTCCGCGTTTTATTAGCGATAGAAAGCTCGCATTATATGCCCAACTCAGTCACCTAAAAGCAATGTAGCTGAACTGATAAGTTAATCTGCATATTTTAAACGTTGTTACGAACAAAACGCCTACAAACTAAACGAACTTTCACAAGTACCATTTTCCTCCTTTTTTTTTATCTTTGCATTACATGTTGCCTCTGCGGAATCTTGTCGATTTCCTTGTGACCACTGATGCGCGAACGATCAGAGCTTTGTTAATGGAAATATATATGGGCGATTCTTTCGCTCATCAGAAGCGTGAGAGACACTAAACAAAACTTAAATTTAAAGAAACTTAATTGCGCAGAAACTATCGACAATGATTGTCATAGACGGAGTGCATAGCCGAACGCTTCTAGAAGGCAATTTCCCTTGCTTGGAGAGCGCAACAATCAATTTTCCCCAGTTCGGAAATAGGAAAGCGCTTGCCATTAGTGAGAACGGGTCTGCGCACGACTGTTAAGGCATTTAAGGCGTCCACGTGAAGTGTTTAAACTACACACGCAAAAAAAAGAAACAAATAAAACGAGTTCTTGTCTGCCCTGATAAGGTTCCGATGCGTGTATCGATGCTGCTCATGAGGCTTGGCATCAGCGTACAGTTCACGATGTGCTCCTACAACATGTCACATTCTTAATAAATATACTGATTTAAAACCGACAATATTTCATTATGCTCGCTGAGCCACGATCACGTTCTGCTCTGCGTCCTATCAGGCGGTACGACAAAGCTCGCGTAGTCCAGGAGAAATTAGCATAAGTTATCGGTGACTGCTTGGTGCATAAAAGCAATAGTGAGTGAATCTATTGAAAGAAAAGGAAGATTTGGCTTTCCAGGCTAATGAAGTCACCGCTTTCTTTGAAGGGAAACGTCCAACGTCTCCTTTCATCTATTTTTTTCAGGTACGTTAGACGGATCCGGCAGCTTCTTTCGTGGAGTTTCATGCGATGTATCTCGTTGGCTCTGACATTTCCCGCGGTAAGATGCACGCCCAACAGCTAAATGCACCCTACTCTCGCGTCAACGCTCACTCTGTGTGTTGCGGTGCAGCGTGCCTGCGTCGGCGAAGCCCTCAGATCGGCGTGCTCATCACTGCTGCAACAACTGCCGCGCCTGCTCCCATAGCGATGCGCGCTTTTACAGCAATAAAAACGAATCCCATTGGGTGCCCATCTGACAACGCGTGCTTCTCGCAAATATACCAATGACGCAGTTACGCTCCGCTGCCGATCCACTTAAAATGATTGGTAGAAGTGCGTCTGTGTTGCAGCATTTCGCAATTACGAAGATGTCGAAGTCCAAACTGCGATCCACAAATTAACGGGAACGGTCGCTAACCGAAGCAGAGAAGCGCTACTCTTCTTGGAACAGTTAGTTTTCGCTGACCGCTCTTCAAGTAGCTTTCAGTTTTCGTTTGCGAACTGACGCAAGAGACCCTTGTCGCACTGTTTGCTTTGTCGCTCAAAGCAGTTCGTCCTCGACGCTTCGTCGGAAGACTGCTTTGATCATACCGCTATGCTGACCACCAATAAGAATGAGAAAATTGGCAGCGCGAGGTACGATGTCTTATGAGACGTTGTGGTATTGCTCATGTTTATAAGCATTTTTCTGCCGTATTCATGTATACACACCTTTACTTTGACGCTGTTTCGTTTACTTTAAAGTGGCAAACGCTGTACAATTGCGGTTCTGCGCGAAAAGTGGTCTGTGGTAATTTTGCAGGGATGCGTTCGAAAATGTCAGATGCATGTTTATACGGTGCCCTGAGAGAACGACGCTATTCACCGAGTTTAGATTTAGGGGAAGTAGGCAGCACGTCAGGAGTGATGCGCCGGCAAATTTTAAAGTTTTTTTTTGAGTAATTGGGGGCTAAATAAAAAACCTTCAATTTATACCCACTTAGAGGAGTTATGTAAAACGATTACAAAGTTTTTCCCGCTCCCCTGGCAGAACCAGAGGTGGCAGCCATGTTACATTTGAAGATAACAGGGGCCGCGTAATGGATGACGCGGCAAGTTTGAAGGATGTAGTTTATTACATTCTTCGAAAACGTTTGCTGTTTACTCGTTTTCTCTTTCCTATATGTTTTTTCTTGGGGGGAGGGGGGTCATGCTATTCACGTATGCTCTCTAGCACTCCTGAGTGAACTAAGCAGGACACGCCGCTTATATTTCGTTCAAATAAGAAGCGTGTTGTGGTTGATGAAACAAAAAGAAAATTTAATCTGTGTATTTTATTCAAGGCCTTCGTTGAATTGCTTATGCGAGCGTTCTAGAGCATTAAAAGCGTATTTTATGAACTGCGTAGGTTTTCCTATTGTCTTGAAATAACTCAACGTGTAAGAAAGTTGCAAATTGGAGGGGATAAGAAAAGTCTTATGCGTGATGCGTGAGCAAAGTTTCAGGAGCGGCAATTCACCTTGCGAAAAAAGTTTCCTCAGGCAAGTGCTCGAAAGCGTGATAAGTGCGTTTTAAGAAGCGGTGCAGAATTTTGCTAGCTGTGTTGGAAAAATCGTGAGAGTCGCCTAGATAAAATTTGTTAAACATAGGGGAACGTAATGGCTGATGTGCACGTGATCTGGAAGGCGTGTGGGCTAAGCACGGCGTTTGCTAAAAATAATTACGAGTACTCGAAAGCGTTATAGGTGCGGGCCCCATATTAAAGTGCGTGGGTTAGTTACAGAGGTTACAGAACTGAAATTCCTAATGCAACCATTTGAGAAAGACATGCCGCTCCGCTGGAAATTGGGCTGGGATTCTGTAATGTCGCCGAAGTGAGCCGCCTTTTTTATTGAAGAGGACCGAAATGGTGCGAAACAGGAACATTTTATTTATTGATTATCATTTTCTTATTATACAGATTTTCATGAAGATCACTATGCGAAGGTTTAGGTGGCATGCAATATAGGAAGTACATTCCCCGTAGCGCAACTCTAAAAGAGGAGGATGAAATCTGCAGCGTTCAGCTTTAAAAGAATCCACCTATTTTAACGAATGATCCCCGCTCAAGGCGTTACGCTGTACACCATTAACCAGCATCCCATATAAAATAGTCATATTTGTTAACTATAGCTATCTGTTCACGCCTATATATTGTGGAGTCGAAGCCATCCTGTCTTGAAGACACGCCCATTTGCTTCGGATAATAAATTGAGCTCTGGAACGGAGGACACCACGCGCAATCTTGCTCCTTGGAACAAAGTTTAGGCGCCTCAGAATGACATCTGCGCATTCTCAACCATTCCTTGAAGCGCCAATTGCCACCGCGCATTTCTTAGAGAAATGCAACGTCGCTAAAGCCACTTGGGGGGTGGGGGGGAGAGTGGCATAAAAAAGAAAAATGCTTACTCATTTCATACTGTAGCTTGCCGATTGAGTTGCGTGCGACTATCGCCGATGCTAGAGTACCGTATACAGACTGTCTCTCTGTTCTCGTTGCGACGCGCCCAGCGCATTTATTTTGGTATCGCGTTAAGCTCGGGATCCTCCGATGATGTTGCAGGGAATTTCGTGGATGACAATATATGCGCTACCGCTCTTCCCGCAACACCCACAGTTCACGTGACTATCAAGAAAGGAAATCCCTCGCCGCTGCGCACGCGCATAGATAGCTGCGTGTAAATCAGCCCTCCCGCCCATTCACCCCCACCGCAAGGGGAAGGATTTCGTTAAGGATCCGCGTGGGCGCTGCACTGGCACCAGCTGCAACCTGCCTAAGGCTCCGGGCCGTTGGCCAGGCTTTGTGCGCGGCCTGTTGCTTGTGCCCTCGCTCAACTTCCCTCGCATACCTACCACACGCCTTGGCGAGCTGTCTCGGACTGCACTCATCGAGGTCCCACTTCCTGTCAAAAGTAAGGCTATGCTCACTTTATTGGACTTTATTACATTTAACAAACTATATTCATTTATTCACAGTACCCTGAAAGGTCCTCATTTGAGGGTATTACATAAGGGGGGGGGGGCGGGGGAGTACAAACATAAAAGTGACAAATGCGCATATAACATGTTTATCTCGCTTTATTCCGCTGGGAAATATTCGAATTAGAAAGAAAGAAAGGAAGAAAGCAAAAGAAACAAAGAAACGCACGTAGCTGTTACGCTGTGTAGTGAACTCAATAGTGAACTTGCAGTGTAGTGGACTTGCCGGTGTAGTGAAACTACACCGGCATGTCCGCCACTGCTACAGATGCCCAACGAGACTTCAAATTCGACGACTTCAGCAGAGACCGAACGAAAGTGTGCAAGTCTACCGGTACTGCCGTCATCTACCGCGTACCACCACGCCGATCTACCAGCAGACGCCTTCAGGCGCCATCGACAACCAGAACGATGACGTGGACGACCTGCTCTTCATGAACATGTCCAAGAGGAAACCGAAAAAGAAAATCTCCTCCGACGGCTCCTCCGCTCGCCTGCGCGCCGTCGCGTGATTTCAGGGGTTCTGTTCCCGTCTGGTGGAACGCCAGCAGCAACTGCCGTCGCCACCGCTGCCAGCGCGTCGGGCTGTTGTTGACCCGGAATGCGACGACTAGAACGGCTACGGTTCGCGCCGATTTGACCACCGCGAACCGGAGAATTTTACGCGCAAGAAGAAATTATCAGTTTGTCCAGGACGATGACACTCCGTAGAAATTTAGAAGACGACGAGATACCACTGTCATCATTGGCGAACTCGAACGTTCGCTCGCGGGCGGCAGTGTGTTGCGAACAGAAGGACAAGTGCGCGATAAACACGCGCACGGGGACGAAAAACGGGGTTCCATGAAAGCGATGGCACCAATCAACCGTAACCGACGGACGCTCAACCGCTTCGCCCCTTACATTATGAACCCGGAATCGAACCAGGGACCTTTCATGGAACCCCGTTCTCCCTGTCCGTGCGCGTGGTTATCGCGCACTAATGCTATCTTCGGCTGGTCGTTTCAGAGCACTCTGGAGCGCTCTCGCGAGTGGCGTTGTCTTCGACTGGTTGAAAGAGGGTGCGCGCCCTGCGTTCGGCTGGTTCTTCTCGATTGCTCTCCTCTATCTTGGAGCGCTCTGAGGCGCTCCGAGCCCTGTCGTCGGAGCAGTCATCGAGATTGAAACGTCATCGCAGCGCCGCGTCGCTGCTGTTGGCGACGGCCCACCGTAACCTTGGCAACCTAAGCCACTGCATGCTGGCGTCTCGACGAACGTTCGTCCCGCCGGCACGTCCGCCGGTTTTTCGGGCAGCGCCGGGAGCTTTGGACAGGCGAAACATCGGACGTTGGCAGTAGTCACGTGGTTTCGCATCAGCAATTTCCACCTCCGAGAGCGAGTCGTACGTTCGGCTTGCACGCTTGTCCCCTACCTTTGAGCTCGGGAAACGACCGATCTACCCGACTCTGCTTCGGGGCATACAGGCGAGCAGTCGAAAGTACCATTATATTCACAGCAGCGACCAGCTTACAAATATGTCAACCACCGTCGCGCTTGAATTGCTTTGGAATTTCCACGGCTTGCCATTTCATGTAGCCTCCGTCTGCCGCTCACGAACCACATCTGTCAAGCTTCCGCGTTTGTGTTGCCTGGTCCGTCATGCGAGCATCGATCGCATCGGCAGCCACGGGATTTTGTCTAAGTCATCCTCGTCATCCCATCAAACATTGCTTCACTTTATCTTCCACTTCTGACCGAGTCCCAAAAGGCTACAGCCTCGACGAGACTCAGTTTGCAATCCCTGCTTCGTCAGGCGACCGTTACCTTGGCAACGCTCTCGCAACTGATAACAACGTCTGCTCGCCATCGCCCCGACGTGAGCCACGACAGGCTTCGCGACGCTGCTCGACCCTAACTCCATTAGTGTCACTTAAGGTTACATCTGCTTGGAGTGCCTTGCTACTGCTTCGACCTCTCTGGATTATAGTTTCTTGGGCGCCGGCCTTAGAATCAAGAACTTGACTACCAACTCGGTAAGACTTAAAATGACTTTTTATGGACACGTTGGTGCGTGTTACTATGCGTTCTTTCTTAATTGTGCGAACAGCAGACATCATACAGAACGCGACATACATAGTTGCTTGTGTGCGTGTGTTTTGTTCTTTGCGTACATGATGCCCGCTTGTCGCGCCGTTAAAAAAAAGAAAGTAAGGCTTACTCTTTGAAGCCTCTACTTGCTGCTTGTTTCATATCAGTCGCAACTAAGCGTATATCCGACATTTCATCTTCGTGTCGCCCAGCGTTGGCACCTGAATTTCAAATGCAGGACGACAGCGCGTCGCCGTTATGCATGCGCGCGGTTGAGCCGGTCAGTGTGTTGGAGCTTTCTTTGTTGGTGAAGGAGCTCGATTTGCCAGGTGCCTCTTTTTGTCAGTGGCGCGTCGCAAGCTGGTTGAGATGGAAGGCCGAGGCACACGCACGAAGAGCCTGTCGATGCGGCGTTTCCATGTCTCTCGCAGCGTGACAAGGGGACGCGCATATACACGAGTACTGCAACCATGGCGGCGTTATCAAGGCGCAGTGGCGCGCGCTGCGAACAGTCGCGCCCGCAAGTCATGAATCTATGAGCGGCTGTAGTGGTTACGGATTCCACCAGTCAAAGATGCTTCGCGGAGCTCATTTTGGCAGTGATAACGATGTCAAGCAGATACGGATGCGCTAGCCCCATTGCACGCCGAAGGTGTGTCCAGTCTGCTTGTTGAAAGATGAGTTTTAACGCCCCGTAACAACGCACCGACTAAAGGAGGCGCTACATGGGAAGGCCTTCGGAATAATTTCGCCCACCTCCGGTCCTTTAACGTAGTGCATCTAAATATAAGTACGCGAGCGTTTTTTTTGTTTTTGTTTTGTTTTGTTTTTTTTTGCATTCGTCCCGCCCCCTTCGGAATGCGGCCTCCGCGACCCGGGAATCGAAATTGTGACCACGCGCTCAGCGGCAGAACGCCATGCATATCTACTGAGCCAGTATAGGGCATGTGCCATGTGTTTGCTGCTTATGACTTGGCACTTTACACCGGTAAGGAAAAACCGGACTTATTAAAGTTCGCCCCGTTCAAAACTAAGACGGGCAATCAGAAGAGATGCGACTAGGTCTCGTGCCATTTGGTGTGCCTCGGAATTTGCACAGCTAGTAATCTGGCACTCTACCTATACTTCTTCAACGAGAAGCGCATGTCTATTATTCTGGACTAATTAAACGCGAAAGAACCTCACTCCCTTCCCTGTAACATGCATGTATTGAATGCTGCAGAAAAAGAAAAAAAAACGTGCCATTGTCTTTGTGCCGTGATGAAATACACTCGTAGTATGTCCCCATACACGGCAAGCTACGTGACTCAGGCACTGACCTGGTTAGGCGCGTGGGCATGCACCCGGCTGTACACGGTGTACCGCTGGAGCACGCCCTTTGCCTTGGGTGGTGGAAGCCAGCTGATCAGGATGGCGTCTGGCGCCAGCACCAGTGCCTTGATGTCCGCAGGTGCCTCGGGCACTGCATGGAACGGCGCCCCGTCAACGTCAATATATCACTTACAACAACAACAACAACAACAACAACAACAACAACAACAACTGAATTTGCAGTGCAGGAGGCCTCTTCCATGTATCTACAAAATCGATGCCATTCCTGCTAAATTTCGGAAGTGATGCCTCACAGAAAACCTTCTCAACCTAAAAAGGAAAGTTACTCTACTAAGGCAATACTAGGTCTCGATCTAACTAAGGCCTTTGACACCGTCACGCACAAGGCCATACTACAAAATCTCCAAAAGCTGGATGTAGGACGTAAAACATACGCGTACATCAAAGACTTCTTGACAGATCGTACCGCAAAGATTTCAATTGGAGAATCCAAATCGGACGCGCTCAAGCTAGGTAATAGGGGTACCCCGCAGGGTTCAGTCCTATCTCCCCTTCTATTCAACGTGGCAATGATCGGTCTTCCTGCGAGACTTGACAAGATAGAAGGACTCGGACACAGCCTCTACGCGGACGACATCACCCTTTGGGTGGCGGGTGGAAGCGATGGGCATGTGGAAGAGATCCTTCAAACAGCAGTAAACACGGTGGAAGACTACATCAAAGACAAGGGACTGAGATGCTCCTCACAAAAATCAGAACTTCTGCTCTATAGGCCCACATGCCGGGGTCGAAAAAGCATTAGGGAAAGGCCGGGCATTGTGGTCACAGTAGATGGCACCACGATACCGATAGTGGAGAGCCTGAGAATACTGGGACTCCGCATATCCGAAAACGGCCATAACGGAGAAACCATTAGACTACTTGACAATAGTGTTCAACAAACAATCAGACTAATAAAGCGGATATCCAACAGGCACTATGGCATGAAAGAGCACAATCTCATCCGATTAATAGAAACATTCGTAATCAGTCGCATTGTATATGTGGTTCCTTACTTCAAGCTCTACGCTGCGGAGAAAACCAAGATAGACTGCATTATTAGAAGGGCGTATAAGCAAGCCTTGGGACTTCCGGCAAATACGTCAAATGAGAAATTCTTGGCGCTCGGCGTGCACAACACATTAGACGAACTTATTGAGGCCCAGAGAGTAGCGCAGTATGAAAGGCTTACACAGAGTTTGACGGGGAGACACATCTTAGATGACATCGGAATAACCTACGAAGCACAGCACGGAGTGCGGAGAGACATCCCAAGGAAAATAAGGGAACATCTATCAATACCCCCACTCCCCAGAAACATGCACCCGGAGTTTCACCAAGATCGAAGAAACGCACGAGCGAGAGCTCTCCACAAAAGATTCCGTAGTGCCAGGGACGTGGTCTATGTGGACGCGGCGGAGTACGCAAATGGACATAGTATGTCCATAGTTGCTACGAGTCTAGAGGGTGACTGCAGAGTTAGTGGGACGGTAAAAACATGGAAGGCAGAGGTGGCGGAGGAAGCTGCCTTAGCACTGGCAATAGCCTCCACGGAAGCTAACATCGTAGTAAGCGACTGCAAGACAGCCGTCAAGAACTATGCAAAGGGAAGAATCTCGCCGGAAGCACTGAGAATTTTAAACAACTTTCGTGAAGATCGCGACATCCACATTATTTGGGCACCCGCACACTCCTCCCTTCCCGGGAACGAAATAGCGCACAACCTGGCTCGAGAACTGACAGGCCGAGCAGGTGACACGCAACAAATACTGGGAACGGAGAGAGACCGGATGACCAGCTTTAACGAGATCACCAAACACTATAAATTGGGAAGGGCCCATTTCCCCCCGGCACACTCCTCGTTAAATAGACGGCAAGCGACGGCATGGCGCCTCTTACAAACAGGTACATATCCGAACCCGGTGGCCTACCACCGCTACTACCCGGACCTTTACACGGATAGATGTAGATTCTGTGAAGAAAGGGCGGACCTACAACATATTGTTTGGGCTTGTCCTCGTACACCCATACAGAATAAAATAATTAAGACCAGAGAGCAGTGGGAGACCGCGTTGCTCAGCTGTGCACCGGAAGACCAACTCAAGGCAATCCAGCAGGCCGAAGATGCCGCCAGGGCCCAAGGGCTCGAGGCCGTCATTTAGGTAGAGGCCTAGGTCTCAAATCTGCTGTGCACAAATAAAGTTTATTCCTCCTCCTCCTCCTCCTCCTCTAAACAGCGTCGCTCCTCCCTTCAACTATTATGTTACTCTATAAAAGACCACCTGTTATGTGTGATGCATATTACGTGACCTGCTCAGCTTCACTTTTTCTTCTCAATCTAATTTAGGATCATGTATCTGCCTTCGACCTCAAATCCATACGGCCGTGTGCCTGTTTCTTGGTCTTGAATTGTGTGCCATCTACAGAAAACTTTCGCATTTCACTGCCAAGGCAGATCAATCATCAATGGCATGATTAATGAGCTCTAAAAACAAACACAGCTCTAAGGGGGTGCGCACAATCATCGTTTATTGTTTAAACAAGGGAAAAAAAACTTCTTTACTGCGGAATTCGTAGGACTGAAGGAAGAAAGCCTTTTCGTCTTCCTGTCATCAAACAGGTCAAAACGTCGTTTTAAAGTATCAATGAACCTTCATAAATGTGTCCATTAGGGTGTACTCACGTCAGCTAAACCACAACAGTGAACGTGTATCCGGCTAGCCTAAAATTGCCCTCCTATCGATATGTACGTCTCTTACGTGACGCTTCTCTTCCAGGTCTCGAAATGCGCAAAGCACGACGATGCCAATAATATCGGATCAATGTTGTGGAGATGTTTAATATACAGTAATAATGATGGCATTTTCATTTAGCTAAATCATGCATTGGCTATCAACATAACGAGTCGCGACACTTTATGCGGTCAGTTTAAAAAAAAATTGTTTTCAAAAGGCTGCTGTATATATGGAATCAGATAATGTGTCTAAAGGTCGCACGCACGGAGCGTTATATGCAATGGGGACATACCCAGTTGCTCGTATGGCAAGCTATATAGAAGTTTCAGTGGTATTTGCATCGGAAATTTCGGGCGTTCGGAGTGCAACACCCCAAATATAACGCGCACCATACTACACAAACTAATTCCTTCATTGCAACCTCCACTCGGACTTCACGAACGTGAGGCATCGTCTCGGTGTCGGCTATGGTTAGGAGTTGCCTTCACGGAGGCTTACACGACACTAATTAGAATGCCCGACAATGCCGCGTGTGATATCTGCGGCTGCTAAGAGAGCATGGGGAATATGTTGTGCCACTGCTCTCGATTTTAATCACAAACACTCTCCAATGCACTGCCATGACTTGACGATAGGCCGCTGTCGGTGCAGGTGCTACTTGAACATCGCTCGTCGGCCCACAAGAAAGTGAACACATACTTTTGTGTTTCATGAGGGCGCCTGGCCGGCCTATGTGAAAACATTTTAATGCTCGGCGTCGTCTGCACGTATGTACGACTTTACCGCTTCTTTACTCTTCCTCCCCTTCCTCCATCTCTCTCATCTTTCTATTCTCCTTTTCCCTTCTCTCAGCGTAGGGAAACTAACCATGCGCCTTTCTGCTTAGCATATCTGCCTTATTTTCTTTTCGCCTCCGCGGATGGTCTTCAAGTAGTTCCTTCGCGGGCAGTGGCCGATCGTCCAGTCGCAGTGCGTTATAAGGTGACTGTCTTTGTACACCAACTCCGGGACAGTGGCACATTAGGTGGCCGATGTTCCCTTCGCCGTCGCAGACATCGCAGGCCGCTCTGTCAGTCACTGCCATTCTCGTCGTTCATAGGCCCACAGGCAGTGAAATCACTTGAGGGTGACTGGCCTGTGCGAACGTCCTCGCATGCCGCCGTCCGCGCTTTCACGCATTCACTGTGTCGTTCCTTCTTCTCTCACCTTTTTATTTCGCCCTTTTTTCTTTGCCCCAGCGTAGGGTAGCCAACCAGGCGTTTTCTTTAACATCCCTGTCTCCTCTCTCTCTTTCTTTCCTCCTCCTCCTCCTTCTAATACGTACTACCTCGTGTATTCGAACAAATACAAGTTCACCGTTGCCGTTGAGCAGAAGGCTACCATACTTTGTATTACATCTGCGTCTGACCCAAACGCAAGAAAACGGAAAAATACAGCGTGGCCGCCGCAAAGCCGATATAGCGTCCAAAAAACATGGCGGCAACCGGCGAAATGAGAGCCGTTTACTTCACGACACCGTCGCAGCTGTTTCTTATGCAGTCTGCCTCAAGCTCGGTGCAACAGCATCGTGCAGTGGGCTCAGGCTTTTCCTTACCCTACGTCTGAAATGATGTTGGAGTAACAAAATATGTCCTGCATATGAAATTTACTAGCCATATAATTATTCCCAATAGAGTGGCGACGGTGCTTTTATGGAAATGCGACGTCGCAACAAACGCGACCTGTTCAATTTGTTATAGGTACAGACACGCTTGCCAAAGTGCGTGTTATTCCGAAGGCTGCGCGTCACTGCGTGTTACAGGGCGTGACTTACATAACAGTGTGAACTAGGCGGATGAAGCGCGAGTTGTCTCCGCGAACCGGAGGGTTGGGTATAATTTTCTTTTCGCCCTTCGTCTTTGACTCGGGGACGTGGCTCGGAAACTGCCGCACCGCCGTCATCGCTGATATCAGTTGCTCGACTTGACGCGCGATAAGAATGGAAAATGAAGTTGAACGCGACCGTCAAGTTGAGCCCAATTTTGTTTTTCAGCCGTCGTAACGCTGCAGCCGCCAAACCCAAAGCCCGATTCTTTTTAGTGCCGGCGCAGGTTGCACGTCGGGCGACAGAGACAGTTGAGTGGCCAAGGTGGGGCAGTCGCAATCTCACCGTCCTCCGGTGTGCTGCAGTGCACGGGCTCGCTGAATGCTCCCGTGCCCGCGCCAGTGCGGGCGGCCACGCGTACGCTGTAGTTGCGGAAGGGCTCCACGCCGGCCAGCACGGCCGACGTGGCGTCGGGGGGCACGTCGCGCTCGGTCCAGGAGGGCGCCTGGGACGACGCCGTCTCGACTTCTTCCGAGGCTGGCCCAGCGAACAGGGTAAGGAAGCAAAAAAAGAAGGTTGAGGAAACGCTGCTGCTGTACGCAGAGGCGTACGAATTTAGAAACCTTTAGATATTCTTCATTCCTCAGAAAACTCACGTGACACACAACGCACGTGAAACACACGCATCAACGCACGTCAAACACTGTTGCAAGTTTTTTTTTTTCTTGTGACAAACGCGCATTTTTGGGCTAGTTGGTGACCATGCACTCAACATTTCTACTGGCACTAAATTTGATTGTTGCTCAACTTCTGGGTGTACTTCTCTCTTCAAATTGTACATGATTTTCTTCCCGCATGTTGTCGTGTTTCTGTCTTTGCGTGGTTCTTTATACCGTGTTCATGAGTGTTGCGTTTAGAGTTGTGCTCATGAGGGACCTCGTTTCTAGTTACCCGGAAACATCTGTATTATCGGGACTTTCAGAAGAACTGCTGTTGCCGTTCATTATCTTTTTTTCATACAGGTGCCAGCATTTGAATAAACACAGCTAAAGGCTCTGTTTAGCCGTGGTATAGTGTAAGCATGCGAAACCACACGTTCCCCGCACAGGCCACTTAGTAGTTAAGAGAACGCTGTGCTCTTACACGCTCGCGGATCAGGATGGTTAAAGAGGCGAAACCACTGAATTGATATAACGTCCGAGTTATAACATGTTAATTAATACAAGAAAATAATACTTGATTAAATATACCGCACCTTGCCTGAACATTCTGCTAAAGACGTCTCTTGAGCTGAGAAATGCAGGAATTGTCTTTTCTGTGATGGAAAGCGGGTTAGATTATGAACAATGAAAACAGCGTGAACAACGAGATGACAAAGTTCTTATAAAGTTATGCGCGAAGCTTGACACATGAAGCTATGCAAGAAGCTAGCACTGCCAGAAAGTCAGCCATGAAGAACGCTTCATTGCACGTACGTTGCTGATGTCTATACAGTATACCGCCGAGCATTCTCACTGGCGCGCTTTGTTCTCCTACAGTGTACAGTACTCACGGAATGAAACGCAATAGGCAGACTGCGTGGCCGCCGTCTTTTTTAACGCCGCCAATGGGTACCCGTGGAAGCAAGGAGAGGAGGAGACAAAGGAGAGGAAAGACAGGGAGGTTAGCCAGTGTAAGTCCCGGCTGGCTACCCTGTGCTGGGGAAAGGGGTAAAGGGAATAAAAGGAGAAAGAAGAAGTAAGGTGTTGCATTTTGGTATACCGTGAGGACGAGAACGTTTTTGGTGGTTGCCGGTGAGCGGGTTCTGTGGCCGATCACAGACCCGACTGTCACAAATGTTGCGACTGACTGAATGTCGCGTTTCATTTTCTGAGAACTGTACATTTGCAGTTGCTTGTTAGCAGTGCCAATCTCGTCTGACCTGATAATCTTATTGCTCATCTTATTGCAGCTGTCCCGACTCTCTAAAATATCAGACAAAAGAACTAAGAGCAGAAGCGGCCTCTGACTCGTGCAGACAAGCGTAATGTGCTCACCATAAAAGCTATGGTCGATCAGCTTGTAGAGGACGCGGTAACCCTTGTGGAGGCCGTCCAAACTTTTCTCGTGCAACAGTGCCCACGAGACGCGCAGGCTCGTCGCCGAACTGGCCGAGCAGTGGACACCCGACGGGGCCACCTGAGGCACTGAGGGTTAGAGGAAAGAGTGAAGAATATGCACAGTCAAATTCATGTTGACAGAGCCTGGCCTTTTCACAAGCGGTTAGAAAGGGATGCCGGCTTCAGTGATCAACAGAAGATGTTAACCTTGCCGACGGCTAGACATTTACTTCATACGCTGGGTGAAAAATGCGATGAAAAATTCGCCGTGCACACGCGAAAACTCAACTAACTTGCTTGCCGACCAGCTAAGTAGCAAACATAACTAGCAAATGCCGAAAGATAACGTTGTAGACTGAAAATCACGCTCCCAGGAACGTGAACACTGTAAGGTGCGTGGTTTGCGAATTTGGGACAACCTAAGAAGCGGGAATTTTACTAAGCGGGGGCAGATGGGTCAGTTTAATTAAATCTTGTTTCACCAGGAAATCGTGCGCCGGTGACTGAAAAAAAATCAAGTACAATATGATTAGGTAAACGCATCATTAAGTTCAAGAACAGAGAAGGATAGACCTGTTTTTAAGCAACAAGCTTAGCAGTGTTTAGGCCGTGTATATTGCACGCGGTATGAGTATATTTTAAACTTCCTCTGCTAGAATGCGCAAAGCAGGCGAAGTGACAATCAGTACTTCTCTGTGTCGAACAACTAAAGTACGGCATAACTGAGTATCCTCCGTAGTGGCTCAGTGGCTATATACAGTGGCGTTCCGTTCTTGAGCACGAAGGTGCGGGTTCGACTCCCGGCTTAGGGGACTGCACTCCGATCGCTACGGAATGCAAAAAAAAAAGAATAAAAAATTACCGTAGTTGAACGCGGTTAAACCAAGCTTGTCGAGCGATAGCACAGCTTTGCTTGCTTTGGGAACACACACAGGGGCTGCTCGGCGCGGCAGCAGCAGCGAGCGAATTGACCTTCGTGCTGTATCTCGCTTCAACGTGAACTAAGCGTCGAAAGCCCGGCGCATACGAAGCTACCCGCACGCGGCGCAGTTTGCACAGATCACAGATCGCTTTGAAGATGAGGCCCGCGCGACCGCCCACTTTGTACACATCGCAGATAGCTTTCAAGGTATGGGCGCACGGGGTGTACGCAGCTGCCGCCGGTAATGGCAGGCTACGGCCCAGTTTGACCTTGGCTGAGCATGAAGGTCAGATTTACAGAATCAGGCGTTTTCTGGATTTGTACTGAGAGTAGTAGAGCTATCGCCCTAAAAAGGTCTGGTGTACCAAGATTCATATGCAAGTTAAAGATTTCCAGCGGGTCAAAATGAATTCGGAGCCGTCCACTGCGATGTCTCTTAAAGATACCGCGTTCCTTCGTGGCGATGTACCCTACAAGTCAACATACACTAAAATATACGCGACTGTTTCACGGATCGTAAATGAACATACAAAGCTTGACAACCATCTGGCGCCATGTAGCAGTGCAATTTAATTTCGACTTAGTAATGAGAGTATGGTTGTAGAAGCTAATATTGAATAAATAACACAAATGCTTTTTTCTTGTCGTGAAATTGATTGCATTCCATGGCTTCCAAAAGTGCTGAATTTATAATCGATGTCCTAAAGGAAAACGTTTCCTAATGTCCTATAATTTCCACGTTCTTTAATGTAAGGCAGTTTTTTTCATCATTACTGCAGCCACGGTGCAATATAAGGACAATGAATAATTTGCCGTATAAAAAAAATATGGGGTTTTACGTGCCAAAACCACTTTCTGATTATGAGGCGCGCCGTAGTGGAGGACTCGGGAAATTTTGACCACCTGGAGTTCTCTAACGTGCACCTAAATCTAAGTACACGGGTGTTTTCGCCCCCATCGAAATGCGGCCGCCGCGGCCGGGATTCGATCCCGCGACCTCGTGCTCAGCAGCCTAACATCATAGCCACTGAGCAACCACGGTGGGTTTGCCGTATAGTATGCTTCGATCTGTTTGTCTGGTTAGCACTTATGCGCGAAGCTATTCGCATACTATAGTATTA
Source organism: Dermacentor andersoni (assembly GCF_023375885.2). Classification (NCBI taxonomy): domain Eukaryota; kingdom Metazoa; phylum Arthropoda; class Arachnida; order Ixodida; family Ixodidae; genus Dermacentor; species Dermacentor andersoni. Next base: position 87,570,693 of record NC_092818.1, read on the forward strand.
GCATGTATGCACGTAGCTCCAGAACCTCGGCAGTATTTTTTGTTTTCCTTTCTACTTCTTGCGAGCCCTTGTGTGTCAGAACAAGAGCCCAGCGCAACTGTCGTCCTGCACTAAGTTTAGTCGCAGACAGAAATACCGCGGAAGGCAGCGCAGCATGGTGGCGATGCAGAAACGGTCACACGGTGTGCAGAAATCCACGGTATGTAGGAGTCAGCGCTTCCTCGGCTTTCCGCCTACCGTCCGCGTTATAAAAGACGACCACAGCAGTGCAGCGGTGCGCAGAGTTAAGCTAGGTGGCGTTGTGTGGCTCCTGAAGTGCGAGACGGTGCGGCAAGAAGAGGAGAGCAGATAGGAAGCGCTCGTGTTAAAGGATTGCCAGCGCCAGGAAAAGACACGGACAAAGAAAGCGACTAGACGACCTCCGACGTCCCGCTACTTTATTTTTGTTTTCCAGGAAAACGGTAATTGCAGCTGGTGCAATATAGGCGCGCAGCAACCACGGAAGGCAGACGAGAAAGAAAAGGGCATCATTCGCAACTAACTTTATTCGCACTAAAGCAGCGCAATATATTAGCCGTTCCGCACATGCGCAAAGCACATCGATCCAAATGCTCGTCAAATTACAGCAGATAAGGGCATTGCAGGAAACTTTCTAATCTAGTAAAGATCGAAATAAAAAATCGTATTCGCCGGCACGCAGAAGCACAGACGTGTCACTGATACGCATGCCTCTTTTCGTTTTAATGTAGTATGCTTCCATGAGCTCACGCGCCAGGGCATCCGTACTTTTACCGAGAATGAAAACACCGGAAAGCTTCGGCTGCTGACACATGCAGGAATCCCAGTGCGCAGGCAAATGTGCGGAACATTTGTTCTTTATCGAAAGTTCATGTTCTCTAAGTCTGTCGTTTAGGCACCGTACTGTTTGGGCGACGTAGACCCTAGCGCAGCTCAGCGGGACTTCATGCACCACGCCAGTCGAGCAGGAGACATACGGCCTAGCTTGCATCTTCCGACTCGGGGAGGGCCTCGGCGCTTTGTAATTGCGCGGGCACAGGCCAGCCAACTTGCGTGCGCCGAGAAAACCATCGGAACCTTGTACCTGTTAGCCACGCTCTTACGGCTCTGCGCTACCTTACGCACGTAAGGCACGACCATTGGTCTTTTGTCCATCGGCTACCTGTTTTTCCTCGTTCCCTTCACTTGTTGAAGACGGGTTTCAGAAACTGCGACAACGACAGAGCTAGAGTAGCCAGCTGAATGCACATAAAGATGAATTATATAAAAATGAATTATAGATGAAAAAGAAATCATGAAAACTAGACGTTTTTCATGCTTCTACTATCCAAAACCAAGACGTCGTTTGCGTTGTCTCCCTTTCCTATATGTCATCAGGGAGTCTTAGAAATTGCGAACCCAAATGGCTTAGCGTACGCAGAAGCCTACACTCTACTGCGGCTCCTTTGCGTTCGTCGCAACTCCTTCCCGTTTTTTTTTTTTTTTTGCACACCCGCTGGTTTGTATTTCCTAACTCTGGGCCATACGTTGTAAAAACTCTCTATATCGTCTCGCTGCGCTGTCTCGCGCTCCAGAAAGACGCAGCCGAGCGCGCGCTCATACCGTCTTCCGCGGTGTAGACGATGACCTCGTCGGAGCGCGGTCCGGCGCCGACGGCGTTGTACGCCTGCACCAGGACGCTGTACTTGGTGAACTTTCGCAGGTTGCTGAGCACGCACTCGCCGGCCGCCTCCGGGTCGTCGCCCTCCTCCGTCCTGCTCTCGACCGTCTTGTACAGGTGCAGGTCGCTGGAGTTGTGCAGCTTGTAGCCGACGTAGTAGCCCCTGATGCGGCCGTGACGAAGCTCGGGCACCGGCGGCTGCATGCAGGCGCGGTTCACTTTTCATTTTTAAAGTGCATTCACTTGCACGTTACTTCGCAGTGTCTATTCGTACGGAGATATATATATATATTTTATTGTTCTGTGCAGTGGAAGTACGAAAAAAAAAAAAAAAGCGCCGAATGTGTATGATACCCTTCGCTAAAGAAAAGCTGCTCTATGCGTAAGGTAATTTGAGAAATGATTCACGCTGCTGTAGAGGCACTACCGCGTTTATTCAGAAGCTAGAAGCGTTCCTGTCAATTAAAAAAGAAACGAACATTCATTATTGAACGAGAAATTACGAGCTATTAAATTACTTACACGCCTGTTTTAAACGAACATTTCAGTTTGTTTTCATGAAACAGCGGGGAATCACTAACATCGCAATGTCGGCAAAGTAATATACCGTTTTTAATTACGAGAGCGGGTAAGGATTAGCTAAAATATTCATGCCACAGTCTGGAATTCTCGCTTCGAACTCAGTACCGTATTCCAGCGTGAATGTGGGGCTAACAATAATTCACTAAAGATATGCCACAATGCGTGGCTGAGAGGGTTCTGAATATTCGACGTTTCAAAGTGCAATTTGTAACGAAAATTGAGTTTGCAGAAAACGTGCATAAAAATTTAGGAGTCTCGACAGCACAAGTATTGTGGCGTATGATGCGGTAAAATGTTTAAGTTATAACAGTCGGAGTGCCTATTGTGGCGGGAAATTCATAATACGAGAACTTACAGTGCGTAAATCGGCCAAAAATTCAAGAAAGAACGAAAAAATAGGCAAACGCTAGTCTTTTTAGTCGCTTCTTTGCTGCAGGCAATTACAAAAGCCAGAGGTTGTCGAGAGTCATACCTTCCAGGTGACCTTAAGGGACTGTGGACCTAACGTCTGGACGGAAACATGTGTTGGTGGACCTCCAGGCACTGTGATAGGAAAAAAAAAACACGTGAAGCACATGTACTATGATAAGTCTCCCAAAAATGCAAATAAAATAGCTGAATGCTAATAAACACGCACTTGCTGAATGATTTTTAGTATTGCGTCTATCCATGGGGGAATTCCTAAGCAACTATTTTGCTCGAGATAGCGAAACATTTTCAGCAAAGCGTTCCTAATATTTCCAAGTCGAGTAAGCTGCCACACAACACATATATGTTTATAAAATCTGGCGTTTCTATGCTATAGTTCTCACGACAGCTTTATACTCAAAACAATTATAGTACTCCGTTGTCGTTGCCTTCTTTATATTATTGTTAATATACATTTCGTGTTATCTCCAACTGGTCTGTTGTCGCAAACTTCTTGTGAGCTTTTCTTAATCACGCGAATACTAGCAAAACCACAGAGCCGCAAAACGTTCAAGTTACGTAGAAACGCTGGCGTGACCACACGCAATGGCGTTTCATCCCCATTCAAAAACAATCTTTCACACTGTGAAAGCCTTTTGTGGAGTTTCTATAGCCTTTAGTGAATCTACGTTAGAAAAGCTACTGAATTTCGATCAGTGACTTTGCGAGGGCAAGATGCGTGAAAGCTATCTATATCGGTTTCTTTGCATAGGTAACCGACAAAAGCATGATGAATCTATTTATTTGGTTTAAAATTTCTCGCCAGGTTCATGGAATCAGCGTCAGGGAATGCTAAGTTAACCCACCCACTAAGTAGGTTGACTGAGCAAGGCAGGCTGGACGAGGTGCGCGTAAACGATGTTGGATTCGATTGACAATGCCGCGAAACGGCTACCCGGAATCGTATATTCCTCTCGCAAGTGGTATTGTTTAGCCTCGACACCGCGTGCTGCTGCAACCTGGGCCCATCACAAATGAATCTGATATTCAAACGCAGGTACGTCCGACTTTGTCAGCTGGGTCCATCTAACTCTGTCCGCTCGTGTCGCCTTTAGGCAAACTCGCCTAACTACCTTTTTTTTTTGTTATTCGCGCGAACAAGGAGTGCCAGCACAAATACGGTTTTACATGGCGCAGGCTGACTTCGCGTTTGGAAGGAAGCCAACTGACCATCATCTTAGCATTGAGCGACAGTAGAGACCAAGCTCATGTTTGTACATCCCATGGCTAGACTTGGTGCGATGTCGCATTGGTTTGTGTTGTTAGCGCCTCCGGGTCGGCGCGGAATCGTTAGTTTACTGGGTCACTAGAGGGACGGCATAGGATTACTGGTCACTGCAGAGCCGATCGCCCGTCTCTGCGAGCGCAGAGCACTGCCGTGGACAAGAGTAATTCTCCGCAAACCGCCCTTGAGAAACATGCGCGCGGCACTGCTCTCCTTCACCGCTAATTGGCTAATTGAACACTGATATGGGAATGTTAGTTGAAATTAGAATGAGAAGGGTAATTGAAATTGCAATTCTTTGAGGCTCTTGTTTTATGTACGAAGCATGAAAAGAAAACGGAGGAAGTCGGAGTGGTGGGGGGGGGGGGGGGGGGCGTTGGGGCGCACCTTCTTCGTCGGTGGTGATCAGCAGGGGCGGCTCGGTGAAAGGCCCCACGCCAAGAGCGTTGACCGCGGCCGACCTCAGGTGATAGGCGGTGGATGGCTGCAGGCTGCGCACGGTCCACGAGGTCTGGTCACGGCCCGCGCTCACGTTGCGGACCCGTGAGCCCGCGTCCGCCGACCAGCTCGCTGCGCGCCATAAAGTGGCATTTTAACTCTTTCCACCACTACGACCGGTCCTTTGGGAGAAAGAAGCAGTGGTATACCGACCATGTTTCACGAAAATCACCTCTCCCCCCTCTCCTCCCGGTTGACCCGCTTAATCCCCCATAAGGACCCTCCATAAACCCCTTCGTTCATTACTGAGTGGTAGGAACAGAGAAAAAACTGGGGCGCGAAGACCACACTCTGCGTGTCCGGTTTACGGCTTCCTTTTTTTTTTCTTCGTCTATTGATAATAACGAGGTGTGAGAGTTCTATGTGTTTAACTGTTTATACCGCGAAATAATTAAGCCTGGAGACATTTACGTTTCGTTTTGTTCATTCCTTTAAGAAGGATATGTAAGAGACGAGAAACTGTCACGTTGTTATTGTTACTATTTATTAATAATTTGTTTTGAAAACCTAAATATACTTGACAGGATAGGGAAAGCGAGGAGCAGCCTGGCAAATGCCACCGAAAAGGACACAACGCCTGCCTACTCTTCAGAAAGGAGGGGACAGAAACATAGAAGCGGAAGATAGGGAGGAGGCGAGGGAAGAGGAATGGCGGACCACTTTTTATGTCTGAGTGATGGCATAAAGAGAAACTGCCATTTCTACCGGAAAGCGACGGGGACACTTAGAACCCCTCTGCCATTTACTAAATTATTCAAGATCGCTTCGGGCACTTGTCGGCGAAAGTCAACTTTCTGCGTGAATAGCGCGTGTTTCCCTTCATCTTTCCTTGGAGTGACGCGGCCCGGCTTTAAATAAGATCGCCGAAGGCATTTCCGGAACTGATGTGAGGAGTGAATAAGTTAGAAGGACTATTTTCGACTTATTGTTGTGAATCTGAAATCCAGTCACGGAATACTAGTAACATAAAACACGTGGTCTTGGTCTACTTTCAGCCATTCCTAATTTGGCTGCTGGCCCATACTTTCAGTGTTGTCCTCGCATTAGACGAGTCAAGGCTGTTGGCGAGCTCAACGCAGAAATATAAAAACAGAAAAAAATACAGGGAGACAAGTGACCTCGTCGTTCTGGGATATGTGTATCTACTGTCACTTGTTAACTTCGTGTTTAGGTCTCATCTCATCATTGGAGTTTGCCGGCATCATATATATGTAACCGTCTTTGATCGCTAAGCTTGGACTACGCGGATTTTAGTTTAGAAGGCTTATATCTTCTCAGCTATACAAATATCATTATGGGAACGCGCACTGAGTGAAGAGAGTGCAGCCCAAGCTCGGTAGTGCACATTTATTGAAGAGTAAATTTGTAGATAAGCGCACATGTGATATTTGACGCGTTTTTTCCTTTAAAAAAAAAGAAAAAAAAACTATCTCTCGCTTGTAGCTTCGGCGCTCTCTGGTTTAAGCCTGTTTCTCCTCTTGAATTTCGTTCGTATTAGGACCGAGGAAACGGGTTTCATTTCCTCATTAAAGTTTGTCTAATACCGAGGTTATGAGTCCCGGTCGGGCGCCGTAGAGATAAAGCCAATAAGTCCTTCGAACGCATTCACTCTTCTCATCAGTAACCGAAATGCCTTCGGCAATTTTATTTAAAGCACGGCCTCGTCACGCCGAGGAAAAATGAAGGGAAACACGCGCTATTCACGCAGAAAGTTGACTTTCGCCGCCAAGAGCCTGGAGCGATCTTTAATAATTAAGTAAATTGGCAGGAGTTTGAAGTGTCCGCCTCGCTTTCCGGTAGAGATGGCAGTGCCTCTTTATGCCATCACTCAGACATAAAAAATTGCCCGCCATTAGTATAAGTTTTACGCCTAGGGATATGTCAATATATATATATATATATATATATATATATATATATATATATATATATATATATATATATATATATATATATATATATTGAGAGAGAGAGAGAGTTTGCGTGTATGAGCGCGAAAACTGATGGACAGGAAGCTTCTTATTAAAACTTGGCGACATCTGTTGGCGTGTGTATAACGCAGTATACTATGCTTACATGTATCCCTAACTGGGGAATGTGTCAGGTACATGAAGGATATTAGAGAGACGAATAGGACGGGAAATATAAGTAATAGAAGATTAATTAGGATATCTAGAAATGAGATTACGGAAAAAGAAAAGTGCCGTTTTTTTAAAGCAGTTCTTGTTCCAATATTTTTTTGAAACGCTGTTACAGAAATACACGAACAAGGAATGACACTACGGACGCGGTGTGTTCGTAATGTTTGTGTCGCCGTGTTTGTGTTTTTCTGTGGCACCGTTTTAAAGAAATTACTCCTCATCAACTCGCCCAACTGTCAGTTTTACTTTGTTCGGATAACCATATACGAGCCAGCTCAACAGCAAAATATCCCGAACTAACACATGGCAGCACTGTCTAGGGAAAATCATGTGAGATGGTAAAGCGCGCATTTGAATAGTAACAAACCAGAGGCGTTCTTGTACTGGATGAGATAGGAAAGAATGGGGCTGTTCCCGTTGTATGGCTCTCCCCATGTCAGGCTCGCCGATCGACTGTTGACACTGGTCACGTTGAAACCGGGAGGCGCTTCTGGAGGTTCTACAAGTATATCAAAAAATTTTTGTTGACGTGTGCACATTTCACGTAAGTGTTTATGGAACACGAAAGCTCTGAAGAGAAAAAAGAAAGTATCCTTAGGCAGTGTATATCTCTTGCAATGTATGTGCATCTTTTAAGCAGTTTATTTGCCTAGATTTCTGAAAACAATTTTTTTTTTTGCTATTGATTCTCCGATTTGTATCGTAGGTTGTTTATTGAGTCGGGTCCAACCGCGTAAACTGCATAAGGCGCTATTTTGTTGTTCTGTTTTTCTTCTTTATTGATTTTTCAAGCACGTTCTTAATAATCTCTATTTCCGGAATGCTCTCATTTCAGCTCATGCCATTATCCCTTAATCACTCAGCAATTTAATGCCTATGTAGAAACAGACGACAAAATAGTTTGTAGCATTTTCAGTCCCGCTGAAATGTAAATACATCGGGGCACATAAAAAAAAAGTCAGATCAAATTAAAGTATATCGCGCTACGGGTACAATTTCTGGAGAATGATGCATGCGGAATCTCTCATCGAGTTTACTTATATCCTTGCAGTTATATGTGACCATTTTTGAGGTCGTACGCGCGCCTTTAGCACACATCGCAGAAAGCTAGGAGACGAAGTACAGAAAGAAGAAAGCAACGCCTAGACGCAGCAAGTAAAAAAGAAAAAGAAAAACATCGCTTTCCGTTTTTTTTTCTCTTTCTTTTTTTGAAGTTCACGCTGTCGCGCAGCAAGTGTCGTGAGTACAACGTTAGATTTCACGACTATGCTCTAATAATAATTATTCGTGCGCTCGTCGAACGATGTTCAAGAACTATTCGCTGCACCGGGTTATGGCACCGGGAAATGAGAGCCCGGCAGTTTTCATTGTGACCCATTCGTTGTGACGCTCTCAACTATATGGCTGCCCGCAAAACGTAAAGCCTGGCGCTTGTTCCGCGGTGGATTTACAGTGCACTGAGATGGTTGGATGACTCATTCTTTCTCAAAACTGTGCCTTTAATGCAGGTTGATTTCGCCGAAGCTATCTAAACTTAAAAAGCGATGTATATTTAGGTTGAAGCGAGTGTGTACCAAATCTTGTCACGTTTAGCCGTCCTGAGTTGGCATCGATAATATAATTTAATTCTGGGACTTGCACTTGATGCCTATTGTTAAATTTTGGCACACATGCCTTGCCATCGATGAAATAAAATACACAACGTAGTGAAGGCGTGCAGGCAACGGTGCTACCTAGGCGTACATTTTGGATAGCAGAAAAAATTACACAAGCGTTCAGTCCCATCTGCGTCTTCGTGCCAGCCTAATCTCAAGAGTTTGCGTCGGTGGCCGTTCTTTCTTGTTGGCCACACGGAGCAGTGAATGATAGAGACGCAATCACGCCCTGCTTAGCTCTAGTTCTCGATTAGAGATCGTGCAGGAAGTCTTCGACTCAAGCTACGTTTAATTATTTTTTCCAGCTTATCTTTCCCGCTGGCAAAACGCCGCGTTGTTATGACTGCGAGGTCGGGGCGGACGCACCTTGCACGATGAGCCGGATGTGCGTCTCGTCCTGCCCGTAGTTGTTGGCCACTTCACACACGTATATTCCCGAGTGCTCCCGCTGTGCTCCGGGCAGCGACAGGGTGGACAGAAGCCCGTCCGGCAGAGACTTGTTCTTCACGCGCGAGCCTCTCCTGCGGGGGGAGTTAGCGAGCCGGCGTTGCAAGACGACGGACACAACGGCAAATGAAGACACACTGGGATTTTACATGCATTCGAAGAGCGAGAGAGAGAGAGAGAGAGAGAGAGAGAGAGAGAGGGAAGGAAAAAAGAAGCCTTTTCTATGGCTGTTTGTACCTAATTCCCTATCTACTGTCATAATCATCGTGTACGATTTGTATCGCACAACATAAATCTAACCGGAGTCGTACAATAAGCGCGAGGAATAAGGAGATCCGAAATGCTCCAGTTTTTTTTTTCCATCGCAACTACAAAAGACAAACAGACCATGAGGCCAGATAAGGTATATATTAAATGCAGAAATAATAAGGAAGAGAGTAATGAAAGAGAGAGAGAGCAAATGATAAATGAAAGGTAGGGAGGTTAACCAGGACTGAGCCCGGTTGGCTACCCTACACTGGGGAAAGGGAAAGGGGGACGGAAAGATTAAAAGAAGAGAGAGTCCACTGGGGATATCAGTCGGTCACTCAGTCCGGATCACAGACGCTGACTCAATCCGGTATCTTTCAAATATCGCAGCAGCGCTTTTGTGGCCTTTTGTAGCTGCGATATGCGAGGCCATGGTCCCAAGATCTTGTTCAAGGTGAACGGCTTTCCATCTAGCTAATTTAGAGCTGTGCGGAGGTCTTGCCTTTCCACAGCTTCCGCATTACGCCATCGTGTGTTCTGCCATTTTATACGCTTTCCGTGTGCTTTCACGGGACTCATTGCCGGTTTTATATTTATGATTGTGACGAGCCATACAAAGGCAGTTGCGCTAGCACCAGCAAATGCGTATATACCACCAAACACCTGACGTGCCCCGGCTATATTAAGGCGAGAAAGGTAGTCTGTTTAGCCGCTCGATACGAACTCACATGTACAGGCAGTGTAGATCGAGTTGGCTTGTCGAGTCGAGATATTCCCGTGAGAGGAACAGGACCAGGAGTATGGTGCTAGCTACAGGAGGATCTATCCTTGCAAATGCACGCCGACAATCGTTCCGCCCGAGTGTCTTATTTCGACTTGTATCGGGTAAACGCGTCACCTAGTTAAAAAGCAACGCGAGCAAGTCTGAAGGCCAAATTACACGTACATCTTGAAGGGGCAGCGCAAAAAGACGATGACAGAAGGCAGAAACACACAGGACAGCGCTGGTGTGTTTCTGCCTTCTGTCATCGTCTTTTTGCGCTGCCCCTTCAAGATGTTCAACCACTACCAACTAGCCCAAATGTCGATCCTTCTACACGTACTCTTGCAGCGCGCGCATACGTTTACGCAGGTGGTGCGAGACAGATCGTACGCGTCGAAGCGACGGTTATCTTCTCCAGACAAATGTCGGTTCTCTGGATGCCTCGCAAAAAATAAACGTTGTCTATCAAGGTGAAAACAGCGAGCCAAGAGGGCGCGCGCTGGCGCGTGTCTTGTAGGCTGCAACCGCCATTCCTCGCGGGCCGCTGCAAACGCAATGCACGCGGGCGGGAGCTTTCGCGCGCCGGCAAGCGCGCATGTGGTTTGACCTTAACTCTACTATATCAAATCAAGGCTATTGTACGGAGCACCGGTATAAAATGCTACCACTTCCCGAAGCTCACCCCTGTAAGAGTTCGGGTCGGGCATGAATTAAGTGGTAGCTGGCCCATGCCGTCGTCCGGCTCATCCACGCTAAGAACGTTGTTGAAGGGAGGGACTTGTTCTCATCGAGAAAGAGGAATGCGGGATTTATTTACAATATCTACATGAAGGGTGGAGAACGTTACATTTCATCAGTCTAGCATGACTGAAAAAGAAAGCACCCTGAACAGCCGAAGACGGCTGCTTAAAAACCCTCTGTCCTCCCTAGATCTCTAGGTGAGGGAAAACTGGTTCAGCCTTCGTCCAATGGGAGCGTCCAAAGTCATCGTAGTCGACCCGCGTTTGAGGGGGAGGGTTCACACACTCACTTCCGCACTTTGGTCTCACTGAACACACCGATATGATAGAGTTCTAGTAGACAGGGATTGATACGCTTGACCCACGCAGGCGCCTCTTGATCCCAGAGCTGACCCCGCAGCTAGCCGCTGCGTCTGTCAATTGACTGTGACGACTTCTGGGGCCCGTGAGAAAGCACCGCCAAACACTCTTTTCCAGGAGTTCACTTGCTCCAAGCAAACCGTGAAGGCGACAGCGAGTCAACTAACAATACTCGGTCCGCCGAACGTGGATAGACATGCCGGCGCCGTTGGGCTGTCGAGGAGGTGCATTGTTGTCTTTACAAAGCGAGTCGTCGCAGCGGGCCGGGAAGGGTTCGCAGGTCGCTTCTCCGAAGATTGCTACTCCCGCAGGTCGATCGAAAGAACTGCAGTGGGCGGTGAAAGGTTTGCAGCTCAGTACCCCTGCAGGCCGATCGTAACACCCCGCACCTACTGAGTACCTGCGACACCAAGCGATTGACGACGCTTAGCAAGTGATGTTAGATGTCACCGAATTTCCGAATATATTGGTGTACATAAGAAATCTGAGGAGGAGGCGAAACACCTCTCTGCTGAAAAACCAGTCTCTCGGCATGGTAGCTCACGAAGCCACTTTGCGTTTCAGCCAGTCAAGGAGAGCCTCGCACTTTTCTGCAAATTCTGAGCAGTTCTATTATTGGCTCAGAAGACAGTGAAGGCACTTCTGTGCTTTCTGAGAAGCTCTGGCTTATGCGAGTGCCTTTGACTCAGTAGTGCGGTCCGTGCATGTCTCCCCCCCCTCACTCAGTATTTTTCTCTTTCTCTCTCTCTCTTCCCTTTGTAGTCTCCTTCTCTCTTGCCCCAGTGTAGAGTAGCCAACCGGTTAACAAGATAACTATAAAATTCAAACAGCGCTAAACGACAGGACCAGAATGAGGAGGAGACAAACACGGCGCTGTGTTTGTCTCCTCCTCATTCTGGCCCTGTCGTTTAGCGCTGTTTGAATTTTATAGTTACCATGCAACACCACCTCGCCCAATCCGCTGCCCTTCTGCGGTTAACAATCCCTGTCTTCCTTTTTATGTCTCTCTCTCTCTCTGTATATCTCTATCTCGGGGCAGTCTAAGAATAAATACTTCTCATCACCGTGCGCATGGCAAAACTTAGCGGGCTCACGTAAGGACTAGATGATCGTGCTGAATGAGCGTCTAGTATTGGGCTGACTAGGTTGAAATCTAAATGCCCCTGACGGGTAGTGTTCCACAGTTCGCAGTCAGCAGCGACGACCAAAACGCAGCGTTCGCGCGCTATGCTTTCTCGCAGCGACCGTAGACTGTTGCTGCTACTTCTGCTATCTGGGCTCACCGGAGGCGCGTCCACGTAAGCGCTGCGTTGTAGGAATTTATCAGCTCAACTCGTGTAAACGAGAGCACGAAGTGGCAGGAACTTGGGGGCTTAGTTATTCAGGAACGCAGTCTCGTGTGGTGAAGAAGCGGGAACTCCGACAAGAAGGAAGATTATCGGAAAGCTTTCTCCTTACGTACACAACAAGCAGTACTTTTCGATTCGCGGCTGCTATGAAATATGAATAATAATTAGGGCAATACCTCGTATGAACAGCGCGAAGGTTACCTGTCAACGTATCAAATATCTCCAAGGTTCTTGTATAAATCAACTTGGCATAGCCTTGGCGCGCACCAGATTTGGACACAAGACGATTTCAATGAAGGTAAGAATAACGGCTTTGCACGCAACTATCGATCCCTCTTGGAAATAGATTGAAGATGTCTCAAAATGAAGTCATGTGATCAGTCAGGAATCCCGCTGTCGGGATTTTAGGAGGCTTGTGAATCCAAAAGTTCACTCACCGCTGTTACACTACGGCAATAACAAAAAAAAAAAGGAACTCGCTACCACACTTTCCCCGTTCCACATAAACTTTATTGCGATAGTAATTAAATGGACACTCCAGGCGCATTTCCGCCGTCGGCGTCACCGTTGCGTTCCGTATAAAGTCTAAGTACGGTAACATCTCAGCCGCTCGCCGCATGCTGTGGGTGCGAGTGAAGGCATGCAAGGTTGAGCCGAGAAGGACGTGGGCTTGAGAAGGACGTGGGACGTGGCCACCACCCGCCAGGTAGAGGGGGGAGGTTCTATTCCGGCAGCGTGTGCGTATGGCGCGGCTGCGCTCGGCCGCACGGGCCCTATCTTGAAAGCGATTTGTGTTGCGTATTGGGCCTAGGCGAACCGAGGGCTCGTGGCTTCGTGTGAGCTGTGTTCTCGCCGCTTAGTTCGCGTTGAAGCGAGGCAGCACGAAGCGGAATTCGCTCGCTGCTGCTGCCGCTCTTCCTCACGCCAACGTTTTGGCAGCGAATGTCCGCGGTTATTGAGTGAGATGTGTTCATGTCTATCTGTGCGCGCGTAACAACGTCCTTGTTAAGGTCCGCGGATGTTTACAAGTTTTAGCGGTCCATAAACCTACTATTTTTAGTTCGTATAGCTGTCCAATAATATTCTATCGCAATCGATGTTCCGTTTTTCGGGCGAAACTACGACATCTTTTTTGTTGTTGTTGAGCACTATCATCTTAATGTCTTTATTTTACGAGTACTTCTGTGACGACGAATAATCACCACATTTTCGTTTGCTGTAGTACGAACATAAAGGTCTCATTCCTATGTGGGTATGCTATATGGCTGAGAGGTCTTATGTTCATTTTGATTCGGTCTGCATTCCGGAGTCCACCACTACGACGTGCCTCATAATCAGATTGTGGTTTTAGCGCGTAAAACCCCAGAATTTATTATTCAGGCTGCAGGGATTCGCGGTAACAATCGGGCGTACAATTCGTATGTGCATCGCTGAAAAAATAAAATACAGACATCAATAACGTCTTCGTCTAGCATGACTGATTCGAGGAACGGATAAATTTCTGCTTCGTGACAGTACTCAGGTGAGATCTCGTAACGTAGTTGGTGACTTAACCGCAAACACTAGCCATTCCGGTAAGGCTGATCTGGTTAGCGCTGGTACAATTGAAAACTTTCCAATACAAAAGCAAATGTCAGTCTTTTTAGAGCATAAAAAATACGCCTTGTGACCTCGACTGGCAGTATGAACAAGATGGCGTACTACAGCGAAACGCACTCTTCAAGCTGCGGTGCATTACGACTCCGTAAAAGGCAGCGCAGGCTTGCACGTATGCAGATGCCGTTGCGCGTTACCATTTGCTTTCCATTTGCTACGTCAGCTTGGGCAACACTGCCTCCCTCTTTCTTCTTGAGCTTGTGCAAAATATGGTTGTTTTTTAAGAATAAAATTTTGTTGACAGATGCTGGCTTAGTTACCATATGAACTTTTGCTCGTTATATACAACATTACGGATCAGCCTTCGGTGGCGGCGCGCACGTACAGACGCAACGTTTACAGCTGGCCAAGCTTGGCCGCAAATCTTCCGTTTCTTTACCGCCGGCCGTGCCGTCTCTTCGAAAACGATCCCTGCCGCTGATTTGCGACGCAGCTGTCGCCAGAGCCATGTCCAGTCGAGCAAGGGCCGCCGAGCGTTACTCGTCGATACGGTTCATTTGTTCCTCGGAAGGAACTCGCCGTCTCCCTATGGGCGTTTACACGAGCAGCGTTCGTGAGAGAACCCAAGGAAAGAGAGAGAGAGAGGGAGCGTTAGCAAAAGAAAAAAAAGTGACCTCAACGGGAAGCCTTTGAAAAACTGGTTGGGGCAAATTTGTTTGGTTTTAGCGAGGAGGCTGGGAAGGGGGCGGCAGTAAGCAAGAAAGTACAGCTGGCTCGTTAGAAGTTGTTCTTCTCTAATGGAGCTTCGCTTCGCCGGGCAATTTGAGACCAAAGCGCGGACATACCCATGCTTACTGGGCGATCATTATTACGCCGGGAACACGGACCCGGGACCGTTGTTCCGAGCGAAAAACAAGCTTTCCTCGTGGCCACTTTATCATACCGCTGTCGTCAACGCCACGGACAAGAGCGCCAGGAGGACTACTTGGCAACGGTCACTGGGAGACAACGAAACAGCATCTCCTTCCTGCCCACCCCACCCACATTTCCACCCGCATGCACCTTGTAGAGTTCTTTCTTCACCTCGCTTCCCTTCCTTCTCGTGCACAACTCGCACATTTAGCCCCTCACTTTGGCTTTGCGGTCATCTTTCTAGTCGCTTTTCTTTTTTAACGCTGGGAGGGAAAAGTCCGTGTCAAAGTTCTCCCTCTTAAGCGCCGCCTCCCGATCCGTATTGCCCAGGGGGCCTTTCGCTCTCTTTAATGATTGCCATGGCTCAACGAGCAGCCGGGAAGCGGCCGCGGGCGCGCAGTTGCGAACGACACTGACACGCGAAAAAATGACGCGGAACTTGGTAGCAGATGGGCATTCCTTTCTGGCCCCCTCCCGCTCTCCTCTGCCTTCCCCTATTCCTTTCGCCTTTCCCTTTTCCTTCGCTGCTTGAGGCGTTCCCTCGTAGGGGGCGCGAGATGGTCTCCACGCGGCCGCGTTCGAGAAGATCCGCGTCCGAAAACGATCAAAACACTGGCGGGGAGATAGGCGAGGAGGAAAGGAAAGAGGCCTGCGCTGGGGGGGGGGAACGAATGGGGAGGAGAGAGGGAGCGAGTGTGGAGGAAAGGCAACGCACAATTTGTGAGTGTCCAGTCGGCGCCCGTTGCGGCTCCAGCTGATGGTGATGGGCGCGTCGCCGGAGGCTCTGCACTCGAGGCCAACGCTGTGACCCCGCTGCACGGTCTGGTTCCGGTACGACTCGTCGAAGCGCGCTGGCACTGCGAGACACGGATAGGGGAGGGGAGAGAGCTTGACGCGGAGTGGACGACTAGCGAGCGTCGGCGCAGTGTGTATACGAGCAAGGCGCTGGTACGAGCGATCGGGGACAGAACGAGCACCTCTGCGAGTGCCGGATCTTTTTTTTTTTTTTTTGCTGTGGACACGAAGCGACAGTAAATGCAAAACGATGGCGCGAGGAGAAGTACACTGCGAGAAATTGCCGAGAGCTCTGCTTAGGGAGCGGAACGCTGCGCAACGTTCTCATTCGTGGTCACTACCGCACTCTCTCTTCGCGCACCATTTACTGGTTGCCGTTTCCGCATTGCGATGCTTTGTTGTTTCGTTGGGAGGAGGGTACGGAGAGGGGGCAGATAATCTGAAAGTTCGAGCTTGGTAGTCTATTTAGGCTCAACTCTTGTTCTGTTGGACAAGCGAAAGGACGCGGAGAAGGGACGTGCCCTGTGGCATTGAAACAAGGAGTAATCGGAGTTGGCTCTTTCATTTATCGTCAACTCGGACAAAGGAAATGCTCATATCGAGGAGCATACCTCCTTCTTTTTTTGTCTGACCGTACGTACCAGTGCTAAACGGTGTTAAGCGGACATGGCAAGGAAGATACTGTATTATTTGCGCGGGTTATTTTGTTTCGAGTTACGCTTGCGTAATGGAACCTTCACGAACAGGTTTAGCTCGCCAGGCCTTAATACACGATAAAGCATTTCTCTGTAAGTGTAATTTCGATGCGAAATGCCATTTTTTTTTTTCTGCTATCCAAACTATACTTACCATGGACGTTGAGCGTGATGACGGTGCTGAGTCCTGTGCCGACGCCGTTGCTGGCTTGGCACAGGTACGAACCGCGGTCCGAGACCCGCACCTGCGCCACGCGTAGTGTGCCATTCTCGAAAACTTGGTAGTCGGGGCCGCTGAGAATCTGTCGATATTCCGTGGCGCTTGGCTCTGCGCAGTAAAGAAACGGACATTTGACGAGGAAGCGTTTTGTCTTCTTTCTTTTTTTTTGTTAGAAGCTGCTTGAGCGCTTAAAGGTGTCTGCATGTCCCATATGACCGCTGCTATACCACCGTCCAAAACATAACAGACCTCAACTATGACGACATTCCTCAAAACATGAATACACCGGCCCACCGCCAGTCTCTCTGAGATATAGAGAAATAAAGTTTTTCCATTCCATTCCAATCCTTATCCTCGCTGGAAAGCATGGCGCCACGGTGACGCGACAATGCTGGCGTCAGCGCAAATAAATGATAAGGTCTTTTAGCGTAAATAAAGGATACTGATTTCAGTTTCGTCGGAAATCAAGATAGATACCGTGGGGAAAGTTTTCAATATACTTAAGCGGAATCGACATTTTAGAATTGTACCACCCTGTCTCTCCCAAAATAATGTACGATTGTCCCGAGCGTGGCTAACCCTGTGACCAGCAACACTGTGAAGAGCATGGTGTTAAATTGATTATTACTAGGCGACTGGTGCTCTGTAACTGTTTGTGTGCGTTGCATATGATGAGAGTGAATGCACGAACGCAAGAATAATGCGAAATTGACGCGGGCTATAGTCGATATATTCCGAAATTATAACATCGCGAAGGAGACGGGGCAAATTGGAAGACACACGAACGACGAGGCGCTGAAGGTGTCACAATTTCGAAATGCACCAACTCTAGCACGCGTCAACGCCATTGTTAAGAATAATGCGCTACAGACGGCTTAATAAGCACATTAACTACGCGTCAGCTAGCGTGTTCTGGCCAATGAGAATAGCAAGAAAGTTTGCTTAAATCTTTTCCGATGTCGCTAAAATGTGCCAACAGTTACGGATATACTACGATCCATATCAAACCAAGTGCACTAGCGGCAATTGGTATACAATCACCCGGTTCGTTTTATACTTTGAAACTCAAGACGCGTGGCGAAACTGCGGGCATCGCGTTATAAAATGTGCACCGGTTCGCGCACCGGTTATGCCTCATGCTACACCATTACGCAAGATCTGCCCACCAGCTGCTCCACGACTGCTCTCTTCGGCAGCTCCTAGACGATCGCGGGGAGATCAATCGCCTTCGTTTAGTGTAAGCCTTTTACATGAGCTCTCTCACGTCGTTTGCACCGTGTATCTATGGCTGGCATTCTACTGTGTAAACCCAAGTCATTCTTACAGTCTTGTATTACACGCACATCTGAAGATTAGAACTGTCTTTCCACTTCATGGCAACAGGTACAGTTCGAGAACATAACAAACTTGTGAAAGCGTTAGCTAAATTTACGTATTCTTGTGGGTTACAAAGTTTTTTATCAAGTGTCTCTAATTTTAGTTAACATAATTTAATGGAAAAAATGTGTGCTTTCGCTTTGACAGTCCTCATGTTCTGTTAACTCCCCACTATCGTTTAGCCAAGATGTATGTCTTTCGGAATATAATTATTTCCCTGCTGAGCCACAGGAAATACTTTCTTGGAGACTTGCCGATGGCCGCGCCTCGCCTGCACCTAGAAATCGATAATTTTTCACTAGATGTAATGCTACAGTTTGGGAAAGAGAATCCCATGCCAGCATATATGGTCCTCTCTTGAAATATTCTGGGAAGCTTACTGCTCCTCACGTCTGTCCTAAAATATGAGACGCAAAATCATAAGCAAACACAAAATCGACAGCTGTGAGTGAAAAATGAGCCTGGTTTTTAAGATGGACGACGCCAAACACGGACCAGATGTTTACACAATTAATGACCTTGTAGTTTTTTAAAAAAAACTTATGAATATCAAAGATAAGGAGCTCCGGGATAGGTAACCATCAGTACCGTTTTTAACCTCTTTATTACGCCGCACAGACGCACCTAAAATATGTGGAAAATGCTGTGTTAGGGAGATTTCCTTATCCAACCATAAACATTTCACAAGATGTGAGAAAGATTAAGGGAAAGTGAGGAGAGACGCGGAGGAAGACGAGGAAACAATGACGATGGTGTTAAGTTCCAGAGGCAGGCAGGCCACTGCTCCGCCCCAGCGTCTTGTTGTTGTTGATTAAATTAGTATACTGCGGGAAAATAGGCCGCGAAAGGCCGGCTATGCCAAACACACACACACACACACACACACACACACACACACACACACACACACACACACACACACACACACACACACACACACACACACACACACACACACACACACGCACACACGCACACACGCACACACGCACACACGCACACACACGCGCGCGTGCGCGCACACACACACACTCACACACACACACTCACACTCACACACTCACACACTCACACACTCACACACTCACACACACACACACACACACACACACACACACACACACACACACACACACACACACACACACACACACACACACACACACACACACACACACACACACACACACACACACACACACACACACACACACAAAACTCCCGCGACAGAGGTATGTAGGAACAAACAAACAAAAGAAAGAGTCAGAAAAGCAGTGAGGAAAAATAGCGGAGGTATAAAGCATAACGTAACTCAGGTGTAACTTGTGATACAACGTAGAGCGCGCTGTATCGGCGGCATGCGAAAGTGCCTCCCCCCACACACCCACACCCACTCGCACGCACAGGCACGCACGCACGCTTACAAGCACGCTTACACGCACACTTTGCTGGTGGGATGCTTTAACGATTCCGGTATTAACGGGCATTTACCGCGGCTCCTTAGAATTACGATGTGAAGTATTTGTAATGCGCGGCTCACACACGAGTGCTGGGGAGATGAGTCGATAGTCTTAATTTCACAACGCCTTTAATCGAGAGGGAAGTAATAATTGATCATCGATCCGACTGAATAGTTATCCTGTTTATTACAGAGGCACGGCTAGGCCTCATCTTCCGAGGCCGAGGAAGAGCTACACGGGTAACTCCCAAAGGCCCGGCGATGGGAAAAAGATCGCAGGAAGAGATTGGCTGCTACTTCTAGATCGATTTATATTGAGTCTATAAGCAATGTTACACACAAGGGAGGTAAGAAGAGAAAACAAGCGACAAAACGACGTGCGCAGACGCAACAGAAAACCCACAAAATGAGTAAACGAGCGGGGAGGGTTACCGGCGCGTGGGTTGACTGCAAACCTTAAAGACGAATCGATAACGCCGCTCCACTTTGGAGCGGGAACTAATTACGCGGAACGCTGGCTTCTTTCCAATCACCGGTCGAGGCAAAATTCAGTAAAAGAAAGAAAAACAGATAGAGAAAGAGAGGTAAAGAACGAACGATGCGCGCAAAGAAAATCTCCTCCGCAAGCCGTGCATGCCGCTATTCAATGTGTTATTTTTGTTTTGTCTGTTGTATTTTTTGTTTATAGTTTTATTGGTTTCATCCTTCCGTCGTCACATCTCGCTGCTCTCTCTTGCGCGTAGGATGATCCCGATACGTGCAGTCCCTCGGAAAGCAGCGACTATATGTAGCTTATTTTTGTTTTTTGTTTTCTCGTCAGTTATTGCTTTTTCCCAATTTGCCTAGTGGGAGATAGTGTATAGAATAATAGACCACCGGCCTTGCTCCTGATCAGCAGGTTCATCAGCTGCCGTGGCTCTTTTTTTTGGCAGCTGCGCGCGCTTTCTCCGTGTGCGCCTATGTATATATTTTATTTTTATCGCCGTGGATGGGTTTCAACGATGCCGGTGTTTGGAAAATGCGGCGATCCGTTGCGGAATATGGAAGCTGAGGGAGATAGCAAGGGAAGGAGGATACCTGGGAGGTTCATCTCGTTGCGTCGGAACAGTATAGAACCGAAAAAAGAAAATGAGAAGATGGGGAGGTCTGACAACGTGAGGGGTCGCACGCGAGGGGTGATGACGTCACCGACGTTGCGCGCAAGCTGATCGAGCAGGGAGGTGCGGGCGCGTGAGAGACGACAGGTGTCATCCATCTTCATTTGCCGGCGGCCTTGTCTGTTTTCGCGCCGGTTTATCTTTCGGCCCGCGCGGCGACCGAGCCGCGTGCGAAGGAGTCGCGCCGAGCGTTATGACCGTTTCGCGATCGTTAATTGCCGATTACGGCCCGTTAATCTTCCTGCCGCCCATTCACCATTCGAACGTGTATACGTGCCCCGGATTTGAACGATCGGAGAGCAGCGCACGGTATACAATGGGAGGTGCGGGAGCGGGGAGGGGAAGCGGACAATGCGCGTACGAAGTGCCGCTACGAATACGCTTCGGGAGCATTTTTGTACAGTTTTGTTTGGGGGAGCTCTTCTGGTCGCCCTTGGAGCTGGATAACGGTAATGTAATGCAGGAAAATAAGAAATAGCGAGTCACGCTAATTTCTTGTCTTATCCCAGGTCGCCTTTGGGAAAAGATATTACTGCCCGTTGGAAAATTTCTAGAATGAATAATCGCGCTAAACATATTCTTCTTCGAATAATAATAATAATAATAATAATAATAATAATAATAATAATAATAATAATAATCTAGTTCTGCTTGCTCCTCTTCTTAATTCACGTCCACTGCAGACGAAGGTCCCTTCTAGGGATCTCGAATTACCCACATCTTTTGTCAGCTGAGCCCACATTACGCCTGCGAATTCGCCAATTTCATCAAGCCACCCAACTTTCTGCCGTCCTCGACTGAGTTTCTCGTTATCTTGGCACGCACTCTGTAACAACTTTATATAACAGACCACCGTATGGTTGCTTTGCGCCTTTTGCGGCCTGCCAAACTCCATTTCCTCCTCTTGATCTCAGCTTGAATACCGCGCCTTCGCAGCGCCTAATAATGTGCGAGCGACGCGATGAGGTGGAAACTGTTTTAACAACGACAAGGTGCTCACCTGCCGATAAATCGGGGTTGCGAAGTGGTACACTGTAGCTGGGTTAAGCTATGTGTTAAAGTGCACAGCCAAAGGTCAAGTATGGCTTATATATATATATATATATATATATATATATTGCGGGAGAAAGATACTTTTGATATCGGAGTGCCTTCCACGAGTTCTCTACGAGCTGCAGGGAGTTGGTGTATGAGTTGTTGGTGAGTATCTCTGCTTTGCTATATAGACTCGCTTTCGAAAATCTCTAAGACTTCAATAGCGTCACTAGAGCTGACCCGGACCGCCCTCGTGCTACACTGGAAGCACTCCCGAGCCCTCGAATGCGATAACTGTTCAGCGTGCGAACCCAAAGCTCATGCTGAGCGCCGGTTCTAGCGTAGAATATCGGTGAAGCCTGAGAGTTTGCACGTTTCGTTATTCTTAAATCTTACCACGGTAACGTTTACGGAGGGTGCGCATCTCCAGCTTTTCGGGATGCTGTGATGGATTTTAACCAATGTATCCTTTAGGAGCGAATCCCGCGAAGGAGAGGTATTACGCGACTGAAAATTACTGAATTACGAACGAGGCGAGAAACGCGAAGAGCTAGGCGTACTGTTCGTCGTATATTTCTTAGCGTTGCTGCAAAATCTATTAGTATCGTGGCTGCCGTCGTCATGGAGGTCCTGTAAACCAGCTAGCTGGAGCTGTGCTGACAGAAGAGAGGCATTGCGCGCAATCCTGGCTGGAAGCAGGCACCGGCCGTATAGGACTGTTCTAAAGTTGTTGTCGAGCGGGCTGAGAAAAAAAAAAAAAAACAGACAGAACGTACCACGGGAGCCGTGGTACGTTCTGTCTGTTTTTTTTTCTCAGTTAAACTTGCAGTATAGCACTTCGTAATACTGTGCTACGAAATACAGGCTAAGATATTGAAGGCACGTCACCTTCAGCTTCAATGCCGCGATATTTACTGAGGTAATTCTATAATAATAGGGCATAGTCTTTCAGCCATGGTAGCTAGCATCTTGTGTATTCTTTCGTAGCAGAGAATGGTGCGGGTCAAATTTCAGGCCGCAATATCTATAGATGCAACTGGGATGAAAAAAAAAGAACCATACTAAACTTAAACGAAGAAAATGTTAGGGAAACCAGACGATAAAGAAATAATCTGGAGCCTTCCCCCGCAGCTATACATGCCTTTTAGATCTATATCATCAGTCGTTATTGAAGTTTGATATGGCTCCTTTCGAATAGAGCTATCAGATTTCCAGTGCGTTCTGTCGGCTGGCACTCAGTTGCCTCGGTCGATGATATCGAATGCCTTAATTTTATTTTGCGACCTATAATGTCCCGCTGCGTCAGTTGTTCTCGTTACCTGCGTCGCACCAACTGCTACGGGGTCACCTCTGGTCATTGTCTCAAACGTCCACTGGCTTTCGAAAGCTCAGTCCCACAGAGTCAATGTTGAGAGAGGAGGAGTCGGAGGACGTTGTTGGTTGCAGGCGCATATAGCCTTGCAAGACATGCCGGCAATTAATACGCTCGATCGCCTAAGTCCAGAAAAATTGTAAGAAACGGAAAAAGCTAAAGGTACGTCATTCACCTCGCTATTTATTTATTTATTTATTTATTTATTTATTTATTTATTTATTTATTTATTTATACAGTTTCCTACAGCGCCTTTCTGGGCATTAGTGTAGGGGGAACGTATGAAACATGGGGTTGTAGACATGCGGTGCAATATACAAAACACACCCAGAATACAAATGAAGAACAATGCAACAGTTCAATGATAACACAATATGGCGAACAGAACACAATACACAAATACGACATCGACAATAAAGCTGGCAAACAATGCACAATTTAGTTATGTCAAGATATATAAACGGGTTCTTCTAACAGTGTGAAAAAGGACGGATCAGGCGCAGTAATAATTAGATCCGGCAAATAGTTCTAATCGTGTATAGTACCGGGAGAAAACTAAAATTCAAAAATATTTAGTCTGCAATTGTACTCTCGTATTTTCTTACTGTTGTCAACGGGGGCGGACACGTAAGCGGGTTCCTTTACGCAAGCTTCACTTTTAATTCCGGTTTTATTCTTTAGCATGGTAAAAAGCAATGTTAGTCGTAAGCACTTACGCCTCTCAGAGAGCAAGGGCCATCCCAAACGTTTAACAATATTAGATGACCGGTTCGTGAAGTCATAGTCTCCTGTCCCAAATCGAGCTGCACGCTTCTGTATACGCTCCATTATATCATTCATATGATATCATTCATATCATATCATTCAGAAGGACCCGCTATGGTAGTTTAGTGGCTATGACGTTGCGCTGCTGGGCTCAAGGTTGCGGGTTTGATCCCAGGCGGGACGGTCGCATTTAGACACGGGCAAAATGCCAAACACATTCGTGTATTAAAATTTAGGTCACAGTAAACAAACCCAGGTAGTCAAAATTAATCCGGAGTCCCCCACCACGGCGTGCCTCACACCGTATCGTGGTTTTGGTGCGTAATACTCCAGGATTATTTTTCAAAAAAATGAATAGCTCAGGAACGCCGTGCGAGACGGATGAATAAGATAACGCACACAGTGAGGCGGGACGTGACACACGCGGACAGCCCGTAAGCCATTTCGCGCACGATCTCGCGCGAACGAGATCGCCGGTGATCTCACCGACGAGCTCACCTTCAGGCACAAACGCGCTGATATGAGCCTGCCAAGCGTCGGCAACCACAGGCTAAGGTCACGTGACTTAAGAAATTCTGCAGGAGTCGGCACAGCTACTTCCGGAATGTCCTGTGTCCTCGGGAAAACACCACGCCGTTCATATACTAGCGTGTGGAGCAGTTGGATGCTGAAATGCTTCAGTCAAGCATTTGTGCTCTTGAGCGAGGGAAGGCCAGGATGCTCAGAAAAAAAGAATAGTATTCTGCATCACCGTGAGTTTTACAAGTCACACATTATGGCGACGCGGTGCGTCCGATCTTGTATAGCTGTGCCGGAGTATGCGCTGACTCCGCGCGGAGGCCATGTGACAGGGCCGACATACTCAGTCCCTTTGTCTCACATGCAGAGCTGCTGAGGTGGCGACCATAAAGAATGAAAGTGATTGGAGACGGCTCGTTTCAGATGGCATTGAGGGTTTCTCGGCGCCTTCATTCTTGGCTTGAGCTCCAAGGCATCGCGATGTTGAAGTCTATCAGCCGCTTCATTGCGCGCTACGTCCGAGACGTAAGAGAATCCATTGAAGCTGTTGATAAATCCGAGATTTCCCAGTAGTTTGAGAATGCATAACAAACTTAGTGTGCGCTTCTCCGGAGAAACGTCGCGCAGCCACAATGCTGGAAGGGTTACAGAAGTAAAAGATAAGGACTTTCTCACATTAAAAGTAAGTGTACTATTCAACATGACCGGGAAGTTTACGTACTGGTTAGTGGTTTCTTTGGAGAGGGAATGAATCGTTCCTTCACTTTGGATCGCATCAAACAAAGTGAAGCAGGTGCAGCATCTAATTTCTTTCTTATCCAACTACTGCGATGAAAGGCAAGAGCTGTTTGGTAGATCGCGGATGAAGTGATTCAGCACCCATGCCTGCATTACGCAATGTTGAAGTACGCGGACATGACTCACGGCGGACTGTCATCTTGATCCTCGCTTTCAAATACTGGACGCGCGCTGCAGGTTGGCAACCTGCTTCCGCGTCAGCATCGGATGCGCCCGAGCGGAACACTTTCGGCGGCCTATATAGATTCGCAGCAAATGAGCGCCGCGGCTCGTCAAGCCCTTTCCTTCTTTCTTTCTCCTTCTTTCTGTCCTTCACGCACGTCCCTTTGTTATCGTCCGCACGCAGCAATGGCGGCTTACTTGCGTTCAACGGGTGGTGTCGTGCTGCGGCACTCTCTGTGGAGGTAAAACCACCCTCATCACGCTCAACAGCGATGCCGGGAATCCCCGAAAGAGCTCGCTGCTCGATATTGATAGAGCCTAAGTGGGCATTGATGGAGGCGCGCGTTTCACGGTGGCGAGCTCCGCGAGTCTTCTTTGCTATATATCGGAAGACTTTGTCTTCTCTCTCTCTCCTCTATTCCAGACTTTCAGCGAGGCGCCTGGCACGGCGGGTAATGGCTTTACCAAGATAAGGGCCTAATGATTTATCTACGGCACAGGGAAACGAGATGACGACGGCGTTAGCGCGCGAAGCAAACGTGCACGGAAGACAACGAGTACACCGAAGGCACGGAGCCGCACCGAGACGACGATGCGTGCCTGTCCTTCCGCTCTTGCTGCCTCTTTTGTTTCGTCGCCCAGAAGACAGAAAAAGGATTTCCGTTTGCGGAAGGAAAGAAAAGAAAAAAAGAAAGAGCGAGAAATTCTCACTTTAACGAGAGGGCCGGGGTGGACTGGAAAGAGCATTCTGACGGCGGCCGCTGAGTCGAGTAAATAGTGGCGTGGAAGAGGTTGCCACACACAACCGTGATAATCAACGAGCGTTGGAGAAGCGCCTCTCTGTTTCCACCGTAGCTGAGGTGTTGCTTTTCGATGCGAGCCCCTGGCAGAAACGAGAGAGAGGTTCGACGGGAGAGGAGGAGCGCCCGAGAAAGCGCACGGGGAGCCTCGGCCCAGCGTCGAAGGGGGCGGCGTGGCGTTACGAAACGAGAAAGAGAGGCAGACAGCGTACAGAGCCGAGGGCCGTCGTCCGCCATTGCGCATCTCCCGGCTCGCGGGATTAGAAGCCACGACATCTAATCGCCGCTCGGTCATCTGTCACGGAGGGTCCCCCGCTTAAGGCTTATCTCGCCGGCGTTCTCCTGTGTGGGCGCTCACGCGGCTGGCGAGGTTTAAAGCATCGTCAAGGGACGGCATGGCTCAGCGGGTTTCCGAATGCAGCGAGTCGGTATACGTGTTTCCCCTCGCCTGGCTTTCGCTCCTCTTTTCACTTTTTTGTTTATCTTTTGTTTACTCACCTCATTATAGAGTGCGAATGTTCCGTGTTGTTTTCCGCTCTTCTGAAAGTGTTTTCACGGAGGTGCTTGCTGGTCTTTAGCGTGGTAATTTGTTTTTCTCTCAGTGGGGGCCAAAAGATATTCGGCTTCACTATAAGCTCCGCTTGAACCGCGCCAGTATTAGTTAAAATCAAGAAAAAGAAAATAGCGCTTGCTGAAATGCAGCTCAGATAAGATCGAATCAGAATTATATGTTTAAATGATGGCTCGATGCCTGGAATTTTCAAGAGGATAAAGGAAAGAAAAAAAATAGAGGCAAGTCCATTTGAGCACAAGCACCTTTCCGAGTTCATTAGGCGGCTGGTATGGCGCACAGAAGGCGACGCATAGAAAAAAAAGAAGAAGGCACTGGACAAGGCAGCGCTTGTCCGGTGTTTTACTTTTTGTATGTGTCACCGTCCCGTTTGCGCTGTTGTCATACGAAATTGACGCAACTCGTCCAAGTTTACACCCCATTAACTTTTCTAGACGACGACGTCATTCGAGAATTCGGTTAAGCAACGAACTAACGTTAAATACACACTCATCTCGCTATGGAGCTTTTCATTTGAAGTTTACAAAGTGAGTCACCATACTTAGCTCCATATAGCTCGGCAGAAATATATGATTATTGTTATCTCGCCCCCACTCCCCCTTTCCTCGTCCCCCTACAACGTCTTGCAATTAGAACATACGGTGAACCGCGTCCCTTCTAAAACAGGATATTATATAGCCCCAATTGCTAGGACGCACATAAAGGAAACCCAAGTGTGAGAGAATTGAATTAAGGCACGATGTGCCGATTCTTGTGCCAGCTGGTTGCGCAGAAGCTGTAATGAATAGGCTTTCCGTGTTCTTCTGTTGCTGCACGCGCACCTTTGTAGTCTGTTGTGCTTACGAAGTAAGTGTCGTAAAAGCCGGAAGGAGGTTCTTGCTACTGAAAGAAATAAAAAATAAAGGAAATATAGTGAGGACTGAGCTCATTAGAGGGGCATTATGTTCTTCATTCTCCGCCAACTCCCTTGGCCAGGTAGGATTAAAAAAAAGTCGAAAAATGGCCGAGTATGCGTACCCAGAAGCCTAAAAACGAGGAAGCATGGAATCCTAAGTTCTCCGTAAAATACAATCAACACGGTACCAAAAAGCAAGAAGATATGGTGCCAGTGTTCTCAAGTGCTCTAGTTTGGTGCCAGCGTAGAAATATTCAAGAAAATAGACGAGTATGGCTAAACCACTCAGGCAAAGGCAGTTTCTTGGTACGCTGAAGCAGCGATTGCTGGAAAAAAAATTTTATATATGAAAAAAATCTACGAGGCACGTAGAGACTGGAAAGAACTCGAAGCTTCGGAAGAAATGCATAGCTGAGTGATAAGGAGATGGTAAGAAAAGGAAGAGAAGGAGAAAGTTCACTGTATTCAAATTTTCTTATATACTGCTTCCTAACCTTCTTAACAGCGCTAAATTACGCAGGGAGTTCCGGTTCATAGAAAAATATAAAAAAACCCGGCAGCCACAATCTCGTTCAGCGTGACGTGATACGAAGCACTGTGGTTTGGTTAAAGGAAGGGGGCTCACGAATCGTGTTAATTTTCTGGAGCTAGACGGCGACCGCAGTTGTAAGGTGTGTGCGAACCGGTGGTATGTGCAGCGGGAATGACACAGTAGTTGTTTGAGATGAATTGTTTTTTTTTTTTTTTTTTTTACATCGAAGGAACTGCGTTTGCTCCACTTGGGCGGCGTAGAGTTCACGTACGGTGATTCGTTTCAGTTCCTGTAGAGCAGCGGGGGGCTGAAGTGGCCGAGCCGCACAACAATAACGAGCGGCTTCGGCGCGCTTACGCTTGCGTTGCCGAGAAGCATCTCGAGGCGAGGCGTTCGTGACGTAATGGGCTAAAGCGCCAGGTTTCTGTGAGGAACCGGTGTTACGGAGGTTTCTTCCTGCCCAGCAGCGGATACGTTTTAAAGGACTTTTTTTTTAAATTTATTGAAGAGCGCCGGGAAAGAGACCAGACGGAAAACGGTCGACACAGATGGCAGGGACAATCGCCGCTTGTCTAAAAACCCCGGCTCGCTTTCCCCGGAAAGGCGAGAGCGGAGTGACGCAGCCGAGACTGCACTACCTTCGGTATTAGCCCACGAAAGCGGTTAGACATATGGGAGGAGAAAAAAAAAATGCGTGCTACACGTCGACAAGAATTCCTCGTTTTAAAAAAAAGTTAGGCACCGCTTTTTAGATGCAGCGAAGCAAAACCGGCTGGCACACCTTAAAAAAAAAATTGTTGCCTGGAGTAAAGAAGCGTGCGCAGGGGCATTTGTTTTGCCGCCGGAATCCTGTATCTCCCGCAGCGAACGGAGAAATCAAACTCCGATACAGGCGAACCAGAGCGCGCGACTCTGCACCTGGCGGAGCTGCGTGCGCGCACACCGTGTCGCGCACTCACGGCGTAGTCGTCGAAAGGTGCGGAGCGTTCCCCACCTTCGCCTTCCCCCGCGCCGCCAACGCCGCAGGACGCGCGCGGGAGCAATTGCGACGCGACAACGTTCGCGAGCTCCTAGCGCGCCCCAATTCCCCCGCCCGCCGCGAATATAATGCATTTTTAACGACAAGACACGCGTAAAGGCAAGCAAGGAGCGCTGTCGTCGATACGCGAACGTCTGAGTATCGTCGTCGTCTCACTCTCCCCACCTTCCCCCTTTTATTTTCGCCCACTTCATTTTACTTTGGTTGCCTCCTTTCTCGCGTTAGCCGACGCGAAAACGTTGTTGCGCTCCACGGTTCAATTTGCGGAAAGCACACCGTGAAGTGCGCGCCAGGATCACACTGTACGGCTGCATAGATCTAGCTGCAACATTCTTCGCTTTCTTTTCTTTTTTCTTTTTTTTTCTCTCACCGTTCCGCGAGTCGCTTTAGCTTTGCTTCTATATGCAAGGCGCGTGTTGGAGGCACACGCAACGCGGCGGAGGCTACGTACAGGAAAACGTGATTGTGTCTTCTCTTCTCGCTGGTGGCGCGCATCACCTCTTCCTCTATCCTCTCTATTTTAGCAAGTGATGGCCTGGAGCGAGCTTCCTAAGCGAGGGATGCATATTGCATCCCCCTATTCGGTCGCTGCTGGGCCTGCGTTTCTAAGCGCGCATTTTCTCGGAGTAAGCCCAGAGACACGTGAACACTTCTAAGGAAACCAGAATTTTATCGCACCTTTGTTCCGTGTTTTGTTTGTATCTTGATTTTTATTTGTTTTTCGCTTCTTCTTCAGAACGGTTTCTTGGGAAAAATGGTCGGTGCCTGTTTCGAAAACTTCTGTTCAATTCAGCTGTCCCTGTTTTCGTAATATAGTAAGGACAAATACGAAAGAAAAAACAAAGAAAGAAAGGCAGACTTCCAGGTTGCCTCCGGCTCTGAACTCGTTTACGGCAACAGCAAGCTCTTACAAAGCAAGACCACCATCCTGTTCCTTGCTCCTTAAATATTGCATAGTTTGTGAACCCTTCTGTTTACAGGACATTACAGGACTTACTGGACAACCACCTTGGGAATTGGACTTTAGTGCTAGCTTCAGTTATTGCTTCTATTTATTTTAGCTTATATACACCCATGGCTGTTACTAGCTTGTAACCATGGCTGTTACGCACGCCGTCCTAATGATTTCCGTTTAATGTGTCAGCATTCTTTGGCTAGTATCCCAGAAAAATCTGTCCGTAACGCGAAAGGTGTCACACCATTTATCTGCAAAATAAATGCATAATCGGCTAAGCTAAGACATTTAATCGTTTTATTAATGTTAATGTAGATGATTGGTAGCTTTAGAATCGATAAGAAAGGAATGGAAAATGCAAAAAAGAAATCACGCAGAAAGTCCTCTGGGAGTTGTCCAAGTATGCGTAAGCATTGTGCCACTTGCGCGTTCCCCACGCAACCCGAGGCCATTATCAATGTTACGTTACTTGATCAGACCAGTATAAACGACAGCGCTGCGGCGACGCGAACTGCTGCGGACGGCGGCGCAATATGAATTGTTGAAGCAAGCAAACTACTGCAGGGGGCGGCGCCAGGTGCGCTGATCACGTTCCGATTATTAAAAGCTGTTATCGCTCTTTAGCGCCTTATTCATCCGCGGCGAACCATTATCATCCGGAACCAAGCACACTCCGGTGGTGGTTGCGTATGGCGCTGCAGCGCGGGCAATATGTTGAAAGCGATCTGCGATGGGGACAGAGTACGCCGAGTGTTGACAGCCTCGTGTGCGCTGTGTTCTCGTCGCTTAGTTCGCGTCTGCCCAGCATACATGCTGGAGCGAAGGACGTTAGAAAGTTTCTTAGCCATCGTTGGCAGGCAACCACTGTCGGAGGAAGCTATCCTCGGCCCATGGCCTGACACTGCAATTTCAATACGTGCAACAAAAGTATTGTTGAAGTTTCTGCAGGACACCAAGCTCGACGAGCGGCTCTAGCGAGACAACTGTCTCATGTACATAAGCACAAACCACTTCTCTTATCATCATCATCCATCCCAGTACTTTCACTCCCCTTCCCTCTCCCACAGTGCAGAGTAGCAGACTAGAGCGAACTAGCTCAGGTCGACCTCTCTGTCTTTCCTGTCGATAAACCCAATTCAATTCGCTGCTGCAGGCCCTATCTTGAAATAGGTCGTCTTACATGACGGACGGACTTGTTTCCACGCTGGGTAGGCATAGAAATGCTTGCGCATTTAAAATAAATAAATAAAAGAGAACCGTTCTCGTCATGCCCCTGCAAAAGCTTACTTTCCTTGAAAGCTTACTTTCTCACATTGCTGGCGTATATGCAAGGAAGCCTGCTTTGGGAGAACGGAGTATGACAAATGACAGAATAGCTGACTGGTAGATGCGATAGTTCATGATTGGTAGCCTTAAAAAATAGAAAAGATAAATTGGTTTCGTCGCCGTCGCTCATTTAAGGTCGTAACGAAAGAAGGAAAAAAGAAGGAAAATTACAAAGCTGTGGTGCTGCAAAAAATAAAAAAAGAAGAACTGATTGTGACGGCGTTTTGGCTCAGTTGGTACGATAAATCTGCAAAAGAAATGCATAATTGGCCAAGTTAACACGTGTAATCATTATAATGGTATGATAGTAGATGATTGGTAGCGACGGGTGGACCTCCATAAGCTTGCTAAATTAGTAAGCAGAAGCGAAGTAGCAGCCTAGCCAAAGAATGCTTACCCATTAGTAGACAATTCTCAGAATTTCTGTAGTATTTTTTTATTCGTTTATTTATTGCGAACTTGCAACACAGTGTATCCTCCAGTTAGAGCGCATTCATTAGCTAGAGTGTAAGTCAGACGTCACTGTCTCCCCACGCGAGAAACAAAGCGGGTGGGGACAAGGAATGGGTGGTATAGGAGAATCTCAGCGGGCAGTTTTCGTTCTCGAGGTTTGTCAGTAGCCGCGACAGCCTTGAACTGTCATGCTGTCTGTCGTAGTGAAAGCGTCGTAGGCATGCCTTGACTAGCGGGAAGTCGCAGACAACAGCCGTCTCAATTCGAAGTGCAAACGTTGTCCGCTTGTCAGTGACCCGAACTAGTTACATGCACTCGACAAGCGTGAAAGATGCGGTGGATTCAACTGAACACGTTGATCGTGAGTTAAACGAGATCCCGAGTTTTAATTACGCGCACTTCTAATAGACTGCATTCACCAACCGCTTAGCAACGACTGTTGACATGACAGGCAGTCAGGCTTGCCTCATATGCAATGTCAGAAACGTTGGAGTTCTTACTGAGTAGCCTGTGCATGCCAGTAATATCGTACTGTCAGAATGCGAAAGTATAGTGACTAAGTAGCCCACACTAACGTTTATGCATAACAAATGTGACGATAGTTATTCAGACAAAAGGGACCAGCAGCTGCAGGGGATTACATAATGATTTTAATGTGCTTAGCATGAATGCGCAGAGATATTGCTGCACGCGAAATGCTTCTCCCGTGCTGCACGTATTATGCCTTTACTGCTCCGTGTCTAGCACAAGGGGGACTCTCGACTAACAGCGACAATGGCGGATACATACGTAATGGTACGGAATCGCTCACCAACTCCTCTGTGCCAGGTGACCCTTGGTGTTGGGTGGCCATCGGCGACGCAGTCCATGCTCG
This sequence comes from Dermacentor andersoni, assembly GCF_023375885.2. Classification (NCBI taxonomy): domain Eukaryota; kingdom Metazoa; phylum Arthropoda; class Arachnida; order Ixodida; family Ixodidae; genus Dermacentor; species Dermacentor andersoni. The sequence goes on from NC_092818.1 coordinate 87,603,155, forward strand.
CGCTGTGGCCTTCCACGGCTGACGTTTCCGCCGGCTCTTTGATCCAATGCGGGGGAACTGCAACGAATAGAAACGGCCTATGTTTGCAACGTGCGCGAGACAAGGAGAAAAAAGTAAGCACAGAGACCATTTGTTGTTAGAAAATAATGAACGAAACCTTCTTTGCCTAGCCCACCGCGGTTTGGCGTCCGTCCGTCCTTCAGTCGGTCAGTATCTCGCTAGACATATTTGTGAATATATATAAACCGGCTTGCATGGTACCGGGTATTGGCCGACAGTGTCAGTGAGGCCAACTCTGTTGTGCGTGATCAAACAATACACCCCGTCATAATACCTGTAAATATGTCGCCTCATAATGTATATAAAGCATACAGACCTCTTAATGGAATAGCGCATGATTTTCAACGGCTTTTTAAAATATACTATATTTACATACGTATGTGGCCTATGCCGCATTCTCTGGCCACCAGGCGTGTGCCACTGAGTATGCGCCCGTTCTTGGCAAATCCTTCGGAATGGGCATGTGCCATTGTGACACAAGGGGCATAGACACCTTGAAAGTACTTATATATGTGTCGTACTCCACTCTGCTTACATTCCTTCTCACCATTCTTCATTTCACGAACATAAAACATCGTCTTCACCATTGTGCGATCACTGCGTCGACGTCTCACGGTGTGTATCCGTACGAACAGTTGCGTGTTTGCATTTCAGCATAGCTCGTAAGCGGTGCAGTGCATAGGCACAAACATTGCATGACATTAAAGTTGGGCCTTGTGTGGTGCGTACTGGCATGCACATTAGCATGTGCGATTGTGCGCGGTGTGTCCAGTGATTTGTGAGGTTGCATTGTTTCCAGAGGTGATCCTACAGGGCGCTCAGAGATAATTCTTAAAGGTAGCACTAGGAGATTGCGTTCAATTGCTGCGCAAGTGAGCCTTACTGAAGATATCGTAATGGAGGCGTACTAAACTAGTAATTTTACGGCTATTTAGGTTAAGCGATGAAGAACGAGCTGGTCGCGTCAAAGCCAAGGATGAACAGAGAGACAATTCGGGTGAGCTGACGCGTTAAATTGATTGATTGATTGATTGATTGTTTGGATTTAACCTCATAACTTAACACTGAGGCAACGAGGGATGTCGTAGTGCCATAGTGTAGGGCTCCTTTCTAGTTTTTGGCGCCTGTAGTTCTTTAAAGCTCACTTAATACTCGATACACGAGAGCCTTTGCAATCTGTTCCTTTCAGAATGCGGCCTTCGCTGTCGGGAGTAGGAACATGCAACGAAACACCAACCGGGAAGCGCGCCCAGCAGAAGAATGCCATAGCCAACAATAAACCGCGGCGGTCATACAAGCGAAAGGGGAAGATACACGAGGAAGCGTGACAAAGCGGCAAAAGATGGCGAAGTGTGCGCAGGGCAGTTCGTTGACGCGGTCACCGTCGAGAACCTCTCCCCTGCACTGCCATGCAACAGAGTAGGCGCATTCAGTCTTTTTTTCGCAACTGCATACGCGAAAAGTGTGACGTCCACAATAAGATTACATTGCGAACGACGTGGCCGACGTGCAGTGCGTGAGCAGGGGAGCATGTGTCCCGCTGTTAGTCAGCCACAAAAGAAGTCTCACTAAAGCATCAACTGATGTCTGCAACAGTGAGCAATATTCCTGAATTATTTTTTTCACAGTTCATTGAGTGCTTTATTAGCACACCACCACGTCAGTTTATTTACATTTACGGGAAAAAAATATGCAGATCCAAAGTACATCCTGGAATCTATGTGAAGTGAAGCTTTCGTCGAGCGGTTAATTGATTTTCGCGTCCTTGGCATAAAGGACGCTGGCGCGCGGTCATGCGCTCTCGAGCACTCGAGCTACGCAAATGTGACACATGCGGCGATCATCACAAAGAGTTAGTTGACGTTGGAAGCGACGGTAGTACAGAGGCGATTGTGGTCTAAGGAGAAGATGAAAAACGATCGTGGCCTAATCCATAAAGAAAACAACAACAACGATTGTGGCATAATGAGTAGAACATCGGGCTGATGTTTAGGGGGGCCAAGGTTCGTTCCTGCCACTGGACACGTAATCAATTTCTTTTATTGTGAGGTATTTCGCAAGACAGCAGCACCCAGTAGCCATGGGTAGGAAAGGATAGAAGGGTTGGCTGCAAAAGTTTAAATGTTTTCGCGCAACGCAGGCTTTCTTGAGGGTTAGGATGAGGCATGTGGCGAAGCTGTTACAAAGCAACGCCAGCCGCTACGCAGGTCGGGTCACCGTTACCAAAGCGTGGCGTCAGTGACATGTTTCATTGAGGGCGCCTTGTTGGAAAATACTTCGTATATAAAAACTAAAAACAAAAACGAAAACATTTATCTTTATTTCTTTATTATATTTTTTAAAAATCTCGAGTCTATTAGTTCTACGCTGGTATTGTCTATCGTTACTTATTTACGAGCGAGCAGAATCAGGGGAACCAAGGCGTCAGAGCTTTTGTTAGATATGAAGGAACGGATAGCAAACCGCATAAAATCACGGAAACAATTTTAAAACAAAATTGAAACAACACACACACTTTCAAAAGAAAAACGGGAAATGAAAGTGAAACAAAAGCATACTTTTCGTCGGTGGGATCCAAGCCCACAATGTGTGCAGGAGGCACGCGAGGCTTTACGACTTGATCGACGACTGTGGTTGTCTCCGCTAGAACAGCTGTATCCTGGCAGCCTTGACACCTTGATGTAGCGTGCAAAGGTTCATTCGCCAGTTTACTGCTCCCCATATTGCGTAATACTTGAGGTCTGTGGTTTTGAAAGGCTGCTCCACATCCGCCGCCGCCGCCACCTTGAGTGTCGCTGGCCGCCACTCCCATGGCTAGATTTAATGCACATACACATATACCCAGGAAAGAGGGCGTGGCCCCGGCTGTATGTATGTGCGATGGCTGTACTGGCAAAGCATTGTGTTCGTCATGCGGACGCTGTGGGTTCGGCTCCGACGGACGCCATGCTGTCTTATCGGGCGCTTTCATTTTCGTCTTTATTTATTAATTCTGCATTTCGATTCAGGAAAACGCAACTCTGCGTACACCATCCTTCGAGTCATTGCTTGTTGGGAGTGTTTCGGCAAATTCCACTACTCTGACCATAGTACTGTATTACACATTCGAGTGGCTATGAAGGCAGTGCCTCTTCTGGTGGACACCGACCTTCGTCAAGCCTTTCCCCAGGCTTTTACATAGCCGGTTCTCCCAACATCACCCAGATGTCCATGTTAAAAAAAAAATGTTTGTGTTTTCGATACATCCCCAGAGTAGACGCCATTCGGGCTCTGGATATGTTCATCGAATCCAATGGCAGTAACAATACGACGCTCAACAAGCTCAAAGCCAAGACTGAGAACATGATCAGACTCGTCAACAGAGTATCGAATAGGCGGAGAGGCGTTCGAGAAGACAACCGCCTCAGGTTATTCCACGCTTTCCTCATGAGTCATATAGTTTATGTCGCAGCCATGCACAATTGGTATAACTCCGAGAAGAAAAAAATTGAACACGCTCATCAGAAAAAGTATAAAAAAAGTACTAGGCATTCCGTTACGGGTGAGCACGGACCTCCTTATGCAACTAGGAGTGCACAACACATTGGACGAGATAATCGAGGCCCAGGAGTCAGCCCAACTGGCCCATCTATCCTGTACCCCGCTGGAAAGAAGATCCTGGCGGTTCTTGGGATCAACCCTATCCTCATCGATGAGTGGAAATATCAAATCTCAGAAGATCAAAGGAACAAAATACGAGTCGCACCGTTTGCCCGTAATGTTCATCCTCAACACAACGTAGGCAGACGCAAGGCAAGAGCCCGCGCTCTCCTCAAGAGTACCAAAGACGATCCCTACTCGGCATGTTTTGTCGACGCAGCCCAATATGGAGAGTCATTCAACTTCGCCATTGCCCTCGTTGATCACAACGGACAGATAGTGAATGTGGCTTCCCTGAAGTGCTTAACACCGTCCAGAGCGTAGCAGGCCGCAGTTGCTATAGCACTCCTAGATAAGAGCAGATCACAGATCTTCACTGATTCGAGATCGGTGGTCAGGGCTTTCGTTTCAGGTTCCATTCCCGAGGAGGCTCACAAGATTCTCAAGAACAAGATAATCGCTCCGCACATCATCACGTGATTTCCGGCGCACCTCGCCCCCAGCTTGACCCCTTTCCCAATCTCAGTAACATCGCCCGCTCCCGAGCGCGCGCACTAGCCCACCGCGCGGTAGCAGGGTCGAGCTCAGACTCCGGGGTTCTCGAGTTTCGGGACACTTTCACTACTTTCAACGAAATCCCTAAGCACTATCACCTGGGTAGGAGGAGTTATCCTACCCCTCATAGCAAACTGGCTAAATCTCTGGCGTACACTTTACGCATGCTTCAGACTAAGTCTTATCCAAACCTGGCCCTTTTCCATACGATCACTTCCGATGCTTTTAGCTCTACTTGCCCCGACTTTGGGCTGTTAGCAATCTCGCACACATGCTCTGGCGATGCCCCTCGTTACAGGGACCTAATAGCATCACGGAAGAAGAATGGAGCTCTGCCATCCAGAGCTCAGAACTTTCATGGCAAACTTGGGCTGTCCAGAGAGCCCACGATGCGGCCGTTGGGCTCGGCTTACCAGTCCCCATGTGGGAGCGGCCCGCAGCTCTGGTCTAGGGAAAAGCTTCTCAGGATCTTATAAATAAAGTTCTTTGTTGGTCTGTCTGTCTGTGTTTTCGATTATCCCAACAAGAAATACGCACTTTTAACCCTTGCTTCCTAATCTGGCCATCGTAAGTAGTAAGGAATTCTCGCGGCCAATGTAAATTTGCTTTCCCTATAGGTGCGTTCTTCTATAGGTACTTTCATTTGTGCAGAAATAGGCTCATGATACGCTTTATTTGCTACCGTTTTATTCTTCAGATTGACGCTCTTTGACTAAATGGGAATTATAGAAAATTGTGTTCGCAGACGCTTTCCTGCTGTTTTGCGTTTTTTCTGGAAACGTGGAGACTCTCATTCAGTAAAGACGAGTTAGTTATTCAGTCGATAAATTCACGGCGAAATTTTCTGCAAATATAGAAACACACATTGCAGGAAAGGAAAGACTCATTCATCTTTAACAAAAACTTCTTTTTTTGTTGCAAGACAAGAAGCGCCGGGGGCTTAATGCCAACTTGTTCGCATTGCGCAATGCTCTTAAGAGATTTGTTGAAAGACTTTATTTTTAGCGCCACTCTCTCGGCAGTAACGCGTGTTATAAAAAGCAGCAAAAATAAAACAAGACAGAACAGCGGAATGTAGAAAAATGAAGAGAACGCCAGCGGACAACCAGGCTGAACGGTCACCCTCACGTCTTCTGTGCGCTTATCTCAACTCTGGGGTCGCAGGGAGCTGCAAATCCTGGCTCGACAAAAGGAGTGCTGCTGCTTCTGCGCAGGATCGGTGGGGGATACAGTTTGTCTTAAAATTACAAGATTTATTCGCTCGGGGTTGTGTGTATCTCTCGCGATGTGTGGACAGAGGAGAGAGTTTGAAAGAAACAAAATTAAAAGAAAGTGACAGCAAAATCTTGCAATGGAGACAGCGAGAAGTATCTTGCTGATAGAGAGAAATATACTGTGTGCCGACTGAAGCATGGCAAATAGGTTTGGCTGGAGTGTTTTCTACCTACTGCTTGGCGTTTTTCACTTTTAGTCAAAGTGTTAAGTGCGATATCGGCCCGCCGAACAAACTGATGATGCCGGCGTCCTTGGATAGCCAGAGACGCAAGAAATAAGGAACGCGGGACATTCGCGATAGCTCGCACACTAAAAAAACACTCACACATAAAAATAAAAACATCAAAAGAGAAAAGAAGAAAAGAAAACGAAATGAAAGAAAGAAATTTGGTAGCTAAAATAAAGCAATATTAGAGATACAAATACACGAGAGCATTGTAGGGGTGCCCTCAATGTAATAGGTGACAGCCGAAATAACTCTCTGCGAATACAACTCGGAAAGTAAAAATAAATTTTGACCATTGCCACATTTGTATGGGAACAAACGTGCTCACACAGAGGAGCATTATTTCCTGGCCTTTGGCCTTTGCAAGCCTTGCGAAAAACTCGGACAACTTAGCGCAAGCACTTTTTTTCTTTGTCGGTGTGTGCGTTTCCAAGATTGCAAGCGTTTGCAAGTTCGGTTTATGTGTCGCGGCTTTTAAGTTTGAACTATACAATAAAGGAATGTTTACTTTGCAAGTTTCCTTTGAGGCTGGTCGAGAGGAAAATAAATCACAGAGGGAAAAAAAATGAAATGTCGGAACTGTAGCAGCACGGGAAAACAGTCCGCTGTACTGATAAGAATCTCAGTCCAAGAACAGATGGAGCTAGTCAAGAGTTTCTATGCCACTTGTGTCGAGTTCCGTTGTGGATTTCGTAAAAATAAAAATAGGAAAAGCGCTCCTATTAGATCCCGGTGACGGAAATCTTGCTCAGGCTCGCGCCCTTACACTCTGAGATTGAAAGCGCTACTCCACGAAATTCAGTTTTTCTTCTATTTTATTGCTGCCAGCCTGTTCTGATTGCTTGCGGATACTCCTTAGAAGGCTTGTTGCCGAAAAAAGAAAGATCTAAAGAAAGAAAGCCACGAAATGCAACCTATAAGTAGGTAGATACAATTTCTAACATTTCTTTTTCTCCAGCTTTCATCTTTGAGTCAACGAAGAAACTAATTTTGCGGAGCGCCACCCTTGCCGCGTAGCGGCCATGGCATCGTGCTTGTTTCCTTTCGAAGAACGTGACGCAAAGGCGCGTCATAAACAATTCAGCTAGATTTCATCGCTCTCATTTCGGGTCATCAAGAAACGGCGTAACTCTTACTTGGGGGGGGGGGGGGGCTCGGGACACGCGTCATTCCCTCAAACGTTGCGCGTCAGCAGAAGCCTGAACCTCCAAGAACCAAACAAATAAACAAACAGAAAAGAAAGGGTAACTCGGCTCTGCGCAGCCGACAGCTCCTCGTGCAGAATCTTGCTTCACGGCGAGCAAGGCGAGCACAGCGACGAACCGCCGTCGTCGAGGCAGCGAAGGGGTGGGGGGGGTGGGGGGGGTGGGGGGGGGTGCGAGTGAAGTGCGATCTCGAAGAAAAGAAAAAAATCAAAACAGGCATAACTCATTGCAAGCGTGCGCAAGGAACGCGTCGATGGCGGTCGTTACGCAGCGTCAGCCGCATCGCAGCCGAGAGGGGGAGAGAGAAACAGCAACAAAAAGGAAAGAAGAGGACAGGGGAATGGACAGGAAGAGGAGAAAGAAAAGGAGAAGCGGTTTCCTGTCGTTCCGTTGTTTCAGGATGCGCGCGCGCGTTACGCGATGCGAGCGCGTCCACCTGCTTTGCTAGTCAGTCGGGCTCGTTAAGCAGAATGTCAACTAATGGAGCGACGCCAATGTCGCCCTAATTGAGTGGCGCTCGGTCCGACGGCGCAACCGGCGACGTGATGGCGAGTATGGCTTAATGAAACTTCGGGGCGGCGCGCTCGGGCGCGACCGTCAGCCATCGCGCACGCGAGGTTAGGCCCGGGGTTTTCCCCGAGGTTAATCTGTTCGAAATTAACGCTTCGCCAAAGCCTCGGCGCTCGCGCGCCCGTCTTCGACGGCACCGTTCTTCGATGATGACCCGAGCAAAGCGTTTGCGGCGCTTCCGAAGCTTCGGAGCGCCGAACGGCGCACGCATCAAAGGCCGCGGACGCTCTCCGACATGCGGCAGCTCGACACTCTTCGCCGGTTCCTGAATGTAATTGCTCTCCTCGGAGGAAGCGCCGCGACGTCGGTGTTGTCGCAATTCCGAAGGCGCGTGTAGCGGCGAGCGCTTCGGGAGGCGGGCAATTACGGAGACGCGGTCCCTCTTCTCCCGGGTCTTCCCGCTCTTCCTCTTTGGCTCTGGCGCGGGAATCGCGTAAGCCGGTGAGAGGCGGGAACACAGAAGGAGTTGATGAGATGGAATGGGTGCGGCGGTGCTTTGTGGGTGTCGCGAGGTTCGCCATCTAGAGACATACTTGGCGTCGTCTCTGTGCGATACTGAGTGTTCGCTTTTATGAAATCATAAAAAAGTAAATATATATATATATATATATCACACGTTGTAAAAAAAAAAAAACCTAGCTGGAAAAGAAGGTAATGGTGCGAATCTTGGACGAAATGGATGTCGAGGTGTGAATATTAGAACAAAATGATCGAACTCAAATTTGGAATTTGGGGTGAATATTAAACGGGCCAACCCATTGTGGCCTTCAAGATGATATAATATCACTCGTGGTTTAATTACCATGTTAGTACGCCGCTGGAGACTGGTATCGTGAGTCCGGTGCTGCTAGAACATGATTTATTATATCTCAGTATATGTGGGGTGTATATTTGCGTGGTTTGTGGCCTAAGAAAGAATTGAGTGTCGTTCGAATCTGGGGAGCTTCCTGTATGGCGAGTTGACTATAACAGAAGATGCCTCGTGCACATTGCTATAGCTATGCACCGCGTCAAGTCAACTCGAGGTGGGTACTGCTCATACGAAAACTTTGGAGGGCGCTTAAGGTTCACCTTTAAGAGTGAAACGCCATAGTATTCAAATATCCCTGGCTGCTTCTCACGCTTCCTGGCAACTGCAGCCTATGTAACCGTATTGTTTACCGGGAAACGTTGCCGGCGAATTCTATGCTTGGTGTATGCACGTAACTTCAGAGAGGGGCCACCCTAGGTTCATGCAAGAGTGGCAGCTGCTGCGAGCGACCATATCGCTGACGTCACTCTGCCAGACGTTTTTGAGTTTTCGCGTAACGGAGTTATGTTTTCTCGCACATTAGAATTAGAAGCTGACGCTATCATTTCTGTAGGTTGTGTGTAAGTTGTACTTTACGTTTTTCTACTAATATTACCGTGACAAATTCAATTAGTTCAGTAACTTCGTTGGGCCACATGGAGAGCCTGGGTATGCGTGGTTAGAAATTCCTTTTTTTTGCGAAACGACGTCCGACGCCGGATTTTCTGCGACATGGGGCCCTTAACGCTATGTCGTTAGATAAACTAGAAAAGCTGAAGCAACGGCGCCATCAGTCTGAGGAGGGAATATGTTGAATAAATGTGTACTTTCATACCTTTGACTCTATTATTTATGTGCAAAGCCAGGAACTTTTCAGCAACCCCTCGTATATAGAGAGCTTCGTTGTCATCGATGCACTAGTCGCTTGTATTGGCATACATCTGCGAATAGCTTACCACAGAAGCGGTTTTTCTCGAGTTATTCCGCGTACATTCGTCCCGCGGGAACTACGTCATCGCCGGGCATGGCGAGACCAGGCCTGCTCGCTTCCGGCAGAACGGGTCGCAGTTTCTAATTCGTTTGCTATCTTCCCGGGAAGCCAGTGGTGTAGCAGACTTTGGCTATACGGTCATTATCCTGGCAGTCTTCTTGAGAGTGGTCATCGATATCGAGAGACGGCCTAGCCTATGGCAACATATGTGCCTATACAATCTAGTAATAGAAGGGCGGCTCGCCATTTTGACTGTCTTGGATCGGCGTAGCTTGAGATTGTTCGCGCTCTCCGCTTGTAAAAGATCACGCCTTAAAATGATAGAAGCATACGTTGATGTACACCCTTAATGTACACAAATGCACGAACACGTCGAAACGTTGTGAAATAAACTGCGGCAGAAAGGCACACGCCATACATTCTATGCGTGTCATCTATCCCCCCTATTCTTAAATGCATCTTGAACTCCATGCGAGACTTCCTTTAACTGACGCCTGTCGAGAACGCGACAAAGTTGACGCCTGTCGAGAACGCGCCGAAGGAAACGCAACGAGCGTCCTGGGCAACCACGCCAGGCGTCATTTAGATTAAGTAAAGCATGGGTTTCGAGTTAAGATGCATTTCTGAATACGGGGCAGTCAGTCCCATTGGATAATGCTTGAGTACGCGTACACATCGAACGCATGAGTAATCTTGACCCTTTCGGCTCGTCTTTGCTGCAGCGAGCTCGCACCTTGGAACGATTGAAGCGCTTATTTGCGTTCACAAGCGCACGAACGAGTCTTAGCGTTTGCATAGATTGACGTGGCTTCAGGCAGCGTGTGCTGACATATATCCTCCCCTTGCTCGTGCGTCAACCCACGGAGGCATCGCATTGATTTTGTAAGCGCATGAGAATGTCTCCAGAGACGCGAGCCACGCGGAGCCCGTTTGGCCGCAAAAACGGCGAAGTCGACATTTTTTTCACGCTCTTCTCGACAGTGGTGCGGGGCATCGTTCTGCCTCGCATTGTTGACGTGAACGTTGAGCACACGCACACTAGCGCTTCGCTTGAGCAAGTGTGTGCGCGGACGGAAAAGAACTAGGCCAGGTGAACTTAGCACCGCTAACGCCCTTCGTACGTTATAGAGTACTTAAAATGTGATTGGTCTCGACAGGTGCGCGCGCCTGCGTCCTGGTCTACCTTACCGGCTGATCCGACCATTCACCACCCTCTCGTATCGTCCTTTCCTACTCTCCCCCGTCGGCTAGCCTTCGCGGTTGCTTTACGGTGGCGGGGGAGAGTACCATCTGGGCGGCGCCTCATGACGGAAGTCGGGGAAGCACTGACAGACGCGTAATAAGCTGAGAGGCGCAGGGACGGAGCGGAGCGTCTGCCGTTCCTACACCGGAACGGCAGCGGCGCGCGCTCACACGCACGCGTGACGCAAGAAGTCGCACCTTAGTCGCACCCTCTGGGTAAGGTCGCATCGCGGCAGCTTACAGAACTAAGCTGCACCAATAAAGTGCGTCGACGGCGCAAACGTTCTCGGTATTTAGCTTTTTTTAGAAACGCTCATAAGGGGACTTTATACCACAGTGTGCCAACTCCATCTGTCGGCCTCCTTATTGCTTTTGGATATATTCCTAAATAAAAAAAAAAAAAACCGTGACTGATAGCGGGATCAAACCTCTGTTATCTAGCCCAGCAGCCCATTGCTCTAACCATTAGACCACGATCGTACGCGCGCTTCTGTCGAGTCTAAGCTGCTGTTTGAAACCTCTGGCGCGTGCGTCCGGTGCCGATTTTTCGACTCTTTTCTTAATTAACAGCTTGCGCTTTGAAAAGCTGAATTAGACTGCACTGTTTTCGGGATCAGCCCATAATTTTCATCAGACCGATACCTACGAAGTGGGCGACGTACGCCTCTAATGCTGTTGCATTAAACCATTGCGGACAGATTTCTGATCCAAACCAGGCTACCATAGATGCTGGGGCCCCTGAGTGTCACGCGAAAAGTGTGAATAGTCACAGATATACGTTTGCATGTGTAACGACAATGAATGCCGTATTACCAACACAAACAGAATACATTGCGGGAGTGTGGACACAAGGCAAGAAAGTATTTTTTTTTTAAGGAAATGAAGTGCATGGGGATGAGTCGTTCATTGAAGACGGGCAAGACGCTGCGCGTTAACGATTCATGAAATATTTACCCTCGCATCCGCGGCAGATCGCAGACCACACAGCCTCCAATCTTCGATACGCGGTATGGCGGCGACTGCTATAAAGCGCCTCGAGGGCCCACATAATTGCTATCGTAGTAAAACACTTTGCGGTGACACGTGTTTCTCATGAAGCTCCTCGATTAAAAGGAAGTTTATTCAACAAATACACGAAGTCAGAACACAAGTGCTACATGTGCATATGTACTACGTTTTGTTCCAACTTGTGTCGGTATAACTTAGCTATTACTTGAGAAAGGCATGTTGACTGATGTACTAATAACGATAACAGCACAGTAACAGCGTAACTTGGCAAATAGCGTGCGCTAATACTGACACGTAAAAAAAACAATTGTTCTGCCCGTTTGCACACCGTCACTGAGGATCAAAGGTTTGGATCACTACCAACTGCGGTCACGTTTTTCAGCTTTATTAATCGCAACGGTTACGCATGACCACCTAGTCCAAATGTTCATTCTCCTTGACCCGGTCAAGTGCTCGGCTAAGATATTTTAACTAGTTCTATTTTCTTTCCTCAAAAGCGCGAAACATACCACATATAGTCGAAATATGGTCTTAGCTCATCCAAAGAATTTATCTATAAAACAGTAGCCTCCCGCAGAGCTCACAAAACAAGACTTCGTGCTTATAGATGCGTATAAATCTAAGCATCGAATGGCGTTTGTGGAACAGCGTGTTGTTTTCCACTGAGACAGCCCAGTAAACTTAGTGGGTAAGAAAAAAAAAAAGCAAATCACATTAGCTCACCAATACAGCAGCCCACAAACTCTCGTTTCAACCAATAACGATTTTTTAAAGTTGTAAAATGTCCAAGAAATTATACATACAGGGGCTTGAGGCACGTTGAGTGCTTCATTTATTTGAAAACGTAGAACGGAGACTTCTCGTACACTAAAGGCAAAAGGAAACGCTCGTTTCCTCTGCAAAGATGCGAGACCTGATTTTTCTTGGAGCCGTACGCTCACTTCCGCAATGACTTTTGCGAACCCTCCGTGATATTAGGTAGCGATGCTTGAAGAGCATGATAGCGCTTTGTATATAGGAAACGCACTAGTTAGAAATAAGGCGAAACGATATGCGTGACCAAGAAGATGACATGTGAACTTGTGACGCATAATCGCAAGACGGACGGCATTCTAATACTCTTCTTTTGGGTGAAACGAGAGAGAAACAACGCCGCATTGTGTTACTTGCGCTTGCATTTTAGGCGGCTAGATGTGTGTTAAGATCAATGCTTGCATGACTTCGTGGACTATAGATGCTGGGAGCATCGCGGTGACCTACGCATATTTACGGTCGAGGTGATGAGAGGTGGGCACTTACAACACACTAAAATTAACAGCAGTAGAGAAGATAGCTTTGCCCATGTTCAAAAAAAAAATATTCCTGACCGAACTGGGTGCAATTATTACCTCATCTTCCTGGGTGCGAAGGAGTTACAACGACTCCTGCATTCAAACAAACGCGCGTATAACGCCGCAAAAAGAAGGAAAAAAAAAAAGAGAGAGAGAAAGAAAAACGAGAAACAAACGAACTAACAAACGAACAGCACATAGCATACGAAGCCTGAATTCAGCTGATCAGTAACTCAAACTTCAAATGGTCGGGTGTCTCTTTAGCGCAACTTGAATATTTTACACTCCTGGAATGCGTACCAATTAGCTCAACTGTCTTCTCTCGAGTTGACTCCTGGAGTATATCACAAGAAACATACTTTCTGCATCAACGCTGATAGCGACGACTCTGTGCGTTTCCCTCTGAAAGCTATGCCACGACCGTTTGTACTAAAGTTGTGATAATGGATATAACTCCGAGTGAGATGGGCATGCGTAAAGTACGGAGAGAAAAAGAAAGAGTCTATTATTACTCCTAGCGCCTGCTTTGCTCCTACAAAACAAGCCTAGTTCTTACCGTGGCACCACCCTGCGCTCTGCGCACTTTAGCCCTGCTTCTTCCCATGCAGACGGCAACGTTCGACGCCTGCTGGTAGATTCAAGCACTGGCACTCGGTACAGACAATCACCGCATCGGCGACTTCAGGGCTGGGCTGTCTTCATACCTTGCCCGTAACGCAACGAAAGCAGACGTAGTTCTTCATACAGTCTGCGCCCGCATAGTTTCGGTCACGTTTCGCAAACAGCTGCGAAAATAGTTTTGGAGTTATGCTAACTGTCAGGTGCGCACGTGTATTAGTATTAGACGAAGAAGTTATCTAAGGGTGTGCAATTGCTGTGCGTACTTGTAGCTTTTATTTTTTACGTTTCTTTCTTTCTTTATTCTGAGGTGGTCTGCCTTATGACATTGCACCTCGGAAAATAAAGGAGAAACGATACATTTCTAGAAATTACTCTAACCTCGCACTGTGCACGAAGTCAAAGTAATGCCTTATAATGACAGTAATCTTGAATCCACTTGCAGAAAGTCAGTGTGCCCATCACCGCTTACTGTGACACTTTGATTCCCGCTGCGCAACTTCGGTATTCTTTAACCCGCCGTACTGCTTCCCTGCGGCGTCTCGGGAGGTCAGCTCGTCCTTTGGAAACACCCTCTAACATCACTAAAGCGCATTCCCAACATTTTCTTTTTCTTGTCCCGAGGGATTTTGTTTCCCTAGCATGGCGGGGGGACTGGAAACCAGGTGATTGCTATCGTGGCGCGCAAGTATACTATAGTTGCACGACGTCGTTCCCCGGAGAAATCTGTCATCCTGCAGATTGCGAGTGACGAAACTAAAGCGACTGGGCGCACTGGTCGCGAAGTGCAAGGCGCGCGCTGTCCCGCTCAGCGGGATTTGGCAGGTTGCGCAGGTTTGCGACGCCGCGGGGCGACCCGTGTTCGACGCTCTCGGGGCATGGGATGGCATCGATGACTGGCTGTCAACCGCTTCTCATTTGCTCTGCTGCGCACGCTTCAGTGTCTTACTTTATTTGCTGACGAGGTGCTAGAGAAGGTTGAGATAGTGCATAATTTGATCGCATCTAACTGAAAAAGAGGGAAAGGCTAAAAAAATAAAACTAAGTGCGGTACTAACTGCGCAGTGCTACTGCAGTATATACGAGGTGTATATTTCTTATTATGAATTTAAGAATTGCAGCTGACGAGATTGAAAGACTTATCCACCTGGAACGAATTTTGTGGATGGGACGAGTTTAGAGATAAGCTCCAACAAATCTGCGGGAAGAATACGCTGTTCTTCCGCTTACCTTAAAAACAAAAGAAAAAAGAACCTAACACATCGTTTCATGCATTGAAGCACAAAATTAACTCAACCGTCCTTATCTTCTTCGTCGCCCAGTTTGAAATTACGTATCTCGAAACTGGTGTCATCATGGGAATTCGTTCCAAGTGGATACGCCTTGCAAGCTTACCGGGTACAATTTATAAATTGCAATATGTACCGTAAAGCGATTCATAAAAAATGCATTTTGCAAATTTTTCATAAATAGCTGATTATGCAATTCTATTTCACATACAAGTAATGTCCGTCTCTGCTTCATGCTGCTTAAGGACTAGAATTGTGCTGTCTGCCGCAGGTGTTTTTTTGTGTGTGCTCTATATAATATGTATCAATTCCGTACAGACATTCGGTATATGCAAATCCCGAATCGGTGAAAAGAATGCGCATTGTCGAACGACGCATGTCATGCAGCGAACTTGAACATTAACTCCCTTCCGACTTTGTAGGGTAGCAAACGTTTTTGACTTTCTCAGGCCCTCCGCGTTCGTGCACGCGCTCAACGCCGTCTTTCCCCCTCACTCTGTCTATCTCATCTTTGTTTTCCCTCTTTCGCGCCCCCAGAGTAGCTCAGCCAACCAGACGCATTTCTGGTTAACATCCCTGCCCTTTCTCTTTCTTTCCTCCTCCTCGTCCTCTTGCAGGGTAGCAAACCGGAGGAGCGTCTAGTTCACCCCCCTTCGCTTCCGTTCTCTACCTCCCTCGCTCTCTCCTAACGCGGTGACTCAGTGGCTATGGCGTTCTGCTGCCGAGCACGGGGTCGCGGGTTCGACTCCTCGGTCTCGGCGACTGCATTTCACTGAGGAGGAACTGCAAGAAGCGCCCGTGTACTTAGGTTTAGGTGCAACGTTAAAGAAGCCCAGGTGGCCAAAATTAACCCGGTGTGCCTGGCTATACGGCGTGCCTCTCAGTCGGCTCGCGGTTTCAGCACACGCAGTGCCCCACAACTCGATCGCGTTCTAATTCGATCGCTTCAACGAGGGAGAAAGTGTCATCGCTCTTCTCACCATGCACCCTGAGCGGCGCCGTGTAGTTGACCGTGGCCGCCGCGTTGGAGGCCACGCACGTGTAGCTACCGTCGTGGCTCGGGCTCAGGCTGTCGATGGCCAGCGCCACCGAGAAGGGGTCGAGCACGCGCACCTCCTGGCCGGGGCCGGACTTGATGGGCTGCCCGTCGCGGAGCCAGGTGATGCGCACGGGCGGGTCACCGTGGGCGATGTTGCAGTAGACACGAGTGCGCATGCCCTCGTGCAGGTTCTCGTCGAAGGCGAAGCGCTCGATCAGCGGGGGCACTGGGTGGTGCAGGCAGGGTGGATAGGGAGAGAGAGAGAGACAGAGAGAGAGAGAGAGAGGCACGGTCATTAATTAAGCGAGCTGGTGATTGCACGTCTCGTAAAGAAAGGCAAGGTACAGCTTGCGAACCGCGCCACAATAAATTCGGGTAAAAACAAACGTGACGCTTACTTGAATCCTTATACGTAGAAATACGCCCGTTAGGCACCACAGGCGTCATCGCACAGGCATAATGTGACACTTGCGGTTAAAAAGACGGGCCATTTCCGCCGCCATGGCCATGATTGGGACAGGATAAAGCTTTCGGGGTTATGTCTACTATACGTTGACAAACAAATGGATTTAAGCTTCGCCTTGAAGAGTGAAGCGCGATAGCATCCAGAAATCGCTGGCTGCTTCCCACGCTTCCTGGCAACTGCTGCTTATGTAAGCGTAACGTTTACGGGGAAAGTTGGCGGCGAAAGTTATGCACGAAGGCGAGCTTTCCGGTAGAAAAGCACCCTCTTGCGTGGGCCGATCTAGGAGGTAGCACACAGCCGCGCCAAAATAAGTGCATAATTTTCAGGTTTTTGTTATTGCTTCGCGCATTTGTTATTTCGGTCTGAGAAGGTTTACCACAAAAGGCATGCGCAGTCGGCGTTTTGTTTCATGACATTTTCTTGTGTGCCGGCATTCTCAAAATTCCGAGGAATAACTTTGTCAAGAACGTAAGACAGGTTATGAATAACTTTATTGATAGAATGGTGCGGCAATATAACCAGCATATAGCGCATGTCATATAGCAAGGCATGACGTATACATGTACCTAAACATGTGCGGGAATTTTGACTCACGGAGACGCCGGCGCCAGACGCCGGCACCTCCTCTTATGCGACACGAGGTCCTTAACGCTATCGCATTAATACCCAAGAAAGCGCGTCGGAGGATTACCGCCGCCGTGGTAGCTTAGTTGATAAAGCAGAGCACGCGTAATGCGGAAGATGCGAGTTCGGCTCCCGCCTGCCGCATGCTGTTTTCTCGTCTACTTTCATCTACCTTTTTTATTACGATTTGGAACATCTTCAATTAAGAACAAGCGTTAGATCGGGGGCTCCTGTCTATATGCACGGGGAAGGAAAAATTATTTATCTCGGCAACTACCACACCAAATTTGATGAGATTTATTGCATTTAAAAGAAAAAGTTAAAAACTAGGGACTGTTCATAGCGAATGTTTGATTTAGGCCGTCAATATCTTTATAAATAGTGTTGCAAATCACAAACTTTCAGAAAGCGATTCTATGAAGTTTATAACTCTGTAACTCAGCAATGAAAAAAAGATATCAATTCTGTCAGTTGTATATAATAGTACATCTAAAGCGGACAAAACTGAGGCAATATATATGGCTCTCAAGTGGACCACGGATATATGAGTAGGGCTTTTGCAAACTCCTTGCAAACAATGGCCCGAATTAAAGCTTCCTCTTAAAACTGCAGTTCATATTTCGTATTATTTCTTTGGCTTCACTGTATGTTCGATTCATGCCGTTGTGACTAATGAAAATCGGGACCCTGTTCGTATGAGGCAGTAGCGTCATACAATGCCAAAGACAGTAATACTTCACCCGTTTTTTACAGAGAGAAACCAGAAGAGTAGTACTCAAATATACCAGCGGCATTTTAGCGAAATGCACTTCTGTGGACCGCTTTTGGGTGACGTGCACAGTCGGTAACAAAAGTTTAAGGGACACGGGTTGTCACTGCAAATGTGAGTTTCGGTCGATGGCCAGAGCCACCGAGAAGGGGACGAGCCGAGTAAACGGGCTTCTCTGTTGGAGCTGGCCTTGGTGGGCTTCCATCGCGCGATCACGTCCTGCGGACATGGTGCTCATAATTCAACGCTTTACTTCCCGCATTAGCTCTGAAGAAACAAAGAAAAAACATTCTCAATATATATATATATATATATATATATATATATATATATATATATATATCTATAATAATATATATATATATTATATAGATAATATAGATATAGATATAGATATATAGATAATATATATATAATATATATAATATCTATATATATATATATATATATATATATATATATATATAGATATTACATGCTTGATGACATCGGCACATTATATAAATGCCAGAAATACATATAGTGCAATATATTTACATGAAGTTGCCTTCACTGCTTAAAGTAGTTTCTTTTTTTTGTGTGTGATCGCCAATAAAGTAAAAAAGAAAGCGAGAATGTCGCAAGCACAACTTCCGTGCCTTGTGAGACTTGTGACGCAGCTGTCTGCCTTGTGGAATCCTATTTAGTCATGTAGGAAGGCCTCACTTAATGTGCCCTCCAACGACGACGACGCCAATTTTCTTGTTGCCTGCTTTTTAAATGCTTCCGCCATGGTATCAAGTTCTTTCAGCATTACCTGTGACACAAAAACAGAACTGGACGCGCGGACGCACTCAGGTTGTCTTTGAAGAGATAAACTGGCAACGCGTGGCGACCCACATGACCTGCGACTTATCTGACCTACACATTGAAATTTCGAATTGAAACTACACACTGCAACAACCCTGGGAAAACTTTGAAGGCATGTGCCCAGGTTTCGCGGGGAAAATATATTTTTTTCGAAATTCCGTGTCCCACGTGCTTTTGTGAACAACTGTACAACGCTCGAGAGATAACGCATTCAACAGTAGTTATGAACCGCGATGTAAACGAACTCTCACGCAGCTGCCATTCAAATAAGGGGCTGCGTTGTGGCCGAAAAGTACAAGGATTAAGGAAGCTGTGAAAAAAACGGGATTGGTAGAGTTGCCCTCAGTTCAATAAAAGGTGTCATTTACATTGAGGCACAGTGTGGTGGCACGAAAGCATCGGATGAATAAAAAATGATTTCGTTGCTCGCCTCAAATATGAGCATAGAATGCAATGTATTGCTGGAAAACTTGATGTCTGTAAAAATAATGTTTGAAGGGTTCTCTTCTTTTTTTTTTTTTTTTTGCCTCTTCCGTTTTCGTGGTTTATCGGCGGCCGATGGTCGGTGGACGCACTCGGCATGGCAAACGTTCGTTCGTTCGTTCGTTCGTTCGTTCGTTCGTTCGTTCGTTCGCTTAAATTGACAATCATCGTCGATGGTTTCTGCACCATGTTTTTCTTTCTTTAGTCGTTTTGCACGACCAAAACCGTAACAATAGCGCGACAAGTAACACGGAAAAAGCGACTTTGACATTTCAGGTCGCGCGGCGTTGAACCGAAGTGTTTTCATTAAATTATTCCTCAGCCACACGCCCCATGGCGCACTCTCTCTCTTGGCTATCGGAGCCTATAGTTCGCCGGCCCATTTCTCGGCTTCGGGAATCGAGGCCGTTCCGCGCTAAATTAGCGCGGCGGCAGCGCAGCGTAAACACAATCGGCGTCGAAACAGCGCTTGCCCGGCAGTCGGGATCTCGTTTCGTTAGTGCCCTTCGCACGGGGCGCGCAGAATTAGAAACAGTCTTCCCCGCCACCGTGCTTTCCACAATCCCTGTCTGATCTTTTGAAATCCAATTTCGGCTTCCGCCCTCGAGTGTTGGCTCAGCGGAAACAGCGTTCACACACGCGCGGATATAAGGACAATGCGCCTGGCGCCCCAACTGGCGCTCGTCTCACCCTCCTGAATCGCACAATAGGCGAGGCCCACTTGGAGCTGCCTGTGAACCTATTCGCATAGCGATGTCTTTTGTTACGATGGGGACGCCGTCTATTTTTTTTGTGTGTGTGTGATAGGTTAATAACGTTCGGCGCCTCGATAACGACAGCAGTGTCGCAAGTCCGCCCTTTTTATTTAAGCCGGTGGAATTGGTGCGAAGCCGCGCATAGTACCACTTTTCAAGCGCAACGAATCATTTAAAGGGACTCTGTATTGATAATACTTGTAATTGCGACGAAGGAGCGTCGATAAACTGGCAAAAGCAAACCGTGGGGTTGAGATCGTTGAGAGCAAAACACAATGACGTGGGTGTACTTTACGCACTTGATCTTGTACTTCTGTTTTATGTAGGTGTCTACACGTAGGAAATGAAGGGCAAAGCACGCGAAAAGGCTATTGCTCAAAGCGCTAATGACACAACCATTAAAAACAGTGTATGAGTTTACTAGAGTGTGGACTCACACGCGGGCGCAGTGAAGTGACCAATCGTAATGTGGGCACTCTTCTTTCTTTAAATCGCGGAAGCTGTCCAAGATCGTATTTTCTTGGCGTAGACAACAATAACTTGCTTAAATGTGTTCTAATTATGCTTCAATGTAGCCGATCTGAGAGTATACGCCTTTTCTGGAACGCAAGGCCAAGTTGAATGGACATCGAAGCAAGTGCTGCTATTTCGGTGAGGGTTTACGATCTCTATACAGTGTAGGCATACCGTGCTTTCAAAGTTAAACATTTCCTAATGTTATTTATAATGATATCGAAATATGTCAATGCAGTTTGCAGAGATCGTTTTTACACTCTGGCCGGCAGTGCGTGACAGTTTGGTCAAGACATGGAGTATCTATACTCGTTCACTCAAAATTCAGCAGGATAGGCTGAGTTGACTGATCGAGCAATGTAATTTTCGCTAGACAAACAGTTTCACTACAGACAGGGTGACAACTCCTTTGCGGCAACGGAGTGCCAAAACATTTTGCGTATCGTTAAAATAAACTGAAATGAGCACAGTTAATGTACTGAGCAAGTTGCGTGCAGCGCGTGGAAATACCGTAAAATGATTTTGTAAAGCTCCGATTCGGTAACAGTAAGTATTCCGTGGAAACGGCGATACTCGACAGCCAATGGCCTGTGCCCATTCCACTGCAGGGATTTCTTCCAGCACCCACCTTTCACGGCGACGTGCAGGCTAGCGCTGGCTGTCTGGCCTTCCTCGTTGGCCGCCACGCAGGTGTACTTTCCTGCGTCCTGGACAGTGGTGTCCAGAACCAGCAGGGTGCCGTTGGCAAACACCTTCTGGCGGTGGTGGAAGGGCAGTTTACGCCCGTCTGAAATGAACAGACACGAGAAACTTTGTTTAGAACAATACGCCTTAAACCCGAAGGAATACAGAGTGAGCGCTATACATAGGGTATATTGTAGAAGAAGTAAAGAAGTATTGTTAGGCATGGCGCATTGAAGAACAAGTTGGTGTATACCCACAGAAAAACAAGAAGGCGGGGGGGGGGGGGGGGAGGTGCGATTCGAGCGTAAGAATGGCACAAGAAACAGCATAGTGTTAACTTGGTAATCAAATGATAGAGAATGCGCGCGATGTGATCGGTAACTCGGCACGAAGATGCTACTTATGAAGAGGAACAGCTTACAACACGCACGAAACTGAACAAAATGTGATGCTTTGTCTTATGTTTTGTGTAGTAAGATACAGTCTAATAATTTGCTCGTAGTTGCTCATAAGAACTTGACAGAGACCTCCTGCTACTTGTGAACTTCGATTTTGCGCATAAGTCCTTTCAGTATACATAGCCACGAACGATAGTGTGAAATTGTTTTGAGCAAGTTCTTGCGTAAAGGTTGCTTAGTGCTGGCGCGGAGCTTGCTCCTCTACGCAATTTTTACTGACGCTTCCGGTCACGCCCCTCATGTCTAACGAGTCGACATAACGCGTAAGGCTACGGTCACTGCGCTGCAAGCGCTCAACTCAATCGATTCTTCTCAGAAAGCACGTGCCGTGCTCTGCCCACATCTCGGGAAATGTGTACGTCACCCGGACAGCGCCTCCATGCACGGTAAGGGATAAGAACCTCCTACAAAGGTTCGAAGTCCGGCGCAAATATACGTCCCCGTACGGACGGGCGCCCCAGTGCAAGCAGGAACCGAGCTTTAACTAAGACGATCCCAGACACTTTCTTCGATACTTTCCCCTTCCTATTCCTGCACCTTTATGCGCCGTCTCTCCTCCTCCGTGACCTTTCCTCAGCCCTCCCCTCTCCTCTCTCCCCACGTGACTCAGCCCGCTTCTCGATGCGAAAGGAAGCCCTGCGTGCTCGGATTTGCCTCGCACTTTCCTCTCATCGGATGCAGGTCACGTATAGGTGCTTCTGAAACGAGACGGCGCCCGGAACAGCGGGCGCGCAGGTTTATTTCGCTCCATTATTTGTCTTTCTTTTTATCTTTTTGTCTTTTAGTTTTGTCTCGGCTCCGTTGAGAGGGCGGGGTCCTTCCTGCTTTCCCGTGCACTCCCAACCTGATCGCCGGTGCCTCTTTCGCCTCGTATTGATTTCCAAAGGGAGCTGCCAATTAGGGAAGGCCACATTTTCAGTTTATATGGGAGCAGCGCCTTTAATCTCGCAGTCCCTGCAGGCACCTAGGGTCGCTCCTGCATCAGCAGTTGCTAAGGGAAGCAATAAGAGAAAACTTCCGGGGGGGGGGACCTCCTCCAATTTTGCACTCTTGCCGCTCTCGAAACCGGCAGCGTGCGAAGATGTCTTGCACGCCGGACGCTCTCTCTCTTTTTTCGCAAACAAGGCGAAAGCAAAAAAGGAAAAATAAAGTTGATGAACTGTCGTAATGCAAACGAGGCAGGCACGTGAAAGAGGGTAGAGGGGGGGGGGGGGGTGCGAGAGGCAGGAACTGCACAGGCACTGGTGGTGGCGCTCCTTCATTTGGCGACACCCCGACTTCGCTTCGCCGCTGTCGCCGTTACATTGCCTCTGTTGCTGCTGCTGCTGCTGCGCCGTTATGCTCCAGGTCGAAGTAAATGTAAACGCGAGTAACGTGTCTTCTCGACGACTTTCTCTCGCAGTCTCCGCGCTTCTTCTTGTGCTTCTTATTGAGCGATCCTTGTTCGCCTCCGGTGTTGTTTTTGCTTCTGATTTCCGCCTCTCTCTTCAAAAGGGCGAGCGCGCCAAATCAAGTTTATTAGCGCGGCCGTGGCGCTAGTATTGCGACACTCCTTGCTAGCTTTTGGGCTTCTCGTAATCTTCCGGCGTGAGTGTGCTGTTCGATAAAAACAAAGAAGGAAAATACGAAGAAAAAACAATGAGAGAGGAACCATTTATACCGGAGTGTTTCGACTGGATGTTCTGCCTGTTTATCTTTACGGAGTTCTTGTCTTTCCATTGCCGCCTTCGAGTTTCCGGAGTGAGGTTTAACTTTCGAGCAATCTCTGGATCTAAGTAAGTTGTCCGTTTACCCTTCCTTACTTCCCGTTGGTACCAAATGGCCGCCGTAAATTTAATCAGCCCCGGTAATAGGACTTTGATACTCGGATTGCACGAAAGAAAAAAAAAAGAGGAACTTTCGGAAATGTTTCTTTCGAGCGCGCGGATAATAGAATAAACGCTTTCTTGGGAGGTGTGAAGGTGAAAACCATTGGGACGCAGCATATATATATATATATATATATATATATATATATATATATATATATATATATATATATATATATATATATATATATATATATATATATATATATATATATATATATATATATAGGTGCTCAATGTGCCCTTTGTGGTTTTAGTGTACAAACTAGCAAAAATAAACAGACTTGGCAATGGTTAGTGGAACTGTGTATAGTTAGTGTAACAGGGGAACTGGGTTTATGTAGCAGTTCCGCATTTTTTTTCGCAGTCTCTGCATGAAGGTTTAAACATCTCTGCATGTCTCCAAGCGTATCAGATGTATCCGTAGGCCTGGTCCTACGCGTTTATTAAAACAACATTTGTATAGCAGGAATTGTGCACGGCTTTAATTAGTACTGTGTGCACTGCAAAAGCAAAAAATAAAAGAAAGAAAAGGAAAGAAAAGAAGAAAGAGCCATTAAATCATCTTTGCAGCTATGGTTGGTAAAGAGAAGGCTAGCTACCACAAAGTAATGTCGTGTTTAAATTTCGCACACCGTTCATAGAGGGCACATGCTTTCAAACTTTTCTAATCTTTTTTTTTTTCCTGCTATATTGCGCTCATTTCATCTGAAGCTACAAATGTTCAATCGGTAAAATGCATAACTTTTTTGATGATGTTTACAGCTAAATAAGTGCCCCCGATGAGTGGCCAGCTTTGAATGTCTGTGTAGAAGCGCGAAGCATCCCAGAAATGCGTACATTTTATGGAAGCACAACCACATGGCCCTGCGTTGCTACGGAGCTGGACAGTCTCTAATTTCCTGAACTCGATTACTGTGAATAGTAGACTGAGAGCTCTCAATAAGTACGGAAGGTATGTGAACATGTATAGTCACTCGCCTTTTACATGGAAACTGCTGAGTTCTTTCTAGACTGGAATAAACTGTGCAATCCTTCGGCCAGGCACGCCCAACCCATTTCCACGTTCATAACTGCCTCCCCTTTGCCAGCTTCCGTGGCTGTGCGCCAACTTCTGCTAGGCGCTTTCGAACAGTGCGCATGCGTTTCTTGGTTGCTCCTCGCTACAACATATACACCGTGCCGAAGCAGTTTCCCTCCTTGCGCTATGCAGCATCATTCTTGCATTTCAATGCATTGACCCGGCTCCTAGCTGCTCGCCCTGTGATGTCTAGGGCCATTACACTGCAGTACAGGTGGTCAACGGAAAAAAGAAGAAAGAAAGGACAAGTTCTGACCATTTCGTGGAAAAGATAGAGAGAGATATTTATTATGAGAGAGAAGCCGCGAGGTCGGCCTGAATCAATGTTCTGACCTGCTACTCGGCGTTGCGGGAAGCGGAAAGGGTGTAGAAAGAAAGAAGAGGGAACGCGCTGATTACGGGGGTGAAGATCGCGCTGAAAAACTAGCACGGTCGGAGACTCTTCAATGTATCTTGTCCAGTCAGCTGTCATGCGAAAATTTGTTGAGGGCCTTCAGACTATCAGGCTGATGACGAGGATCTTACAAAAGATGTTCGCAGTGTAATGCTTCGCGTTCACAACTTTGATTTGCTTTGGGTCTTCCCCGCATATCGCATCGCAATGCAGCGAAGATGCAGTTACAGGGCAATGATGGAAACACGGGAAAGATCACCTGAGTGGGCATAAGCCCAAGCGTCGCGGGCTTAGAGCGGCAGCGCAGATGCACCTAACTTCCGTTGCCGCCATCATTCGGCGGTATGGTTGGTTCGGAATCGTGACGCGAAATCTTCAGCGCGACAAGACGAAGTACAAAGAAGACAGCGGCGCACGTACTACAGTGATGTGTGCTCAGTATAAAGCTATCCGCCCCATCTGAGGGAAGCACAGGCGACTCACTGCCAAAGACGCCGGTGAAGCGCTCACCTTTCTCCCAGTGCAGCGATCTGAGCGGATACGTGAGCAGCGCACAGTGCATCTCCAGCGTCTCGGTGGCCACGGCGGTGCGGTTGGATCCGAAGGGCCGCACGGCGGGCGGTCCCCGCACGGCTACGCGCGCCGTCGCCTCTGCCGCGCCAGCCGAGTTGACGGCTACGCACCGCCAGACACCGGCCTCGTCGGTCCGGATGCGGGAGATGTTCACGTAGCTCGCCAGGTGGTTCTCGCCGTGAGAGGCCTGCGTGCGTTCGTAACGCGGCGTTTCATTGTCGAAGAGGAGGAGAGAAAGAAAAACAGAGAGATACGCTGTCCTTTTCTTTGCCCATCATTGTTACATGTGTTCTGTGTTTCTGAAAAAAAAAAAAGAAGGATTGTGTTGTCGCCCTATTACATGTCTCTTACGTTCGCGCCTGTGTTATATTTAGCTTTTCGTCTTCTTCTTTTCCTTTTTCTTTCATTACTACACCTACCAACTCTTGACAGCTCTTCTGAAGGTTCTTTTAAATGAAAACTGGAGATCCTTTTTTTCCCCTGTCATGCTACTTTCGGTATCGGGTTGGAGCTACGATGCACACAGTGGTATGGTAAAGACACAAATGACACATATGTACATACATAAACACGCACACTTTCAAACTGTTCGTTGACCCTGACGAAAATTCTGCAACAACTTTCATTGTGCACTGTGCGCGAGCGGTGGTTTGCCATGGGCCAAGAATGTCGTGCAGTTTTAAGCTAGAGTCGTGGTAAAAAA